>NC_053392.1:27887885-28618936 GCF_905171765.1 Bufo bufo | reverse complement strand
CATGAGAACACCTATACAACAGGACACTCGTACATGAGAACACCTATACAACAGGACACTCCAACCTGAGAACACCCAAACACTAAGACATTTGTACATGATGATTTCCCAGTGCACAGGTGTCCTCATGTAAGGCAGCCTTTACATAAAGATGTCCTCATGTGTGGGTGCCATGGTGTACATTTGTCCTCATGTACAGGTGTCCTCTGCATTCCCCATGGTGAGAGATTGTCCAAACTGATTGATGCTGCAATGTTTAGTTTTCGGGGGCTCAGTTCTGTGGGACTCGAAAGAAAGGGGGAAATTTTCTTTTAGAAACATTAATTTTAAAAGCCCTGGTATTCTTAATGAACATGAGGACTAACTAAAACGTTATAGTCCAAAAAGATGTTTAACATAAATGGTCTTCCCACCAATCGGGTACAAAATACTTATGTTCGTTTCTCTTATATGGGATCACTGTAGGGTTGGATAAAGGCCCAATTATGGTTCAGGTACAAATGACTAATAATTGTCTCCTATAAACGGGATGTATTTCTTCATTCACAGATATATTTCACAGCCTTTAGCAAGTGAAGGACCTTCCATCTTTATATGAAAGCTTGTTGTTCCGTTGCTTATATGTGAACAGAAATCCTAACGATCCCGATGATATTCGGTTCCGATCATTTTACATGGGCCTTAAGGCTCCTCTTTCCATGGTCTTTTGCAGAGACCATGGAACCCCCCACAGATATGTCCTCCTCTGTTTTCTTAGTTTCACGTTGTCTTCTGCTTTGTCCTTCTCCTGGACTTGAAGCCTTTTGTGTCATCTTAGTTTAATTTCTGACTCCAGGTTTATGGCTGTACATTCAGTCGGTGCTCGGCGGCGTATACTGCTTAGATGTGTATAATTTTTCTTTTAATAGATTTTGAATGCACTTTTTATTGTCTTTTTCGAAATCTCAGCATAAGTGAGGTTTTTGTGAAAGCTCCAGCACGGCTTCCATCTCGCAGACATATCTTGGTGACACAGCATGGATTATGGCTGAAGAGCCGCAGGACGATGCGCGTAGCGATAAGCTCTTGGAAAGGCCGTTGGTGCTGAGCTCACATCCAGTAATCGCGTCATGTTGTCTGTCCTCTGACCATTATCGTGTATGATTTGACGGCAGCGGACTGATGATGACATCTAATTGACTAAATTTTATTTTTGAATTTTTTTCATATATTTTCTGAAGGTTGTTGTTCCTTAGATTTTTTTCTTCTGTTGATGAAATGAGATTGGAAATTAGTTATTTATTTTTTATTCAATTTACTCAGATCATACTTTTTTTTGCCTATTAGGTTGTTACCAGTGCTCGTGTGACCTGGTTGGACCAATGAACTGTTGGTAGGAGATAAGGTCCTTTTATTTGGCCCAATTCCGGGCCATAATGAGCACCGATTGAAGAGAAAACGACTCGATCGGCACAGGCTGATGGAAACTGCATCGGGAAGAAGGATCGTAGGCCACCCCCATACTCTTGTACATGGGGAGAGGTGCCAACGACTGTTGAACATGAAGTGTTTGCTCCCGTGTCGACTGATCGCTGGTCCCAAAGGACCCATAGAAAAAGCAAAGAGATCTTCATTTCTGCCCGAAGGACGTGGAATCATAGGAGAAGGGATGTAGCTTTAGTAGAAAGCCACAGAAGGTGAATCTGTCAGTCTGATGAGGCGCACGGATGTTCAGTGGACCTGTAATGATGTTTCAGGTCCAGGGGATGCAACAAATTAAAGGGGTTGTCCAGCGGTATTACATTTTTATATATGGCTCACTGTGGGTTAAAAAAAAAAAAAACATACTATTATTCTCTGACCCCCTGCTATTGCCGTACCAGCGCTGTTCCAGTCTCCACTGATCTCCACTTTCCGGTCCTGGCTTAAAATGCTGGGAAAGATCCCGCTCAGCCGGTCACTGGTGGAGGTGGGTCACCAGTACAATCGTCGACTGGCTGAGCGGAGGTCTCCTAGTCAAGCTGGGACCAAAGCATGAGGGCGAGGATGGCTTCCTTTTTTAATTTTACCCCTCTGTGTGTCGTATGTACAAACTTTAATACCGCATTACGACTGAAAAGCTCCATATGGAAGGGAAAGTTGTCTGACTTGCACCTTGCATGTGTCCGCGTGGCGGCCATGAAGATCCTTGACAGCGCTTAGGCATGAAACAGGGAAAGCATTAGTGTCCAAAAATCGCTCATGCTGCTTACAAACTACGAGACAGCGATTTTATGTTACTGAAAACACTGAATTTTTTCAATTTATGAAATTTTATGTTTTTCCCCACCTACACTGTCCATGTTTTAACATCTGTTCACTTTCGATTGACAGAAATATCCACGTAAGTGCGCGTTCACATAACCATTTTGTTTTCCATTCTTCTGATCCGTCAGAAGAACAGAACATTTTATAAAAATTGAATTTATTTTTTTCTTTTTTGAGCATCTGTTATGATCCGTTTGCATCTGTTTTCGTCAGTTCCGTTACTGATCCGTTATTTAAAACGTGTAAAATAACGGATCTCTGATGGAAATTATGCAGACTGATCATAAGGGAGGCTCAAAAAGAGACGGATCAGTTATCTTTTGTGCAAACTGGGCATAACGGATGTCCGAAATAACATCCATATAAAAAATTATTATGTTATTATTTTTTGATAGATCAGAAGAACGGAAAACAAAGCAGTGATGTGAATGCGCCCTAATCCATTCTAAGACTGATCCGGCAGGGGCTTCCGTTTTTGATGATACAACAGGCTGCCTCCGTTATGAACGGATCCGGTTGTATTATCTGTAAAATATCCATGACGGATCCGTCATGAACTCCATTGAAAGTTTTCTATTGTGTCAGAGAAAACGGATCCGTCCCCATTGTCTTACATTGTGACTGATACATTTTGCTCCGCATCCCATGCCGGACAGAAAAACACTGCTTGCATTGGTTTTCTGTCCGGTGTGGGAACGCAACCAAATGGAACGGAATGCATTGCGTTCAGTTCAGTTTTGTCCCCACTGACAATGAATAAGGGCAAAACTGAAGCATTTTTCTCCGGTATTGAGATCTTCTGCAGAATCTTATTACCGGAAAAGAATAACGCGGATCTGAAAGTGGCCTAAGTCGGTGTAAATGACGGAAGGGACGGGGGACCCTCACGGCCTTTTATGTGATGCGGTCGGGAGCACTGGTTGCCACTTACATTGGTTGATTAGATTATTTGTGGTGCTGCTGCTGCTTATCTCGTATCATATCTGAACCTGCAGAAGATGGTTGCAGAGTTTTGAGTTGCTTTTTTTTACTATCCTTCTATGAGTTGAGAGATTCGATGCAGGAATTTCGGGGTGGTCTCCTTTTCAAGGCTTTTGTGGAAAGCTAATCCCCATGCACGGGGCCCTGGTGTCATCTGTCACTCAGCGCCGCGGACCTGACACTATTCATCAAATCCTGCATCTGTGTTATGTTTTATTTCAAATAAACTGGTGTGGAAATATTCTGCTTGTGTTACTTGTATATGTTCTGTTAAAGGGGCTTTCCGGGAACTATTGATGACCGATCCTCAGGAATAAGTCATCGATATCTGGTGAGGGTCGACTGCCGGCTCTTTGAAGAGGTCATGAAGATCTGTAGCCTCTTGCTAAGCCATCGGTCACATGGCCTGGGTGCTCCTATAGAAGTGAACAGGAGCGCAATGCGCACGCGCGGCCCCTGCTCCATTTCATTTTTCTGGGACAGACGGAAATAGCCGAGCCAGCGCTCGGCTATTTTCGGCGGCCCCATAGAAATTAATGGTGGGCAGCTGCGCATGCGCAGTGCGCCCTCCGTTCATTTCCCAGCTCCTATCAGACTATGGGGGCATATCCTAGTGATATGCCCCCATAGTCTGAGATGGTAAAACACCTTTAAGGTCCTCATACACATTTAGTGTCTTGTCTGAACCTGCTGAGAAGTCATGTGTATGGCAGGCTCCCGACATCATCTGTCGGAGGAGAGAAGGAGCGGGCAATCTGAATGTGTGCTCTCCCGGGAGATAAGTCTCCACCAGAAGTGTCCTCCTCAGTGACGACACATACACACATGGCTGATGTGAACCTCAGGAGAGAGGGCTCTTGGCCAATTGGGTTCATTTCATCCTTTTTTTTTTTTTGGGCAAAATTAAGGAAAAAAGGTCATGTGACCATGAATTGTGAATACATCCTGACAGTCACTTGCTCTCCCATGAAAAAATTATCTGGAAAGAATCACCCAATCACACCAAG
The DNA here is from genome assembly GCF_905171765.1 of Bufo bufo. Lineage (NCBI taxonomy): Eukaryota > Metazoa > Chordata > Amphibia > Anura > Bufonidae > Bufo > Bufo bufo. The sequence continues at coordinate 28,614,662 of NC_053392.1, read as the reverse complement.
CACAGCTCCCTCCCCCAAAAATACCGGAGAAAAATATGTGCGCTTCTAGAATGAATACGAACCAACAGGCCAGCCAGAACATCAGAGATACGGGGAGAGCGGGGTCATCTGGGTTATGGTGACCACAACATACGTTTTCATTTATGCTTAAAGGCTATGGACACTTTTGGAGGCTTTTTTTTTTTTTACAATTGCATTGTACTCATTTTTGGGCTAAAAAATAATTTTTAAATTGGTCTCTATTAAAAATATGGAGCCCTTTTTTCTGTGCAGAGCTGAGATGCCCTAGTGGCAGCATCTGGATTTTCTCTGTGTTCCATCAGTTGGGGAGATGACGGGCTCCTGCTCTCTGACCTCCTAAACACTCATAGCTCAGTCCGTATCTTACTGATCAGAATGTGGCTTCAATAAGTGTTTATGACCTCTCACTAATTTAGAGATAATGTTACTTAGATGACCACCACAAAGTGAAAGTACCAGTCACACAGCTAGACAGTTAACCCTTTGTGACAGAATAGCTCAATATTTTTAATAAAGACCCATTGAAAAAATTATTTCTAGCTCAAAATGAGTACAATACAGTTATTAAAAAAAACTACCCCCAAAGGTGTACTTAGCCTTTAACCCCTTAAGGACACAGCCTTATTTCACCTTAAGTGCTGATAACTTTTAAACACTTTGAATTATCTAGGCCATTCTGAGATTTTTTTTTTTCCGTTACATATTGTACTTCATGACACTGGTAAAATGAAGTAAAAAAAAATTATTTTTAAAATACCAAATTTACTCAAAAAAATTAAAAAATTGCAAATTTCCAAGTTTCAATTTCTCTACTTCTATAATACATAGTAATACCTCCAAAAATAGTTATTACTTTACATTCCCCATATGTCTAGTTCATGTTTGGATCAATTTGGGAATGATATTTTATTTTTGGGGGATGTTACAAGGCTTAGAAGTTTAGAAGCAAATCTTGAAATTTTTCAGACATTTTCAAAAACCCACTTTTTAGGGACCAGTTCAGGTCTGAAGTCACTTTGTGAGGCTTACATAATAGAAACCACCCCATTCTAGAAACTACACCCCTCAAGGTATTCAAAACTGATTTTACAAACGTCGTTAACCCTTTAGGTGTTCCACAAGAGTTAATGGCAAATGGTGATAAAATTTCAGAATTTAGATTTTTGGGCAAATTTTCCATTTTAATCCATTTTTTTCCAGTCCCAAAGCAAGGGTTAACAGCCAAACAAAATGCTATATTTATTGCCCCGATTCTGTAGTTTGCAGAAACACCCCATATGTGGCCGTAAACTACTGTACGGGCGCACAGTAGGGCGTAGAGGGAAAGGTGCGCTGTATGGTTTTTGGAAGCCAGATTTTGCTGGACTGGTTTTTTTGACACCATGTCCCATTTGAAGCCCCCCTGATGCACCCCTAGAGTAGAAACTCCAAAAAAGTGACCCCATTTTAGAAACTACAGGATAGGGTGGCAGTTTTTTTGGTACTATTTTAGGGTACATATGATTTTTGGTTGCTCTATATTACACTTTTTGTGAGGCAAGGTAACAAGAAATAGCTTTTTTTGGCACCGTTTTTTTTTTTGTTATTTACAACATTCATCTGCTAGGTTAGCTCATGTGGTATTTTTATAGAGCAGGTTGTCACGGACGCGGCGATACCTAATATGTATACAATTTTTTTATTTATGTAAGTTTTACACAATGATTTCATTTTTGAAACAAAAAAAATGATGTTTTAGTGTCTCCATAGTTTGAGAGCCATAGTTTTTTCAGTTTTTGGGCGATTATCTTAGGTAGGGTCAAATTTTTTGTGGGATGAGATGACGGTTTGATTGGCACTATTTTGGGGTGCATATAACTTTTTGATCGCTTGCTATTACACTTTTTGTGATTTAACATGACAAAAAATGGCGCTTTTTTTACACCGTTTTTTTTTTTTTTTTTTACGGTGGTCACCTGAGGGGTTAGTTCATGTGATATTTTTATAGAGCCGGTCTATACGGACGCGGCGATACCTAATATGTATACTTTTCTTTTATTTATGTAAGTTTTACACAATGATTTCATTTTTGAAACAAAAGAAATCATGTTTTAGTGTTTCCATAGTCTAAGAGCCATAGTTTTTTCAGTTTTTGGGCGATTATTTTGGGTAGCGTATGATTTTTGCGGGAAGAGATGACTGTTTGATTGGTACTATTTTGGCGTACATGCGACTTTTTTGATCACTTTTATTACCTTTTTTGGGAAGTAAGGTGGGCAAAATTTCAATTTCCACATAGTTTTTATTTTTTTATTTTTATGGCGTTCACCGTGCGGAGAAAGTAACATGACCGTTATATAGATCAGGTCGTTATGGACGCGGCGATACCTAATATGTGTAGTGTATTTTATTTTTTTAATTTTTATTCAGTGATAAATGTTTTTTTTTTTTTAACTTTACTTTTTTCACTTTTTAAAAAAAAGTATTGACCCAGACCCACTTGGTTCTTGAAGATCCAGTGGGTCTGATGTCTGTATAATACAGTACAGTACACTATATAGTGTATTGTACTGTATTTTACTTACACTTTGTCTGAACAGGTCTATGCCTTTTAGCAGTGGCGTAACTACCAGGGAAGCAGCTGCTTCGGGGCCCGGGTTGCCAAGGGGGCCCGACGCCCCGGCAGCGTGTGTGACAGTTTATTTTCAAGTTAGTTAAATATCGATTCTTGTCTTACTGTTCAGGGCAGCAGCGGCTGACCAGGCCCTTCACAGCAGCAGCGGCTGACCAGGCCCCCTCGCTAATGTGATCTAATCTTACTGTCTCCTAAAGTCTCCTGATGTGTCTGGGATTCGAACCCACAACCTCCAATGTATCAGTGTATCAGAGGCAAAGCATTTACCCACACAACCATAAAGGGGGCAATTGCAACTGATTGAAAAAATGTTTATAGATGTAGACTTAGCCAGCTATAACAGTAGAAGTCTCATATTTTTTCAGTCAGCAGTAAGGCTGTTTTTATGGTCCTGTGGTTAAGTGCTTTGCCTCTGATACAGAAGGTCGTGGGTTCGAATCCCAGCAGAAACTTTTCTGAAATACAAGCACTGACTCCATATATGGACATACAGGGCGGGACACAGGAAGAGGCTGCATCACATCGCTGACATGGAGGTAAGTAGAAGTGTTTATTATTTTTTTTTTAATACCCGACTGTTACTGCCATGGGGGGAGCGGGGGGCACTTGATACTGGCACATGGGGGAGGGGGGTTGGCACCTGATACTGGCACCCTGGGGGGGGGTTGGCACCTGATACTGGCACATGGGGGGGAGAGAGGCACCTGATTCTGGCACATGGGGTGGGAGAGGGGTTGGCACCTGATACTGGCACCTGGGGGTGGAGGGGGGGTTGGCACCTGATACTGGCACATGGGGGGGGGGGAGAGAGAGGCACCTGATACTGGCAAATGGGGGGATGAGAGAGGCACCTGATACTGGCACATGGGGGGGGAGGGAGAGAGGCACTTGATACTGGCACTTTTTTTGTGGGGGGGGGGAGATGGCACTTTGATACTGGGACATGGGGGGGAGGAGAGAGGCACTTGATACTGACACCTGGGGAGGGGAGGGGGGTTGGCACTTGATACTGGCACATGGGGGGGGGGGGGGGGCACCTGATACTGGCACCTGGGGGGGAGGGGGGTTGGCACCTGATACTGGCATCTGGGGGGGGAGAGAGGCACCTGATACTGGTACATGGGGGGGGAGCGGGGTTGGCACCTGATACTGGCACATGGGGGGGGAGAGAGAGAGGCACTTGATACTAGCACTTTTTTTGTGGGGGGGGGGGAGATGGCACTATGATACTGGGACATGGGGGGGAGGAGAGATGCACTTGATACTGGCATGTGGGGGGGGGGGTTGGCACTTGATACTGGCATGTGGGGGAGGGTTGGCACTTGATACTGGCACATGGGAGGGAGAGAGGCACTTGATACTGGCACATTTTTTTTTGGGGGGGGGGGGAGATGGCACTTTGATACTGGGACATGGGGGGGAGGAGAGAGGCACTTGATACTGACACCTGGGGGGGGGAGGGGGGTTGGCACCTGATACTGGCACATGGGGGGGAGAGAGGCACCTGATACTGGCACCTGGGGGGGAGGGGGGTTGGCACCTGATACTGGCACCTGGGGGGGGGGGGGGGGAGAGAGGCACCTGATACTGGCACATGGGTGGGTTTGGCACTAGGATACTGGCACATGGGGGGGAGAGAGGCACTTGATACTGGCACTTTTTTTGGGGGGGAGATGGCACTATGATACTGGGACATGGGGGGAAGAGAGAGGCACTTGATACTGGCACATGGGGGGGTTTGGCACTATGATACTGGCACATGGGGGGTGGGAAGGAGAGAGGCACTTGATACTGGCACATTGGGGGGGAGATGGCACTATGATACTGGGACATATGGGGGGGGAGAGAGGCACTTGATACTGGCACATGATGGGGGGGCATCTATGGTGAGACTTACTGGCACATTATTGGGGGGCATTATGGGGGACACTAGGCCGGCAGCCTATCAGAGGCCGGACACTGAGGGGCATCTACTGGGGCACTATATATGGGGCATTTTATACTGGTACATTATGGGGGGCACTAGCAGGAAGGGGGGAGAGGAGCACTATGGGGGAATTTACTGGAGGCACTATATAGGGGTATTTTATACTGGGACATTATGGGGGCACTATGGGGACATTAGCTCAACTGGGGGCATTACAAGGGGGTATTTTTGCACTTTCACATTATAAGGAGAATTATTACTACTGGGGGGGGGGGGGCATTATAGTGGGCTTTATTACTCCCCCATGGTATGACCCCCTAGTAGCAGCACCAGCCTCTCCCTGCTCTGCTATCCCTCTGCCCCTTCTCCAAATACTTATTATGAAATCTTTCTCATTAGGATAAAACACATCAGCTCCGCCGAGCCCCCGGGGAAGTGTTGAAGTGGTGTCCGAGATCCCCAAGGGCCAAGTAACTGTAAGTTTTCATATGAAATATGTTTGTTATACACATATAGCATCCACTGTGCCCCACAATATACAGTATACCGCTACACTGTGCCCCACAATATACAGTATACCTCTACACTGTGCCCCACAATATACAGTATACCGCTACACTGTGCCCCACAATATACAGTATACCTCTACACTGTGCCCCACAATATACAGTATACCTCTACACTGTGCCCCACAATATACAGTATACCTCTACACTGTGCCACACAATATACAGTATACCTCTACACTGTGCCACACAATATACAGTATACCTCTACACTGTGCCACACAATATACAGTATACCTCTACACTGTGCCCCACAATATACAGTATACCGCTACACTGTGCCACACAATATACAGTATACCTCTACACTGTGCCCCACAATATACAGTATACCTCTACACTGTGCCACACAATATACAGTATACCTCTACACTGTGCCACACAATATATAGTATACCTCTACACTGTGCCACACAATATACAGTATACCTCTACACTGTGCCCCACAATATACAGTATACCTCTACACTGTGCCACACAATATACAGTATACCTCTACACTGTGCCACACAATATACAGTATACCTCTACACTGTGCCCCACAATATACAGTATACCGCTACACTGTGCCACACAATATACAGTATACCTCTACACTGTGCCCCACAATATACAGTATACCTCTACACTGTGCCACACAATATACAGTATACCGCTACACTGTGCCACACAATATACAGTATACCTCTACACTGTGCCACACAATATACAGTATACCTCTACACTGTGCCACACAATATACAGTATACCTCTACACTGTGCCCGACAATATACAGTATACCTCTACACTGTGCCCCACAATATACAGTATACCTCTACACTGTGCCACACAATATACAGTATACCTCTACACTGTGCCCCACAATATACAGTATACCTCTACACTGTGCCAAAGGAGTGGGGTTTACACAGGAGGAGGGAGGTGCGAAGCGCGCTGGAGGGGCCCTTACAAATATTTGCTCTGGGGCCCAGTCACTTCTAGTTACGCCCCTGCCTTTTTGCACAGATCTGTTCAGCACCATGGACAGCAGGATGCCTGTGTGGCCACAACTGAGCAGACGGGGAAGGGGAAGGAGAGGGGCTCCCTCCCTCTGTGACCCCATCCTGTCTGGGATCTGCAAAGGCACAGCAGCCCCCCCGATGGGAGAGGGAGGGAGCTCCCGACTGTTAACCTCTGCTCTTCCATACCGCGGTCCGTACAGACCGCGGTATGGAAAGGGTTAAACGGCTGACATCACAGCACAGATGTCAGCCGTTTATACCAGAGTGTCAGCAATGTGCTGACACTCTGGTATACCCACTGGCCACCAATGAATATTCAAGAGGAGGCGGGCGGGGGATAGCAATCCCGCCTGCCGCACCGCCCGTAATCTATATTTTGGGCATGTTAAAGTTTCTGATCCCCGCGGATCAGAAACTGCAGAAAGCGCAGCAAACCGCAGGTCTGAATTGACCTGCGGTTTGTTGCGATCGCCGACATGGGGGGGGGGTGTCACCGGACCCCCCCGCGCATTTAGCCGAGGTGCCTGCTCAATGATTTGAGCAGGCACCTTGTTCCGGGCGGCAGTGATCGGAACAATGATTTGAGCAGGCACCTTGTTCCGGGCGGCAGTGATCGGAACAATGATTTGAGCAGGCACCTTGTTCCGGGCGGCAGTGATCGGAACAATGATTTGAGCCGGCACCTTGTTCCGGGCGGCAGTGATCGGAACAATGATTTGAGCAGGCACCTTGTTCCGGGCGGCAGTGATCGGAACAACACATGACGTACTGGTATGTCATGTGTCCTTAAGAGGTTAAATGGGTTCTCCACTTTTCCTATATTAAAGGGGTTATCAGAGTTATGAAAAAAATATATATAGCACTGAAAACCCGTGCTGGGTTACTGCAGCTCAGCTGAGCTTGGCTGTTTTTCATGTCCCATAGCAGTGAATGAAGAAATGGATGCTCGTCATCCTCAGCTTTCACTGCAGGTGCCAGAGCAGGAACCTGCACCTAACAGACATTTATGGCATCTCCTATCAATATCCAGAGGGGAATACAGCTTTATACAGATTGTCCAGTTTCAGGAGGAAAGCGGAGAACCCCCAGGATCTGCCTGAAATAAAGAACAGGTAAGTACTTACATGCCAGATCCTGGCCTGCTGCCCCATCTTGCCCACTGCGCCCCATTTTCCTGACTGCAGCAGTAACGTTGCGCTGTCAAAGGGGTTGCGCTGAACCTGGACATATCCCCTTCTTCACCCCTCCGGAACCTCTGACATCTGATGCTCTCCCTTGCCCTGTGCTGTATCTTGTCAAATTATCTTCTATATAAAATGAATCTTCATATAAAAGAGAGGATCCTAGAAAAATAAAATATAAAATGATCGGATCCTCTAGGCTGACATATCACCTCTAAGCTCTTTGATAAGGAATCTTAATTTGTTTTGTGCAATCAGTGAAACAAGGAACAGATATTTATGTAAAAATATATGTAATTTATTTACAAATGAGTAAAATCCAATATAAAACGGACATAAGATAAATGGATAGACAAATTGACGCGCTACCAACAAACCACCACTAGATGGTGGTGTAACCCAGTATTATTTTCTCACCAGCACAAAATTATTAGAAAACCAATGAAATATATATCATACGAAATTGAAGATAAAAAGGATAAACACGGATTAATACAGGAAGAATAACTGATCCACTGTCTCCTTATGACCAATCAATATATATATATATATATATATATATATACAGTACAGACCAAAAGTTTGGACACACCTTCTCATTCAAAGAGTTTTCTTTATTTTCATGACTATGAAAATTGTAGATTCACACTGAAGGCATCAAAACTATGAATTAACACATGTGGAATTATATACATAACAAACAAGTGTGAAACAACTGAAAATATGTCATATTCTAGGTTCTTCAAAGTAGCCACCTTTTGCTTTGATGACTGCTTTGCACACTCTTGGCATTCTCTTGATGAGCTTCAAGAGGTAGTCCCCTGAAATGGTTTTCACTTCACAGGTGTGCCCTGTCTGGTTTAATAAGTGGGATTTCTTGCCTTATAAATGGGGTTGGGACCATCAGTTGCGTTGAGGAGAAGTCAGGTGGATACACAGCTGATAGTCCTACTGAATAGACTGCTAGAATTTGTATTATGGCAAGAAAAAAGCAGCTAAGTAAAGAAAAACGAGTGGCCATCATTACTTTAAGAAATGAAGGTCAGTCAGTTAGCTGAAAAATTGGGAAAACTTTGAAAGTAAGGGCTACTTGACGATGAAGGAGAGTGATGGGGTGCTGCGCCAGATGACCTGGCCTCCACAGTCACCGGACCTGAACCCAATCAAGATGGTTTGGGGTGAGCTGGACCGCAGAGTGAAGGCAAAAGGGCCAACAAGTGCTAAGCATCTCTGGGAACTCCTTCAAGACTGTTGGAAGACCATTTCAGGGGACTACCTCTTGAAGCTCATCAAGAGAATGCCAAGAGTGTGCAAAGCAGTAATCAAAGCAAAAGGTGGCTACTTTGAAGAACCTAGAATAGGACATATTTTCAGTTGTTTCACACTTGTTTGTTATGTATATAATTCCACATGTGTTAATTCATAGTTTTGATGCCTTCATAGTCATGAAAATAAAGAAAACTCTTTGAATGAGAAGGTGTGTCCAAACTTTTGGTCTGTACTGTATATATATATATATATATATATATATATATATAATGTGTGAATATATGAATAGATATCTATTCCACACCAGATGTGTTTTATGGACATCTCCTATCATATCACGTCTCAGCCATGAAACATGTTCCTCAGACAGACATGTTTAGAGAAACCAGTACGCTCCCTATAGATAAATCCATGTCTCTAAACAATAATTAAAAGTATAATGTTCTCTATATATTCACTTTTAACACATTGAACTTGCCATGAACCCATCTTGTTTTATTTTTTTCAGGTTCATGCTGATCATCCATATTGGATATAGTATCATCAGATACATTGTATACTCATGAAAATGCACAACAGTCTGGCAGAGCAAGGGCTGTTAGTTTATATTTGTTACACTGCTAGGCATAGGCTTCAGCCTAGCAGTGTTACCGGTGACGTCACCGATGGGCGGGCTATAGCGCTGCCCTGACCCTTTTACAGCCAGACTCACTGCTAGGTGGAAGCCTCCATGGAAATGCATTCTGTATTTTGCGGAATGGAACAGCTGCCCTTAACCCCCTAAGGACCTGGTGGACGTGACTTAAGGACCAGCTCCGTACATGCACCCGCCCTAACAGCGGCAGGGGTCCGGCAGTCACTGATAGCCGGACCCCTGCTGTATGCGCCGGCATCAGTGAAAACACAGATGCCGGCGCGTTAACCCTTGCACTGCCACGGTCAGCGCTGACCGCGGCACGTGCAGTATCCTGCCGGGTGCGGGGTGGCCATCGGGTCCCCACACTGCTGTGAAGGGGACCCGATGGCAGGGAAGGCAGCCCGATGCCTTACTTAGGCATCGTGGCCACCTTCCAGGAGAGCCCCCTGTATTACACTGGTAATACACTTACAGCCAATGCATGACAATTCTGAAGTATTGTAAAGGGGATCAGACCCCCAAAAGTTGAAGTCCCAGAGTGGGACAAAAAAAAAAGTGATAATAAAGTAAAAAAAAAAAAAGGTTTTCCAAAAAATAATTAAAAGTTTCAAGTAAAAAAAAAGCCTCCTTTTCCCAAAATAAAGTAAAAAAAAATTGTAAAAAATAGGGGAAAAAAAAAGGTATAACAGGTATCGACGCGTCCGTATTGACCGGCTCTATAAAAATATCACATGACCTAACCCCTCAGGTGAACACTATACACTATACTTAAAAAATAAAAACTGTGTCGAAAAAGCTATTTTTTGGTCAACTTCACAAAAAGTGTAATAGCAAGCGATCAAAAAGTTATACGCACCCCAAAATAGTACCAATCTAACCGTCACCTCATCCCACAAAAATGATACCCTACCTAAGACAATCGCCCAAAAACAAACAAACGATGGCACTCAGACTATGGAGACACTGAAACATGATTTTTTTTTTGTTTCAAAAATGATATTATTGTGTAAAACTTACATAAATAAAAAAGTAGACATATTAGGTATTGCCACGTCCGTAACGACCTGCTTTATAAAAATACCACATGACCTAACCCCTCAGGTGAACAGCATAAAAAAAAAACTGTGTCAAAAAAGCATTTTTTTGTCACCTTACATAACAAAAAGTGATACCCTATATAGGACAATCACCCAAAAAATGGCTCTCAGAATATGGAGACATTAAATATTAGGTATCGCCGTGTCCATAAGAACCTGCTCTATAAAAATATCACATAAGCTAACCCCTCAGGTAAACACTGTAAAAAAAAATCATAAAAACGGTGTAAAAAAGCTATTTTTTTGTCACCTTACATCACAAAAAGTGTAATACCAAGCAATCAAAAAGTCATATGCACCCCAAAATAGTGCCAATCAAACCGTCATCTCATCCCACAAAAAATGAGATCCTACCTAAGACAATCGCTCATCAAATAAAAAAAATATGGCTCTCAGAATATGGAGACACTAAAAAATAATTTTTTTCAAATATGCTTTATTATGTAAAACTGAAACAAAAAAAGTCATATTTCGTATTGTCGCGTCCGTAACAACCTGCTCTAGAAAAGTACCACATGATCTAACCTGTCAGATGAACATAGTAAATAACAAAATATAAAAACAGTGCCAAAACAGCTATTTTTTTGTTACCTTGCCTCACAAAAAGTGTAATATAGAGCAACCAAAATTATCCCAGTGAAATCTGCCTTCCAAAAACCATATGGCGTTCCTTTCCTTCTGTGCCCTGCCGTGTGCCCGTACAGCGGTTTACGACCACATATGGGGTGTTTCTGTAAACTACAGAATCAGGGCCATAAATATTGAGTTTTGTTTGGCTGTTAACCCTTGTTTTGTTAGTGGAAAAAATGGAAATTCTGCCAAAAAAGTGAAATTCGGAAATTTCATCTCCATTTTCCTTTAATTCTTGTGGATCACCTAAAGGGTTAAGAAAGTTTATAAAATCAGTATTGAATACCTTGAGGGGTGTAGTTTCTAAAATGGGGCAATTTATGGGTGGTCTCTATTATGTAAGCCTCACAAAGTGACTTCAGACCTCAACTGGTCCTTAGGCTGGTTTCACACGGACGTTGCGGGAAAAGGTGCGGGTGTGTTGCGGGAACATGCACGATTTTTCCGCGCGAGTGCAAAACATTGTAATGTGTTTTGCATGCGCGTGAGAAAAATCTGCATGTTTGGTACCCGAACTTCTTGACAGAAGTTCGGGTTTGGGATCGGGGTTGTGTAGATTGTATTATTTTCCCTTATAACACGGTTATAAGGGAAAATAATAGCATTCTGAATACAGAATGCATAGTACAAAAGCGCTGGAGGGGTTAAAAAAAAAGAAAAAATAATTTAACTCACCTTAATCTACTTGCTCACGCAGCCGGCATCTCTTCTGTCTTCTTTGCTGTGTACAGGAAAAGGACCTGTGGTGACGACACTCCGCTCATCACATGGTCCATCACATGATCCATCACCATGGTAAAAGATCATGTGACGGACCATGTGATGACCGGAGTGACGTCACCTCAGGTCATTTTCCTGTACACAGCAAAGAAGAAGACAGAAGAGATGCCGGCTCCGTGATCAAGTCGATTAAGGTGAGTTACCTTTTTATTTTTAAAAAAATTAACCCCTCCAGCCCTATTTTACTATGCATTCTGTATTCAGAATGCTATTATTTTCCCTTATAACCATGTTATAAGGGGAAATAATAATGATCGGGTCTCCATACGGATATGTCTTGTGGAATAAGGCTCCATTCACACGTCCACAAGTGTTGTGCGCACCCATTCCGCAATTGTGCATAATGGGTGCGGACCCATTCATTCTCTATGGGGACTGAATGGATGTGGAGAGCACACTATGTGCTCTCCACATCCGCATTTCCGGAGCACGGCTCCGATCTTCCGGTCCACAGCTCCGGAAAAAAATAGAGCATGTCCTATTCTTGTCCGCAATTGCGGACAAGAATAGGCATTTCTACGGGGGTATTGCGGATCCGGAATACACCACGGACGTGTGAATGGACCCTTAATGTGAGCCAGAAACACAGAAGAGGAGGAAATCGTTCCATTATACCTGATCTCTGAGGAGGCTGAAGTGTGGACGCGGCCTGATCGCTCACACTGATAGATACAGAGAAATATAATAATACTCGTATTATAGAAAGTGTGGTGCCGGCCACGAAAGTAATCTCTATAGGAAGGCCTCAACTGACCCCATAAAGTAGTTATTCAGAGTTGTCAAGATTTAAATCGGGAAAAGACATAAAAATTTTGAATATATCACTAATCTACATAATTCATGTGCCCTAATACAACTAATGATATAACATATAGTATCATGCGCAGCCGCCCCCCATTCACTTCTATGGGGCCGCCACAAATAGCCTCTTTCCGTCGGCTTCACAGAAATGTCTGCGCAAGCGCGGTGCGCTCCCATTCACTACTGCGATATGCCCCCACTGTCTGGGACGGGAATACCCCTTCAAATATAAAACTGCGTTTTCAGGTTGCGGTTTTTGGATAAAAATTAAGTGCTGCTACCTATTGACATGAATGGGAAGCCCCTTTAAGGCGTTTTTTGGAGACAGTGTGAACTGGTCCTAGCAGCCACATGACGCCTCCTGGAGGAGCAGCTGGGCTCCAGGCAACCGCTGTGTCACGTGACGCGCCCCTCCCCCCTTCAGCAGTCTCTAGACTGACGTTACCCTAAAGAACAAGGACGTGGCGAAGAGTGACGTCAAACTCCGCCGCCGGCGGCTCGGCCAATCAGAGCGAAAGACGTCACCAGGACAGGGAAGAGGCGGGGCTAGGAGCCTCCAGTTTACCGGAAGTGACGCCGGGCCGTGAGTGGTGAGAGCAGACATGGCTTCTGGAGGAGCCGGTGACGGCAAATGGAAAGTGGTGGGCAAGAACAAGAAGAACGGGGACCGGAGAAGGGCGCTGGGGGAGAACAACCTGCTGCCGGCCGCCAGCACGGCGGGGGGTGAGTGCACTACAGATCCCAGCATGCTCCGGGACACGACACCCGGCCAGGCAGGTTTACTGGACTACAACCCTCATCAGGTGCTGACAGGAGGCTGGTGGGACTCCTAGTTCTGGAATATCACACACCAGTTTTGTTGCTACTTGGACTACAAGGCTCAGCATTCTGTCATAAATGAATGGCTGGGAGTTGTAGTTGGAGACCACAATATGATGAGAGTGGTGGGTCAACTCTGCTGTGGGGGGGTCACTGTGGAGGAGACGTCTGTCTGGTGGGGGGGTCACTGTGGAGGAGACGTCTGTCTGGTGGGGGGGTCACTGGAGGAGACGTCTGTGGTGGGGGGGTCACTGTGGAGGAGATGTCTGCGTGGTGGTGGGGGGGGGGGGTCACTGTGGAGGAGACGTCTGCGTGGTGGTGGGGGGGGTCACTGTGGAGGAGACGTCTGCGTGGTGGTGGGGGGGGTCACTGTGGAGGAGACGTCTGCGTGGTGGTGGGGGGGGGTCACTGTGGAGGAGACGTCTGCGTGGTGGGGGGGGGGGGTCACTGTGGAGGAGACGTCTGCGTGGTGGTGGGGGGGGGCACTGTGGAGGAGACGTCTGCGTGGTGGTGGGGGGGGGTCACTGTGGAGGAGACGTCTGCGTGGTGGTGGGGGGGGTCACTGTGGAGGAGACGTCTGCGTGGTGGTGGGAGGGGTCACTGTGGAGGAGACGTCTGCGTGGTGGTGGGGGGGGGGGTCACTGTGGAGGAGACGTCTGCGTGGTGGTGGGGGGGGGGTCACTGTGGAGGAGACGTCTGCGTGGTGGTGGTGGGAGGGGTCACTGTGGAGGAGACGTCTGTGGGGGGGGGGGGGTCACTGTGGAGGAGACGTCTCGATGACTTGTCGCACACTTTCCCTCCTTGCACGAGGGGTTACACAGGCGTCTCCCCTCACGTCTTTTGTGTCTTGCAGTCCTCATAAAGCCCACCGTCTATGAGCAGGGCTTCGAGAAGATCCTGAAGAAGCAGAACAAGGAGCAGGTTCCTCCGCGCAGCGCCGCGGAGCCCCAGAACCAGAAGAAGCCGCAGCAGCCGAGTACCAGCAAGAGCTCCAAGAAGACGTCTTCTGGGGGGGGCGCCCCGTCTTCTCCCAGGAAGCATGCCACACTGGAGGAGGCTGTGCGGGCGGTGAGTGTATCATGTGTCATACTCCAGTCACATCCAAAGCTACAGTCATACTCATACTATTGCATCATGTCTTATACTCCTGTTACATCTAGAGCTGCATTCACAATCCCGCTGTTACATTGTGATATACTCCAGTCACATCTAAAGCTGCATTCACAGTCCTGCTTTTACATCATGTATTTTACTCTGGTTACTTCCAGAGCTGCAGTCACAATCCTGCTGTAACATCATGTATAATACTCCAGTCACACCCAGAGCTGCAGGTTCCGTTCTGTAGGCTGCTGTAGAGATGCGTTGCAGGGGGGTGCAGTGCATCATGGGATCCCTGCTGATGTTAGGGGTGATGTGTTTAGCGGACTGACCATTGACCAAGTAACTGTGACTGCAGCTCTGGATGTGAGCGGAGTAGAAGCCGTGGCGAGTCAGGCCCCTGTAAGCCGTTCCTCTCTTTCCAGCTGGACCTGGCCGAGTTTCAGAGGACGATGGAGACGAGTCAGACCATGTTCCCGGGGAACCCCCAGATCTGGGTGAAGGACCTGGCCGGCTACCTGAACGACAAGCTGCAGACCCCCAAGAACGAGCCGGTGCCGAGCCACCAGTCTCACGGTCAGTCATGTGACTAGGGGAGGCGGTGTTGTCACATAACAAACATGGCTGCCAGAGGTTGTCACCCAGACGTGTGCCCCTCGTGGTGGTCACCGACCTCGTGTCTCGTCAGCGCTGTACAGGTGGAGCAGCATTTGTTGTGCGGTGTGTCACCCTGCGTTCTCTCCGCACAGATTACCCCTACTGCCTGGCGAACAAGGAGCTGCGCGGCATCATCCGCTCTGTGCTGGTGAAGGCGCCAGAGCTGCAGGAGATGTTTGTGGACCACTGCATGTTCTCCATGCTGCAGGAGCTGGATAAACCCACAGGTAACGGCCCAAGCACCTCGCTCCACCAGTCACATCCAGAGCTGTCAACGGGAAACCTCCGTGCGAGATGTCGTGTTATGATCTCGTCAGACTGTTCGACGTCACTGCATCGTCCACCACAGAGCATGGTGTGTATTGTGAATGCAGCTCTGGATGTGACTGGAGTAGGCCTCCATAAAAGCAGTGTTACTAGTGAAGTCACTGAGCGCCAGGTTGAACATTTTTTTTTATCTTGTATCGGGGTGTAAATTGTTTAACCACGAAGGGGGTGGTAGTAGGGAGGGCGGAGTCCAACCAATTCCCTACCCCCTGTGATGCTGCTAATCGCACACTTTTAACCCCTTCAATGCAGTAGTCAAATTTAACCGCGGCATCGGAAAGGTAAAAGGAAGCAGGAACACCTTGCTTGGCTGAGGTCAGGGAAGGGCATTCCTTAGTAAGTAGTAGGCCACAGCCCGTACAAACCTTCTAGGCCTATTACTGGTGTATTCCAATGCCGGCCTGCAGGTGGCAGCACTGGGTTTTATATTCCGTAATGGATAAAAATCCATTACTGAATAATATATATGGCAATCTAATGAGTGCATGTTGGGGTCCCCTTGGGGGGAGGGGGGTGTGAAGAAAACACAATGTTAGCAATAAAAACTACAGCTCATCCCACAGAAAATGAGCCCCCACACAGAGCTCAGTGGACATAAATCAAAAAATGTTATGGGGTCAGAATATGGTAAAGACGAGAGAACTTTTTTTCAAAAAAAATTTCATTATTGAAACACAAGAAAAACTATATAACTGTGGTATTGTCGTAATCGAGAATGAAGGGAACAGGTTGATTTTACCGCATAGGGAACGCCGTAAAAACAATATCCATAAACTATTGTGGAATTGATTTTATTTACATTTTTTTCCAATTCAACTCCATTTGGAATTTTTATTTCCCGCTCCCCACTACTTCCTATATAATAGTAACTGGTCGCATTAGAAAGTGCAACTTGTCTCGCAAAAAGCTAGCCCTCATACGGCCATGTGAGCGGAAAAATAAATGGCAGAAAATGGCCCGGTGATGAAGCGGTTAATGTAGACTGACACGCGTGTGGCGTGCTCTCTCCCCCCTTACTTCTCTTTTTAGCTGTGTCCGTCCACGGCTACCGGATCTGTATCCAGGCGGTTCTGCTGGACAAGCCCAAAATCGTCACCGCAAATCTAAAGAAGGTAACAGTGCGGGGCGGTACGGGAGGGGCAGGGCGGTACTGGAGGGGCAGAGGGCTATCTGCTCTCATTCATTGGTAGGGCGATTGAAAACCTGTAGAAACCTAATGACGGTCACAGCCGAGGGTTTGTTACAGTTGTTTCCAGTCTAGTCAATCCTGTGTGCATTAAACAGTCTGCTACACTGTAACGAATCCTCAGGACATTTGTGCCGCTGTTGTCTTCTGTTCACCAAGTGTTGCGCGGGCTGTAACAAACCTCATTTGTATATAGGTTTGTACAGGTTTCCATTCACTGACAGCAAGTAGAAATCCTGAAATGCAGAGGTTTCTACTAGAGATGAGCGAACTTCTGTTTTAAGTTCGGCGTCTAAAGTTCGGCTTCCGGTTAGTGGAGGATCCCGTAATGGATTCCGAATTCCGTTGTGGTCCGTGGTAGCGGAATCAATAATGACCATTATTGATTCCGCTACCACGGACCACAACGGAATTCGGAATCCATATCAGGATCCTCCGCTAACCGGAAGCCGAACTTTAGACGCCGAACTTAAAACAGAAGTTCGCTCATCTCTAGTTTCTACGTGATTATTGGGTGAGGCCCCCCTGCCTTGTATCAGGTGGGATGGGTCTGGGCCGCTGACTGCACTCCTCCATACAGTGGCTGCTGCTGCCGCCTCTCCTGGGCCTTAGATCTGCTCTCCAGCCTCCTGCTCGGGTTCTCAGTATCTTCTGGTCGGTGTGATCCCTGAGTGAGGCATCATGGCACCAGGGCTGTGGGGATGATTGTGTGTCTGCCGGAGTTTCCCTTTAAGCTGTATTCACTGAAGACCCCTTTAACCCTCTCTCTCCTCAGTACCTGGACATGCTGCGGGCTCAGCAGAACAAGCCGGCGTGGTGCCTCGCCATGATGTGGGCTGTGGGACAGGCAGGGTACGCTGACTTAACAGAGGGTCTGAAAGGTGGGTGCACAGGACTCTTTTTTTGGGGTGCAGCACCCCCCTGGCGGCCCCGCGCTCTGGATTCACGCCGGCTTCTTTCTTATGCTTGCAGTGTGGCTCGGCCTCATGCTCCCGGTCCTGGGGATCAAGTCGCTCTCGCCCTTCGCCATATCCTACCTAGACCGTCTCCTGCTGTGAGTCCTCTGCCGCCACCTGCTGGCTGCTCGGTGCTAGCGCTAATAGCTGTGATATCTGGTCGTTTCCTCTTCTAGGATGCACTCTAATCTGACCAAAGGATTCGGTATGATTGGAGCCAAGGAATTCTTCCCGCTCCTGGACTTCGCCTTTATGCCGAACAACTCGCTGTCTGCCAGGTACGAGGACGACGTAGGGACTGCGGGCGTCACCCTGCACCTCTCTTTATATCGTGCTACAGTTATCAGTAGAATATCTTCTAATTGGAAGACATGGCGTTCAGAATCAGAGCAGTGATTTCTGTGTGCAGTCAGCACGCTAGGGTCCCCCCACCACCGGGGGCGCTGTTGAGTCACGTGGCAGTTAACGTGCTGCTTGTTCTTATGTTCCAGCCAGCAGGAGCATCTTCGAGACTTGTTTCCCAGGCTGAAGGTTCTGGCGTTTGGAGCGACCCCCGAGAGCACCCTGCACACTTACTTCCCTTCCTTCCTGTCCAGAGCCACCCCGAACTGCCCCCCCGTCATGAAGAAAGAGGTGAGCAGCTGGAACCCCACCCCCGCAGAGCGGTGCGCAGGGTGAGCGCAGCACTGACCGCAGCTCCTGTGTTTATTCTACAGCTTCTCCACAGTCTCTACCAATGTCTGAACCTGGACCCACTCAGCTTCAGCGTCTGGAGGCAGCTCTACACCAAGCACCTGACACAGTCCAGGTAAGTGTCCGCCACTGCTGATAGGAGTGCTCCACCCTGTAGAGACCTGTCCACACCACATATCAACCTCATCCCGGTCACTGCTCCACCCTGTGGAGACCTGTCCATGTCTGATAGCAATCTCATCCCGGTCACTGCTCCACCCTATAGAGACCTGTCCGTGTCTGATATACAGCACAGCCCGGATCACTGCTCCACCCTATAGAGACCTGTCCGTGTCTGATATACAGCACAGCCCGGATCACTGCTCCACCCTATAGAGACCTGTCCGTGTCTGATATACAGCACAGCCCGGATCACTGCTCCACCCTATAGAGACCTGTCCGTGTCTGATATACAGCACAGCCCGGATCACTGCTCCACCCTATAGAGACCTGTCCGTGTCTGATATACAGCACAGCCCGGATCACTGCTCCACCCTATAGAGACCTGTCCGTGTCTGATATACAGCACAGCCCGGATCACTGCTCCACCATATAGAGACCTGTCCGTGTCTGATATACAGCACAGCCCGGATCACTGCTCCACCCTATAGAGACCTGTCCGTGTCTGATATACAGCACAGCCCGGATCACTGCTCCACCCTATAGAGACCTGTCCGTGTCTGATATACAGCACAGCCCGGATCACTGCTCCACCCTATAGAGACCTGTCCGTGTCTGATATACAGCACAGCCCGGATCACTGCTCCACCCTATAGAGACCTGTCCGTGTCTGATATACAGCACAGCCCGGATCACTGCTCCACCCAATGGAGACCTGTCCATGTCTGATAGCAATCTCATCCCGGTCACTGCTCCACCCTATAGAGACCTGTCCGTGTCTGATATACAGCACAGCCCGGATCACTGCTCCACCCTATAGAGACCTGTCCGTGTCTGATATACAGCACAGCCCGGATCACTGCTCCGCCCTATAGAGACCTGTCCATGTCTGATATACAGCACAGCCCGGATCACTGCTCCGCCCTATAGAGACCTGTCCGTGTCTGATATACAGCACAGCCTGGATCACTGCTCCGCCCTATAGAGACCTGTCCGTGTCTGATATACAGCACAGCCCGGATCACTGCTCCACCCTATAGAGACCTGTCCGTGTCTGATATACAGCACAGCCCGGATCACTGCTCCGCCCTATAGAGACCTGTCCGTGTCTGATATACAGCACAGCCTGGATCACTGCTCCGCCCTATAGAGACCTGTCCGTGTCTGATATACAGCACAGCCCGGATCACTGCTCCGCCCTATAGAGACCTGTCCGTGTCTGATATACAGCACAGCCCGGATCACTGCTCCGCCCTATAGAGACCTGTCCGTGTCTGATATACAGCACAGCCCGGATCACTGCTCCGCCCTATAGAGACCTGTCCGTGTCTGATATACAGCACAGCCCGGATCACTGCTCCGCCCTATAGAGACCTGTCCGTGTCTGATATAAAGCACAGCCCGGATCACTGCTCCGCCCTATAGAGACCTGTCCGTGTCTGATATACAGCACAGCCCGGATCACTGCTCCGCCCTATAGAGACCTGTCCGTGTCTGATATACAGCACAGCCCGGATCACTGCTCCGCCCTATAGAGACCTGTCCGTGTCTGATATACAGCACAGCCCGGATCACTGCTCCACCCTATAGAGACCTGTCCGTGTCTGATATACAGCACAGCCCGGATCACTGCTCCGCCCTATAGAGACCTGTCCATGTCTGATATACAGCACAGCCCGGATCACTGCTCCGCCCTATAGAGACCTGTCCGTGTCTGATATACAGCACAGCCTGGATCACTGCTCCGCCCTATAGAGACCTGTCCGTGTCTGATATACAGCACAGCCCGGATCACTGCTCCACCCTATAGAGACCTGTCCGTGTCTGATATACAGCACAGCCCGGATCACTGCTCCGCCCTATAGAGACCTGTCCGTGTCTGATATACAGCACAGCCTGGATCACTGCTCCGCCCTATAGAGACCTGTCCGTGTCTGATATACAGCACAGCCCGGATCACTGCTCCGCCCTATAGAGACCTGTCCGTGTCTGATATACAGCACAGCCCGGATCACTGCTCCGCCCTATAGAGACCTGTCCGTGTCTGATATACAGCACAGCCCGGATCACTGCTCCGCCCTATAGAGACCTGTCCGTGTCTGATATACAGCACAGCCCGGATCACTGCTCCGCCCTATAGAGACCTGTCCGTGTCTGATATAAAGCACAGCCCGGATCACTGCTCCGCCCTATAGAGACCTGTCCGTGTCTGATATACAGCACAGCCCGGATCACTGCTCCGCCCTATAGAGACCTGTCCGTGTCTGATATACAGCACAGCCCGGATCACTGCTCCGCCCTATAGAGACCTGTCCGTGTCTGATATACAGCACAGCCCGGATCACTGCTCCGCCCTATAGAGACCTGTCCGTGTCTGATATACAGCACAGCCCGGATCACTGCTCCGCCCTATAGAGACCTGTCCGTGTCTGATATACAGCACAGCCCGGATCACTGCTCCACCCTATAGAGACCTGTCAGTGTCTGATATACAGCACAGCCTGGATCACTGCTCCACCCTATAGAGACCTGTCCGTGTCTGATATACAGCACAGCCCGGATCACTGCTCCACCCTATAGAGACCTGTCCGTGTCTGATATACAGCACAGCCCGGATCACTGCTCCGCCCTATAGAGACCTGTCCGTGTCTGATATACAGCACAGCCCGGATCACTGCTCCGCCCTATAGAGACCTGTCCGTGTCTGATATACAGCACAGCCCGGATCACTGCTCCACCCTATAGAGACCTGTCCGTGTCTGATATACAGCACAGCCTGGATCACTGCTCCACCCTATAGAGACCTGTCCGTGTCTGATATACAGCACAGCCCGGATCACTGCTCCACCCTATAGAGACCTGTCCGTGTCTGATATACAGCACAGCTCGGATCACTGCTCCGCCCTATAGAGACCTGTCAGTGTCTGATATACAGCACAGCTCGGATCACTGCTCCGCCCTATAGAGACCTGTCAGTGTCTGATATACAGCACAGCCCGGATCACTGCTCCACCCTATAGAGACCTGTCAGTGTCTGATATACAGCACAGCCTGGATCACTGCTCCACCCTATAGAGACCTGTCCGTGTCTGATATACAGCACAGCCCGGATCACTGCTCCACCATATAGAGACCTGTCCGTGTCTGATATACAGCACAGCCCGGATCACTGCTCCGCCCTATAGAGACCTGTCCGTGTCTGATATACAGCACAGCCCGGATCACTGCTCCGCCCTATAGAGACCTGTCCGTGTCTGATATACAGCACAGCCCGGATCACTGCTCCGCCCTATAGAGACCTGTCCGTGTCTGATATACAGCACAGCCCGGATCACTGCTCCGCCCTATAGAGACCTGTCCGTGTCTGATATACAGCACAGCCCGGATCACTGCTCCACCCTATAGAGACCTGTCAGTGTCTGATATACAGCACAGCCTGGATCACTGCTCCACCCTATAGAGACCTGTCCGTGTCTGATATACAGCACAGCCCGGATCACTGCTCCGCCCTATAGAGACCTGTCCATGTCTGATATACAGCACAGCCCGGATCACTGCTCCGCCCTATAGAGACCTGTCCGTGTCTGATATACAGCACAGCCTGGATCACTGCTCCGCCCTATAGAGACCTGTCCGTGTCTGATATAAAGCACAGCCCGGATCACTGCTCCGCCCTATAGAGACCTGTCCGTGTCTGATATAAAGCACAGCCCGGATCACTGCTCCGCCCTATAGAGACCTGTCCGTGTCTGATATACAGCACAGCCCGGATCACTGCTCCGCCCTATAGAGACCTGTCCGTGTCTGATATACAGCACAGCCCGGATCACTGCTCCGCCCTATAGAGACCTGTCCGTGTCTGATATACAGCACAGCCCGGATCACTGCTCCGCCCTATAGAGACCTGTCCGTGTCTGATATACAGCACAGCCCGGATCACTGCTCCGCCCTATAGAGACCTGTCTGTCGGGGTCGCTGCTCCACCCAACGGAGACCTGTGGTTCTAGTTCCCATGGGGATCACCCAGCTTTCCCTGGACCCTTGGTGTCAGTGAGCAGATGAACCTTTTATAAGACGACCTTTATCAGTTTCTCCACACAAGATTTTTGGGCACCGAGACCCCCAGCCCCGCACCCCATGAGATTGAACATATTATCAGATTGTCTGTGACCTCCTGCCCCACCATCTTGTCTTTCAGTTTGCTCCTGCAGGATCTGGTCAAATCCTGGGGCACAACTTCTAAACTGGTGAGTTAACCCTTGCTTTGTATTCAGAAACTTAGTGGGGACCTGGCTGGGGGGGGGGCGGGGTCATTCAAAAATGTTCCTAATTCACCAGGATCAAGCAGAGATCACGACAAGAACAAACAGTATACACCAACGTAATAGATAAAACTGACCTGGTCATGAAGGGTTAATCATCTGGCGTTTTTTTCCTGTCTTTTAGATGAGGAAGTCGGTGAGGGAGACGGCACAGTCATTCCGTGTGACCAATGAAGAATTCTCTAAAAAATCACCAAATTCAAGGGAGATTGCGCAGTGTGAGTCTGCGTGTAAGGTGAGGGCGCAGGGTGCCACACGACCTATCAGCTCCTATCCCCACCGCTTCCCTCTGTGACATTCATCACCCAAGTCCTCTGCCACCGGTCAGAGACCCTCAGTAGGAGTGTACAATGCATTGTAGCTGAGAGATACCTTCTGTACCAAGTCAGGAACCCGCCCTGCCAGCAAGAGGGTGCTGGGGAGAGGGTGCTGCTTCTAAGGAATGGTGGTATTACCATCTAACTAAGTGGAATCTCAGAAGCCCATGTCACCCTAACAATGCTACTTTTAGTGTGTATGTGTGTGTGTGTGTGTGTGTGTGTGTATGTATATATGTGTGTGTATACAGGGAGTGCAGAATTATTAGGCAAGTTGTATTTTTGAGGATTAATTTTATTATTGAACAACAACCATGTTCTCAATGAACCCAAAAAACTCATTAATATCAAAGCGGAATATTTTTGGAAGTAGTTTTTAGTTTGTTTTTAGTTTTAGCTATTTTAGGGGGAAATCTGTGTGTGCAGGTGACTATTACTGTGCATAATTATTAGGCAACTTAACAAAAAACAAATATATACCCATTTCAATTATTTATTTTTACCAGTGAAACCAATATAACATCTCAACATTCACAAATATACATTTCTGACATTCAAAAACAAAACAAAAACAAATCAGTGACCAATATAGCCACCTTTCTTTGCAAGGACACTCAAAAGCCTGCCATCCATGGATTCTGTCAGTGTTTTGATCTGTTCACCATCAACATTGCGTGCAGCAGCAACCACAGCCTCCCAGACACTGTTCAGAGAGGTGTACTGTTTTCCCTCCTTGTAAATCTCACATTTGATGATGGACCACAGGTTCTCAATGGGGTTCAGATCAGGTGAACAAGGAGGCCATGTCATTAGATTTTCTTCTTTTATACCCTTTCTTGCCAGCCACGCTGTGGAGTACTTGGACGCGTGTGATGGAGCATTGTCCTGCATGAAAATCATGTTTTTCTTGAAGGATGCAGACTTCTTCCTGTACCACTGCTTGAAGAAGGTGTCTTCCAGAAACTGGCAGTAGGACTGGGAGTTGAGCTTGACTCCATCCTCAACCCGAAAAGGCCCCACAAGCTCATCTTTGATGATACCAGCCCAAACCAGTACTCCACCTCCACCTTGCTGGTGTCTGAGTCGGACTGGAGCTCTCTGCCCTTTACCAATCCAGCCACGGGCCCATCCATCTGGCCCATCAAGACTCACTCTCTTTTCATCAGTCCATAAAACCTTAGAAAAATCAGTCTTGAGATATTTCTTGGCCCAGTCTTGACGTTTCAGCTTGTGTGTCTTGTTCAGTGGTGGTCGTCTTTCAGCCTTTCTTACCTTGGCCATGTCTCTGAGTATTGCACACCTTGTGCTTTTGGGCACTCCAGTGATGTTGCAGCTCTGAAATATGGCCAAACTGGTGGCAAGTGGCATCTTGGCAGCTGCACGCTTGACTTTTCTCAGTTCATGGGCAGTTATTTTGCGCCTTGGTTTTTCCACACGCTTCTTGCGACCCTGTTGACTATTTTGAATGAAACGCTTGATTGTTCGATGATCACGCTTCAGAAGCTTTGCAATTTTAAGAGTGCTGCATCCCTCTGCAAGATATCTCACTATTTTAGACTTTTCTGAGCCTGTCAAGTCCTTCTTTTGACCCATTTTGCCAAAGGAAAGGAAGTTGCCTAATAATTATGCACACCTAATATAGGGTGTTGATGTCATTAGACCACACCCCTTCTCATTACAGAGATGCACATCACCTAATATGCTTAATTGGTAGTAGGCTTTCGAGTCTATACAGCTTGGAGTAAGACAACATGCATAAAGAGGATGATGTGGTCAAAATACTCAGCTGCACTCACTATTCTGCTGGTGCAGTCACTGTGTACATACATTACTTATCCTGTACTGATCCTGAGTTACATCCTGTATTATACTCCAGAGCTGCACTCACTATTCTGCTGGTGCAGTCACTGTGTACATACATTACATTACTTATCCTGTACTGATCCTGAGTTACATCCTGTATTATACTCCAGAGCTGCACTCACTATTCTGCTGGTGCAGTCACTGTGTACATACATTACATTACTTATCCTGTACTGATCCTGAGTTACATCCTGTATTATACTCCAGAGCTGCACTCACTATTCTGCTGGTGCAGTCACTGTGTACATACATTACTTATCCTGTACTGATCCTGAGTTACATCCTGTATTATACTCCAGAGCTGCGCTCACCGGTCCAGTTTTAATTATGCATTGATCGTGGTGTCATTTCCTCCAGGCTGTCCTGAAGAAGATGAAGAGGCAAGGATTTCCCTGGTTCCGGATTTTCCTGGTCGCCCTCATGTTCACATCCGGCTTTGTGATCCATGACGTTCGGACACACGGCTCTTTTGAAGGTCAGTGATGTTCTGCCGGGCAGACGTAGTGGTGGAGTCCAGTTTCATTAGAGAGAAGCTGCGGACCTGGGTCTGTTCTGTAGAATCTGTGCCATAATTGTGCTGGTCATAATGGCACGACACTGCAGCTGTACAACTTCCGAGGGGAGATAATGGTGCCTTAATGAACAACCGGTGTCTTAATGATTTCAGCCTCCTCCACGGCCGGCGTGCTGCAGCACACGGGGCTCATGACCCTCGCCCAGCAGACGTGGACCACCGGCTCCTACGCTCTTCAGCATTGTCACAGGTGAGCTCCCTACAACCCTGCACAATGACCTCCCCACGTGTCCCCTGGACCTAACGACCACCCCTGTGACATCACTCCACAGCTGGTTAGAACGCAATGTGCCGGTATATTACTCTCGGGCAGTGGAGGTGCTGGGACCAGTTCTGGAGCTGTTATGGGAGAAGAGTCGGGATGGATTTCTACTGGTCTCACAGAAATGTTCCACACAGCTGACGTACCTGAGTGACAATCTGCCGTGGTTTATTGAGTGGGTAAGGAGAGTGGATATGAGCAAAGTTAAAGGGCAACTCCAGAGAAAGCGGCGGCGCCATAGATCATCAATAGCCCTTTAAAGGGAACCCGTCATCAACTTTATGCTGACCTCACTGAGGGCAGTATGAAGTAGGGACAGAAATGCAGATGTCAGCGGTGTGTCACACATCAGCTAAAAGTAAGTGGTTGCCGAGAACCAGCATCATAGTCATTGCAGCCCAGGCCTGGAGAAGAGTCACATCTACCTGAGAAGAGTCCTGGTTATTCCTAATCTCCTGCTCTCCCCGGCCACCTGCTGATGATTGGCAGTTCTCTCCTAGAGAGAAAGGGAGAAAACTAGGTAGGCGCCTGTCAGTCAGCAGGTGGGCAGGGAGAGCAGATATTCATGAATAACCGTCCGGGCAGTTTAACACCTTAGATGCTGCGGTCAGTAGCAACGGCAGTATCTAAGTGGTTTAGAGGCAGGGATCTCCCTCTGACGGGTATCGGCACCCAGTGAGTGAGATCGCAGGTTGCCAATGTCTTTGCATGGCAGCTGGGGGCCTAATGAAGGCCCCCCCAGGTGTGCCTGCAGTGTTAGACTATAAAAAGAGAAGAAGGCAGCAGCACAGCAGGCGTGAAGTGAAGAACTTTTAATCCAGCGATCAGTCCAGTAGATGCGGTGGTTCGGCTATCGATGAGCCTTTTTCAAGCTTGTCTGTAGCTGAAATGTTGCATCCTCTGGATTTACCACAAAAGACCCTCACTGTTTGATCATCAGGGCCGCGTGCTGCCTCCTCCTTTTTTTCTATGGAATTTGATTTGGGAGTTGGTATGTCCCCAGCACCACATTGTGTGCGCCTACTTTCTGCATACATTGTCTTGGAGTGCCGTCCAAATTCTTCCTCATTGTATGCCAGTGGTAGTCTCTATTAGTATAGTACTTACAGTATAATACACTGTACTACATAAGTAGTACAGTGTATTATAGAAGCCATCAAAGGATCACGTCAGAGTCCTCTTGTGCGACTAATAAGTGGTTAAGATAATAGCTAAATAAAGTTGAAAAATACACCCTTTTCCACTGAAAAAACCCCCTTCACATATTTAGTATCCTGCGTCCGTAACGACTCGCACTACACAATTAGCCCGCCTTATTGCTTACTAGCCATGAAAAAATGGGATAAGGGGGCTGTTCATGGTGTGTATGTGTAACCCCTGGCCATTGTCCTGACAGCTCCAGTCCCGGATCCCTGACTCCGTCTTCCAGCTGCTCGAGTACCTGAGAGAACTTCTTGTCCTTCTCTACCACAATTACGTCCTGCCCGCGGTGCAGTATTGTGAGGCCACCCTCCAGAGGACGTGGCAGCAGTATGTGGACTCTTGCAGGTACGTAACCCTGCCCCCGCATTACCTGTATTCACCTCTGCCTCTCAGAGATCAATTCCTGGTTAGAGGGGGTTGGCAAACTAACTCTTCCTGTTACTCTATTATTTAGATCCTGGCGTGACGATGTGTCATCCACCTGATGTGACTGCGGTGACCAATGGTCGTCTCAGATGTCATTTCACTATGGATGACACAACATTGCATCAGGATTCTTATCTTGTGGGGGCTCTTCTGTAGTTGAGCTATCCTGAAAATAGGACTTTTCCATCAGTATCTGATTGTGGAGGTCTGACTCCTGGCACCCTTGGTGGTCTGCTGTTGGAAGGGGCTGCAGTTCTGTGGTCGAGCTCTGTAGCCTGTGGCGTCATGGCCATGGGTCCCGTGGGCCTTTGTTCACATCATGTCCATTGAAGTGAATAGGATTAAACCATAACACCAACCACTGCCACTGATACGTGCTGTGTGCCCTTTAAGCACCTGATCGGAGGGGGTGCTGGGAATCAGGCCGCACCAATCAGATCCAGAGGATAGGTCATTAATATTTAAATCCAAGAAAACCTCTTCAACCTGATAATGACCAGGATCTGTACATATACGGCGCTTGGCATCAGTCAGGTCACAGCCGGGGAACCCGAGGATAAGGCAAGTGGTCTATTACTGCTACTGCCGCCTTCTGGTTGCTGTGCAGTGAACAGAGGAAGCAGCTGTCACCTCCTGTGTTGGACCCGGCGATCACGTGATTGCTAGGTGTCTCGGGCAGACCTGAGATGCCGGATCTTAGCAGACCCTGATCAGCTCTGTGTACAGTGTTTTCCACTGTAACTGAATGTCCTTAAACAGTGGAAAAGTGCAAAACATGAAGAAAAAAATTGTGCCCCCTCAAGGTCTTTTAATAACCTCTTGGGGGACATGTGCTTAAAAAGAAACAACTAAAAAATGTATAATAAAATACAAATAAAAAGGTATTAAAACGCCCATGTTAACTGAAACCATTGCCATTATCGCCCCATTTATGCAAAACTATACATAATATAAATCAAAATGACTGCAAAATAGAAAACTCACTTGAATTAATTTTGGGGTCAGATTTGCATACTTAACCTCTTCAGGACACAGGGCGCCCTTATGTCCTGGTACTTAAGGACACAGGGCGTACCCGTACGCCCTGTGTATTTCTCAAATCATTGAGTAGGCACCCCCCATGTCGGTGATCGCCGCAAACCGCAGGTCAATTCAGACCTGTGGTTCACGGCTTTTACCTGGTGCGGTGGTGCCATCGGGTCCCCATGCGGCTGTGGGGGGGACCCGATGGCATTGAAGGCAGCGCAATTCCTTCCTGAGGCATATGCGCTGCCTTCCGGTGAAGAGCCTGTGAGATCCAGCCCCCGGAATCTGTATGAGTAATACACACAGTATTACTCATACAGCCAATGCATTCCAATACAGAAGTATTGGAATGCATTGTAAAGGATTAGACCCCCAAAGTTTAAGTCCCAAAGTGGGACAAAAAATAAAGTGAAAAAAAAAGTTGAAAAAATAAAGTTTTCCCCCAGAAAAGTTTAAGTTTCAAGTAAAAATAAACAAAAACATAATTTTCCCCAATTTTTTGTCACCTTACATCACAAAAAGTGTAATAGCAAGCGATCAAAAAGTCATATGCACCCCAACATAGTGCCAATAAAACAGTCATCTCATCCCGCAAAAATCATACCCTAACCAAAACTGAAAAAATTATGTCTCTCAGACTATTGAAACACTAAAACATGATTATTATTTTTTTGCTTCAAAAATGAAATCATTGTGTAAAACTTACATAAATAAAAAAAAGTATACATATTAGGTATCGCCGCGTCAGTGACAACCTGCTCTATAAAATTACCACATGATCTAACCTGTCAGGTGAATGTTGTAAATGACAAAAAATAAAAACGGTGCCAAAACAGCTATTTCTTGTTACCTTGCCTCACAAAAAGTGTAATATAGAGCAACAAAAAATCATATGTACCCTAAACTAGTACCAACAATACTGGCACCCTATCCCGTAGTTTCTAAACTGGGGTCACTTTTTTGGAGTTTCTACTCTAGGGGTGCATCAGGGGGCTTCAAATGGGACATGGTGTCAAAAAAAAAAAAACAGTCCAGCAAAATATGCCTTCCAAAAACCGTATGGCATTCCTTTCCTTCTGCTATGTAAGTGGTCTATAAGGGCAAATTGTGGTGACAGACTCCCTTTAAATACAGAGGCTGCTACTACAGCATCTTGGCTCTGTACAGAAAAAAGGCTCCATATTTTTAATAAATACCAATTGAAAAAATTATTTTTAGCTCAAATTAAGTACAATGCAATAATAATAGGATTTTGCCTTTAACCTCTTAATTACCCCCTTCCTTACCAGGCCAGTTTTTCAGTTTTAGTGATGGGCCTATCTGCCAACAACTAATACATTTCTGCGCCATCTACAGTACATGTATTTGATGTAATTTTTCCTTATCAATTTTTTTTCTATCTAAGATTTCAAGAGATTTCTACATTTTTATTTTTTTTTTGTTTCTTTTAGCTGGCCCCATAGAAAATTAATGAATGAAATGGAGGGCGGCTGGCCATGCTCAGTGCGCACGCTTTCACTTGCGGGACTCTGTTCTCTATACGCTGGGATCCGCACCTATAAGACAATGGGGGCATATCCTAGCGATATGCCCCCATTGTCCATGATGAGACAACCCCTTTAAGGCACAGCCTGCGGGCTCTCGGTACATTTTACAGCCAGCAGGGGGCGCTCACTTCAACAATAGCACTCCCCTGCCGGCATTTGCATGCAGTGGATTGCTGTACCGAGCGCTTCTGCTGGCCTTGGGCGGACTTGCTGTGACTGCAGCGGTGTAATGACAGCGGGTCACACCAGTATGCAGCGCTACGGGGCACTGGTCCATTGCAATGTAACCCAATACTTTTCTATGTTGTGTTTTGGTTAAGAGCTTACCCCCCCCATGACACATAAAGTGAAGCGGTGGTCAGCAAAAGATTAAAGAATAAGGAGCTATAAATAAGGAAAAAAAGTGACTTTTTAAAAATATTTTCTGCACAGTTTTCCTCAAATAAGACAAAAAAAACTATAAAATGTAATAAAAGCTCTGTGCAGAAAAAACAGTAAAAATTATTGGTAGGACTGTTAAACTACCATGTGTGCAAAATCACAGAGTGTCTGACTGTGAAAGGGGTAAGCCCACAGCGGTTGAACGTGTCCTTTATGGCAATTTATATATAACGTTTCTGTTTTTCCCTGTGCAGCGGGAAGGTGACGTGGGACTGCACGAGGGCGCACCTGACCAACGTCACCCAATCCTCCTGGAGGTTCCTGCAGAACACGACATTGGCCATTAAGGACTGGGCGGTCGCCATGATCTCCACTCACTAGAGCGGGACCTACAAAGACTTTATCATCGGCTTCCCTCCCCTCCCCCCCGTCTGAGTCTGTGGGTGGTATCTCACCTGCTATGGGGACCAGGATAATGACTGGTGCGGATATTTTAGGATCGGACACATGCCTCCCCCCATCCCTGAGTTGTGTGATTGAGTTTCAGGGTCAGTTCAGGAGCCGGCCGCTGGAGTGACTGGTGGGAATATGTATGTAACGTGCAGAGGTCTTCCTCTAGAAGTCTTATGAGATGGTGACGACTGTGGAGCTTTTTCTTTATTTTGTGGTGACTGACATTTGGGGAAGGTTTTTGTCCTTTTCCTGTGAACTTCCACCTTGTCCCTTCGCTCAGATTAGTCACATTTGTCCCACTGTGGATACGACTGAACCTCGGTTTTGGCCTTTTTTTTTTCATTTTTGTCATTAAATATGTGTCAGGTCTTGTGCGCCTCCAGCGCTGCGATGTCTTCACAGCTCGTCTTATATCATCCAGTGCATTTTAATAAACTTGGCAATGAGCCAGAAGACGCTGAAGAACCTGGTTTGCAGATATTGGTGCCTCGCATGTTCTCTTTGGACTGACCTGGATTCCTGCATTGTATAAAATGTGCTCTGATTGTTATCCAAGTCCCAGTCCTAGACAAACCCAATGTAACTACACTAATAACACACAGCTGTACCGCTCATGTCTTTTATGGATTCATTCAGTAACTGAACTCTGGAATTTTATGTCTTGTTCATCCCAATTGCAGTAGTCACCATCTCCAAAAGCATCCTGCACAGCAATGAGGAGCACTTTTGGACCATTCCGCCCTCCATATGTGTAGAGTCCTTGTGTGCATAGTCGTCTTGGTATCATGTCACTATATCTCCATGGGGTTCAGGTCAGGATTCTGACTCGGTCATTCCAAAATACAAATACTCTTCTTTCTCTGCCGTTCTTAAGTTGATTTGCTTGTGTGCTTTGGTTAATTGTCTTATTGCATCAAGCAGTTTCTATTCAGCTTGGGGTCATGGACGCTGCCCTTAGATCCTTTTTTCTGAAATGATTTTCATAAACCTTACAATTCATAATTCCCTCAATGTAAGGCATATAGATCCAAGGCAGCAAAGCATTCCTAAACCTTGATGCCCCCTCCACCATGCTTCACAGTCGGGATGAGGTTTTAGTGTTGGTGTTCATTTATGCTAAAAACTTTCACCTTTGTCTCAATGGCCATAGAACATATTCCCAGAAGCATTGTGGAACATCTAGGTGGTCTCTGGGCAACCTTGAGATGATTGGCTATAGTGTTTATTATGGACAGCAGAGCCTGCTCTCATGGTGTCCTTCGATGATCACCATTTGTGTTCAGAGTTTCGGAAGCTTTTGCAGCTTCTTTCATCTCTCGGACATGTCTTCTGAAAATTTGCATCAAGGCATGACTGATGTTAACCAGTCTTTCTTGAGAAGAACAGATTGGTTAGTAACCAGGCTTTGTTTACTAGAAAGAAAGGATGCAAATGCGTTCTTAGCAAGCTCCTCCTCTGATGCCACCAGATGTAAGGCAGCTATCCTATAAGTCAATGTTCGACCCTCTAAACAGGCCTTGAGACATGACTCGGATATTAAATAAACCAGCATCTCATCTGCAGACAGCTGTTTCAGGCTGATTGCCCCTCATCAGTGCAGAAACGGAGAGTACTGGCTTAACTGTGAGACGCCAAGTCAGGATTTCTATGGTGTCGCACTGTAACTTGTGGCATGTCGCCAGTCAAAATGCGACACCAATAACTGTCAGTGCAATAAATGTCGCACGACATGTCACAATGTAGCCCTAGCCTAATAAAGGCTGTGGTGCCTACCAGCTACGGAAGCCTATGAGGCCCAGCACCCAGGATGTGTCTCAGGAGAACTATCTATGAAACTGACAGTTCCAATGCAGTGGAACAGGGAATAGACCCCCAAAAGTAGAAGTATCATAGTCGGACAAAGATAAAAAGCGCAACTCCCGCCACACACACACTATTGACTAGTCAAAAAATATATATATTATTAGTAAACGCTGTAAAAAAAAAACGCTGTAAAAATCACAAAAAGCATAATATCAAGAGATCAAAAAGTTGTATGTACCCCACAATAGTATCAATGAAAACGTCACCTCATACTACAAAAAATGTGTAAATGTGTAAAATGTAATAAAATAAAGAGACAGAACTGCTGCCATTTCTTTATCCTGCTTCCCAAAAAGAGAAATAAGTGATCAAAAAGTTGTACCCCAAAATAGAACCAATGATGACAATTCATCCCGCAAAAAATAAGCCCTCACACAGTCCCGTCGAGAAAAAACATAGTGTTGTCAGAAAATGTACCCAGAGGCCGTTCAATAGCAACATGGCGCCCGTAAACCAATCCATCAAATTTGGCGCTGCATTAACCAAAAGCTGCACCCAGAACAGCGGTGTACATCCACATTTATGGCATTTCTATGCCGTATCTGTGGAAAACATGCCATTTTCATTTTGTACAGCTACCTGCTGTGGCCTGTGGGATCAAAATCTTCACCCCTCAGTATCTTGATGGGCAGAGTTTCCAAAACGGCATCACTTCTCGGGGTTCCCTTTATTATTTCACCCTAGAGCCTCTACAGTTGTCAGCACAAGATACGTAAATCACCACATTGGGCCTCAAATTACTCCTGAGCCCTGGCAAAAAGATTAGGGCAACATGTAGGGTGTTTATAAAACCAGGAAGCACGGCACAATAATTAGAGGGCTTGTTTTTCACATTGGAACACGCTGGGCACAACATATTGGGTACTGAGATGGCATATCTGTGAAAAATTTTAAATTTTCACTTGGAAGGGTGTAATTTCCCAAATAGGTTCACTTTCTGGGGTTTCCATTGTAGGGTTACCTCTGTGTCTCTTCAAATATGACATGGCACCCTCAAAACATTTCAGCTAAATCTGCCACCCAAAAGTCTTATGACGCTTCTTCCCTTCTGAGCCCTGTGTTGTGCCCATACAGCAGGTCAGAACCGCATATGGGGTCTTTCTGTAAACTGCAGAATCAGGGTAATACATATTAAGGTTTTGCTGTTTACGCTTGCAATGTTTCAGGAAAGATGGATGAAAAATGGAAAACTGCAAAAAAAAAAGTGACATTTAGAAATTTCATCTCTGTTTTGCTTTTATTCTGGGCAACCATATAAAGGGTTAAAAAAAAAAAAGTTTGTAAGGTTTTAAATAATTTGACGGGTGTACTTTCTAAAATGGGATCATTTATGGGTGGTTTCTGTTATGTTAAGCCCCTCAACGTCACTTCGGAACTGAATTGGTCCTTTAAAAATTTGGTTTTGGAAATCTTCTTGAAAAATTGCCTCTCAAATTCCAAGACTTCCAATGTCCTAAAAAATATATATAAAATGACATTTACAAAATAATGCCTGCATAAAGAAAAAATATGGGGATTATTAACTATTTTTCAAAAAAAAAAATTGTTGCAAATTTTGGATTTATTTTATAAATAAAGATAAAAGATAGACTCAAATTTACCACTAACATAAAGTACAATGTGTCACAAAAACAATCTCAAGGGCTTGAATAAGCATTCCAAAGTTATCACATAAAGGGACGTGAGATTTGCAAAATTAGAGTCAGCTTGGTGGAAAATGGCAGGGTCCTGCAGGTGTGAACTGTACCACTGTTTACGTGCTATTAGTTTATTTACATTGTATTTGTCTAGAATTGTGACTTGTTAACAATCGGACCACACTTTATTGGTAATCAACCAGAAATCCAGATAATCGGGAAGGGATCATTTTTCTTGCAACTGTAAATCAAAGAGTAGGCCATAGTCCAGGAAGCCGGGTTACTACTGATGGAAAGGGAGGCACTTTTGCTGTAATTAGAGCAGGTGAGCTATTAAGGCCCCTTTCACATGGGCGACAATTCCGTGCGGGACCCATTCACTTCAATGGGGCTGTGCACATGAGCAGTGATTTTTCCCGCATCACTTGTACGTTGCGTGAAAATTGCAGCAAGCTCTATATTGTTTTTCACGTAACGCAGGTCCCATAGAAGTGAATGGGGCTGCGTGAAAATCGCAAGCATCCTCAAGCAAGTGCGGATGCGGTGCGATTTTCACGCATGGTTGCTAGGAGACTATCGGAATGGGGACCCGATCTTTATTATTTTCCCTTATAACATGGTTATAAGGGAAAATAATAGCATTCATAATACAGAATGCTTAGTAAAATAGTGATGGAGGGGTTAAAAAATTAAAAACAATTAATAAACTCACCTTAATCCACTTGAACGCTCAGCCTGCGTGTCTTCTTTCTTTTTTGATGAGAAGGACCTGTGGTGATGTCACTGCGCTCATCACATGGTCCAATACCATGGTGATGGACCATGTGATGTCATCAAAGGTCCTTTAGCCAGGTCCTGAAGAAAGTAGAAAGAAGAGGAGATCCGCTACGCGATCAAGTAGATGGGGTGAGTTAAATTTGTTTATTTTTTTTAACCCCTCCAGCCCTATTGTACTATGCATTCTGTATTAAGAATGCTATTATTTTCCCTTATAACAAAATAATAAAATCTACACAACACCGATCCCAAATCCAAACTTCTGTGAAGAGGTTCGGGTCTGGGTACCAAACATTCAAATTTTCTCACGCGCGTGCAAAGCGCATTAAAACGCTTTGCACTCGCGCAGAAAAATCGTGCATTTTCCCGCAATGCACTCGCATTTTGTCCGGGCCCTCACACGCGATGCCCGTGTGAAAGAGGCCTAACTGGGCTATTTGGTTGACAGTATAAGGCCTCATCACACGACTGTTGTGTGTTTTGCAGTCCGCAAAACACGGATGGCGTCCGTGTGCGTTCCGCAATTTGCGTAACAGCACGGACAGCCATTAATATAACTGCCTATTCTTGTCCGCAAGAATAGGAGAGGTTATATTTTTTGGGCGGACCACTGAACGGAGCAACGGATGTGCCTACGGGCCTCATGCGACCGTTCTATGCAAATGCACGGGCACCATCCGTGCAGCGGGCTGGACCCATTCAGCTTGAATGGGTCCGTGGTATGTCCGCACCGTGAAAAAATATGACATGTCATATATTTTTTTGCGGTGCGGAACCACGGAAAGAAACACCATGGAAGCACTCCGTAGTGCTTCCGGTTTTCCGTTTCGGAATTGCGGACCCATTCAAGTGAATGGGTCCGCATCCGTGATGGGGGTGCACACGGCCAGCGGCCGTGTGCATGAGACCTAAGTTTGTAGTATTAGAGAGCATAGCTAATTTATGAAACTGTTCAGTGTAGGGTGATACGGATGCAAATAGGGATCCCACTGTACCGCAAAACTCATGCACACGGCCATTGTTCGGCCATTTGCGGTACCCAATGCACGGGCAACATCCATGCGGCGGCCGGGACGGAACAAGACCCATTCAACTTGACTGGGTCTGTGATCTGTGCGCACTGAAAAAAAAAAAAAAAAAAAAAAAGAACATGTTCTATTTTTTTTTTTTTTTTTGCTGTGCGGAGGCACGGACAGAAACACCACGGAAGCACTGCGTAGTGCTTCCGTTCCACACCGCATCTCCCAGATTGCGGACCCATTCAAGTGTATGGGTCCGCATCTGTGATACTGGGTGCACACGGCTGATGCCCGTGTATTGCAGACCCGCTGTATGCGGGCCACAATACGGCAACAGCCATGTGCATGAGACCTAAGGGTGTTTCCTAATTTCCCCCCCTTCCTGGTCTTCACCCTTTAGCCCCTGTACAAGGATCTGAACTGCACAGCAGGGGAACCACCAGGCCTTTAACTCTCGGAGTTGCCTCTGTTTAGTGACATCTAACCCACAGTGGTCAAGAGACACCACTGCAGAGCAGTGAGCGATCAGGCAACACTGTAGTCAGTGACAAGCCAAGGTCAAGGCAGGCAGAATACGAGCAATCCACTAAGCCTAAAGATCAGGGTGTGCAATACAGGGTAAGAACTTCAGGAGGGGCAGGCAGAAGACAGGTACCGAAGGATCAAATCTGGAAACAGTTCGGTGCAAGAATTTAGCACACCTTTGCATGAAAGTAGCTAACTAGAACCTACTGCACTGCCTCCCATGGGAATAGTGGCTTAAATACCTCGAAGTGGACAGCAATTGGAACCCCAATGCAGCAGTGTAACAGGAGATCTTGTCCATACACAATAAAGGCTGCAGCAGTGTAACAGGAGAACGTGAGATCTCGGTCATACACAGTAGAGGCTGCAGCAGTGTTAAAAGAGAACGTCAGATCTCGGCCATACACAGTAGAGGTTGCAGTATTATAACAGGAGAACATGAGATCTCAGTCATACACAGTAGAGTCTGCAGCATTATAACAGGAGAACATGAGATCTCGGTCATACACAGTAGAGGCTGCAGCATTATAACAGGAGAACATGAGATCTCGGTCATACACAGTAGAGGCTGTAGCAGTATAACAGGAGAACATGAGATCTCAGTCATACACAGTAGAGGCTGCAGCATTATAACAGGAGAACATGAGATCTCGGTCATACACAGTAGAGGCTGCAGTGTAACTGGAGAACATGAGATCTCGGTCATACACAGTAGAGGCTGCAGCAGTGTAAAAAGAGAATGTCAGATTATACATAGTAGAGGCTGTAGCCGTGTAACAGGAGAATATGCGATATCAGCCATACACAGTCGTGGCTACAGAAGCAGTGTAACAGGAGAACATGAGATCTCGGTCATACACAGTAGAGGCTGCAGCAGTGTTAAAAGAGAACGTCAGATCTCAGCCATACACAGTAGTCTGTAGCATTATAACAGAATAACATGAGATCTCAGTCATACACAGTAGAGGCTGCAGCATTATAACAGGAGAACATGAGATCTCGGTCATACACAGTAGAGGCTGCAGCAGTGTTAAAAGAGAACGTCAGATCTCGGCCATACACAGTAGAGGTTGCAGTATTATAACAGGAGAACATGAGATCTCAGTCATACACAGTAGAGGCTGCAGTATTATAACAGGAGAACATGAGATCTCGGTCATACACAGTAGAGGCTGCAGTATTATAACAGGAGAACATGAGATCTCGGTCATACACAGTAGAGGCTGTAGCATTATAACAGGAGAACATGAGATCTCGGTCATACACAGTAGAGGCTGCAGCATTATAACAGGAGAACATGAGATCTCGGTCATACACAGTAGAGGCTGCAGTGTAACTGGAGAACATGAGATCTCGGTCATACACAGTAGAGGCTGCAGCATTATAACAGGAGAACATGAGATCTCGGTCATACACAGTAGAGGCTGCAGTGTAACTGGAGAACATGAGATCTCGGTCATACACAGTAGAGGCTGCAGCAGTGTAAAAAGAGAATGTCAGATTATACATAGTAGAGGCTGTAGCCGTGTAACAGGAGAATATGCGATATCAGCCATACACAGTCGTGGCTACAGAAGCAGTCTAACAGGAGAACATGAGATCTCGGTCATACACAGTAGAGGCTGCAGCAGTGTTAAAAGAGAACGTCAGATCTCAGCCATACACAGTAGTCTGTAGCATTATAACAGAATAACATGAGATCTCAGTCATACACAGTAGAGGCTGCAGCATTATAACAGGAGAACATGAGATCTCGGTCATACACAGTAGAGGCTGCAGCAGTGTTAAAGGAAAACGTCAGATCTCAGTCATATACAGTAGAGGCTGTAGCAATGAAAGAAGAGAGCATGAGATCTCGGTCATACACAGTAGAGGCTGCAGCAGTGTAACAGGAGAACATGAGATCTCGGTCATACACAGTAGAGGCAGCAGTGTAACTGGAGAACATGAGATCTCGGTCATACACAGTAGAGGCTGCAGCAGTGTAAAAAGAGAATGTCAGATTATACATAGTAGAGGCTGTAGCCGTGTAACAGGAGAATATGCGATATCAGCCATACACAGTCGTGGCTACAGAAGCAGTGTAACAGGAGAACATGAGATCTCGGTCATACACAGTAGAGGCTGCAGCAGTGTAACAGGATAATATGAGATGTCAGCCATACACAGTCGTGGCTACAGAAGCAGTGTAACAGGAGAACATGAGATCTCAGTCATACACAGTAGAGGCTGTAGCAGTGTAACAGGAGAATATGCGATATCAGCCATACACAGTCGTGGCTACAGAAGCAGTGTAACAGGAGAACATGAGATCTCGGTCATACACAATAGAGGCTGTAGCAGTGTAACAGAAGAATATGCGATATCAGCCATACACAGTCGTGGCTACAGAAGCAGTGTAACAGTAGAACATGAGATCTCAGTCATACACAGTAGAGGCTGCAGCAGTGTAACAGGAGAATATGCGATATCAGCCATACACAGTTGTGGCTACAGAAGCAGTGTAACAGGAGAACATGAGATCTCGGTCATACACAATAGAGGCTGTAGCAGTGTAACAGGAGAATATGCGATATAAGCCATACACAGCCGTGGCTACAGAAGCAGTGTAACAGGAGAACATGAGATCTCGGTCATACACAGTAGAGGCAGCAGTGTAACTGGAGAACATGAGATCTCGGTCATACACAGTAGAGGCTTCAGCAGTGTAAAAAGAGAATGTCAGATTATACATAGTAGAGGCTGTAGCCGTGTAACAGGAGAATATGCGATATCAGCCATACACAGTCGTGGCTACAGAAGCAGTGTAACAGGAGAACATGAGATCTCG
The DNA here is from genome assembly GCF_905171765.1 of Bufo bufo. Classification (NCBI taxonomy): domain Eukaryota; kingdom Metazoa; phylum Chordata; class Amphibia; order Anura; family Bufonidae; genus Bufo; species Bufo bufo. The sequence goes on along the minus strand of NC_053392.1, from coordinate 28,575,217 downwards.
GTCATACACAGTAGAGGCTGTAGCAGTGTACTGGAGAAGCATCAGATCTCAGTCACACACAGTAGAGGCTGTAGCAGTGTAACATCCCTCATGGTTTGGATTGAAACATACCTGATGCCCAGCAGCAGTGACGGATTACAATAGGGGCGTGGCGTCTGCATCCCCGGGCCCAGGGATCTGACGCCGACCCGAACGCCCACATACTGCAGCGGGGCACAGGAGCGCATAGTTCCCTGCCCCGCCGCCAATCACCGCCATAGACTTCAGGCCTAGTAGGCCTGAGGCCTATGCGGTGGTGAAATCCCAGCGCAGGCGGACGTGAGCCGGGACGCAGCACTGTGACGTGTGTGCGACTGCATCATCCCGCCTTCCTCTGCAAGTAAGCGCCTGGCCCTGGACATATGTTTTAAGTTTTTTGCATTTTGTATTTTTTTATTGTGCCTACTTTGGGGGACATGTGGGGTGGGGACACACAGGAGGACATATTAGTGAAGAGACATCGAGTACATCGGGGGAAATTATTATGGGAGGATTACTGTGTGGGGCCAAATTATTATGTTAGGGACTACTATGTGGGGGCAAATTATTATGGGAGGGACTACTATGTTGGGGTAAATTACTATTTGGGGCGGTGTGGGGGAACTACTGTGTTGGGGCAGTGTGGGGCAAATTACTATATGGGGCAGTGTGGGGGAAAACTACTGTGGGGACAGTGTGGGGGAAATTACTGTGTGGGGAAAATTACTATATGGGGAAGTGTGGGGCAAATTACTATATGGGGCAGTATGGGGGAAACTACTGTATGGGGCAGTGCTAAAGCAGCCCTAAATTAGGGCATTTTAGATACACTCTGGTGTTCCAGATCAACGTACCCCCCCCAGGGGTTAATATCCACGCGTGGCTGAGAGACTAGACGCTGACACATAGATAGTCAATGTGATCTCTAACTTTTATTACATGGGATAAGCCGTATATACATCTTCAGAAGAGGGCAGTCCTCTCTGAGGCTAAAACATTGTTTCATTGGTCAAAAAGGAAGAAGAGATAAGAGAAACAGAGATAACACTTCAACATCTGCGCAGTGAATACCACTTTGGAATGTGAACTAATGTAAACATCTAAGTGTTCGCCATTTTGTAATGGCGGACAATCTAACAATAATACTGCATACGTCATATGTGACACTTCAAAGAGGTGCTTCTCTATAGGCAGTGAATAATATATATATCATCAAGCCATATGATTGGCTTACGCATCTCTACCACACTCTATGGGACACCTGTAGAAAGATGAGAAATCAGACACTTCTCACAGCACAGCACTTTGCCCCCTCTCTCTCCTCTCCAGCCTTGAAACAAAGAGAGGGGTGGGGGGGAGGCACTTGGAGAAGAAAAAGTTAACTCATTACAGTCCTAGTTATACAAAAAATAGAATAAAATTCACACATCTTTAACAGTCCCCCCTTGAATTTCATTCTCTCCCTAAACCTAAACATCTGTCCAAATGCTCCGCCTCCTCTTCACCAGCTTCCACGACAAGCCATACCTAGCGAACAGCCTCCCGTGACACTGGATTTGAGCACGGGGAAGTCAGATGATCTTTCCCTAACTGGCGTTGACATTATATGGGGGGACTGGAGGTCATCAGTGCTTCTGATTTTCTGGATCGATGTTTTCATACAATTTTCCATATTCTTTTGAGTCAAGATCAACAGTCACACAAGGGAAAACCAGTCTCAACACTTCCTTGAAATCAATCCAATTATGCTTTCTTTGAGCTTCACTGTGCTTGTGGTCAACAACACTCGGAATGGACCATCAAACCAGGGTTTTAGGACTTTTCTAACGTGTCTTTTATTACCACCCAATTTCCAGACACAAGTGGGTGGGTTCCTGGTACTTTATCAAAACCTGGAAGTGAAGCAAAAACTCGAAAATGTACTTTAGTCAAATGCTTGTACAAAACTGATCACATAATCTGTCAGACAACCATGTTGCATCTGAAGCTGCTGTGGGAAATAAATCCCATCCTAGGGGCTGACCCAAAAAGGACCTTATAGGGACAAAGGCCTGTCTCACGGTTAGGTGTATACCTTACTAAAAGAGGGCTACCAGCAGGCACTCTAAGGCTTTTGAATCTTTAACTTAGTGTCCCGTTCAGTTCCTTTTCCCTACTCTACTGCTGCTTTGTGGATGGTACGAAGCATGTAAGGCCTGTCCTACACCCAAAACCTTCATCATCTCCTGCATCACTTCACCTGTGAAGTGAACACCTGTGGTCCCTTTCAATGATCTAAGGTACCCCATACCTGCACACAACTTCAGCCATAATCTTCTTTACTTCTTTGGGTACGGTTTTGGCCATCCTGAAAACAAGTCACATATCAATACATACTTATACATGCCCACCTTGTGTAGTTGAAGGTAGTCTACAAAGGTTGAAACAGATACAAAAAGCGAGACGTGTTTCTTGGGTACCTTAACCACCTTGCCCACGTTGTTGTGGGCACAACCGTTTATCCTTGAGTATGTCTGACTGTTACAGTGCTGAACCCTGGGGCGTACCATATGCTACGTACTAAATCACACATAGCAGTTTTTGTCTGGTGCGTCACTCCATGGGTTGCCTGTGCCATCGTGGATTAGAGGGACCTGGGAAGGTAAAGTTTCCCTTCTTATTTGTAGTCCCCCCTTTTCCATCCACCAGTCCCTTTCCTCCTTCCCCATCTGGTTCTATAAGGTCTTAAGAACTTTCGGGAGACAGGAGGAGTTATTTCAGGGACCTGAACTGTGGCCACTTAAGACAGGGGTCTGCTTAGGTAATTTGGCAGCCATTTTTGCCGCCTGATCTGCCGTGGCTTTCCCCTTTGCCTCCTCTGCATCTGTTTACAGTGGCCTTTCGTTGCTATCATCACCTCTCATGTTAGTGACAAGAGGGCTTCCATCAGAGACCTCACTGCTTCCCCATTTTCGATGGGTTTACCTGAAGCGATCAAGAGTCTCTGGCTTTCCATATGGGCCCATAGTCATGGGCTATCTCAAAAGCACACCTGGAATCAGTGTAAATGTTGGCTGTTTTTTCCATCTGCATATCTGCAAGCCATCTTCAGAGTCTTTTAGCTCCACTTCTTGAGCAGACATGTGTGGTAGTTCACGTTTAATCACCACTGCCCAACCTGTGTAGTACCTGCCATCCTGGCCATACCTCGATCCATCCACAAAGAGCACATGATCTAGATTACCTAATGGCTGATTTACCAAATCCCACTACCTCTTGTGACATCATCTGCAAACAGTCAGGAGCCTCTTCCTTTGAATCTGGAAGAAAAGTTTAAAGTGCGGTGCCCTAACTCTTCCCTCCCCCCTTGGACCAGAGGCAACAGGGTGGCTGGGTCCAAAGTATTACACCTTTGGAGAACAACATTGTCAGGCAACAAAATGGAACACTGCATTCTCAAATAACGGGCAACAAAACAATCATTTGGATTGATGTAATATCACCATCACTTTGTGGTTCAGAACTATCTCAGAGCTTTCATCAAGCATAGCTAATACAACTACTACAGCTCTGATGCAGAAAGGGGCACCTCTGGCCACGGGATCAAGTCTGACTGAATAATATGCTACGGGGCGTTATTGCTGGCCATGCAGTTGGGTGAGGACAGCTGAGTCAAGGCCACTCACTTCATAACAATACAATCTAAAAGTAATAATCTGATAGGCCCAGTGTGGGGGAACACAAAATTGCCAGCTCTAGGCATAAAAAGCATCTACCACCTCATCTGTGAAGCGGTAGGGACTAATGGACAAATCAATCACAGTGGAGTGAGTAGGGGTAATGGGAACCTGAGCCAACAAGGTGTGTGTATTGGGCACGCTGTGGGTGTTAGAAACTGTGGCCTCATTAACGGCATGTAGGTCATGTACCATCCAATGGTGAGTGGTTTTGCTTTTTTCAGCTTCTGGGAGTACTGATACAAACATGGACCAGGGAATTTTGTCACTAATGGCCAACAAACAAAGTTCCTGGTCGTTGAGGGCACCTGTAAGCTTCACAGTGCCGTCCTCCTGATATGAGATACCAGCATGTACTTTTGCAAGCAAATCTGCACCTAGGAGGCAACAAGGGGCGTTACCACTGACCAGCAAACGGGCAAGCGCATCTTGGTTAGGGGCAAATCTAATATGGATGGTTTCTGTTGAAAAGGGAGCGTATTTTAAATCTGTAAGCTCTAACTTCACAGTTTCTTACAGATTTTCATCCCTGTTGCCAGCCGGGCGACCTTCTGTCCGGGGCCACACTTTCTCTAACATTCTTTGTCACATTTTAACTTTCAATTCTCCATATCACATCCTATAATCTCCCTCTTTCCTCGCTACTAGCTACTGTATTTTCTCCTTCATCTCCATGTGAGTGGGACTGGCCCATCTTAAACAACAGTATTTCAAACTGACACACACACAAAACAGAGGAGTGATCAGCACCTTTAACCCTTTCCTCCGCAGACAAAGGATTCACCCTCCCCACTGGTTTTCTCAAATCTGACTATCACGTCTGACTAGTCAGCCGGGACTCCCCGCACGTCTTCCCCAAAACCAGGGGTCAGGCGGGCTCCGTCGCGTCTTCCTGGAGTCAGGTCAGGTAGAGAATATCACCGCAGTCTTCCCCTAGATCAAAAGGTCATGAGAGGTTCTACCGTCTTCCTAGGGTCAGGTCAGGTAGTCTCCGCAGTCTTCCATTAGATCAAAAGGTCATACGGCTCTACGCGTCTTCCTGGTCAGGTCAGGTCAGCCGGAGTTTCTTTGTCCCACACCTTGGCGCTACAGCGCACCCTTCCAAACCAGGAGGTTACTGTCCCCTCCCTTTGTCTGTGGTTTTACCGTCTGTGCTCAACTCACTCCTCACATAAATCACAGACACACACAAAACATATACACACCAGAGTGATCTATGATTTCAGACTATGGTTCTATGGACCCCAGGCTTTCAGCATTGCAGCCGACTACTATACTTACATGGGTACCACCTCACAGCAGACTAAGCCAACATGAAGTGACGAACTAAATTGCAGAAAGGCAGGTAAGAGTATTCTTACCGTTCTATGAAAGCCGGCCATCTCCCCTTTGCCGTTCGTCAAGTCCTGGGGCCTCTTGTGTTTCGGCTGTTGATGCTCCCTTCGCCTTGGGGCCCCACGCCATTTGTTAAAGCAGCCCTAAATTAGGGCATTTTAGATACACTCTGGTGTTCCAGATCAATGTACCCCCCCAGGGGTTAATATCCACGCGTGGCTGAGAGACTAGACGCTGACACATAGATGGTCAATGCAATCTCTAACTTTTATTACATGGGATAAGCCGTATATACATCTTCAGAAGAGGGCAGTCCTCTCTGAGGCTAAAACATTGTTTCATTGGTCAAAAAGAAAGAAGAGATAAGAGAAACAGAGATAACACTTCAACATCTGCGCAGTGAATTCGACTTTGGAATGTGAACTAATGTAAACATCTAAGTGTTCGCCATTTTGTAATGGCGGACAATCTAACAATAATACTGCATACGTCATATGTGACACTTCAAAGAGGTGCTTCTCTATAGGCAGTGAATAATATATATATCATAAAGCCATATGATTGGCTTACGCATCTCTACCACACTCTATGGGACACCTGTAGAAAGATGAGAAATCAGACACTTCTCACAGCACAGCACTTTGCCCCCCTCTCTCTCCTCTCCAGCCTTGAAACAAAGAGAGGGGTGGGGGGGAGGCACTTGGAGAAGAAAAAGTTAACTCATTACAGTCCTAGTTATACAAAAAATAGAATAAAATTCACACATCTTTAACAGCAGTGTGGGGGAAAACTACTGTGTGGGGACAGTGTGGGGGAAATTACTATATGGGGCAGTGTGGGGGGAAACTACTGTGTGGGGGAAAACCACTGTGTGGGGAAAAATGATATTTGGGGGAAAAATTACTATATGGGGCAGGGTAGGGGAAATTACTATGTGGGGGAAATTACTGTGTGGGGGCAAACTACTATATGGGGCAGTGTGGGGCAAATTACTATGTGGGTTAAATTACTATATTGGGGGTTGCTATTGGGGAGGCACTGGGGGGCACAATGGGCACAGTATTGGGGGTGTCAGCAGGATGACATTGTCGGGACAGCAGGATGGGGAGGTTAAAAATTGAGAAATCTAACGTGTCTGTGTTACAAACTGTAGAGATGAGATGTGGCTGAAAGAATTTGCCATGGCGGTCTAACGGAGGAGAAGAGGAAAGAGAAGGTCTACATGACAGGAGATGTCTCTGGATGTAAGAGGTATGTGGTGCTGTATTCTCCTCCATGTATTTTTCTATTATAATTATATGTATTTAAAATTTGGTGACCACATTTTTCAGTTTAGGACCCAATTTGGGGTGATTATTTTTATTTTTTTTAGTCTGAAGATGTCATATGGCCTAGGAAGAGACTGTGGCGCTCACAAAGCACCGCAGCCTCTTCATACAAAAAAAACTAAACTAAAATGGAAGGAGGGGCCCAAGTTGGGTAGACAGCCCCGGGCCTATCATGCACTTAATCCGCCTCTGCCCAGCAGGGTGTGCAAATTATCAGGGAACAACACAGGTGACGTCAGCGCAGGTCCTGCTGATGAAGATAGAAGATCCTTCTATCTTCATTCAGCAGGACCTACGCTGACGTCACCGAGCTCACCACGTGGTGATCCTTCTATCTTCATTCAGCAGGACCTACGCTGACGTCACCGAGCTCACCACGTGGTGATCCTTCTATCTTCATTCAGCAGGACCTACACTGACGTCACCGGGCTCACCACGTGGTGATCCTTCTATCTTCATTCAGCAGGACCTACTGTACGCTGACGTCACCGGGCTCCCCACGTGGTGATCCTTCTATCTTCATTCAGCAGGACCTACGCTGACGTCACCGAGCTCACCACGTGGTGATCCTTCTATCTTCATTCAGCCGGACCTACGCTGACGTCACCGGCTCACCACGTGGTGATCCTTCTATCTTCATTCAGCAGGACCTACGCTGACGTCACCGAGCACACCACGTGGTGATCCTTCTATCTTCATTCAGCAGGACCTGCGCTGACGTCACCGCGCTCACCATGTGGTCAAAGGTCCTTTTGCAGGTCCTGAAAGAAGACATGCCGTCTGTGCGAACAAGAGGATGAGGTAAGTAAATTTTTTATTTTTTTTTAACCCCTCAAGCCACATTTTACTTTGCATTCTGTATTAAGAAGGCTATAATTTTCCTTTATAACCATGTTATAAAGGAAAATAATACAGTAAATGGACTTTTATCAATTTACTAACATCATCTCCTAGCAACCATGCGTGAAAATTGCATTGCATCCGCACTTGCTCGCAGATGCTTGCAATTTTCACGCAGACCCATTCATTTCTATGGGGTCTGCGTTGCGTGAAAAACACTGAATATAGAACATGCTGCGATTTTCAACGCACACAAGTGATACGTGAAAATCACCGCTCATTTGAACAGCCCCATTGAAGTGAATAGGTCCGGATTCAGTGCGGGTGCAATGCGTTCACCTCATGCCAGTGGCGTGCCTAGGGTGTTTGGCACCCGGGGCGGGTTCTTTCTCTGGCACCCGACCCCCCACAACGCAACACCATACCTGTTACATCTGGGTACATCTCCTGTCCTGTAGACCTTCTCTTTCCTCTTCTCCTCCGTTAGACCGCCATGACTAATTCTTTCAGCCGCATCTCGTCTCTACAGTTTGTAACACAGACACGTTAGATTTCTCAATTTTTCCATCAACCTCCCCATCCTGGTGTCCTCACAGTGTCATCCTGCTGCCACCCCCAATACTGTGCCCAGTGTGCCCCCCAATGCCCCAGTAGTGTCCCCCACATAGTAATTTCCCCCACACAGAAATTTCCCCCACACTGCCCCCACAAAGTAGTTTACCCCACACAGTAATTTCCCCCACACTGCCCCCATACAGTAGTTTCCCCCCACACTGCCCCCACACAGTAGTTTCCCCCACACTGCCCCCACATGGTAGTTTCCCCCACATTGCCCCCATACAGTAATGTCCCCCACACAGCAGTTATAATGTCCCCTAGAGTGCCCCAGTAATAATAACACCCTATATTGTGCTCCAGTCAATAATCCCTGTATAGTGTCCCCAAAAATAATAGAATTGCCCCTACAGTGCCTCCCCAATAGCAAGGCCCCCAATATAGTAATTTCCCACACAGTAATTTGCCCCACACTGCCCCCATAAAGTAATTTTCCCCACACTGCCCCATACAGTAGTTTCCCCCACCACAGTAGTTTCCCCCACACTGCCCCCACACAGTAGTTTCCCCCACACAGTAGTTCCCCCACACTGCCCCCATACTGTATTTTCCCCCACACAGTAGTTTCCCCCACACAGTAGTTTCCCCCACCTTGCCCCATACAGTAGTTTCGCCCACACTGCCCCCATAAAGTAGTGTCCCCCACACAGTAGTTTCCCCCACACTGCCCCCACAAAGTAATTCCCCCACACTGCCCCCAAACAGTAATTTCCCCCACACTGCCCCCACAAAGTAATTTCCCCCACACTGCCCCCACAAAGTAATTTCCCCCACATTGCCCCCACAAAGTAATTTCCCCAACACTGCCCCAATACAGTAATTTCCCCAACACTGCCCCAATACAGTAATTTCCCCACACTGCCCACACACAGTAATTTCTCCAACACTTCCCCAATACAGTAATTTCCCCACACTGCCCCATATAGTAGTTTCCCCCACACTGCCCCCATACAGTTTTCCCCACACTGCCCCCATACAGTAGTTTCCCCCCACACTGCCTCATACAGTAATTTCCCCCACACAGTAGTTTCCCCCACACAGCCCCATACAGTAGTTTCGCCCACACTGCCCCCATAAAGTAGTGTCCCCCACACAGTAGTTTCCCCCACACTGCCCCCATACTGTATTTTCCCCCCACACAGTAGTTTCCCCCACACAGTAGTTTCCCCCACCTTGCCCCATACAGTAGTTTCGCCCACACTGCCCCCATAAAGTAGTGTCCCCCACACAGTAGTTTCCCCCACACTGCCCCCACAAAGTAATTCCCTCCACACTGCCCCCAAACAGTAATTTCCCCCACACTGCCCCCACAAAGTAATTTCCCCCACACTGCCCCCACAAAGTAATTTCCCCCACACTGCCCCCACAAAGTAATTTCCCCCACACTGCCCCACAGTAATTTCCCCCACATTGCCCCCACAAGTAATTTTACCCCCAGACTGCCCCCACAAAGTAATTTCCCCAACACTGCCCCAATACAGTAATTTCCCACACTGCCCACACACAGTAATTTCCCCAACACTGCCCCAATACAGTAATTTCCCCACACTGCCCCATATAGTAGTTTCCCCCACACTGCCCCATACAGTAGTTTTCCCCACACTGCCCCCATACAGTAGTTTTCCCCACACTGCCCCCATACAGTAGTTTCCCCCACACAGTAGTTTCCCCCATATTGCCCATAGTGTAATTTGCCCCCACATATTAATCCCTCCCATAATTATTGCCCCACACAAAACCCCACCATATTTTCTCCACACATGTCCTCCTGTGTGCACCCCCCTCACGTCCCCAAAAGTTGGCACATAAAATAAAAAAAAATAATTTGCCCCCACACAGTATCCTATCATATTTCCCCCCACATGTCCTCCTGTGTGCACCCCCCTCATGTCCCCCAAAGTTGGCACATAAAATAAAATAAGAAACTAAAAAAATAAATAAAAGCTAAATACTCACCTGCGCTTGCTTGCAGTCCCGACACTGTGCTGCTGAGTCCCGACACAGGCGCGCACAATGACGTCATCGTGCGCGCCTGCGCCGGGATTTCACTACCGCATAGGCCTCAGGCCAACTAGGCCTCAAGCCTATGGCGGTGATCAGCGGCGGGGCAGGGAACTATGCGCTCCGCTCCTTTGTCCCTCCGCAGTATGTGGGCGTCAGCGCTTCAGAAATGAGCGCTTCTATCTGTATTGATGGAAGCGCTCATTGCTTCTGGGCCTGGCAGTGGCACCCCCTTGAGAGCCAGCACCCGGGGCAGACCGCCCCCTACCCTGGGCATGCCACTGCCTCACGCACTGCACCCGCGCTGAAAATTCGCCCTTGTGAAAGAGGCCTTATAGTAGTTATATTCTTGTACATAGGAGCAGTATTATAGCAGTTATATTCTTGTACATAGGAGCAGTATTATAGTAGTTATATTCTTGTACATAGGAGCAGTATTATAGTAGTTATATTCTTGTACATAGGAGCAGTATTATAGTAGTTATATTCTTGTACATAGGAGCAGTATTATAGCAGTTATATTCTTGTACATAGGAGCAGTATTATAGCAGTTATATTCTTGTACATAGGAGCAGTAATATAGTAGTTATATTCTTGTACATAGGAGCAGTATTATAGTAGTTATATTCTTGGATATAGGAGCAGTATTATAGTAGTTATATTCTTGTATATAGGAGCAGTATTATAGTAGTTATATTCTTGTACATAGGAGCAGTATTATAGTAGTTATATTCTTGTACATAGGAGGCAGTATTATAGTAGTTATATTCTTGTACATAGGAGGCAGTTTATAGTAGTTATATTCTTGAACATAGGAGGCAGTATTATAGTAGTTATATTCTTGTACATAGGAGCAGTATTATAGTAGTTATATTCTTGTACATAGGAACAGTATTATAGTAGTTATATTCTTGTACATAGGAGCAGTATTATAGTAGTTATATTCTTGTACATAGGAGCAGTATTATAGTAGTTATATTCTTAAACATAAGAGCAGTATTATAGTAGTTATATTCTTGTACATAGGAGGCAGTTATTATAGTAGTTATATTCCTGTACATAGGAGCAGTATTATAGTAGTTATATTCTTGTACATAGGAGCAGTATATAGTAGTTATAATCTTGTACATAGGAGCAGTATTATAGTAGTTATATTCTTGTACATATGAGGCAGTATATAGTAGTTATATTCTTGTACATAGGAGCAGTATTATAGTAGTTATATTCCTGTACATAGGAGCAGTATTATAGTAGTTATATTCTTGTACATAGGAGCAGTATTATAGTAGTTATATTCTTGTACATAGGAGCAGTATTATAGTAGTTATATTCTGTACATAGGAGCAGTATTATAGTAGTTATATTCTTGTACATAGGAGCAGTATTATATTAGTTATATTCTTGTACATAGGAGCAGTATTATAGTAGTTATATTCTTGTACATAGGAGCAGTATTATAGTAGTTATATTCTTAAACATAAGAGCAGTATTATAGTAGTTATATTCTTGTACATAGGAGGCAGTATTATAGTAGTTATATTCCTGTACATAGGAGCAGTATTATAGTAGTTATATTCTTGTACATAGGAGGCAGTATTATAGTAGTTATATTCTTGTACATAGGAGCAGTATTATAGTAGTTATATTCTTGTACATAGGAGCAGTATTATAATAGTTATATTCTTGTACATAGGAGCAGTATTATAGTAGTTATATTCTTGTACATAAGAGCAGTATTATAGTAGTTATATTCTTGTACATAAGAGCAGTATTATAGTAGTTATATTCTTGTACATAGGAGGCAGTATTATAGTAGTTATATTCTTGTACATAGGGACAGTATTATAATAGTTATATTCTTGTACATAGGAGGCAGTATTATAGTAGTTATATTCTTGTACATAGGAGGCAGTATTATAGTAGTTATATTCTTGTACATAGGAGCAGTATTATAGTAGTTATATTCTTGTACATAGGAGGCAGTATTATCATAGTTATATTCTTGTACATAGGAGCAGTATTATAATAGTTATATTCTTGTACATAGGAGCAGTATTATAGTAGTTATATTCTTGTACATAGGAGGCAGCATTATAGTAGTTATATTCTTGTACATAGGAGCAGTATTATAGTAGTTATATTCTTGTACATAGGAGCAGTATTATAGTAGTTATATTCTTGTACATAGGAGCAGTATTATAGTAGTTATATTCTTGTACATAGGAGGCAGTATTATAGTAGTTATATTCTTGTACATAGGAGGCAGTATTATAGTAGTTATATTCTTGTACATAGGAGGCAGTATTATAGTAGTTATATTCTTGTACATAGGAGCAGTATTATAGTAGTTATATTCTTGTACATAGGAGCAGTATTATAGTAGTTATATTCTTGTACATAGGAGCAGTATTATAGTAGTTATATTCTTGTACATAGGAGGCAGTATTATAGTAGTTATATTCTTGTACATAGGAGCAGTATTATAGTAGATATATTCTTGTACATAGGAGCAGTATTATAGTAGTTATATTCTTGTACACAGGAGCAGTATTATAGTAGTTATATTCTTGTACATAGGAGCAGTATTATAGTAGTTATATTCTTGTACATAGGAGCAGTATTATAGTAGTTATATTCTTATACATAGGAGGCAGTATTATAGTAGTTATATTCTTGTACAGAGGAGGCAGTATTATAGTAGTTATATTCTTGTACATAGGAGGCAGTATTATAGTAGTTATATTCTTGTACACAGGAGCAGTATTATAGTAGTTATATTCTTGTACATAGGAATAGTATTATAGTAGTTATATTCTTGTACATAGGAGGCAGTTTTATAGTAGTTATATCCTTGTACATAGGAGCAGTATTATAGTAGTTATATCCTTGTACATAGGAGCAGTATTATAGTAGTTATATCCTTGTACATAGGAGCAGTATTATAGTAGTTATATTCTTGTACATAGGAGCAGTATTATAGTAGTTATATTCTTGTACATAGGAGCAGTATATAGTAGTTATATTCTTGTACATAGGAGCAGTATTATAGTAGTTATATTCTTATACATAGGAGGCAGTATTATAGTAGTTATATTCTTGTACAGAGGAGGCAGTATTATAGTAGTTATATTCTTGTACATAGGAGGCAGTATTATAGTAGTTATATTCTTGTACATAGGAGGCAGTATTATAGTAGTTATATTCTTGTACATAGGAATAGTATTATAGTAGTTATATTCTTGTACATAGGAGGCAGTATTATAGTAGTTATATTCTTGTACATAGGAGCAGTATTATAGTAGTTATATTCTTGTACATAGGAGGCAGTATTATAGTAGTTATATTCTTGTACATAGGAGCAGTATTATAGTAGATATATTCTTGTACATAGGAGCAGTATTATAGTAGTAATATTCTTGTACATAGGAGCAGTATTATAGTAGTTATATTCTTGTACATAGGAGCAGTATTATAGTAGTTATATTCTTGTACATAGGAGCAGTATTATAGTAGTTATATTCTTGTACATAGGAGGCGGTATTATAGTAGTTATATTCTTGTACATAGGAGCAGTATTATAGTAGTTATATTCTTGTACATAGGAGCAGTATTATAGTAGTTATATTCTTGTACATAGGAAGCAGTATTATAGTAGTTATATTCTTGTACATAGAGAGCAGTATTATAGTAGTTATATTCTTGTACATAGGAGGCAGTATTATAGTAGTTATATTCTTGTACATAGAGAGCAGTATTATAGTAGTTATATTCCTGTACATAGGAGGCAGTATTATAGTAGTAATATTCTTGTACATAGGAGGCAGTATTATAGTAGTTATATTCCTGTACATAGGAGCAGTATTATAGTAGTTATATTCTTGTACATAGGAGCAGTATTATAGTAGTTATATTCTTGTACATAGGAGCAGTATTATAGTAGTTATAGTCTTGTACTTAGGAGGCAGTATTATAGTAGTTATATTCTTGTACATAGGAGGCAGTATTATAGTAGTTATATTCTAATACATAGGAGCAGTATTATAGTAGTTATAGTCTTGTACATAGGAGGCAGTATTATAGTAGTTATATTCTTGTACATAGGAGCAGTATTATAGTAGTTATATTCTTGTACATAGGAGCAGTATTATAGTAGTTATAGTCTTGTACATAGGAGGCAGTATTATAGTAGTTATAGTCTTGTACATAGGAGCAGTATTATAGTAGTTATATTCTTGTACATAGGAGCAGTATTATAGTAGTTATATTCTTGTACATAGGAGGCAGTATTATAGTAGTTACATTCTTGTACATAGGAGCAGTATTACATAGAAACATAGAATGTGTCGGCAGATAAGAACCATTCGGCCCATCTAGTCTGCCCAATATACTGAATACTATGGATAGCCCCTGGCCCTATCTTATATGAAGGATGGCCTTATGCCTATCCCATGCATGCTTAAACCCCTTCACTGTATTTGCAGCTACCACTTCTGCAGGAAGGCTATTCCGTGCATCCACTACTCTCTCAGTAAAGTAATACTTCCTTATATTACTTTTAAACCTTTGCCCCTCTAATTTAAAACTGTGTCCTCTTGTGGTAGTTTTTCTTCTTTTAAATATTCTCTCCTCCTTTACCGAGTTGATTCCCTTTATGTATTTAAAAGTTTCTATCATATCCCCTCTGTCTCTTCTTTCTTCCAAGCTATACATGTTAAGGTCCTTTAACCTTTCCTGGTAAGTTTTATCCTGCAATCCATGTACTAGTTTAGTAGCTCTTCTCTGAACTCTCTCTAGAGTATCTATATCCTTCTGGAGATATGGCCTCCAGTACTGCGCACAATACTCCAAGTGAGGTCTCACCAGTGTTCTGTACAGCGGCATAAGCACTTCACTCTTTCTACTGCTTATACCTTTCCCTATACATCCAAGCATTCTGCTGGCATTTCGTGCTGCTCTATTACATTGTCTTCCCACCTTTAAGTCTTCTGAAATAATTACTCCTAAATCCCTTTCCTCAGATACTGAGGTCAGGACTGTGTCAAATATTCTATATTCTGCCCTTGGGTTTTTACGCCCCAGGTGCATTATCTTGCACTTATCCACATTAAATTTCAGTTTCCAGAGTTCTGACCATTCTTCTAGTTTTCCTAAATCCTTTTCCATTTGGCGTTTTCCTCCAGAAACATCAACCCTGTTACATATCTTTGTGTCATCAGCAAAAAGACAAACCTTACCAGCGAGGCCTTTTGCAATATCACTTATGAAGATATTAAACAAAATCGGTCCCAGTACAGATCCCTGTGGAACCCCACTGGTAACATGACCTTGTTTTGAATGTTCTCCATTGACTACAACCCTCTGTTGTCTGTCACTCAGCCACTGCCTAATCCACTCAACAATATGGGAGTCCATGCTCAATGACTGCAGTTTATTGATAAGTCTTCTATGTGGGACAGTGTCAAAAGCCTTACTATAACTGTAGTTATATTCTTGTACATAGGAGCAGTATTATAGTAGTTATATTCCTGTACATAGGAGGCAGTATTATAGTAGTTATATTCTTGTACATAGGAGGCAGTATTATAGTAGTAATATTCTTGTACATAGGAGCAGTATTATAGTAGTTATATTCCTGTACATAGGAGCAGTATTATAGTAGTTAAGTTCTTGTACATAGGAGCAGTATTATAGTAGTTATATTCTTGTACATAGGAGGCAGTATTATAGTAGTTATATTCTTGTACATAGGAGCAGTATTATAGTAGTTATATTCTTGTCCATAGGAGCAGTATTATAGTAGTTATATTCTTGTACATAGGAGGCAGTATTATAGTAGTTATATTCTTGTACATAGGAGCAGTATTATAGTAGTTATATTCTTGTACATAGGAGCAGTATTATAGTAGTTATCTTCTTGTACATAGGAGCAGTATTATAGTAGTTATATTCCTGTACATAGGAGGCAGTATTATAGTAGTTATATTCTTGTACATAGGAGGCAGTATTATAGTAGTTATATTCCTGTACATAGGAGCAGTATTATAGTAGTTAAATTCTTGTACATAGGAGCAGTATTATAGTAGTTATATTCTTGTACATAGGAGCAGTATTATAGTAGTTATATTCTTGTACATAGGAGCAGTATTATAGTAGTTATATTCTTGTACATAGGAGGCAGTATTATAGTAGTTATATTCTTGTACATAGGAGCAGTATTATAGTAGTTATATTCTTGTCCATAGGAGCAGTATTATAGTAGTTATATTCTTGTACATAGGAGGCAGTATTATAGTAGTTATATTCCTGTACATAGGAGCAGTATTATAGTAGTTAAATTCTTGTACATAGGAGCAGTATTATAGTAGTTATATTCTTGTACATAGGAGCAGTATTATAGTAGTTATATTCTTGTACATAGGAGCAGTATTATAGTAGTTATATTCTTGTACATAGGAGGCAGTATTATAGTAGTTATATTCTTGTACATAGGAGCAGTATTATAGTAGTTATATTCTTGTCCATAGGAGCAGTATTATAGTAGTTATATTCTTGTACATAGGAGGCAGTATTATAGTAGTTATATTCTTGTACATAGGAGCAGTATTATAGTAGTTATATTCTTGTACATAGGAGCAGTATTATAGTAGTTATATTCTTGTACATAGGAGCCAGCATTATAGTAGTTATATTCTTGTACATAGGAGCAGTTTTATGGTAGTTATATTCTTGTACATAGGAGGCAGTATTATAGTAGTTATATTCTTGTACATAGAAGGCAGTATTATAGTAGTTATATTCTTGTACATAGGAGCAGTATTATAGTAGTTATATTCTTGTACATAGGAGCAGTATAATAGTAGTTATATTCTTGTACATAGAAGGCAGTATTATAGTAGTTATATTCTTGTACATAGGAGCAGTATTATAGTAGTTATATTCTTGTACATAGGAGCAATATTATAGTAGTTATATTCTTGTACATAGGAGCAGTATTATAGTAGATATATTCTTGTACATAGGAGCAGTATTATAGTAGTTATATTCTTGTACATAGGAGCAGTATTATAGTAGTTATATTCTTGTACATAGGAGCAGTATTATAGTAGTTATATTCTTGTACATAGGAGCAGTATTATAGTAGTTATATTCTTGTACATAGGAGCCAGCATTATAGTAGTTATATTCTTGTACATAGGAGCAGTTTTATGGTAGTTATATTCTTGTACATAGGAGGCAGTATTATAGTAGTTATATTCTTGTACATAGAAGGCAGTATTATAGTAGTTATATTCTTGTACATAGGAGCAGTATAATAGTAGTTATATTCTTGTACATAGAAGGCAGTATTATAGTAGTTATATTCTTGTACATAGGAGCAGTATTATAGTAGTTATATTCTTGTACCTAGGAGCAGTATTATAGTAGTTATATTCTTGTACATAGGAGCAGTATTATAGTAGTTATATTCTTGTACATAGGAGGCAGTATTATAGTAGATATATTCTTGTACATAGGAGCAGTATTATAGTAGTTATATTCTGGTACATAGGAGCAGTAATATAGTAGTTATATTCTTGTACATAGGAGCAGTATTATAGTAGTTATATTCTTGTACATAGGAGCAGTATTATAGTAGTTATATTCTTGTACATAGGAGGCAGTATTATAGTAGTTATATTCTTGTACATAGGAGCAGTATTATAGTAGTTATATTCTTGTACATAGGAGCAGTATTATAGTAGTTATATTCTTGTACATAGGAGCAATATTATAGTAGTTATATTCTTGTACATAGGAGCAGTATTATAGTAGATATATTCTTGTACATAGGAGCAGTATTATAGTAGTTATATTCTTGTACATAGGAGCAGTATTATAGTAGTTATATTCTTGTACATAGGAGCAGTATTATAGTAGTTATATTCTTGTACATAGGAGCAGTATTATAGTAGTTATATTCTTGTACATAGGAGCAGTATTATAGTAGTTATATTCTTGTACATAGGAGGCAGTATTATAGTAGTTATATTCTTGTACATAGGAGCAGTATTATAGTAGTTATATTCTTGTACATAGGAGCAGTATTATAGTAGTTATATTCTTGTACATAGGAGCAGTATTATAGTAGTTATATTCTTGTACATAGGAGCAGTATTATAGTAGTTATATTATTGTACATAGGAGCAGTATTATAGCAGTTATATTCTTGTACATAGAGCAGTATTATAGTAGTTATATTCTTGTACATAGGAAGCAGTATTATAGTAGTTATATTCTCGTACATAGGAGCAGTATTATAGTAGTTATATTCTTGTCCATAGGAGCAGTATTATAGTAGTTATATTCCTGTACATAGGAGCAGTATTATAGTAGTTATATTCTTGTACATAGGAGGCAGTATTATAGTAGTTATATTCTTGTATACAGGAGGCAGTTTTATAGTAGTTATATTCTTGTATACAGGAGGCAGTTTTATAGTAGTTATATTCTTGTACATAGGAGCAGTATTATAGTAGTTATATTCTTGTACATAGGAGCAGTATTATAGTAGTTATATTCTTGTACATAGGAGGCAGTATTATAGTAGTTATATTCTTGTACATAGGAGCAGTATTATAGTAGTTATATTCTTGTACATAGGAGCAGTATTATAGTAGATATATTCTTATACATAGGAGGCAGTATTATCATAGTTATATTCTTGTACATAGAAGGCAGTAGTATAGTTGTTATATCTTGTATATAGGGGTATATAGTACTATATTTTATAATTTGATTTATAATAATGACGACACAAGGTGCATCATTTAATACAGAAATGTTTATTTATATCTCTATCTATACATTAGTTCTGTACAGGCCGCTGGGTTTTAAACTCTACACACAATTTACAAGAAGTCAGACAGTAAGTGAATATACAGATTGTTAGGCCAACATATATCTGTCACTTTCTCAATGTTCTGTGTAACGTCCAGTCGTGGAGCCCGATGCTTACATGGAAGATTTATAAACTGTAAAATAAATAGGAGAATAACGAGAGGGTAATTTCTAAAAAGGTTAGAAGATACAAGCATCGTCACAAGTTCCCACGGCTGCATCTTCACATTATGTTGTGCTATTAGGATGAATATTTTATATGGATATTTGTCAGCAGAGGAGGGGAGTGTGAGCAGGGGAAGATCTCCATATATCTGGAAATTGTTAGATATATTTTCGAAGTTCTATAATAGCTTAAAAAAGTGTAAAAAAGAGCAATAATACCTTACTGATCCCCGCCATTCCCATTCTGACACTTTCCTGTTCACCTGTCGATCTCTACGTCCTGGTTCTTCTTGATAGGAGGTCCAGAAAGGGTATAGCGGAAAGCCCAGGAGCAGTGGATTTTGTTTTTTTTGGTCATTGTGCCCTTGAAAAAAATCCCTTCCATACAACCAGTAGTTTTCCAGGTTTAGAAAAACATGGCTAACCTTGGACAACCTTATTAGGTGCTCATGACAATATTAAGCCTATATAACAGACAATGTTTGCCCGCGTGTTGCAAGGATGATCCTTATTATATAGTCTTTGTTGTACTGATAAAACCACTGCTTCTGAAGATCACAGTGTGACCCCCCCCCTCCTTATCTGTTCTGTCAGCTCTGGAGCTGGAAACAAATATAGTGGCAAGGAACATGACAGCAGTACAGTGCTAACAGATTTCACAGAAGGGAAATGACCCTGCTTCTGAGAGAAATGCATCTAGCTGTGCACCTAAAAAGCAGAAGAAGTCGGCTAAAAAAGACATTAGGGAAGCCCAAAAAAGCACAGCCATTATGCAAACTTTTTTGTTTGAAAACTCAGGTCCATTTTAAAGTGGATCTCTTAGCAATGTGATTCACTTAAATGGGGGCAGTATTGCAGTATTTATGGCCACCACACAATGTATGATGCTGTGCTGTTAGGGTGCCCCTTCCAGACTGCAGCAGCTCGTTTAAACAGCTGATCGGCGGGAAGCCGGGAATAGTCATAAATTGTACGTGGTGGAAAACCTCTTTAATTTTGTAGTTTTATTTAAAAGTGGTCACTAAAAATTGGGGGAAAATTGTTTTTCACTGGGACATGGAGTCTCTGTGACATCATTATTGATGTCTCGGGTTTCCTAGCAGTTCTGTATTGAAGGCCACCATTAAATGTTTTTTTTACTATAATTCAGCATGAAAAACTAGTGACGTTTGTTATTTATTTTGTGTTACAAAAATGCTGCAGTTGTGGGAGATTGTTCTTACTTCATTATAATGGTGCCTCCTAGTGTTTAATCTGTATAGTAATGTGCACTCCCATCTACTGAGGTGCTTGTACATGCTCAGTTCTATACTTCAAACTGCCACTAGCCACTGAGAAAGGACAAACCTCTCGGAGCTGTGGTTGAGAGAGAGCTGCAGCAGAAAGGACACACTCCTCTGAGCTGTGATTGAGAGAGAGCTGCAGCAGAAAGGACACACTCCTCTGAGCTGTGATTGAGAGAGAGCTGCAGCAGAAAGGACACACCCCTTTGAGCTGTGATTGATTGAGAGAGAGCTGCAGCAGAAAGGACACATCCCATGAGCTGGCAGCCTGAAGAGAACCTAGCAGAGCAGTTGGAACAATGAATGAGGAGATCTCTGGATCCATGTGAGGTACAGGGCTGGTTCTGGTTTGTTAGAAAGAGATTGGCATGGACTATATGATGGCTGATTTTCATTCCTGTTTTTAAATCAGTCATGGGATTACCCATTTAAGGAATGTGAAGCTTAAAGGCTATGAGCACCTTTGGGGCAATTTTTTTATGATCACATTTTACTCATTTTGGGGGCTAAAAAGATTTTTTTTTCATTTGGTCTTTATTAAACATTCTCCACTCCACGCACAAGCGGGCAGAATGTGAATTAGCGGGCTTCAGGAGTAAGGACCATGCCATTAGCGCATTCATTTACATGGGTGAGGAGTTACTATGTCTTTACAGTGACATAAGCCTAGTTCTCCTTATACAAAGGTGCAAATCCTCTGCATAGTTCCTACAAGACAAAATTCTAGCTGCCTGCAGCCGACACTAGAGGGAGCTCTGTTGTGTGCACTGCCCTGGAAGTCTGTTTCCATGCAAGCCTATAGGAGCTTCGATGTCAGTGTCACATAGACATAAGCTGCAGAGCAGATACTTTTTGTGAATCGTCTAGTAAGGGCAAATGGAGCTTCTAATTCTACTGTTTTCAAATGGGGGCAACAATAAAAAAAAACTTTTTTTTTTTTTTTTAAAGGAGAGCCTGGATAGAAGTGGGGAACATCAATATCCTAATAGGGCATATGATGAAGGGTTTTCATTAGTGGTAGAGTCCAATTAAAAACTAAATGAGGACTGTTTGGTCCTGAGGTTCTCACCGTGGAGATGCAGGTACTGCTGTGCTTGTTTACATGGAGTACGTACATGTGTGAATTGTGGACAAAAGGGAAAACAAACTCCTCCCTGTAGCTTTTGACCCTGTGGTCAGTCTTTAGGGTATGTTCACACAGCATTTCTCTTCATTTGCCAAATCCATTGCAAAAAAATTCTCCTAACATATCTGTCTCAGGATTTAAATAGGATTCTGTTTAAACTACGGCAAAAGGTTTTTCCACACGTGGAAAGAAGGAGCACGTTCATTTTTGATGCAGTTACTGGGAGGAATGGCAGCAGGTGTCTGCACGAGGATTAGCCCTAAATCTGTGGTCGGATCCACAACAAGCAAATTGGAGGGTCTCGGATTCTAAGACACTGAACAGCCATGTCTCCTGACTCCACCAGAAACTTGTCGGGGAACGGTCAAGAGGTCTCCATACACATAGAAGTTGACTGAACTCACAGGTTTTTGTGGGATTGGCCAACAATATTATTTCATACGTATGGCCAGCTTAATGGTCCCACATGTTGTCCCAGGTCAACGATTTGGTGGCATCATCTGTCCAACTCATGCGCACACAGGTTCCTTGACAGCAGATGTGGGGGGAAAGAAGGATGGAGCATGTTGGATTTCAACACAAGAGCGGAGCTACTGCAAGAGATACTGGGCAGGCAGCAGGATGTTCCCCTCTCCCCACTGATAACACATGCACATCGAACTGAACAGGAATGTGTACGGGGAATTTGGGAAGAATAGATGTCGGCCAACAGCTATCGAAGGTGAATGGCCACCTTTAATGAAAAACATGCAATGTCAGAAGTAGAGGAGGCAGAGCAGAGTCAATAGCTTATCAACATCTCTAGATCTATTCTAGGGTAGCCAAATAAAAAATAGCTTTCCCAGGCTGCCATTGTAGTGCCCGGCTTAGGCTGTAGGGGGAGTAGTGGGAAACCAGATTCTGAAACGGGGTATTCCACCTTTAGATATTTTCTGACAATTCATATAGACCTCACTGCCCCATCCTGGGCATCAATCGATGTGGCAGATTGCTACCAATTTGATATATTGATTTGGGGTCACATGGAGTAAACATGTTAATGATCAGTCCTCTATGTACAGATCCACAGACAGCACTACCCAAGTCCTACGGAAAGAAGCTGCAGTACTACTTATGACCCCTAGAGGTTGCTGACTCCAATCTATGTGCTCTTACATTCAAACCATAAAGTTTGTATAATATCTGTTTTGTAGACTATTCTAGGGCACAATTCATAGACACATACGGCAAATATGTTTATAAGGATATCGACCAGTCCACGCCAGGGATGGACGTACAACCAGTCACATGTGAGGTCAGAACATGTTGGCCATCAGTGGTTCTATAGAGAACGTACGAGTAAAGATCTGTCTATAAGGCTATGTTTATGAGCTCTAGGGCTACGTTTGCACAAGTAAATAAAGGGTAAGTATAAATCAGTCTACAGGACGGTGAGCACCAGTACAGATTAGTCTACAGACAGTATATGACAGCGACGGTACGTACAGATCAGTCTATGAATCTACAATTCCATCCTACAATTTTCAAGTCTAATTATCTTTGGTCTTCTACAGGAGGTCACCAATGTAAAAATATGTGGTGGCTGGAGTTTTTACCTTCCAATTAGATTACCGCTGTTATATGTTACCCAATATTTGGAACTTCATTCCAAAAATTAAGTTTTTTTGTTACTTAACCCCAGCATGCAAAGTGCTTTTCAGAATTCTGTATCAAACCATTATGGGCCAGAGTGTATAAAAAATACAATGAGAGGAAGACGCAAGTAAACCCCATCTGAGCGTCAACATCTTAGATCCATTATGACCTCTCCACAGAACTGCAACTTTCGACTCGAAATTTGCAGAACTGACTCAGAACTTGACTTCTTCAATGAAACTATTAGTAACTGAGTTTATAAAGTGTAAGGGAAAACACCACCTCACTTTTCTGGCCATAAAGTCTTCCACGTGAGCTTTCTACGCTCTACCAGCCTCTGATGGGACTTTTGGTGGCCGAGTAGACTGGTCTTCTGACGAAAGCTCTTTCCACATTCAAAGCAAACAAAGGGCTTCTCCCCAGTATGAGTTCTTTGGTGGACAGTAAGATGAGAGTTAACACTGAAGGTTTTGTGGCACACAGGACACTGATAGGGTCTTTCTCCAGTGTGTGTCCTCAGATGGACCTTTAGATGGTAGGATTTAGTAAACCTCTTGCCACACACCTGACATCCGTAGGGACGCTCTCCTGTGTGCGTCCTCTGATGGACCTTCAGGTGTGCGCTCTTGTGAAAGCGTTTCTCGCAAACAAGGCACTTGTATGGCCTCTCCCCTGTGTGGATTCTCTGGTGGATTTTCAGTTTGTAAGAGTTAGAAAAGCCCTTCCCACAGTCTCCGCAAATATATGGTGCTGGCAAGCTTCTGATAACAGGTTTTGGATGTGGTGGGATGATGTATTCTTCTGCTTCATCCTCTGGTGGCCCACATGTCCATGTCCTATGAACCGTCTGGTGTAAGAGAAGAGTCTCACTTTCGGTGAAGCTCTGTTGACACTCGGAGCACTGGAATGGACGAGCTTGTGTTGGGCTCGATTGGTCTATGAAGTCATAAGCACATTCTGATATGGGCTGACCTATCCGAAATATGGACTGGCACTTCCTGGGACGAGGGAGTCGGATTGGTGATGGGCTGTCCCATTCTTCAGGAGACTCATTTTCCAGTGTAAACTCATTAGGTCGAAAATCCGTCAGACGTTCCTCAGCTGGACTCCTGATGAAACCATCATCTGTGGAGACAAAACCAAGACTGATATTGCTTTTTTTTCGGAGTTGTCAAGACTGAAGACCTATTTCCAGGTAAGTCAGTATGATAATAAGCATGTTTTAGTGTCAGTTACTCAATGTTCTTATTATACAAGGAAGAGTGCAACACAAACATTACGTCCTTCTTGATAAAGGCAAAGGACGATCACATGGCTGGATTAGGGCCATTTTACATGGTACGACAAGAGAAAGATTCATCCCCAATCAACGCCTACTAGTTAGCTCCATTTACATGCAGTAACGATAGCTGCTGCAGGAAGATGATCGTTACTACGATTGTTCATCCCCATAGTTTCATTGTTTGTCGGCAGCACATCCCTGTTTACACAGGACTCACCAGCACATTTACAAGGCCAATTTATTGGGGATGAGTCTTGTGCAAATGTTTCTTCCAGATAATTGGCCAGATCCTTGGCCTTTTGAAAGGGGCTTTTGCTGACACCTATCCAAAGTCAGTTGATCCCTCTATGACAATCTGTCGTGAAGGCCATACCAGTTGAAACCAAGCTCTTCATGTAAAATTTTACTTCTAATAATCTGTAATGACGACTTTAATAATACATTTTATTATTGTCACTATTATCATCATCAACACATTGTCTAGGTCCTCCCAGGAGAAGAGATGAGAGATTGCGCAGGTTGGTTCCTGCGTGGACTGACCTTCATGCTGCCCGCCGCTCAGGATCTCGTTGTGATCTGTCTCGTGCACATTCAGCCAGAAGGGCTCTGTGCTCCCGTCTATAGTGACGGATATTCCTGTTCCTATGACTTCATCCCCTGGGAGGTGGAGACAAAAGAAAGTACTTATTGTCCATTACCTTGAGGCTTTGCAGCCAACCGCAAATTCCCTGATCATGCTGAAAGTCCTCTGTGATAAATGGAGGCCTCTACTGTCTGTTGTATGATTTTATGCAAATGGTGGTGTGATTTTTTATGTCATGGTTTGCTTTGTAGCCAGTGTATAAGTGCGGTTTGTGTTACCGTATGTCTGCTATAAGCGTGCCTGCTTGCGAGTAGGGCGCTGTTGGGATTTTTATCAGCCCTTACAATGTGATAGATTGTGGCAGTGTGTTTGGGGTGCATGGAAGGCTGTGTTGGGGTGTGATTTAGGCTAATTTTGTAGCTTGAGAGTAGGGGGTATGCAAGATTGAGTACGTGAAATAAACTAAGCCTTGCCATTTGCACCCAGGTCACGTGACAGGGCGGTCCCGTCTATGACATCCTCCATACTACCCTCACACCGGTAAAATGAAGTAACAGCCACTGTGGATCCATGAGATGGCTCTAGATGAAGTTCTTCAACGCTTTCAATGACTCAATCTGATCCAAGTTAGGGTTGAGATTACATAGTATGGAATAAATAATAGGGTGAAGGTTCCCACAAGTACCCATCTACACGTATATGACAGAGGTAGGTCAGAGGGTAACACAGATGAGGAGCATGACCAAACCAGACTATAGGGTCAGGGTGCTCAGACATATGTGTTGTACCTTTGATCTAGGTCTCAGCTCAAGGAACCCACTTCCAGTAGCTTACCTGACATTTTGTCTCCAGACAGAGGTTCGGGGTCAGGACAGGCTTCAAACACCAGCTCATCGGGTTTAATCCGCAGGAAAATGTCCGGCTTTACAATGGGAACCTCTGAATGAACACAGAACAGTAAAGACTGTCCAAAAAAGTAACGGTTACTAATAGACAGCGACCCTGACGGCTCAAGTCTCACCACCACTGTATATAGCATCTTCTTTCCTCATATGTCTTCATGGTGGTATATGTATAGCGTTACCCAAATTTAGGTGTAAAGCTTCAGCGACAATTACGCATCTGCCCAACTGGACTTCTGCACTGAAAAAGCTTAATGGATGTATGTGTTTCCTGGTTTACCAGGGTTTTCTGCATTCAGGAGTCTTAAAGGGGTTATCCAAAATGTTTTTACTGAAAGCCTATCCTCAGGATAGGCCATCAATATCTGATTGCCATGTGTTCAACATCCTGTACCCCGACCAATCTGCTTTTTTCAGTGTAGTCAGCGCTGGAACTACACAGTTCCACCCATTGTGTAGTGGACGGAGCTGGTGACCGTAATGCTACTCCCACTGAAGTGAATGGGATCAGCGCTGCAGTAACAAGCTCCATCCACTGCACTTTGACTTCAGCCACTGGAGCTACCGACAAACAGCTGATTGGTGGGGGTCCGTGGTGTCGAAAATAGGTCATTGATATTAAAATCATGGATAAACCCTTTTGACATTGGGTATTGTCTCCTTCCGTGTCCATGGTCGTACACTATTTCCTACCGTCATGTGCGTCCAGGTACATTGATTCCTGCTCTCATGTGTGTCATAGTATTACACTGATTTCTACCCCAGATTGTACAGTTTCCTACCCTCATGGTGTACAGTGTAACTTTAATTCTTGTGCCTCCACCGAATTGTTTCCACAGCTGTATAATGTCTCCTACACCCAAGAGTCCTGAACTCAAATATTGTTCCTCAATAAGTAGTGCTTTCTGCACTCAAGCATCTCCGCAGTCCAACACTAACATGCCTCGGCGGTAGTATAAGTTCTCCTATACACGTTTCTCCATGGCCGTAAAGACTCCTTACACTCAAGGGCCTCCATGGGTCTCCCTCATTCAAATATCTTGAAGGGTTTTATAGTCTGAACACAAGAGTTTCCATAGTACAATGTCTCCTACACCGGCATGTCCTCAGAGTCTCCAGTACTCAGCTGTGTCAGTGATTGTCTTGTCTCTGGTGAGCCTGGATGACTGCCTACTATAAGATGTGTCCCACCCTGAAAGTTACTTCATCTACTTCCTGGTGAATCTCGCTCTCTACGTTGTCTGTTATAATGTCCTCTCTTGGGATATTAAGCCTTCGATTTCAGGGTTATGGGAGAAGAATTACGGCTAAAGCTACAAGTGAAACTCAAAAAATTTGAATATCATGCAAAAGTTCATTTATTTCAGTAATGCATCTTAAAATTAGAATATTGTGAAAAGGTTCAATATTCTAGGCTCAAAGTGTCACAGTCTAGTCAGCTAATTAATCCATACCCCCTGAGCAAAGGGTACCTGAGATTGTGACTTTGGGGTTTTCATAAACTATAAGCCATAATCATCCGAATTATAACAAATAAAGGCTTGAAATATCTCGCTTTGCATGTAATGAGTCTATCTCATATATTAGTTTCACCTTCTAAGCTGCATTACTGAAATAAATAAACTTTGCACAATATTCTAAGTTTTCGAGTTTCACCTGTACTTCAGCCACCAGTCGTGTCTCTTCATTATAATACCCTCACCTGAGGCGGCAGGACTCTCCCACACTACAGGGTGCTCCAGCTTCTGAGGAGCAGAAATGTCATCTTCCACCACCTCCCGGATCCATAGCGAGATGTCTGAGTTAAAAACAGGGGAACCTGCGAGAAAAGCATCATCAGTACCAAGCTGGCTCCTCAGTCTACTGAACCCTTCCATATACTTACCTGCTGTCAGTATATTTTTTTGCTCCTTTGACTTCTCACCAGCTGGCGATACTCCCTTTATTTCATCTACTCTCAGCAGTTGTTCAGGGTTCAGGATGGTGTAGCCTATCAGAAAATATAGTCACATATATGTGCGTACCTTATACACAGTTGAATCACATTATTTTGACCACCAGCTAATAAACAGAGTAACCACCATGTGCAGCACGGACAGCCGATAGACCGGCTGGGAGTGACTCAATAAGATCCTGGTAGGTTGTCACAGGTATCTGGAGCCATGCTGAGTGCACCCCACAGCTGCTGGAGGGGGCATGGGGCGGGGGATCCACAGAGAGAAGACGACCATCAAGGTGGTCCCACTTATGCTCATCTGCGTTCAATTAGGGAGCCAAGGTAGTACTTGGAAGTCTTGGTCATGTTCTTCCTACCAATGTCATACATTTCTAGCTGTGTGACATTGTCTTGCTGGAAGATCCCATCCACCCCAGTTGAGACAATCATTTTGTAAGGATGTACGTGATCTGCAAGGATGGATTCATAACCAAATCAGTTGAGAGAGTCTTCCACAATCGATGAGTGGCCCTGAGAATGTCAGGAAAACCTCCCCCAGACCATAACACTGCCACTACCACCAGCTCGTGCTCTTCCAGCATTGGCTGCAGGGTATTCCCTCTCTGATATTTCTCTCCTGACACGCCAAGGTCCATCCGTTCGATGAAGTAGAAAACAGGACTCATCGGAGGAGATAACCCTTAAAGGGTAACTGTCATGTTTTCATCATAAAAATAATATCAATTTTAACTGTGTTTCTGCTGCAGCAGCATTATTCATAAAGCAATCTTTAGTTTCTTTACATATCACTATTTTTCTTGGGTTTTTCCCTTAGTTGCGGCTGTTTAAACATTTACAATATGAGGACCTTCTCAAGATGGCTCCTCTGCCAGTTCTCTGAGGCCAAAACTGCTTTCCCTCAGCTCTCTGCAAGCCAATCAGATTGGATTACTGAGAGACACGCCTCCTCACTCTGAATCCTAATGCAGGCATGCAGTGTGAAGGACCGCTCCTCCGTCTTCCTGTCTTCTTAGCCGGAAACAGACAAGCCAAAGCAACTGTCTTTTAAGGGAGCAGTGGAAAGGGACAGAGGACATTAATGAAAGCTGTTATTATAAGGTAATTACTGATCTTTTTACAATCATTGACAGACTAACTCAGGTATACATGCCTAGTTCTAATAAACTAGCAAATAAAAAAATATATATGACAGTTACCCTTTAACGGATCAGCAGAGGTCCGATTCTGATACTGCCGATGTAGCTTCATTAGCAGAAGTTCAGTGACCGTCCATCTGCTCCGGAGTCCCACACACAGTAGGTTCTCTGAACTGTTTTGTTAGACACACATCTGGTTCCCCCTGGTTCACTTTAGTGGTGAGCTGGTCCACTGTATGGTGTCTGTCCGTTCGTCCTCCTGCACCTTCGTAGCCGACGTTCACCTCTGACATCAATGACACGTGGTGCTCCACAGTTTCCATGTTGCTTATTCACAATGCTGCCATTTATCCGCACACCATACACATTTACCACAGCAGCAGAGAACAGTTCACGCTGCGCAATATCAGAAATACTGCACCTGGAGCCCAAAATTGCCCCTTTTACCCATGACGGCAATGAGGGATATCTGTGTGCAGACAGCCTATCACACGCCTTATATACCCACCAAGCCGACTCAGCACACCTTATATACCCACCGAGCCGGCTCAGCACACCTTATATACCCACCGAGCCGGCTCAGCACACCTTATATACCCACCGAGGCCTGCCTCAGCACACCTTATATACCCACCGAGCCGGCTCAGCACAAAGGACTTCCTTCATGAACTACTGCTGCTGATGTAGGAAGTGGTCAGAATAATGGGACTCGACTGTGTACTACAGACAGTACAGAATACGGAAATACAGGCAGCAAATTTACGCTCAAGTGCACGCACTTCGGCTTAGACGATGAACTGCATTCTGGGAGATGTAGTGTTTTCTTCAACATACAGCTGAATATGCATCCTTCACATTGCATGTTCTTCTAAAGCAGGTCACACATTCGAGACCACGATCGGCCACACTGCAGCCGATCAGTCGTTTGTGGGATCGTCCCTACTAGCGATCCCGCCTGCAATATGCCAGAGAAAACTGGCCAACCAGGGAGTCCATTTAAAAAAATTTAAAAAAACGACTCCCTGGTCGTTGACCGTGGCAAATGATCGGCTCATCATGCCATAAACATGTAGTTTCTGCCAACAACAAACAAAATTTTCCAGCATGGCCTATTACATTTTCGGCAGACAAGAGCCTGCCATTGGCCACTGCGAACGATTGGCCATTCCGGCCTACTTTTATCTCATGTGTATGACCAGCATTAGATCTAGAGAAATAAGACCTGAGGTTGTGCATCCTGAGAGTTAGGAGAAAAGCAGCAGAATAGTGAATATTGCTAGGAGTGTGACAGCAGTATAAAGCATGTGGTAACTTGTGATGGAAAAGAATTTAGTAGTCTACGGGAGGACGCAGCTGGACTTGAGGTCTTCCTGTATGTAAAGGAGTCTTCTCACCCATCGACAGCAGAGTAGTGTGGATCTCCCGCATCACATTCTTGTACAGCTCCTTCTGCCAGTCCTCCAACACCCCCCACTCCTCAGCGGAAAAACAAGCCGACACATCATGAAAGGTCAACAGGGCCTACAAGATGAGGAAGGGAAAAGAGACACAATCCAAGAGACTGATACCACATGAGATTGCATGAGACCGATACCACATAAGGCTGACACATTAGGTGAGAGTGACCTCATGTGAGGCTGACATCATGTGAGACTGACACCACTTGAGGTTGATACCACGTGAGATTGATATAGTATGAGGCTGACACCACACGAGACTGACAACACCTGAGGCTGACTCCATGAGAGACTGACACCACTTGAGGATGACACCACGTGAGACTCACACAACATGAGGCTGACATCACGTCAGACTGACACCACATGAGATTCACACCATGTGAAACTGACACCACATTAGACTGACACCACTTGAAGCTGACACCACATGAAACTGATACCACGTGAGATTGATACTACATGAAACTACCACATGAAACTGCCACCATGTGAGACTGCCCCCACATTAGTCTGCCACCATTTCACTCTCATCCTCCATAAAGTCTCCTATTAATTAACCCACAGAGAATTAAACTTCCTGAAAGGAGATTTTGGGAATGTGTTATTTTCTTACCCGCACTGAGACCTCATGAGGAAGGATTGCAGCTTCCATGGCACAGAAACCGGGATCAGTCGAGTCCGACATGTGAACCAGGGGTTCTAAGGCTTTAAAACAAATAGAACGGATGAACAGAGTGGCACATGTCTACATATACTGATGAATCATTGTATAACGCTCTACAACATTAGAA
Source organism: Bufo bufo (assembly GCF_905171765.1). NCBI lineage: Eukaryota > Metazoa > Chordata > Amphibia > Anura > Bufonidae > Bufo > Bufo bufo. Next base: position 28,544,167 of record NC_053392.1, on the reverse strand, counting down.
TAGACATTGTGCTTCATGGTCCTGCTTACATAGCTTATGGGTTTGCTAAAACATATTAATATAGACAATCTTCTTTGAGTTGAACACAACATCTATTGTTTTTAGTATTGTACACCAGTATATACCACAGGGCAGTGAATACTGAATACTGTACACAATACTGGATACCAGTGTCTGGTTGTTGTACATGGTTCCACACCACAATTGGTTTGGCATGGACCATACTGGGGTGCCGAGTCTAAGAAATTTGCCTGTTCTTCACCTTTAATCCTCACATGGAGGTTTGGACTTTCCTGGTTCTCAGGATAGTCACTAACTGGTGGCAGTGGAGCTGAAGAAGCAGTAGCACTGTCAGGAATGTAGCCAGAGTCAACACCACAAAAGTGATCAGAAAGCGGCAAGCCAGAGAACGAGTTGAGGGTCAACACCAGGAGTGAGACAACAAGTACAAGACAACAATTATGAGGGCTAAGAAAAAAGAGGACTCCAAGCATCAAGCCAAGGTCAAGATCAAAATGAGAGACGATCAATAACAATAGCATAATAACTAAACAAAGAAATTACTTTAAATTGCGGACAGAGTGGAAAGTCCAGAGTCCTCTTCAAACCATCCACCAGAAGATTCTAGAACGGAGGGACAAGAAGTCTTGACCTTAACAGAAAATATGCTGATGACCAAGAAACAAAGGGAAATGTGGGAAGTGTTGTAGATTTGAAAAGAAATAGGCAACTTTTGACAGTAGATAACCTGATTGATCTGGTTGAGCACTTGGAATGGTCCACTGACATGAGGAGCAAGTTCAATGGTGTGAACGATAAGCCTGATATACTTATATGGGTTCAAAACTTTATATCTGGGCGCATTATGAGTCTACCCTGTCAATGTTTTTAAATTAACCTTTTTACTTTGTTAGCAGAGAGATGTAAGGTTCTATGGACCTCAGTCCAAATGTCCTGAAATTTCTGCAGAAATTCAGAACAGTTGGCACCTGAGGTTAGACCACAAGGGAACAGGAACAATAGGACATCAGACATAAATTATATAAAAAGGTGATTTGGCATATTAGTTAGAAACACGTTTATAGTGGGAAAATTTTGCCCAGGTCAGAAAATCTGGCCAGTCATACTGATGCATGACCATTACCACAAATACAAAGAAATTTCTCTAGAGGTTGATTCTGCCAATTACTCTGTGGAAGGTAACTGGAAGAGAAACATCAAGGGATCTTCATGGTTCAACACAATGCTCTCGAGAACTCAAAAACATTACACTCCCTAATCAGAAATAATTCGAAGAAGTAGGCAGTGAGTACAGAAGATCTCCTTGAAAAATATCTGATTCAATCATTGAGCTTTGGGCAATCTAGAGTAGATAGGGTCATGCATTGAATATTATAGAGAACCAATCCACTATGACCCAGATAGTTGTGAAACCTTGAGCCAGACGTAAATCCATGACCTTGATCCAAGGCTTGGCAGGAATAGGCTGTGTCTGAAGAAGAATTGAGGGTGACTGTCTGAAGGGTTTAAACCGAGCACAGGTAATGCAAGAAGTGATAACTATGGTGGTCTTTTTTCCGGTCAAACCACCAAGAGAAGTAAGAAAGCATCTCACAAACGCTTTTGATTCAAAGGTGGCCAAAGAATAAGTCCATTATACTTTACGGTATAAAATCAAGGACACTAAAGTTTATCCTCCAGGAGCATTGTACTTGGAAACCTTAATCAGCTTGGGTCAATAATGAGTGCAAGACCCATAGGAACAGAATCAGAACCCCTTCCCCCTTCCCAACCCTTCTTGATGAGGATTAAATTGTATGACCCACGGAGATCTAATTTAGAAAAGTAACAAGCTCCCCAAATGTGGTTAAACAGGTCCAAGATCAAAGGAAGTGGGCATGTGATCTTCTCAGTAAACTTGTTCAACCCATGGTAATCAATGCAGGGTCTCAGGAAACCATGCATATTTTTAACAAAAAAGAACCAAGCGCCAGCAAGGAAGACAGCTTTCTTATAAAACATTTGTCTAAATTCTCCTGAATACATGCTGACATTGCCTCAGTCTTGGGTAAATGGTTTCTCACGGCTGGTGAATAACTGCTAAATTTGACCCCTGGGAGGTTCATGGCCAGGAACACAATCATAAAGACATCGCTCTGAAAGGACGCTTTCTGTTGTGGAATTCCAGACATTGAAGAAAGTGACATGACTGGACCAGTTAATAACTGGAGTATCTTGTTTAAGCCGAGGCAGTCCAAGTAGTACTCGAGTGCTGGAATGGCAATGCACTTGGAAGTAATAAATACAACTACAGCATCAGGATTTGAATCTTGATAGTAGAGATTTTTATTTCACATACGGCAATATTCCAGTGTGTGACGTTTCGGCACGCAGGCCTTCCTCAGACACTGCCCTTAACAAAGAATAAAGAAAGTAAAGTACTGACTAGAATACACATCAATATATGTGGTCAATATATATATATATATATGGTCATAGTAGATAAGGAAAACATATTTTTCATATAATATAGTGTTATTCATCAATTCCAGTGTAACATTAACATCTGCATTGGTAGCATACTATGCTAGAGCTAGCATTCCTGGTAAATGACTTTTTTTATCAATCTGTGTTACAAAGATGTTTTACAAAATTGTATTACAAAAAATCGAGGAAAATATACATGTTGTCTTGTATAAAATGAATACCATGTGGTTCCATTTCCCTCACAGATGTTCAATCGCAATATACAGTACAGACCAAAAGTTTGGACACACCTTCTCATTCAAAGAGTTTTCTTTATTTTCATGACTATGAAGGCATCGAAACTATGAATTAACACATGTGGAATTATATACATAACAAACAAGTGTGAAACAACTGAAAATATGTCATATTCTAGGTTCTTCAAAGTAGCCACCTTTTGCTTTGACTACTGCTTTGCACACTCTTGGCATTCTCTTGATGAGCTTCAAGAGGTAGTCCCCTGAAAAGGTCTTCCAACAGTCTTGAAGGAGTTCCCAGAGATGCTTAGCACTTGTTGGCCCTTTTGCCTTCACTCTGCGGTCCAGCTCACCCCAAACCATCTCGATTGGGTTCAGGTCCGGTGACTGTGGAGGCCAGGTCATCTGGCGCAGCACCCCATCACTCTCCTTCATGGTCAAATAGCCCTTACTTTCAAAGTTTTCCCAATTTTTCGGCTGACTGACTGACCTTTATTTCTTAAAGTAATGATGGCCACTCGTTTTTCTTTACTTAGCTGCTTTTTTCTTGCCATAATACCAATTCTAACAGTCTATTCAGTAGGACTATCAGCTGTGTATCCACCTGACTTCTCCCTAACGCAACTGATGGTCCCAACCCCATTTATAAGGCAAGAAATCCCACTTACTAAACCTGACAGGGCACACCTCTGAAGTGAAAACCTTTTCAGGGGACTACCTCTTGAAGCTCATCAAGAGAATGCCAAGAGTGTGCAAAGCAGTAATCAAAGCAAAAGGTGGCTACTTTGAAGAACCTAGAATATGACATATTTTCAGTTGTTTCACACTTGTTTGTTATGTATATAATTCCACATGTGTTAATTCATAGTTTTGATGCCTTCAGTGTGAATCTACAATTTTCATAGTCATGAAAATAAAGAAAAACTCTTTGAATGAGAAGGTGTGTCCAAACTTTTGGTCTGTACTGTAGGTCTGTATATAATATAAGGAAGAAGTACCCAGTATGGAAGGAATTGTGCAAAGCAATTTATAGTAAGCTCTGCCTTTTTGGATTTGGAGTACTTACCTATGCCGCAGTGATGAAGTAGAACAAGAAGAACGCAGTGCAAACGTAAATATGTGAAATCACATGTAGACAGTGGTAGACCGCTTGCCTGTTCAAGTAGGGAAGAGGGGGGAAGTACCTCCCCCCGTTTGCAGTGCGCTTGTGTGTGCGTTCCACCAGGCCCGGAAGTTGGGGGCGTGTGGAACGCATACAAGAGTAAAGCTAAAGTGAAAGAGGAGAAATATAGGAATTTTAGGGAGGAAGTGCGCTGTTGGAGCGCTTTGTTCACTTAATGTAGAGGCCGCGCTGAGCGGGTGGCTTGGAGTGATGCGCAGCCTTTACGGAGGTAATCCTCCGGTGCGCATGCGCAGTAGGGGTGCGTTCCACCAGACGGCGCTGTGGGACGCACAGAGAAGGTTGTACGTTTTACTGATAATACAGTGTACTGGAGAAGATGAAAAGTGAAAAGTGGAGGAATAATGAAAGGATACGGGGGAATGATGTAATAGTGAATAAGTATAGAAAAAAGAGGATAGAAAAAAGAAAAAAAGATGAAAAAAGAAACAAGTGACAGAGGAATGAGAGAGAATATGGGAGAGTATGGTAGAGATGGAATAAGTATTGGAATGGCAACAAAGGGGTAGAAATAAAAGGAGAAAAGAGAGAAAGAAGAAATAAATAAAATAGAATGAATAAAAAATAAAGAAACAATGAAAAAAGAAAGAAAAAAAAGATGCACATTGTAGAAATAAAATGATTAAAATAAAAGTGAAAATTAAGGGAGATTAAAAAACGGAGGGGAATGTGAAAGGTGAGAAAATTATGAAAGAAAAATAACAAAAGAAATAAAAGAAAATAATGAGAAACAAAATAGTAATAAATAGTAAAAATAAAATTTAAAAAATGAAGAGAGAAAAAAGAGAAAGCACAAGAGAAGTAAGAGAGGAAAAAAGTGTGGGGGGGGGGGGGAATAGGAGAAAATGTGGTAAACTAAGAAAGAGACTACAAGGTCAGGAATATTGAGTGATAAAAAGGATATCATGCTGCGGCAATAGGAGCGTCCAAATGGTTAATGGGTCTGAAAAATAGAAGAAAAGGGGATTAAATTCTTAATACAGCTATAATGTCAGATGTACAGTAATTAGAGAAAACTCTGTATCTCGTATTCTCTGTTCAGACCCTTAGGTGTTAAGCTTTGTAGCCTGTGAATCCAATACGCTTCTTGTATTTTTAGCTGTTTAGCTCTGTCACCTCCTAGCTCTGAGGGGGGGAACGTGTTCCACCACTTGGAATTTAAGCTGAGCAATATTGTGTCTAGCATGATCGAAGTGGTCCGCAACAGGTAGAAGGAGGTTCTTTCTTCTAATTGTGGATTTATGTTGGCAGATCCGTTCACTGATCTTCTGGGTAGTTTCTCCAACATAAATTAAACCACATAGGCATTTTAGAATATATACTACATAATCAGAATCGCACGTAAAAAACTCTCGTATTGGGATTGCTTTGCCCGTGTATGGATGGAGGACCTCTGAGCCCTTAAGAACATGTGAACATTGTATGCAGTGAAGGCATAGAAAAGTACCCCGTCTTTGTGTATGTAGGAAAGTTTGCCTGGGTGTTATAATTGAGGATCCTTCATCTGCTCATACGAGTAAGTCACGTAAATACTTAGGCCGTCGATTACAAAATAAGATGGGTTCACTAAATTCTGGTATCTGTGGGTATGCTCTTTACAAGATGTGCCAATGGCCTCGGAGGATGTTCAGAATTTTACGGGCACATGGGTGGTACGTGTGTACAAATGGTATGCGTTTTATTTATTGTATGGGTTTTGGTTTAACTGGCTGATTCCGTATATGCGATGGGTAGCCACGATCAAGAAATCTGGCCTTTATTTTCTCTAGTTTTGTGACTGTGTAGGGGCATGTTGTACGATTCTTCGGATCCTGTGTAGTTGTGAGCCTGGTAGGGCTTTCTTGGTACCGGGTGGATGGAAACTGGTGTAATGTAGTAAGTTATTACGGTCTGTGGGTTTTCTGTAAAGATCTGTACTAGGGTTGCCGGTTTCGTTCCTCATAACAATAGTATCAATTCTGGGTAAATTGAATTGAGGAAATTATGGAAGCTCATGAGTGATTTGAGTGTTCCTTGCCAGATGCAGAAAATATCATCAATGTAGCGTTTCCATGTGATGACATGGTTGCAGATTGATTCCTGTATAGGTATGTATTTTCAAAGTAGTCCATGTAACAATTTGCATAAGGAGGGTCACGTTGGACCCCATAGCGGTTCCCTGTCTTTGTATGTAGAAATCATCCTGAAATAGGAAGAAGTTATTGGATAATACAAGTTCAAGTAGTTCCAGGCAGAGGTTGATTACCTCCGTATGCATGTCAGTGGAGTGTAGTAACCTATTTACTGCTTGAATGCCCTTATGATGTTGAATTGAGGTGTAGAGACATGTGACGTCCCAAGACATCAGAATGGCTTCTGGTGGTAAAGGTTGTAGATTATTAATGATCGTCAAAAAGGCGGATGTATCTAGCAGGAATGATTTGGTTTCTTTAATAAGCGGTGGATTTAAAATCAAAATTTTTTTTTAGAATGGTGAAAGAATTGAATTTGTGGAGGCCACTATGGGACATCCAGGGGGATTTTCCAAGTTTTTATGTGCCGTATTTTTGGTAGTACAAAAGAAAACGGTGTAATCGGATTTGAGTTGGTTAGAAAACTGACAGTGGCATCATCAATTCTCCCTTTGGATTTATAGTGTTGTAAAATCTGTTGAATTTTAATGGTGATCTGTCGTGTGGGATTCAGGGATACTTTTGGGTAAATTTGAGAGTCGCTTAATCTCTGCATGGTATTTATTCTTATCCAGGGCCCCTCTCTAATCCGCTGGTTTTATGACTAGGTTCCTGTACATCTGACATTATAGCTGTATGAAGAATTTAATCCCATTTTCTTCTATTTTTCAGACCCATTAACCATTTGGACGCTCCTTTTGCCGGAGCATGATATCCTATTTATCACTCAATATTCCTGACCTTGTAGTCTCTTTCTTAGTTTACCACATTTTTATCCTATTTCCCCCCCTTTTTTTCCTCTCTTACTTCTCTTGTGCTTTCTCTTTTTTCTCTCTTCATTTTTTCAATTTTATTTTTACTATTTATTACTATTTCGTTTCTCGTTATTTTCTTTTATTTCTTTTGTTATTTTTCTTTCATCATTTTCTCACCTTTCACGTTCCCCTCTTTTTTTAATCTCCCTTAATTTTCACTTTTATTTTAATCATTTTATTTCTACAATTTGCATTCTTTTTTCATGGTTTCATTGTTTCTTTATTTTTTATTCATTCAATTTTATTTATTTCCTCTTTTTCCCTTTTCTCCTTTTATTTCTACCCCTTTGTCTCCATTCCAATACTTATTCCATCTCTACCATACTCTCCCATATTCTCTCTCATTCCTCTGTCACTTGCTTCTTTTTTCATCTTTTTTTCTATCCTCTTTTTTCTATACTTATTCATTATTACATCATTCCCCCATATCCTCTCATTATTCCTCTGTCACTTTTCACTTTTCATCTTCGCCAGTACACTATATTATCAGTGGAACGTACAACCTTCTCTGTGCGTTCCACAGTGCCGGCCCCTACTGCGCATGCGCACCGGACGATTACCACCGTACTGGCCGCGCATCACTCCAAGCCGCCCGCTCAGCGCGGCCTCTACATTAAGTGAACAAAGCGCTCCAACAGCGCACTCCCTCCCTAAAATTCCTATATTTCTCCTTTTTCACTTCAGCTTTACTCTCCTATGCGTTCCACACCGCCCCAACTTCCGGGCCTGGTGGAACGCACACAAACGCACTGCAAACGGAGGAGGTACTTCCCCCCTCTTCCCTACTTGAACAGGCAAGCGGTCTATCACAGTTAGACGCTTCTCCTGTCTACATGTGATTTCACATACAGTCATGTGAAAAAATTAGGACACCCTTTGAAAGCATGTGGTTTTTTGTAACATTTTTAATAAATGGTTATTTCATCTCCGTTTCAACAATACAGAGAGATTAAAGTAATCCAACTAAACAAAGAAAACTGAAGAAAAGTCTTTTCAAGATCTTCTGTAAATGTCATTCTACAAAAATGGCTATTCTAACTGAGGAAAAAGATAGGACACCCTCACATGTATTCCCTCTTAAATTGGCTCAGATCTCACACAGGTATATCACACCAGGTGCACATAATTAGTAGATCGTTACTCTGCATGTTGAATGAGGCTTGCCCTATTTAAACCTCAGACATTTAGTTTGGTGTGCTCCTGACTGTTGAAGTGAGAGTGAGCACCATGGTGAGAGCAAAAGAGCTGTCAGAGGACTTAAGAAAAAAGATTGTAGCAGCCTATGAGTCTGGGAAGGGATTTAAAAAGATCTCAAAAGATTTTGAAATCAGCCATTCCACTGTCCGGAAGATAGTCTACAAGTGGAGGGCTTTCAAAACAACTGCCAACATGTCCAGGACTGGTCGCCCCAGCAAGTTCACCCCAAGAGCAGACCGCAAGATGCTAAAAGAGGTATCCAAAAACCCTAAAGTGTCATCTCGAGAACTACAGCAGGCTCTGGCTACTGTTGATGTAGAAGTACATGCCTCAGAAAGAGACTGTACAAGTTTAACTTGCATGGGAGGTGTGCAAGGAGGAAACCTTTGCTTTCCAAGAGAAACATCGAGGCCAGACTGACATTTGCCAGCGATAAAGTTGACAAAGACCAGGACTTCTGGAATAATGTTCTTTGGACAGATGAGTCCAAAATTGAATTATTTGGACACAACAGCAGAGGACATGTTTGGCGTAAACCAAACACAGCATTCCAAGAAAAGAACCTCATACCAACTGTGAAGCATGGAGGTGGAAGTGTCATGGTTTGGGGCTGCTTTGCTGCAGCAGGACCTGGTCAGCTCACCATCATAGAATCCACGATGAATTCTACTGTGTATCAGAAGGTGCTTGAAGAACATGTGAGACCATCAGTTAGAAAATTAAAGCTGAAGCGGAACTGGACCATGCAACATGACAATGACCCAAAACATACTAGTAAATCAACCAAAGATTGGCTGAAAAAGAAGAAATGGAGAGTCCTGGAATGGCCAAGTCAAAGTCCAGATTTGAATCCCATTGAGATGCTGTGGGGTGACTTGAAAAGGGCTGTACGTGCAAGAAACCCCTCAAACATCTCACAGCTGAAAAAGTTCTGCATTGAGGAGTGGGGTAAAATTTCCTCAGACCGATGTCGAAGACTGGTAGATGGCTATAAGAACCGTCTCAATGCAGTTATTTCAGCCAAAGGAGGTAACACTCGCTATTAGGGGCAAGGGTGTCCTATCTTTTTCCTCAGTTAGAATAGGCATTTTTGTAGAATGACATTTACAGAAGATCTTGAAAAGACTTTTCTTCAGTTTTCTTTGTTTAGTCGGATTACTTTAATCTCTCTGTATTGTTGAAACGGAGATGAAATAACCATTTATTAAAAATGTTACAAAAAACCACATGCTTTCAAAGGGTGTCCTAATTTTTTCACAAGACTGTATTTACGTTTGCACTGCGTTCTTCTTGTTCTACTTCATCACTGCGGCATAGGTAAGTACTCCAAATCCAAAAAGGCAGAGCTTACTATAAATTGCTTTGCACAATTCCTTCCATACTGGGTACTTGTTCCTTATATTATATACAGACCTATATTGCGATCGAACATCTGTGAGGGAAATGGAACCACATGGTATTCATTGTATACAAGACAACATGTATATTTTCCTTGATTTTTTTGTACTACAATATTGTAAAACATCTTTGTAACACAGATTGATAAAAAGAGTCATTTACCAGGAATGCTAGCTCTAGCATAGTATGCTACCAATGCAGATGTTAATGTTACACTGGAATTGATGAATAACACTATATTATATGAAAATTACATTTTCCCTATCTTCTATGACCATATATATATATATATATATTGACCACATATATTGATGTGTATTCTGGTCAGTACTTTACTTTCTTTATTCTTTGTTGCCGAAACGCGTCACACACAGGAATATTGCCGTATGTAAAATAAAAGATCAAGATTCAAATCCTGATGCTGTAGTTGAATTCATTACTATAAACGGGGTTGGAACCCTACTTACAGCAAATCCTACGAGTTCGACAAAGATTTATTGCAACCAATGGACTTGGAAGTCAATTTCTTTTGACAGCTTGATAGGAACTGTATAGTAGAAGTTGTGATATTGGATGAGTGAGTCTCAGGGTGATCTCCTGGTTTGCCCAGGCCTTTAGCGGTTTCTAATGTTTGATGGATCACACAAGTCATTCAGATATTTCCTCTTTATAGTAAATACAAAGATGTTAGTTGGCATCTTCGCTCCTCGGTTGACAAAGGTGTATGACCCAATCACCTTGAGCTATGGCTGGTAGATTATTGAAGGAAGCGATGGGTGCATTCCTTCTGCTTACATCTCTCCTGGAAACAGATTTCCACTGTAGTAGTTAGAAAATTTTTAATCATTCCCTACTGGAGGTCGGTCACACCCTGCCAACTCAACTTTGATATGACCCACTAATTCTTTCTAAAATGTTACGACCAGGGCCTTGCTGTTCCATGTTTTAGACACTAACTATGGAGACTCCTTGTTTGAGACAAGGAACAGCAGAAGCAGCTTAAGAAGTACGATGTGGTTCCTTGAAGACTCTCTGAATCAAAAAGGTGGAAAGAGAGGAAACAATTGGACCACCGCTTTAAAGAGGGTTGTAGAGTTGGAGTGGTGGAGTTGAAGTGAACTTTGGGTGGAGTCAGTAGAAATGTACCTACTCCAACTCTGATTTCTGCACAAAAATATTACATGGTGGTAATGAAAACATCAATAAGCTTGATGTTATCATGATCATACTATAGTAAATTTTTTTACCTAATTATTCCACATGAGCAATTTATAAAGGAGATGGAGTCAGACATGACCATAAACGAGATGCCAGAGCCTCTCCTGTCATCATGTAAATTGTGTAAGCCATTTTAAAATGTTTATTACACAATTGACCACGACATCTGAAGTCTTTTTCCAGGAGCTCCTCATAACCAAACGGCCAACCTGTAATGAGATCATGGGAGCAGTTTGGTTGCTAAAGGATCTGGAAGCCTTGTGAAGGTTCCTAGGCCTGCCACAGCAAAGTCCCTATTGGGTCCTGTCTCTAGCAGGGCTCAAAGGGAAGACAACAATTTCTCATAGACTGCAAATGTAAACCAATAGAAGCCATCTAATCATCGCATGTTTAAGTCCCTAAGTGGGGCTAAAAATAAAGTTAAAAAAGTTAAAATAAGTTAAAAAATATTAAATATTAAAAAAGCAAAAAGAATTACAAATTCAAATAACCCCTTTCCCAATTTTACATATAAAAATATTTGTATGAACACATTGAAAAAATATTAAAATAGTTGTATCATTCAGTGACCACTGTAAAAGAAAAATGGGTGAATCCCTGTTTTTGGGACGCATCGCTTTATAAAAAAAAAAATTTTAATAAAATGTGATCAAAAAGTCATACATCCCTCAAAATGGTAAAAACTACAGATCGACACACAAAAAAGAGCCGATAAACAGCTCCACAAATGGAAATGGAAAAAAGTCCTGGGGGTCGGATGCAAATAAATATCTGTCAATGTTTTTACATTTTGTTAGAACTATTAAAACATAAGAAAAACTATATATCTTTATCACTGTATTCATACAGACCACAGATAAAGACAACATCATTTTCATCGCAAAGTGAAACAGTGGAACAATTTTTTTCCCCAACTTCTTATTTAGAATTTTTTCCAGATCTCCAATACAATATATAAAATATTAAAAGTATTATATATATATATATATATATATATATATATATATACACGGAGTGCAGAATTATTAGGCAAGTTGTATTTTTGAGGATTCATTTTATTATTGAACAACAACCATGTTCTCAATGAACCCAAAAAACTCATTAATATCAAAGCTGAATATTTTTGGAGGTAGTTTTTAGTTTGTTTTTAGTTTTAGCTATTTTAGGGGGATATCTGTGTGTTCAGGTGACTATTACTGTGCATAATTATTAGGCAACTTAACAAAAAACAAATATATACCCATTTCAATTATTTATTTTTACCAGTGAAACCAATATAACATCTCAACATTCACAAATATACATTTCTGACATTCAAAAACAAAACAAAAACAAATCAGTGACCAATATAGCCACCTTTCTTTGCAAGGACACTCAAAAGCCTGCCATCCATGGATTCTGTCAGTGTTTTGATCTGTTCACCATCAACATTGCGTGCAGCAGCAACCACAGAGTCCCAGACACTGTTCAGAGAGGTGTACTGTTTTCCCTCCTTGTAAATCTCACATTTGATGATGGACCACAGGTTCTCAATGGGGTTCAGATCAGGTGAACAAGGAGGCCATGTCATTAGATTTTCTTCTTTTATACCCTTTCTTGCCAGCCACGCTGTGGAGTACTTGGACGCGTGTGATGGAGCATTGTCCTGCATGAAAATCATGTTTTTCTTGAAAGATGCAGACTTCTTCCTGTACCACTGCTTGAAGAAGGTGTCTTCCAGAAACTGGCAGTAGGACTGGGAGTTGAGCTTGACTCCATCCTCAACCCGAAAAGGCCCCACTAGCTCATCTTTGATGATACCAGCCCAAACCAGTACTCCACCTCCACCTTGCTGGCGTCTGAGTCGGATTGGAGCTCTCTGCCCTTTACCAATTCAGCCACGGGCCCATCCATCTGGCCCATCAAGACTCACTCTCATTTCATCAGTCCATAAAACCTTAGAAAAATCAGTCTTGAGATATTTCTTGGCCCAGTCTTGACGTTTCAGCTTGTGTGTCTTGTTCAGTGGTGGTCGTCTTTCAGCCTTTCTTACCTTGGCCATGTCTCTGAGTATTGCACACCTTGTGCTTTTGGGCACTCCAGTGATGTTGCAGCTCTGAAATATGGCCAAACTGGTGGCAAGTGGCATCTTGGCAGCTGCACGCTTGACTTTTCTCAGCTCATGGGCAGTTATTTTGCGCCTTGGTTTTTCCACACGCTTCTTGCGACCCTGTTGACTATTTTGAATGAAACGCTTGATTGTTCGATGATCACGCTTCAGAAGCTTTGCAATTTTAAGAGTGCTGCATCCCTCTGCAAGATATCTCACTATTTTTGACTTTTCTGAGCCTGTCAAGTCCTTCTTTTGACCCATTTTGCCAAAGGAAAGGAAGTTGCCTAATAATTATGCACACCTAATATAGGGTGTTGATGTCATTAGACCACACCCCTTCTCAATACAGAGATGCACATCACCTAATATACTTAATATGCTTAATTGGTAGTAGGCTTTCGAGCCTATACAGCTTGGAGTAAGACAACATGCATAAAGAGGATGATGTGGTCAAAATACTAATTTGCCTAATAATTCTGCACTGCCTGTATATATATATATATAATATAAAATATTAAAAGGTGCCATAAGAAAATACAACTTGTCCCACAAAAAAAAAAGTGCCATGCGGAAAAATAAAAAAGTTATGGCTTTCAGAAAACAAGGAAGAAAAATCAAAATGAAAAAATAAGAATTGTAAACGACTTGAAATTACAGTGGAATTACAAAATATACTGTACACTAGCCGCTGAACCCCTGAGAGCCTCTATTTATGGTGTCCGCAAAATATTGGAGGTGCAAAAAGATGCAGAATAGCTGTACAGCGACTCCCTGCTGGGCCACGAGAGCTGTGTCCATATCCACTGAAGCGCATAGGTAATCTTTGGTGGTAAGTTCATAGAAGCGAGTAGACAAGCGGCAACGTTGGCCTGCAGTTACACTTCGCACTCCAATGCGAAGACTTCACTGACGTTGAATACACTGAGGTGTGGGATCTATAGAGTCTCCTCATTCTTCACACTTATGTAAGGGGGTATGCATTATCCCTGTCGGATACCAAGGCTACAGCTCCAGAGTAGTCACTGACTGGCAACAGGAATCCTGAAAAAACGTCTGTGTCGTAAGGAACGCCAGGAGAGCAATCAAGAAGCGACGATACAAAACAGTAATAAGATGATAAGCCTGGTTAATAACAATAGGGCAGTGACAAAGCACCGTAAACTGAAGGCAAGGTGGAAAGGTCGGAGAACAGAAACCCAGCAGTCCACGTATCAGGAAACTTCTAAATCACAAGGACCAGGAACCAAACAAATACAGAGCTCCTGAGGACCGATGATGGAGCACTGAGAATGACGGGCAGAGAAAACATCCAAAACAACCACAAAATAGAAAGTTTGCCATCCTGAAAATGACCCCAGGTTATAATTAACGACTGAGAACTGTAATTGGTGACTGTCACTGCTCTCTAATGAGTGTGATAATAGACTGTCACTGCTCTCTAAAGAGTCAGATAATTAGTGACTGTCACTGCTCGCTAATGACTCTGATAATAGTGACTGTCACTGCTCTCTGATGAGTGAGATAATTAGTGGCTGTCACAGTTCTCTAATGACTGTAATAATTCTCTAATTCACTGCTCTCTAATGAGAAAAAAAAAGTGCAAAATAGTAGTGTGTTCATTGTCCCCCAACAGTCTTTTTATGACCTCTTGGGGGACATATTATGTGGCAAAAAAATATTTAAATAATAAGTAATAAACCAATTATAAAAAATAAAACAAAAAAATATTAATAAAATAGAAATAAAATAAAAAAATAAAAAGGAAAAAGTGAAAATTAAAAAAAAAAAGTGTTAGTGTCTTATTATGACCTCTTTATTATTTGTAGCAGAATTCTTTTTAAATTAAGTTAAAAAAGATAAAAAATAATAAAATACATAAAAGAAAAAACACCCACACCAACCAAAACTGTTGCCATTATTGTCCCATTCACGTGAAACTATACATATTCTATAACAAAATGACCGATAAAAAATAGGGAACTAATTATGATAATTTATTTTGGTGGCAGTTTGCATATTTAAAGAATAAGGACCTATAGTTTAAAAAAAATACTTTTTAAAAATGTTTTGCACAGTTTTCCCCAAATAAAACAAAAAAATAAATTATAAGGCCCTATCTGTGGCGTACCTACCATATAGGCAGACCACGCAGCTGCTATGGGGCCCGTGAGGAAAAGGGGCCTGCAGTGGAGGAAAGGCCCCGCCCCTAATTGCTTCTGTCTATCTTTCTAACGCTAAAGGACCTTTGATGATGTCATCACGGGTCCTGTAAGGGAACTGCACAGTGTAAAGTGTAGTTCCCAGGTTAGAACAGTGCATCTGTCAGGACCTGTGATGACATCATCTTCAACATCACAGGTCCTGCAGGATCTAGCAAAGGAACTGCACCAAAAATGGTGTAGTTCCCAGGTTTGAAAGGTACATCTGCCGGGACCTGTGATGACTTCATCACAGGTCCTTCAACCCCTAACAGCAATTAGAAGTTCATAATAAGCTCTGCATTGATCCATACAGACTGGAATGGAGTGGTAAGAGGAGGTCCTCCACTTCTCCTCATTTATCCCCCCCCCATGCCCTGTTTTTATTCATTACTCACTCATGTATAATACTTCAGACAGTTATAGTAACCACTACCTCATGTACCTCACACACACAGTGACAATAATGTATAACTGACCACATATTTCTGTAAACACTGCATCTACAGTATTATATCTTGTATGTCTCACATTAATACACTGCTCTGTGTATATATATTCACACACTGCATAAATTACACAGTATTATAGATGCAATATGTACAGATATGTGAGGTACGAGCTGTAATTTATACCTCATACCTCATGTCAATACACTGCTGTATTTACTATATACCTATACACACTGCATCTATTATACCCCGTACCTCACATATCAGTACACTGCTGTATTTACTATATATCTGTACACACTGCATCTGTTATACCTCATACCTCACATATCAGTACACTGCTGTATATACTATATATCTGTACACACTGCATCTGTTATACCTCGTACCTCACATATCAGTACACTGCTGTATATACTATATATCTGTACACTGCATCTATTATACCTCGTACCTCACATATCAGTACACTGCTGTATATACTATACATCTGTACACACTGCATCTATTATACCTTGTACCTCACATATCAGTACACTGCTGTATATACTATATATCTGTACACACTGGATCTATTATACCCCGTACCTCACATATCAGTACACTGCTGTATATACTATATATCTGTACACACTGCATCTGTTATACCTCATACCTCACATATCAGTACACTGTTGTATATACTATATATCTGTACACACTGCATCTGTTATACCTCGTACCTCACATATCAGTACACTGCTGTATATACTATATATCTGTACACTGCATCTATTATACCTCATACCTCACATATCAGTACACTGCTGTATATACTCTATATCTGTACACACTGCATCTGTTATACCTCGTACCTTACATATCAGTACACTTCTGTATATACTGTATGTAACGGACCGTTTCAGCAGACAAGGGGTTAAAATCAGTTTAGGCGATATGCCCCTTTCTGAGAGACAGGCACAGCTACTGCAGGATACACCAACCTCCCGAACTGGATACAAAGTAGCACGCCAAACTGGAACCTCACGAATAGCTGCTAGCAGACGAACAGGAATCAGCTTACACTTCTGGCAATCAGTCTCTAACGGCATACAGCGGATCCCCCCAATAACGAGACAAGGCTAAGTGTTGAGGGTCAAGCAGTGGTCTGACTGTACTTCAAGTACAGCCTCTTTTATTCATAAACCACAAACATAGTACTGCCCACAGGGGTTTGAAATACAACCAATCAGTAATTTACAACACATACAATGTAACTACAGCAACCAATCGTTCAAGCCCCCAGAGGACCAGAATGAAGACTGTGACATAGGACAACATATCCCCACAATGCATCATGGTTCCCTCCTCTCTGTCCCGGAGACAACCTGAGGAGCAATCCAATTATCTCTCAGGACAAAAGGGAGATCGCCAATACACATGTGAGGACAACAGAACAGACATCCCCATTTAAACACACAATGGGACAATGGCACAATAGAAACACACCCGCATATTCCTCCCAAGCTGACAAGTTACACTTATTATAAATTGTTACAACTTTGTGAGTTTACATTGGCCATACATATAACTTACATCAATTTAAACAGTATAACTTGGGGACAAACCTATCCAAAATTCACTTGAATAGGTTCAGGGGTTTAAAAGTTAGTATATGGCCCATAATCCTGGGGCAAGAGGCCAGCAGCCAGGCCTCTCCAAAACCCAGTGGCGAGGTTGGTTTCGCCACACTGTATATCTGTACACTGCATCTATTATACCTCATACCTCACATATCAGTACACTGCTGTATATACTATATATCTGTACACACTGCATCTGTTATACCTCGTACCTCACATATCAGTACACTGCTGTATATACTATATATCTGTACACACTGGATCTATTATACCTCGTACCTCACATATCAGTACACTGCTGTATATACTATATATCTGTACACACTGCATCTGTTATACCTCGTACCTCACATATCAGTACACTGCTGTATATACTATATATCTGTACACACTGCATCTATTATGCCTCGTACCTTACATATCAGTACAATACTGTATATACTATATATCTGTACACTGCATCTATTATACCTCATACCTCACATATCAGTACACTGCTGTATATACTATATATCTGTACACACTGCATCTATTATACCTCATACCTCACATATCAGTACACTGCTGTATATACTATATATCTGTACACACTGCATCTATTATACCTCGTACCTTACATATCAGTACACTACTGTATATACTATATATCTGTACACACTGCATCTATTATACCTCATACCTCACATATCAGTACACTGCTGTATATACTCTATATCTGTACACACTGCATCTGTTATACCTCGTACCTTACATATCAGTACACTTCTGTATATACTATATATCTGTACACTGCATCTATTATACCTCATACCTCACATATCAGTACACTGCTGTATATACTATATATCTGTACACACTGCATCTATTATACCTCGTACCTCACATATCAGTACACTGCTGTATATACTATATATCTGTACTCTGCATCTATTATACCTCATACCTCACATATCAGTACACTGCTGTATATACTATATATCTGTACACACTGCATCTATTATACCTCGTACCTCACATATCAGTACACTGCTGTATATACTATATATCTGTACACTGCATCTATTATACCTTGTGCCTCACATATCAGTACACTGCTGTATATACTATATATCTGTACACTGCATCTATTATACCTTGTGCCTCACATATCAGTACACTGCTGTATATACTATATATCTGTACACACTGCATCTATTATACCTTGTACCTCACATATCAGTACACTGCTGTATATACTATATATCTGTATACACTGCATCTATTATACCCCATACCTCACATATCAGTACACTGCTGTATATACTATATATCTGTATACACTGCATCTATTATACCCCATACCTCACATATCAGTACACTGCTGTATATACTATATATCTGTATACACTGCATCTATTATACCCCATACCTCACATATCAGTACACTGCTCTATATACTATATATCTGTACACACTGCATCTATTATACCTTGTGCCTCACATATCAGTACACTGCTGTATATACTATATATCTGTACACACTGCATCTATTATACCTTGTACCTCACATATCAGTACACTGCTGTATATACTATATATCTGTACACACTGCATCTATTATACCTCGTACCTCACATATCAGTACACTGCTGTATATACTATATATCTGTACACTGCATCTATTATACCTCATACCTCACATATCAGTACACTGCTGTATATACTATATATCTGTACACACTGCATCTATTATACCTCGTACCTCACATATCAGTACACTGCTGTATATACTATATATCTGTACACTGCATCTATTATACCTTGTGCCTCACATATCAGTACACTGCTGTATATACTATATATCTGTACACTGCATCTATTATACCTTGTGCCTCACATATCAGTACACTGCTGTATATACTATATATCTGTACACACTGCATCTATTATACCTTGTACCTCACATATCAGTACACTGCTGTATATACTATATATCTGTATACACTGCATCTATTATACCCCATACCTCACATATCAGTACACTGCTGTATATACTATATATCTGTATACACTGCATCTATTATACCCCATACCTCACATATCAGTACACTGCTGTATATACTATATATCTGTATACACTGCATCTATTATACCCCATACCTCACATATCAGTACACTGCTCTATATACTATATATCTGTACACACTGCATCTATTATACCTTGTGCCTCACATATCAGTACACTGCTGTATATACTATATATCTGTACACACTGCATCTATTATACCTTGTACCTCACATATCAGTACACTGCTGTATATACTATATATCTGTACACACTGGATCTATTATACCTTGTACCTCACATATCAGTACACTGCTGTATATACTATATATATCTGTACACACTGCATCTATTATACCCCGTACTGCACATATCAGTACACTGCTGTATATACTATATATCTGTACACACTACATCTATTATACCTCGTACCTTACATGTCAGTACACTGCTGTATATACTATATATCTGTACACACTGCATCTATCATACCTCTTTTGTGTGCCAGGCCTGTTTTGTAATCCCAGTCCGGCCCTGATGGCATAAACTATAAAACACAGCAGCAAGCATAGTTCATGGAACAAAGTGAGAGGCCTGGAATGGGTAGTGGGAGGGGCTATAAAGAGGGAATGGGGGCCCAATTTAGATTATTGCTGTGGGGCCCAGTGATTTCTATGTACGCCTCTGCCCTATGTTTCAAGTAAAAAATTGTTGCAAAAATAATTTTGGTCGTCCAACAAATAAAATAGTTACAACCGTTTGAACCACCACGTGCGCCAAATCACAAAAAAGTGTCTGTTCAGGCCTGGTTATTAAAGTGTTAACCAATAAGCGCTTTCCCCACTAGTAAGGTAAAGTGCTTACTGGTTATTACATGGCGCCTGAACCAGAAGAGTCATACTTACCTGCTCCCTGCCCCTCCGGTCCTCCGCACTGCCCCTGCTGCCTCCATCTTCTGGTCCCTGCTCTATTTTCACCTGGCAGTGCATGGACATGGTCACATGCCCCACTCCAGTCAGTGACTGGCTTCAGAGGTAACACGATGCTTGTGGCCACATCACCGCTGAAGCCAGTGACTGGCTGGAGACGTGCATGTGACCATGGCCATGCACTGCCAGGTGAAAACAGCGCGGGGAGCAGGGAAATATAACTCTTCGGTTTCCGGGGCCATGCTCAAGTACGGTTGTAGCGGGTATCGAATTATTGATACCCAATCAATACTTTTGTACGGGTATCGATTCCATACCGGGATTTGACATTTACCGATACTAGGCTGTGCTGCTGCACAGCCTAGTATCAGAGAACATGGCGCATGCTTCTCTCAGCGAGCGCCATGTTCTCCTCAGCAGCAAAGGGGAGAAGGAGTCTCTCACTCCCTCCCCCCTGTGCCGCTACTGCCAATAAGAAGAGAGAGGGGCGGAGGAGGGGAGGGGCTGTGGCCACTGCGCCACCTATGATGATAACTCACCCATTAATACAAATATAGGCAGCGGGTGCCGGCGGCAGAATCACATAGCTGGCACCCGACCTCTATGACAGGGCTCTGCGATCCGCGACAGTTAACCCCTCAAGTGCGGCACTGATCGCAGCTCCTTGTCATAGAGGTCGGGTGCCGGCTATGTGATTCTGCCGCCGGCACCCGCCTCCTGTATTTGTATTAAATGGTTACTTATCTTCATTGCACCCCCCCTCCCCAGTACTAAAAATATTGGTGGCGCAATGTGCCCCCCAGTATTATAATAATTGGTGGCAGTGGCCACAGGGTCCCCTCCTCCTCATTGGTGGTGCAGTGGTAGCTTCTGATCGGAGCCCCAGCAGTGTAACCGATTGGTTACCATGGCAGCCAGTACTCTATTGAAGCCCTGGCTGCCATGGTAACCTCCCTGCTGCTGTGTGTACTATGCACAGGGCAGCAGGGAGAGTGTGAGGTCCTATTCACCCTCATAGAGCTCTATCAGGGTGAATCGGACAAGGGATGAAAAGATCCCAGGTTCTACCCCTAAGGGGGAAATAGTTATTAAATAAAAAGTTTTAAAAAAAAAAACACCAAAATATTAAGTTTAAATCACCCCCTTTCCCAATTTTGCATATAAAATATATAAACAATAAATAAACATATTACATATCGCCACGCCCAAAAAAGTGCGAACTATCAAAATATAAAAAAATATCTCCTATGCAGTGAATGCTGTATCAGATTTATTTTTTATAAAAACCGCGAGATTCGGACTGTTTGATTATGGGTCGGACGTTCCATAAAATGCGGAATGCACGTGGCTTTTTTTTTTTTTCGCGTGGTATTGAATGGTATCGAGTATGGTAATACTTTTTTATGGTATTGAAATCTAATAAAATTTTTGGTATCGCAACAACTCTAGTCCATAGGGACGCTCATTCCTGATAACTGGCGGTACACTGCGTGCAGAATTATTAGGCAAATGAGTATTTTGACCACATCATCCTCTTTATGCATGTTGTCTTACTCCAAGCTGTATAGGCTCGAAAGCCTACTACCAATTAAGCATATTAGGTGATGTGCATCTCTGTAATGAGAAGGGGTGTGGTCTAATGACATCAACACCCTATATTAGGTGTGCATAATTATTAGGCAACTTCCTTTCCTTTGGCAAAATGGGTCAAAAGAAGGACTTGACAGGCTCAGAAAAGTCAAAAATAGTGAGATATCTTGCAGAGGGATGCAGCACTCTTAAAATGGCAAAGCTTCTGAAGCGTGATCATCGAACAATCAAGCGTTTCATTCAAAATAGTCAACAGGGTCGCAAGAAGCGTGTGGAAAAACCAAGGCGCAAAATAACTGCCCATGAACTGAGAAAAGTCAAGCGTGCAGCTGCCAAGATGCCACTTGCCACCAGTTTGGCCATATTTCAGAGCTGCAACATCACTGGAGTGCCCAAAAGCACAAGGTGTGCAATACTCAGAGACATGGCCAAGGTAAGAAAGGCTGAAAGACGACCACCACTGAACAAGACACACAAGCTGAAACGTCAAGACTGGGCCAAGAAATATCTCAAGACTGATTTTTCTAAGGTTTTATGGACTGATGAAATGAGAGTGAGTCTTGATGGGCCAGATGGATGGGCCCGTGGCTGGATTGGTAAAGGGCAGAGAGCTCCAATCCGACTCAGACGCCAGCAAGGTGGAGGTGGAGTACTGGTTTGGGCTGGTATCATCAAAGATGAGCTTGTGGGGCCTTTTCGGGTTGAGGATGGAGTCAAGCTCAACTCCCAGTCCTACTGCCAGTTTCTGGAAGACACTTTCTTCAAGCAGTGGTACAGGAAGAAGTCTGCATCCTTCAAGAAAAACATGATTTTCATGCAGGACAATGCTCCATCACACGCGTCCAAGTACTCCACAGCGTGGCTGGCAAGAAAGGGTATAAAAGAAGAAAATCTAATGACATGGCCTCCTTGTTCACCTGATCTGAACACCATTGAGAACCTGTGGTCCATCATCAAATGTGAGATTTACAAGGAGGGAAAACAGTACACCTCTCTGAACAGTGTCTGGGAGGCTGTGGTTGCTGCTGCACGCAATGTTGATGGTGAACAGATCAAAACATTGACAGAATCCATGGATGGCAGGCTTTTGAGTGTCCTTGCAAAGAAAGGTGGCTATATTGGTCACTGATTTGTTTTTGTTTTGTTTTTGAATGTCAGAAATGTATATTTGTGAATGTTGAGATGTTATATTGGTTTCACTGGTAAAAATAAATAATTGAAATGGGTATATATTTGTTTTTTGTTAAGTTGCCTAATAATTATGCACAGTAATAGTCACCTGCACACACAGATATCCCCCTAAAATAGCTAAAACTAAAAACAAACTAAAAACTACTTCCAAAAATATTCAGCTTTGATATTAATGAGTTTTTTGGGTTCATTGAGAACATGGTTGTTGTTCAATAATAAAATTAATCCTCAAAAATACAACTTGCCTAATAATTCTGCACTCCCTGTATAATCGTGCCGCACATCTCTCTGTGTAATCAGGGAGGTGCTACCGATGGTCAATGTAACTGACTGATAGCGATCATTCCTCCCCAATCACTTTACAATGGTCGGTCTGATAGGCCGATGCAAATGAGCGCCAATCAACATTTTTTTTATTTGCGGTTCCATGATATAAATAGAGCGATGTGACAATACGGCCCTCAGACCGAAAAAGGCTGTGCACCCCTGCTCTAATGATAATTAGTGACTACAGCAAAAGGAAAGAAAAATGTTAAAAAACCCGCCACAAAGAAGGCGCCAAACCCTTGTATGTCCCTGAGAACAATTCTCAAAGTGGAAATTGAAAATGGAAATCTAAACTAACGTGAGGTTGTACTTAGAAAGTAATGAGATGTGTCACCTGGAGGGGAAGAAGATGATCCGCTGCAATACAATAAATACATGTAGTAACATATAAAATAAGAATAGTGAACGGACAACTCACTTCACCAGGGAGGTGGTTTGTGGGATAAGCTCAGGACACCCACAAACTCGACCTCCCTCGTCTGGATCGCCTGGAGAGTCTTAGGAAGAACGGCAGCTCCGCAGACGGGACTTCTGGTAATGTCCTTTATTATTATCACAGGTGGGCTCAACTCGATTCGGGGGGGGGGGGGTTACCTCATTCCCCCGTCCTCAGGAGAAATCACAAAATGTATAAAAAATAATAAAATCAATCAGTGACTGTCAGTGCTCTCTAATGACAGTGATAATTAGTGACTGTCACTGCTCTCTAATGACAGTGATAATTAGTGACTGTCAGTGCTCTCTAATGACAGTGATAATTAGTGACTGTCACTGCTCTCTAATGACAGTGATAATTAGTGACTGTCAGTGCTCTCTAATGACAGTGATAATTAGTGACTGTCACTGCTCTCTAATGAGTGTGATAATTAGTGACTGTCACTGCTCTCTAATGAGTGTGATAATTAGTGACTGTCACTGCTCTCTAATGAGTGTGATAATTAGTGACTGTCACTGCTCTCTAATGACTGTGATAATTAGTGACTGTCACTGCTCTCTAATGAGTGTGATAATTAGTGACTGTCACTGCTCTCTAATGAGTGTGATAATTAGTGACTGTCAGTGCTCTCTAATGACAGTGATAATTAGTGACTGTCAGTGCTCTCTAATGAGTGTGATAATTAGTGACTGTCACTGCTCTCTAATGAGTGTGATAATTAGTGACTGTCACTGCTCTCTAATGACAGTGATAATTAGTGACTGTCACTGCTCTCTAATGACAGTGATAATTAGTGACTATCACTGCTGTCTAATAACTGTGATAATTAGTGACTGTGATAATTAGTGACTGTCACTGCTGTCTAATGAGTGTGATAATTAGTGACTGTCAGTGCTCTCTAATGACTGTGATAATTAGTGACTGTCAGTGCTGTCTACTAACTGTGATAATTAGTGACTGTCACTGCTGTCTAATGAGTGTGATAATTAGTGACTGTCAGTGCTCTCTAATGAGTGTGATAATTAGTGACTGTCACTGCTCTCTAATGAGTGTGATAATTAGTGACTGTCACTGCTCTCTAATGAGTGTGATAATTAGTGACTGTCACTGCTCTCTAATGAGTGTGATAATTAGTGACTGTCACTGCTCTCTAATGACAGTGATAATTAGTGACTGTCACTGCTCTCTAATGAGTGTGATAATTAGTGACTGTCACTGCTCTCTAATGAGTGTGATAATTAGTGACTGTCACTGCTCTCTAATGAGTGTGATAATTAGTGACTGTCACTGCTCTCTAATGAGTGTGATAATTAGTGACTGTCACTGCTCTCTAATGACTGTGATAATTAGTGACTGTCACTGCTCTCTAATGAGTGTGATAATTAGTGACTGTCACTGCTCTCTAATGAGTGTGATAATTAGTGACTGTCACTGCTCTCTAATGAGTGTGATAATTAGTGACTGTCACTGCTCTCTAATGACAGTGATAATTAGTGACTGTCAGTGCTCTCTAATGAGTGTGATAATTAGTGACTGTCACTGCTCTCTAATGAGTGTGATAATTAGTGACTGTCACTGCTCTCTAATGACAGTGATAATTAGTGACTGTCACTGCTCTCTAATGACAGTGATAATTAGTGACTGTCACTGCTCTCTAATGAGTGTGATAATTAGTGACTGTCACTGCTCTCTAATGAGTGTGATAATTAGTGACTGTCACTGCTCTCTAATGAGTGTGATAATTAGTGACTGTCACTGCTCTCTAATGACAGTGATAATTAGTGACTGTCAGTGCTCTCTAATGAGTGTGATAATTAGTGACTGTCACTGCTCTCTAATGAGTGTGATAATTAGTGACTGTCACTGCTCTCTAATGACAGTGATAATTAGTGACTGTCACTGCTCTCTAATGACAGTGATAATTAGTGACTATCACTGCTGTCTAATAACTGTGATAATTAGTGACTGTGATAATTAGTGACTGTCACTGCTGTCTAATGAGTGTGATAATTAGTGACTGTCAGTGCTCTCTAATGACTGTGATAATTAGTGACTGTCAGTGCTGTCTACTAACTGTGATAATTAGTGACTGTCACTGCTGTCTAATGAGTGTGATAATTAGTGACTGTCAGTGCTCTCTAATGAGTGTGATAATTAGTGACTGTCACTGCTCTCTAATGAGTGTGATAATTAGTGACTGTCACTGCTCTCTAATGAGTGTGATAATTAGTGACTGTCACTGCTCTCTAATGAGTGTGATAATTAGTGACTGTCACTGCTCTCTAATGACAGTGATAATTAGTGACTGTCACTGCTGTCTAATGACTGTGATAATTAGTGACTGTCAGCGCTCTCTAATGACAGTGATAATTAGTGACTGTCACTGCTGTCTAATAACTGTGATAATTAGTGACTGTGATAATTAGTGACTGTCACTGCTGTCTAATGAGTGTGATAATTAGTGACTGTCAGTGCTCTCTAATGACAGTGATAATTAGTGACTGTCACTGCTCTCTAATGGCAGTGATAATTAGTGACTGTCACTGCTCTCTAATGAGTGTGATAATTAGTGACTGTCAGCGCTCTCTAATGACAGTGATAATTAGTGACTGTCACTGCTCTCTAATGACTGTGATAATTAGTGACTGTCACTGCTCTCTAATGACTGTGATAATTAGTGACTGTCACTGCTCTCTAATGACTGTGATAATTAGTGACTGTCACTGCTCTCTAATGACTGTGATAATTAGTGACTGTCACTGCTCTCTAATGACTGTGATAATTAGTGACTGTCACTGCTCTCTAATGACTGTGATAATTAGTGACTGTCACTGCTCTTTAATGAGTGTGATAATTAGTGACTGTCAGCGCTCTCTAATGACAGTGATAATTAGTGACTGTCACTGCTGTCTAATGACTGTGATAATTAGTGACTGTCACTGCTCTCTAATGACTGTGATAATTAGTGACTGTCACTGCTCTCTAATGACTGTGATAATTAGTGACTGTCACTGCTCTCTAATGACTGTGATAATTAGTGACTGTCACTGCTCTCTAATGACTGTGATAATTAGTGACTGTCAGTGCTCTCTAATGACTGTGATAATTAGTGACTGTCAGTGCTCTCTAATGACTGTGATAATTAGTGACTGTCACTGCTCTCTAATGAGTGTGATAATTAGTGACTAACTTCTCTCTAATGAGTGTGATAATTAGTGACTGTCAGCGCTCTCTAATGACAGTGATAATTAGTGACTGTCACTGCTGTCTAATGACAGTGATAATTAGTGACTGTCACTGCTCTCTAATGACTGTGATAATTAGTGACTGTCACTGCTCTCTAATGACTGTGATAATTAGTGACTGTCACTGCTGTCTAATGACAGTGATAATTAGTGACTGTCTCTGCTCTCTAATGACTGTGATATTTAGTGACTGTCACTGCTCTCTAATGACTGTGATAATTAGTGACTGTCACTGCTGTCTAATGACTGTAATAATTAGTGACTGTCTCTGCTCTCTAATGACTGTGATAATTAGTGACTGTCACTGCTCTCTAATGACTGTGATAATTAGTGACTGTCACTGCTCTCTAATGAAAGAAACAAAACCTGCATTTATTAAAAAATAATGGAAGACTTACTAAAACAATTAATAAGAAAGGCAGAAACTTACGATGGGGAACAGCGGCTCCGCAGATGTCTTCTGGAGGAACGATCCAGCGATGAGCCTGCTCTTCAATCAGCTAACCAGGTCTGCGCACCAGCCTTAAGCAGGAGCACAGAGCCGGACACAGAGGATGACGTCATCGCTCGTCCTCAGCACAGCGATGCTCCGCTCTCTCCCCTGCCTGCAAAAAGGAAAGAAGAAAGGAAGAGTCACAGGAATTCATCTTCTCTTCAGCAACGGACCACAGCTTCATCTGCCAGGAAATCCCGAGCTCCCAACCGTGACAGGAGCACAATGACTGCACAGGAGGGTGAGATTATATACAGTCAGGTCCATAAATATTGGGACATGGACACAACTCTAACATTTTTGGCTCTATACATCACCACAATGGATTTGAAATGAAACAAACAAGATGTTTTACCTGCAGACTGTCAGCTTTAATTTGAGGGTATTTACATCCAAATCAGGTGAACGGTGCAGGAATTACAACAGTTTGCATATGTGCCTCCCACTTGTAAAGGAACCAAAAGTAATGGGACAATTGGCTTCTCAGCTGTTCCATGGCCAGATGTGTGTTATTCCCTCATTATCCCAATTACAATGAGCAGATAAAAGGTCCAGAGGTCATTTCACGTCTGCTATTTGCATTTGGAATCTGTTGCTGTCAACTCTCAAGATGAGATCCAAAGAGCTGTCACTATCAGTGAAGAAAGCCATCATTAGGCTGAAAAAGCACAACAAACCCATCAGAGAGATAGCAAAAACATTAGGCCTGGCCAAAACAACTGTTTGGAACATTCTTAAAAAGAAGGAACGCACCGGTGAGCTCAGCAACACCAAAAGACCCAGAAGACCACGGAAAACAACTGTGGTGGATGACCGAAGAATTCTTTCCCTGTTGAAGACAACACCCTTCACAACAGTTGGCCAGATCAAGAACACTCTCCAGGAGGTAGGTGTATGTGTGTCAAAGTCAACAATCAGGAGAAGACTTCACCAGAGTGATTACAGAGGGTTCACCACAAGATGTAAACCATTGGTGAGCCTCAAAAACAGGAAGGCCAGATTAGAGTTTGCCAAACGACATCTAAAAAAGCCTTCACAGTTCTGGAACAACATCCTATGGACAGATGAGACCAAGATCAACTTGTACCAGAGTGATGGGAAGAGAAGAGTATGGAGAAGGAAAGGAACTGCTCATGATCCTAAGCATACCACCTCATCAGTGAAGCATGGTGGTGGTAGTGTCATGGCGTGGGCATGTATGGCTGCCAATGGAACTGCTTCTCTTGTATTTATTGATGATGTGACTGCTGACAAAAGCAGCAGGATGAATTCTGAAGTGTTTCGGGCAATATTATCTGCTCATATTCAGCCAAATGCTTCCGAACTCATCGGACGGCGCTTCACAGTGCAGATGGACAATGACCCAAAGCATACTGCAAAAGCAACCAAAGAGTTTTTTAAGGGAAAGAAGTGGAATGTTATGCAATGGCCAAGTCAATCACCGGACCTGAATCCAATTGAGCATGCATTTCACTTGCTGAAGACAAAACTGAAGGGAAAATGCCCCAAGAACAAGCAAGAACTGAAGACAGTTGCAGTAGAGGCCTGGCAGAGCATCACCAGGGATGAAACCCAGTGTCTGGTGATGTCTATGCGTTCCAGACTTCAGGCTGTAATTGACTGCAAAGGATTTGCGACCAAGTATTAAAAAGTGAAAGTTTGATTTATGATTATTATTTCCCATTACTTTTGGTCCCTTAACAAGTGGGAGGCACATATGCAAACTGTTGTAATTCCTGCACCGTTCACCTGATTTGGATGTGAATACCCTCAAATTAAAGCTGACAGTCTGCAGGTAAAGCTCATCTTGTTTGTTTCATTTCAAATCCATTGTGGTGGTGTATAGAGCCAAAAATGTTAGAATTGTGTCGATGTCCCAATATTTATGGACCTGACTGTAGATGTCACCCACAGATCATAGTGACTGCAATCTGCAGTGCGCTGACACTTCTGGTAATACAGAGACCTCATCTGCTGAATTCAACAAAAGACTTTCTTTACCGGGTTACAAGCCTTCTGCATCTGCTCAGCAGTTCTGGGTGAGAAGCATCCAGACCTGTGTTCATCACTTAGATAGCAGATTGGAAGCTTACAAAAATTTCGGAGGTACCACATGGTATAAATATGACGAGTCTTTCCGGCAAAAACTTGCTGTCTATCCGGAATTAAATTGGGGGGCAAAAGACGTCAACCTCTGGATTAACCGTATGTTACCACAAAGGTCGAATCTTGTTCGTCAGTAAAAAGCTTCGCTTACAATAAGTCAGTATGCGGAGGGCAAAACCATTGTAAATACAAACACGAGTGCACCATTTGCTCAGGGAGACACCCCGCAACAAAATGTTATAAGAAACAAAATTGGCATAATTCAAAAAATATTGACCCCAATAGAGCAAGTGACTCCACTGATCATACCGAGAAGCATTCAATGTTTAAACTTCTATCCAAACAAAACGAGGGCCCGAGTTCTCATTGATAGTTTCTCATCCGGTTTTCACGTATCTCCGTTTACAGGTACTGGTTACTCTTTTGTTGAAAACTTGAAATCTGTAAATATAAATAAAAACGCACTTTTAGAAAAAATAAACAAAGACATTTTTGAAAATAGGGTAGCAGGTCCGTTCAAAGCTCCTCCGTTCCAAAATGTTAGATTATCCCCTTGGGGGCTAGTTCCAAAAAAGGAGACGAATAGTTACCGGCTTATTCACCACTTATCATATCCTAAAGACCATTCATTAAACGACTTAATTGATACAAATATCACTTCGGTACACTATTCGTCTTTTGATCAAGCATGGCAATTACTAAACAAAGCAGGAAAAACAGATATCATATCGGCCTTCAGATTACTACCAGTTCACCCAGAGGGTTATAACTCCCTGGGGTTCCAATTCGAAGGTAATTACTACTACGACAAAGCACTCGCAATCGGCTTCTCGCTGTCCTGCTTTTACTTTGAGGCATTCTCCAGCTTTTTGAAATGGTAGAAAGTCATTCAGGTGGCGGTTTTGTAATCCACTACCTGGGCGATTTTTTTGTTTATAGGCAAACATGGAAATTGTTACAACCTACTAAAAGAAAAATCTAAAATATTACAGATTATTTCAACATACCATTAGCAGAAGAAAAGGCAGTTCTTCCCACTAATACCATCACCTTTTTAGGCATCGCTACAGATACGGTAAATATGGAATTTAAAATACCAGAGGAAAAAATAGTCTCATCTAAAATTTTATTAAAGAATTTATTATCGTCAAAGACAACTACGTTAAGGCTACTTTCACACTTGCGGCAGAGTGATCCGGCAAAACATATGCCAAATTGTCTGAAAAATGCCTGATCAGTCAGAAAAATGCATTAAAATGCCGGATCCGTCTTTCCGGTGTCATCCGGAAAAACGGATCTGGCATTTATTTTTTACACCTTTTTTTTGGTCTGCCCATGGACGGATCCGGCATTCCGGTATTTTGAATGCACTACTACATTCCTATGGGAAAAAACTGCCGGATCCGGCATACAGGCAAGTCTTTAGTTTTTTTGTCCGGAGATAAAACCGGAGCATGCCGCGGTTTTATCTTTTGCCTGATCATTCAAAAAGACTGAACTGAAGACATCCTGATGCATCCTGAACGGATTACTCTCCATTCAGAATGCATGGGGATATGCCTGATCAGTTCTTTTCCGGTATAGACCCCCTAGGACGGAACTCAGTGCCGGAAAAGAAAAACGCAAGTGTGAAAGTACCCTAAAAAGATTACAATCGGCTCTGGGCTCTTTAAATTTCATAGCTGGAGTTTTCCCAATGGGAAGAGTTTTTTCTAAACGTAGAGGGAAAAAACTCGCCTTTCGACCATATTCGATTGTCAAAACATAAAAGACGACATAAATATATGGCTACGCTTCTTGGACAACTTTAATGGCAGAACAATTTGGCAACGAATTTACAGACTCAGATGCCATGCAACTATGCACAGAAGTGGCTGCAGCGGTGGGTTATGGAGCAATTTACAAAAACCAGTGGTCAGCTGAAATGTGGCCAACAAATTGGCTAGAATATTCAATTATAAAAAAAACAAAGTTTTCTTAGAAGTCGTTCCAGTCCTGATTTCATTAACAATTTGGCACAATGACTTCAGTAATAGACGCACTTTACTATATTCAGACAGCAAAGGAGTTGGTTTTGCCATAAACTGTTTAGCTGCAAAATCCCAAGCAGTAATAAACATTTTGAGACATATTGCTTTAATTTGTCTGAATAATAACATCTGTCTGAAAGCCAAATACATAGAAGATAAGAACAATATAATAGCAGATTCTTTATCCCGCAGAACTTCGGACTATTCAGGTAATTGGTACCAGGCGCAGATGTGACAGGAATCCCTTGCCCTCAACAGCTTTGGAAGAAATCTGGAATGAACCTACGATTTAGAGCTCATGCACACAAACGTATTTTCTTTCCGTGTCTGTTCTGTTTTTTTTGCCGACTGTATACGGAACCATTCATTTCAATGGGTCCACAAAAAAAAAAAACGGAAGGTACTCTGTGTGCTGGTATTTCATGTTTTTAAAAAATTTACAATGCTGAACCTATTACATCAAATTTTTTACTCAAACAAATAAGTAAAGGTATGAAAAGACCAGGCCAATTTCATTAGAACTGCTAGATAAACTCTTAGGCCCCTTTCACACGGGCGAGATTTCCGCGTGGATGTGATGCGTGAGTTGAACGCATTGCACCCGCACTGATTCCTGATCCATTCATTTCTATGGGGCTGTGCACACGAGCGGTGATTTTCACGCATCACTTGTGCGTTGCGTGAAAATCGCAGCATGTCACTCCGGTCATCACATGGTCCGTCACCATGGTAAAAGATCATGTGACGGACCATGTGATGACCGGAGTGACGTCACCACAGGTCCTGTTCCTGCACACAGCAAAGAAAGAAGACAGAAGAGAAGCCGGGCTGCGCGAGCAAGTGGATTAAGGTGAGTTAAATTATTTTTTTATTTTTTTTAACCCCTCCAGCGCTATATTACTATGCATTCTGTATTCAGAATGCTATTATTTTCCCTTATAACCATGTTATAAAGGAAAATAATACAATCTACAGAACACCGATCCCAAGCCCGAAACTACATCATATTAGTCATAAAAAGGTCAAAATCAGACCAATCAGGAATTGGTACTTGGATCAGGCTAAGTGAATTAACTTCATCTAACCTTTGTCCAGTTCAAGCCATGAAAGAACGGTTAATGGTCAGGTCTTAATTCTAATAATTCTCCTTTAACAAAATTCCAGTTCAACTTTATTCGACTTAAATGTAAAAACAAAGCAGCTCATTCATTCAGAATTGGAGCAGCTACTTTGGCATCCAAAATTCGTCGAAAAGAAAAAAACTAAGAAAATAGGGAGAATGACCTCAAACTGACAAATATCGTATAACAGACCCGATTTATTATTATAATTTCTTTCCAGATTCGGTGAAGATCTGTCACGGCTGAGGATGGGGAAAACCCTCAGCCGTGCGATGACTGAAGATGGTGATCGCTGCTTGGCCAGGACAGGAATCAGGGAGCCGGTCACCTCCTATTACGTCCCTAATTCTGACCCTGACTCCTAGCTGTATGAGCCGACCCTGATGGTAGGAGGGCTCATACTCCGGAACCTTGGGGTCCCTACTAGCCCTCAGGGTGGCCCTGAACTAGGAGCAGGGTAAGATGACCTGTTCCTCCTAGATACGGACGAACAGGAGTCTCACTGGCCAAGCTGCAAGGAAGGGGAAACAAATACATGAATATGGCAGGTGAACTAAAGCAGTTCCAAACCTACCTGCCACAGCCACGCTGACTGGAACCCGTGCATAACTACTGCAGTCCACAAACATATGAGGGACACAGCACACAACACATATCACACAGGTAATCCAGGACATCCATAGTTGCAATAAACCGATAGACCATAAAGACATCTTCAAACATCAGACATAAAGTTTATGACCACAAGGGTGGCCCTCACTGGCAGATGGTATAAGACCAGGAGGATGACTCCAGCAAACCATATTTTGGAAAAGTACATTAGGAATGTGAATAAAAAACATATATCTGCATCAAAAATATGTCCGTTACCTAACTTGTTGATTATACATGCTGGTTCTTCTGACATGGGTAGGATAAGAACATACGATTTAATAAAATAATTAAAATATACACTGGAAGAAATACACCTTCAATTCCCCAAAACTAAGATCATTTTTCAGAAATAACACCCAGATGGGCTTGGAGAGGAAAAAACATGATCTTCATGGAAAAGATCAAAATCCGCATTAACAAG
Source organism: Bufo bufo (assembly GCF_905171765.1). Taxonomy (NCBI): domain Eukaryota; kingdom Metazoa; phylum Chordata; class Amphibia; order Anura; family Bufonidae; genus Bufo; species Bufo bufo. Next base: position 28,510,514 of record NC_053392.1, on the reverse strand, counting down.
AGTATAGAAAAAATTCATAGGATCGATTAAAGGTAAAACTTACAGACATGTACAGTTGGAAGGATTCGTCAGCGTAATTAGTGACCGTCACTGCTATGAGTGTGAATATTAGTGAGTTCAGTAATTAGTGAGCGGGAGAAAGTGACTGCAAGCTGTGAGAATGCGCACAAGGCGGCGCTTGGTACCTAACGCGCTAAGAGGCTCGCTTCTTCAGACTGCACATGTCTTGTCGTAGATGCTCTGGTTTGGAGTATGCGCAGGAATCTCCGGGTTGCTGCTCGGCCATCTTTGTTGTGGGAATAATTTCTCCCGCTCCAGCTCTTAGTGTCAGTCAGATGAAGGTTGTGTGCAAACTCCATGCACCAATCAGAAGCCTCGTGTCTGAGGTACCACGGGGGATGGTGTTAGGTAGGGTGGCTATGATAGGAGTTGTGATAACTTGTTGGCGATCTGAGTGATGATGAGAGTTGTAGGTAATAATAAATGGACATCTGGGTGATGATAGGAGTTGTAGGCGATGATAATAGGAGATCTGTGTGATGATGGGAGTTGTAGGTGATGATAATAGGAGATCTGGGTGATGATGGGAGTTGTAGGTAATAATAAATGGACATCTGGGTGATGATAGGAGTTGTAGGCGATGATAATAGGAGATCTGAGTGATGATGAGAGTTGTAGGTGATGATAATAGGAGATCTGGGTGATGATGGGAGTTGTAGGTGATGATAAATGGACATCTGGGTGATGATAGGAGTTGTAGGAGATGATAATAGGAGATCTGTGTGATGATGGGAGTTGTAGGTGATGATAAATGGACATCTGGGTGATGATAGGAGTTGTAGGAGATGATAATAGGAGATCTGTGTGATGATGGGAGTTGTAGGTGATGATAATAGGACATCTGGGTGATGATAGGAGTTGTAGGTGATGATAGTAGGAGATCTGGGTGATGATAGGAGTTGTTGTTGATAGTAGGAGATCTGGGTGATGATAGGAGTTGTAGGTGATGATAGTAGGAGATCTGGGTGATGATAGGAGTTGTAGGTGATGATAGTAGGAGATCTGGGTGATGATAGGAGTTGTAGGTGATGATAGTAGGAGATCTGGGTGATGATAGGAGTTGTAGTTGATAGTAGGAGATCTGGGTGATGATAGGAGTTGTAGGTAAGGTCGCTTCTCGGCCTTTATGGCTAAGATCAAGTGTAGTATCTGTTCTTATCCGTCCGGTCGAGTTTACTCCCGGGATGTAGAGCAGAGAACCACTGTGTAGAACCTGTCCTTCAGTGCAGCCGCTCTGTACTCCATCTATGGGGAAGAGTGGTTAACCAACCCATGGATGTTGAGCGGGACATGAAACCACGGATCGAAGCCAGGGGGCTGGGTTGTGTTGAAAGCCCAAAGTGCATAGCGCCCCAGGGGTGGTGACCCTGGGGTGCCGGTGGTGACCCTGGGGTGCCTGAACTCACTGGGTTCCTCCACGGCCCACAGAGTGATAGCACATTTGCACAGGCACTTTTCTTTCTCACATATTTAGTGCACACACCTCTCTTTGCTGGGCTTCGGCCCTGAAAATATGAGGAATTTTTATAATTCCGGTCGAATGTCCGGGCCGTAATGGCACACATTCACTTTATTTATTTTTTGTGTTCACTGTGTGCACTAGGAATTTACAGGTACCCCCCCAGAGGTCTGGGGGGGGGGGGGGGGGTGTGGCCATATTGGTTCCTCACCCCCCTGCCAAACCCCTTGGGCTCTCCCTCCGGGGAGAGTGCAGACCTTTGTTGAAGCTCCTGGCTGACGCCCTGGGTGGCAGCCGAGAGCACAGACAGGCGTACCCTCGGCTTTGGGTTGCCATTTGTCCCCGTCCCTTGCAGGAGCCTTCTGGCCCCGGAGAGATAGGGAATGGTTTGTGGGGAAGGGGGGCCCTTCTCTTATGGAGAGGGCCTGCGATAGACCGCAACCTAGGGCACGTTTTTGTGTGGTGAGAAAGCACAGACTTTGGGCTATTTTAAGAGCAGACCCTATTACTTGACCCCCTATCCAGCTTTAGTAGCCAGGAGGCCAAGAAATCTTAGAGATCATTTGGTCAAATCGTATTACCAGCCAACAAAGGCTGGGGAGTTCTTCGGATCAAAAGGGACGAAATGGGGTTGCACCCCATGTGGCAATTGCATTGCATGCCCAAATATAATACGGGCTACGGATTTCACAGATTCAGCCCATATAAAAACATTTCAGATTACGCATCCTATTACTTGTACTACCAAGGCTGTAATATGTTGTGCCACGTGCCCACGGCTCAAGATCTATATTGGTTTGACCACTAGGGCGTCAGAGAACACGTCCGCGATATAGGCGAGAGAGAATGAAGATCTGGTCAATCTCAAACCAATTCCTAAATATTTTAAAACATATCAGGAATGTGATTCTTCCCTTTTGTTGATTCGGGGCGTTGATCGTGTAGATTTAGGCTGGGTGGGGGGGTAATGTTATAAAACATTTGGCACGTGAAACAAAATGGATTTGGACCTTGGATACGATGCAACCTAAAGGCTTAAATAAGGTTCTGAGTCTTGCTCCATTCCTCTGAGGTTATTGTACAGTATGTGCTATTATTTTTATCTGATTTCTAAATTTTTTCTTATTTTAACATCCATATTCTTTTTTTTCTCTTGTTTATGTGTTTTTAACTGAATTGTCTTTTCTTGTATATTTTTTGCAGCTCACCTGTGTCTAGCTTGAACGATGGGTTATTTTTGATGGTGTCTTTTTACCAGAAGAAGCTCCAGTGTGGTGGACTTATGTATCCACACATATTTATTTAGGATGCATATGTGCAGGCATTTGGTACTTGGATACATAGTATTATACATTTTAAATAAAAACCTTTTTTATCACTGTGAACTATGTACATATTTTAGATGTTTCATATTTTTTCACGTATTACTGTGTCTCACATGCATTGTGTCCATTTTTTATATATATTTTTGTTGTACGCATGAATTATGTACATTTTATATATTTTTTTTCTCATTTTTCACGTCTAACACTTTTTTCCCACAAATTAAGTACAATGTTTTTCAATATGTTCACTACATTTATTTTTCATATCTTTCACATTTTCTATTCACGTCCATTTCTTTTTTTAAATATGCATTTTCAGCACTTCACAAATTTTTTTATTACATTTTTTATTTTCACATTTTTTGTCTATTGTTCTCATACTTTTTTATAATTTATACATCCAACTATGTTATATATATATAGTATTATGTGCGAATATGAATAGGTTCATCCTACTTATGACGATGCCACACAGACACAGACAGCGGTTCTTTCCCAGGAGTTGAGTTTACTGAACAATGTAGTGAACAAGAAGTTGATAATATATAAAACAGATTGGTGCACAGAGAATAAACCAACAGTGAATTTAACACAGCCCAACAATAAACCAGTAAGGCCTCTTGCACACGACCGTATGGTTTTATCAGTATTTTTTCGGGCTCCGCAAAAAATACGGATGACGTCCGTGTGCATTCCGTTTTTTGCGGAACGGAACAGCTGGCCCCTGATAGAACAGTCCTATCCTTGTCCGTTATGAGGACAATAATAGGACATGTTCTATCTTTAAGGGCTTGTTCACACGACCGTGTGAAGCCCATGCCCATGCTGTGGACCTCAAATTCCATCCGTTCCGCAAAAAGATAGAGCAAATTCTACCTTTTGGCGGTGCGGAGGCACGGAACGGAACCCCAGGAAGCACTCTGTAGTGCTTCCGTGGGGTTCTGTTCCGTGCTTCCGTTCCATTCCGCATCTCCAGATTTGTGTGTACCCATTCAAGTGAATGGGTCTGCATCCGTGATGCTAAATGCACACGGCCGGTGGCCCGTGTATTGCGGATCCACAGTAAGCGGGCGGCAATGCGGCAGCAGAGGGGCAACGGTCGTGTGAACGAGCCCTAAGTGTGATGTTTTCCCCAAAGTCCATTAAGCAGCCTGGCTGCACTTGTATGTTCCTGGACGAGTTCCTCGTTGGGGAGCACCCTAAGTATTGCGCCATACTATTTGTAATCCCCAGGTAAATGTCTGTCTCTTTAAATCAGACTTCCCTATTTGTAATCCACAGGTAAATGATGTCTGTCCCTTGGGAATTTGCATTAGCTTGCAGCCCGTAGACCGCAATGCAACTGTATTTGGAGCGTTATTATCTGTCCAAATGCCACTTTACCAGTGTGGTGTAATGTGACGCGGCACAGCCACACTTACAATCCCTTAAGCAGATTCTTCATGCTTTATCTTATTTCCTGGTCCACTCCAGAACTGCATCCTACAGACACGACACTCCTGGGGTCGTCGCTGCAAACCTCCCCTTCGTGCTGTCGCCAGTGTCCATTGTGAGCCGGTCCATTCTCTTCCAGAAACTACAGAGAAGATCTCTTCTGGTCTCCAGCAGCACCAAGCACAACCTCCGTCTGTCCACCTTCTGCTCCTCTCGGCCCCTCCTCCCCTTACACAGGGAGAGTGTGATGCAATAAGTCAATTGCTAATTGCTGTGTCAAACCTGTATATCCAGCCTGCTATAACGCTTGTAGGGGTACACAAACAGCATTAAATTAGCTAATTACCAACTTTGCAAACAAAACAGGTATTTACTTATCTCTCATAGGCAGCTCATTTAGACTTTTGGCATGTTATCCTTTGCTGCCATCTACTGACCAAAGTGAGACATTGCAGAGTAATACATTTAAGGTTTATTGCCCCACATCCTTACATGACAATATAAAAATAATATTATGTTTAGCTATTTGCATATTGTAATATTTATTTAGATTTATTGATTGGTTATTATGGTATTGATTTGATATTCATATCATGTATATTTTATGTATTCTTATTTGTATAATGCTAACAATGTTTCAAAGCACTAGCACTTTAATAATCACCCATCCTTTATTTACCATTTTCACCCTATAGGTTTTAGAGGAGGACAATAAGAAAAAAATATTTTAAATTAGACCTCAGGTCAGACCACCAATCAGAACCCCAATGTTAATAAGACCCCAACAAGACCTCAGATCAGACCCCAATGTGAATGACCTCCAATCAGACCTCAGATAAGAGCCCCGTGCCTCTCATCAGCCCCTATTGCCTCATATCAGCCACCAGCAGCCCCCATTGCCTCATATCAGCCACCAGCAGCCCCCATTGCCTCATATCAGCCCCCATTGCCTCTCATATTAGTCCCATTGCCTCAGATCAGCCTCCAGCAGCCCCATATCATCCCCAGCAGCCCTATATTGCCCCAGATCCCCCAGCAGCCCTATATTGCCCCAGATCATCCCCCAGCAGCCCTATACTGCCTCATGTTTTATAAAATAAAAAACCCACTTACCTCTCCTGCTCCTGGACGCTGCCGCTCTTCAGCGCCCACGATCTTCTTCCTCCTGCTGTCGGCGGTGAACTGGCGCGCACAGCGTGAGGTTACAGAGCGCCCTCACGCTGTGCGCAGCCACTGCACTGCCGAGGACCAGAAAACGGTGAGTATAGAGCCTTCACCGCTTTCTGGTCCTCCGGGACTAATGAGCGCTCAGTATTCACCCCATAAGACGCAGGGGCCTTTCCCTCCCCACACTTTTGGGGGAGAAAAATGCATCTTATGGGGCAAAAAATACAGTATTTGTGGTATCTTTATATAAAGAGACGATTGTGCTGGAAAACCGGTCCCCCAGAACAAGGCTTCGCTGAAACGTGCGTTGGGGTGTGCAGTTCTCCCGAGGGTATCAAACGCTGATGGGTATGTAGTTCTTACCTCTTGTTTACTGATTGCTTATCTGTGTAGGAGTCAGTTTTAGTACAAGTAGATGATGTCTGTATGTCTGGGCACTTGCTCTTGATTATTCGAATTAGGCAATTTCTTGCTTAGTTACATTGGACAAACCAACTTTCGATATTTATAGCTACTCCTACAGGCAACTGTATGTATATTGCACTATTATACTGTCATACCATCCCTCAGGGGAACCGCACTTTATTTTTGTGTTTTTTTCATCTCTTTTAATCATGTTCATGTCACACATATTTATATAATAAAGATTTGTTATATACCTTTTGAGCTGTGGAGATTCTGGTGTCTTTTGTAGGTAGTTGACCTATGTTTTATATTTTAGAATCCTCAGTCGCCCCTTTTGCTTTGCAGGCTCTTGGCATTCTCTCAATCAGCTTCATGAAGTCGTCGCCTGGAACGGTTTTTAGTTGACAGGTTTACCTTGTGGAGAGTTAACTTGTGGAATTTCTTTCTTTCACAATGTGTCTGAACCCATCAGTTGGTGTTGTGGAGAGGTAGGGTTGGTCCACAGGTCCATACAATATTTATTCTTCTACTGTTCTGATCCACATCATGGCGAGAACCACTCAACTAAGTAAAGAGAGATGACGGTCCATCATTACAGTGAGACATGAAGGGCGGTCAGTCTGGAGATTTCCTCTGTACCAGTCTGTTAGTAGGTTCCTGTTTATGGTATTTTTTATATTAGCTATGTGTAATTGTAGTGCCCTGGAGCAGGGAGCACTTTGACATTTGCCTATTTCCCCTAGGCAAAGTTAAAACTTCTTACTTTATTTCACCTAAAAGGGTTAACTTGCACTGTTTAATATTGTGTAACTGATGTTGTGATATATATCCTGTTCATTATCACTGTATTTACATGGCTCTGTGGAAAGGGTTAATGAATACTGAGAGACTGTTAGGGCTTTCATTGAGAAGCTGGTAATTTCCCACAGCTGCCATAGGGTTTAAAGAAGACCATGTTTTGGAGGGAAAAACCAAGACTTGTTTAACACCAAAAGCAGACAGCCAGACCTTTTAAATGTCTGGTTTTAGCTCTGTTATGTCTGGAAACTTGTTTTTGTCTGTAAAACCTGCTGTGTCATTGCCATTGAGTATCACTGAAGCTCTAATGTAAGTCTATTCCAGACGCTGAGAAGACGCTGAGATGGGGACAATGAGCCACAGACCATGGGTCACTAGCCCTGTGACCAAGGAGCCACCTGGACTACTAAGCTACAGACCGTGGGCCCTTGATCAGGATGCCAGACTTCAGAGAGAGAGAGAGAGAGGGACATTTAGCTCAGACCTTTCCTCAGCATCAAACCCTTCTTTTGCCAGGGAGACTCTGCAGACTACTGAGTGACCAGAAGAAGACGCTGAGACAGGGATACTCTGCCACAGACACTGGATCACCAGCCTTGGACCAGGGTACCAGCCTTCTGAAGAGAAAGAGGGACAGCTAGCTCAGGCCTTTCCTCAGCATCAAACCCTTCTTCTGCCAGGGAGGAGACTGGAGATGCTAGCCCAATGCCTCGCCTGTATTGTTTTATACCTGAATTCCTCCAATAAAGAAGCACACTGGATTACTGCAGATCCTGACTCTCTGGACTTGTTTCCCATTGGGTTGAACCACGCCTTACCATCCCTTTCGGAGAGCAGCAACACATGATGACACCTCGATGGTGTCCGGGGGACCCAGCATAGCATTGGGGCCACCCCAAACCCAGCCACTGCATAACTCTACAGCAGAATTAATCAAATAAATAATAAGGCTACTTTCTCGTCTGCGCTTTCCCTTTCCGCTGTTGAGATCCGTCATTGTCAATGGAGACAAAACTGAACTGAATGCACCAGAATACATTCCGTTCCATTTGGTTGCGTCCCCATCGCGGACAGAATAACGCTGCAAGCAGTGTTTTTCTGTCCGCGATGTGGTGCAGAGCAAGACGGATCTCTGACACAATAGAAAACAGATCCGTCCCCTATTGACTTTCAATAGAGTTCTTGACGGATCCGCCCCAGAAATCGAAGACCAAGAGTTACCTCTGCTGTAGAGGAGAATTTCACTAGATCTACCAGCCTCAGAAACTGAAAATTAACAGCACCTCAAATTAGAGCCTACGTGAATGCTTTACAAGATCCAGACACATCTCCACATCCACCGTTCAGAGGAGACTGCGAAGAGAATCAGACTGCTATGGTAAAACTGCTGCAAAAAAGTCACCACTGAGGAATAATAAGAGAATTGTTTGGGCCGGGAAACACAAGTAATGGACATTAGACCAGTTTTAGGCCTCATGCACACGTCTGTAGTTTCGGTCTGCATTCGATACACATTTTTTGCAGGTCGCATGCGGACCCATCTTGTGCTGTCCGCATTCATAAGTCTGTTCCACGGCCCCATAAAAAAAACATAGAGCATGTCCTATTCTGGTCTGTTTTGCGGACAAGGACAGGACATTCCTGCAGGAGTAAAGTAAAAACATGACGGTGTGCACTCAGCCGATATCCGCATTTTGCAGATCTGAGATTTGTGGACTGCAAAACGCTTACAGCCTTGTGCATGAGACCGTAGTCAAAATTTGAGATTTTAATTTATTGAAAAGGAAAAACTTAAATCTTGCATTGACATAAGTCTTCAGCCCATTTACTCGGGACATAAGTCTTCAGCCCCTTAACTCGGGACATAGGTCTTCAGCCCCTTTACTCAGAACATAGGTCTTCAGCCCCTTTACTTTGAACATAAGTCTTCAGCCCCTTTACTCAGGACATAAGTCTTCAGCCCCTTTACTCAGGACATAAGTCTTCAGCCCCTTTACTCAGGACATACAGTCAGGTCCATAAATATTGGGACATCGACACAATTCTAAAATTTTTGGCTCTCTACACCACCACAATGGATTTGAAATAAAACAAACAAGATGTGCTTCCCCTGCAGACTGTCAGCTTTAATTTGAGGGAATTTACATCCAAATCAGGTGAACGGTGCAGGAATTACAACAGTTTGCATATGTGCCTCCCACTTGTTAAGGAACCAAAAGTAATGGGACAGAATAATAATCATAAATCAAACTTTTACTTTTTAATACTTGGCTACAAATCCTTTGCATTCAATTACAGCCTGAAGTCTGGAACGCACAGACATCACCAGACGCTGGGTTTCATCCCTGGTGATGCTCTGCCAGGCCTCTACTACAACTGTCTTCAGTTCCTGCTTGTTCTTGGGCATTTTCCCTTCAGTTTTGTCTTCAGCAAGTGAAACGCATGCTCAATCGGATTCAGGTCAGGTGATTGACTTGGCCATTGCATAACATTCCACTTCTTTCGCTTAAAAAAACCTCTTTGGTTGCTTTTGCAGTATGCTTTGGGTCATTGTCCATCTGCACTGAGAAGCGCCGTCCAATGAGTTCTGAAGCATTTGGCTGAATATGAGCAGATAATATTGCCCGAAACACTTCAGAATTCATCCTGTTGCTTTTGTCAGCAGTCACATCATCAATAAATACAAGAGAACCAGTTCCATTGGCAGCCATACATGCCCACGCCATGACACTACCACCACATGCTTCACTGATAAGGTGGTATGCTTAGGATCATGAGCAGTTCCTTTCCTTCTCCATACTCTTCTCTTCCCATCACTCTGGTACAAGTTGATCTTGGTCTCATCTATCCATAGGATGTTGTTCCAGAACTGTGAAGGCTTTTTTAGATGTCGTTTGGCAAACTCTAATCTGGCCTTCCTGTTTTTGAGGCTCACCAATGGTTTACATCTTGTGGTGAACCCTCTGTATTCACTCTGGTGAAGTCTTCTCCTGATTGTTGACTTTGACACACATACACCTACCTCCTGGAGAGTGTTCTTGATCTGGCCAACTGTTGTGAAGTGTGTTTTCTTCACCAGGGAAAGAATTCTTCGGTCATCCACCACAGTTGTTTTCCATGGTCTTCTGGGTCTTTGGTGTTGCTGAGCTCACTGATGTGTTCCTTCTTTTTAAGAATGTTCCAAACAGTTGCTTTGGCCACGCCTAATGTTTTTGCTAGCTCTCTGATGGGTTTGTTGTGTTTTTTCAGCCTAATGATGGCTTGCTTCACTGATAGTGACAGCTCTTTGGATCTCATCTTGAGAGTTGACAGCAACAGATTCCAAATGCAAATAGCAGACGTGAAATGAACTGTGGACCATTTATCTGCTCATTGTAATTGGGATAATGAGGGAATAACACACAGCGGGCCATGGAACAGCTGAGAAGCTAATTGTCCCTTTACTTTTGGTCACTTAAAAAGTAGGAGACACATATGCAAACGGTTGTAATTCCTACACCGTTCACCTGATTTGGATGTAAATACCCTCAAATTAAAGCTGACAGTCTGCAGTTAAAGCACATCTTGCTCATTTTATTTCAAATCCATTGTGGTGGTGTATAGAGCCAAAAATGTTAGAATTGTGTTGATGTCCCAATATTTATGGACCTGACTGTACGTCTTTAGCCCCTTTAGCAGTGATTCCAGCCTCCAGTCTTCTTGGGGATGAGGCCACAAGGTTTACAGCTTAGTTCATTTCTCTTATTAAAAGACACAAGATCTTGCAGGTCTGATACCGTTTAATGAGCAATGATGTTACATAGCAAACTTTGGAGACAACTTCAGTCTCTTCATCAGGCGTAGTACAAGAGTGTCTGAAGAAACAGCAAGATATACAGTACAGACCAAAAGTTTGGACACACCTTCTCATTCAAAGAGTTTTCTTTATTTTTATGACTATGAAAATTGTAGATTCACACTGAATTCATCAAAACTATGAATTAACACATGTGGAATTATATACACAACTGAAAATATGTCATATTCTAGGTTCTTCAAAGTAGCCACCTTTTGCTTTGATTACTGCTTTGCACACTCTTGGCATTCTCTTGATGAGCTTCAAGAGGTAGTCCCCTGAAATGGTTTTCACTTCACAGGTGTGCCCTGTCAGGTTTAATAAGTGGGATTTCTTGCCTTATAAATGGGGTTGGGACCATCAGTTGCGTTGAGGAGAAGTCAGGTGGATACACAGCTGATAGTCCTACTGAATAGACTGTTAGAATTTGTATTATGGCAAGAAAAAAGCAGTCAAGTAAAGAAAAACGAGTGGCCATCATTACTTTAAGAAATGAAGGTCAGTCAGTCAGCCGAAAAATTGGGAAAACTTTGAAAGTAAGGGCTATTTGACCATGAAGGAGAGTGATGGGGTGCTGCGCCAGATGACCTGGCCTCCACAGTCACCGGACCTGAACCCAATCGAGATGGTTTGGGGTGAGCTGGACAGCAGAGTGAAGGCAAAAGGGCCAACAAGTGCTAAGCATCTCGGGGAACTCCTTCAAGACTGTTGGAAAACCATTTCAGGGGACTACCTCTTGAAGCTCCTCAAGAGAATGCCAAGAGTGTGCAAAGCAGTAATCAAAGCAAAAGGTGGCTACTTTGAAGAACCTAGAATATGACATATTTTCAGTTGTTTCACACTTGTTTGTTATGTATATAATTCCACATGTGTTAATTCATAGTTTTGATGCCTTCATAGTCATGAAAATAAAGAAAACTCTTTGAATGAGAAGGTGTGTCCAAACTTTTGGTCTGTACTGTATATATTACACACACAGTGCTGCCCATAATTATTCATACCCCTGGCAAATTTTGACTTAAAGTTACTTTTATTCAACTAGCAAGCCATTTTCAGCTCTCTCCTAAGATGTTCCATTGGGTTCAGGGCTCTGGCTGGGCCACTCACAGCTGTGTCCCTAAGCCGCTCCTGTGTTGTCTTGGCTGCGTGCTTAGGGTCATTGTCTTGTAGGAAGGTGAACCTTCAACCCAGTCTGAGGTCCAGAGCTCTGGATCAGGTTTTCATTAAGAATATCTTTGTACTTTGCTCCATTCAGCTTTCCCTCAACCCAGACCACTCTCCCTCCCCCAGCTGCTGAAAATCACCCCCACCATGCTTCATTGTAAGGATGGTATTGGGCTGGTGACAAGAAGTGTCTGGTTTGCTCCAGACAAGACACTAAGAACTGAGGCCAAAAAAGTTCAATCTTGAGTTCTTCAGACCAGAGAATCTTGTTTCTCACAGTTTGATGGTCCTTAAGTTTTTTTTTTTTTTTTGGAAACTCCAGCCATCTTTTATTTGTCTTTTACTGAGGAGAGGCTTTTTCTGGCCACTCTGCCATAAAGCCCAGATTGGAGGAATGCTGCAGTGGTGGCTGACCTTCTGGAAATTTTTCCATCAATCAGTATTTTGCGCAGGCCCGGTGATGGAAGGACGCTCGCAGGCTGCCAGGTTCCTGTGCAGAATACTGAACGGTGTGAGATTTCCCCAGGGCAGGCAGAAAGATGCGAACGATGTCTGGCCCTATCAATCAACACTTGGAAGACGTGACTTGAGGTGGGAGACGGGAGCCTCGAGGTGCAGGAGCAACGCCCCCCCCCCTCCTAGAGGCTCATTTACATATTATAAAAGTAAGAATTCTACAGTAAAGGGGGCACGGATGATCATTAGAATAGCATAGCTAGGTACATTTAGCACATCACTAATGTCAGTCAGTTTAATACAGAAAATTCTAGTGACAGAAACCCTATAAGAATTATGGAGGCCACTGTGCATTTTTGTCCCCTTCTCCTGATCTGTGCCTCAACACAATCCTGGCTCTGAGCTCTACAGTCAGTTTGCTCCTCCTCACAGCTTAGGCTACTTTCACACTAGCGTTTTTGTTGGATCCAATACTGATAATACAACCATCTGCATCCGTTATGAACAGATCCGGTTGTATTATCTTTAACATAGCCAAGGCGGATCCGTCATGAAAACCATTGAAAGTCAATGGGGGACGGATCTGTTTTCTATTGTGTCAAAGAAAACTGATCTGTGCCCATTGACTTGCATTGGGGATCATGACGGATCCGTCTTGCTCCGCATCCCAGGACGGAAAGCAAACTACAACATGCTGCGATTTGCTCTCCGGTATGGGAACGCATTTTGGAGCATTCCGTTCTGTTCAGTTTTGTCCCCATTGACAATGAATGGGGACAAAACTGAAGTGTTTTTTCCGGTATTGAGACCCTATGATGGTACTCAATACCGGAAAACTTAAACACTAGTGTGAAAGTATTGTGTAATAGGGTGGCTCACCCCCAATGCCCGTGGATAGGTGCTTAAGCCTGAAAATTGAATCACCCTATTCAAAAGATAGCGGTATAAGAAAGATAACCTGAATGGGCAAGCACTCAAACAACGTAGAGCTCCACGGAAGTTAAAATCTAATGCTCAAATTTATGAAAGCAATTGATGAACAGTCATAAAAAACATAAAACACGAACTCATTAAAAAGTCCCCCTAGATGGAAGGAAATGGAAGATGGTCGTTCTTAAAGTGTGCATGCAACCAAATCCGACAATACCCCTGTATAAAATTCGAAGATACCATCAAGATGGTCAATAGTGCAAGTGTAAATAGTCAGATTCACAGCTGGGTTTTCAAAGGATGACAGTCCAGCAAGTTTGTAGCAGCTGGCGAACACCCGTATATAGCGTTATGCACCTATCATGTGGTTCGTGTAAACATCGGGGGGGGGGGGGGGTATCCGCACTGAGGATGTAATATGCGGATAAAAATAGCTCGCTTGCTGAGCACTCACCCCACCTTGTGTATGGGCGGTCTTCACAATACCTTTTTATCTTTGTACGCTCTATGAGCGGATAGGTAAAGAGTAGTGAGGTCCAAATCACACGTAGTTGCTCTGTATCCTCCGCGTGTAGCTCTCACAGGATCAGGAGTAGGAAGTCACGTACCTTCATTCGTCTCGCGATACTTGCGATATTCGCTGTAAAGAGACTAATATTTTTCCGTCTCACAGCCCAATTAGTTCATTCATAAAGTCCTTTGTCGCATCGCCATGCTGTGTAAGATCATCGGGTCTTTAAGAGCATTTGTATGAAACACCAGACGAGTTTCGAGGTCTTGCTAACCTCTTCCTCAGTGGCTGTACTCCAAATGCTCAGACCCCATTATTTATACTCTAACTGGTGATGGATAAACCATGGAATACCGGATCTCAGAAAAAGGTGGATAAAGTCCATTGCGGTTCTGACGCGTTATTGGTGTGTTTTTTCCGGGGAATGCGTTTTTTTTAGCCATAGCTGCTGAATCAAGGCTATAATTCTTTTCTATGTCTCGGAAATTTCAAAATGTATGAAAATAGGTTAAAACCAATAATAAAAAGATAAAAAATATATAAAAAACATAGAAGTTGGGACCCCTTATCAAATGGCTTAAGAGATAGGCGGCTTGAGAGATAACCTGGAGGAATCTTCCTCGGTGTATTCGGATGGGGGCCCATCCCCAAAGGGGACATCGCAGTGCTGATAGACAGCCAGACTTGCGATCTCCCGTCGGTGATGGGCACCCACCCCAGACTCACAAGAAGCCAAAGATCTCCAGTTCGGCATTGAGGCCTGCTGGGAGTAAACTCCCAAATTCATAGATACGCCTAGATTCAATCCTGGACATTCTGTGGATATGGTCGCCACCCCTCCAGTGTCTATCCGCCCTCTCCAGTGCCGCAAAGGTTAATTTGGTGGGGTCCTTGTTGTGGACCTCCTTGAAGTGTTTCGACAAAGAGTGTTTGTCGAATCCATTTTTAATCTGAACACATGACAAAGATTAAAAATAGATTCGACAAACACTCTTTGTCGAAACACTTCAAGGAGGTCCACAACAAGGACCCCACCAGATAGACACTAGAGGGGTGGCGACCATATCCACAGAATGTCCAGGATTGAATCTAGGCGTATCTATGAATTTGGGAGTTTACTCCCAGCAGGCTTCAATGCTGAACTGGAGATCTTTGGCTTCTTGTGAGTCTGGGGTGGGTGCCCATCACCGACGGGAGATCGCAAGTCTGGCTGTCTATCAGCACTCCAATGTCCCTTTTGGGGATGGGCCCCAAGACATAGAAAAGAATAATAGCCTTGATTCAGTAGCTATGGCTAAAAAAAATAACCAATAACGCGTCAGAACCGCAATGGACTTTATCCACCCTTTTCTGACATCCAGTATTCCATGGTTTATCCATCACCAATTAGAGTATAAATAATGGGGTCTGAGCATTTGGAGTACAGCCACTGAGGAAGAGGTTAGCAAGACCTCGAAACGCATCTGGTGTTTCATACCAATGCTCGATGATCTTACACAGCATGGCCATGCGACAAGGGACTTTTATGAATGAACTAATTGGGCTGTGAGACGGAAAAATATTAGTCTCTTTACAGCGAATATCGCAAGTATCGCGAGACGAGTGAAGGTACGTGACTTCCTACTCCTGATCCCGCGAGAGCTACACACGGAGGATACAGAGCAACTACGTGGGATTTGGACCTCACTTCTCTTTACCTATCTGCTCATAGAGCATACAAAGATAAAAAGGTATTGTGAAGACCGTCCACACACAAGGTGGGGTGAGTGCTCAGCAAACTAGCTATTTTTATCCGCATATGACATCCTCAGTGCGGATACCCCCCCGATGTTTACACAAACCACGTGATAGGTGCATAACGCTATATACGGGTGTTCGCCAGCTGCTACAAACTTGCTGGACTGTCATCGTTGGAAAATCCAGCTGTGAATCTGACTATTTACACTTGCACTATTGAACATCTTGATGGTATCTTCGAATTTTATACATGGGCATTGTCTGATTTGGTTGCATGCACACTTTAAGAACGACCATCTTCCATTTCCCTCCATCTAGGGACTTTTTAATGTTTTCTTGTTTTATGTTTTTTACGACTGTTGATCAATTGCTTTCATAAATTTGAGCATTAGATTTTAACTTCCGTGGAGCTCTACGTTGTTTGAGTGCTTGCCCATTCAGGTGATCTTGCTAGTGTGAAAGTAGCCTTAGTTTCTGCTCTGATATGCAAAAGAAATGGCAGGACCCAGAGCTACATTTCAAGTGTCAAAGTAAGGGTTCTGAATACTTACATCCATGCAAATTTGAGTTTTTCCTTTTTAATAAATTTGCAAACATTTCTAAAATTCTGCTCTCAGTTGCTCCTTATGGGGGACTGACGGGAGAAAATAGTTTTTTTAGTTTTTATTTTAGCACAATGTGAAAAAAGTGAAAGGGTCTGAAGACTTTCCGAACCCACTGTAAGTATATCCTTAAGAGATTAAGAAGATTTGGCTTTATCTGTGAGTGAAATTGACTCAATGGGTCTCCCTTAACACCATGATGTGGGTGGCACCAGTACCACTTATCTAATGGATACCAAAGGCTGAAGCTGAATCTATTTATTAAAAATAAATAATGACCGTTATAAACATGCATTATACAAAGTGTGAACATGGCCGCCACCTACACTACTTCTACTATGGCTGCCTACTCCACTAATATTGTCCTTGGTCTTAAGGGGGCAGTACTGACATGTGTGCCCATGTCATGGCTCTTCTCGTGCACTTTCAGATGATACTTGATGCTGTAGCTCCTGGGACAGCGGTTACACTTATAGGGCCTTTCGCCGGTGTGGACGCGGTTGTGGATCTTCAGGGTGTAGGCCTTGGTGAAGCTCTTGTCGCACACCTCGCACTTGTAGGGCTTGGCGCCAGTGTGGTTCCTGCGGTGCTCTACAAAGGAGGAGCAGTCGCTGAAGGCCCTGTCGCATTCACCACATTTGTAAGGCCGCTCGCCGGTGTGAGTACGCTTGTGTACCGTCAGGTGGGACTTCTCCCTGAAACTCTTGTTGCAGATGGTGCACAGGTACGGTTTGGCGCCGGAGTGCACCCTCAGGTGCCGCACCATGGAAGAATAGTCGCTAAAGCTCTTGGTGCACTCGGTGCACTGGTACGGCCGCTCTCCTGTGTGGGTCCTGCGGTGGACGCGGAGGTGGGAGATGACACTGAAGCTCTTGGGACACTCCATGCACTGATAGGGTCTCTCTCCGCTGTGGATTCTCTTGTGCACGGTCAGAAGGTTGTTCTTGGAGAAGCACTTCTGGCACTCCTCGCACTGATAGGGCTTCTCCCCCGTGTGGATCCTCAGGTGCACTTTAAGGGTGTAGGACTTGCCGAAGCTTTTCTCGCAGACCGGACACTTGTGGATCCTTTCGGGAGGAGCGGTAGGCTTGGCTCTCCGGAAGCGGACAGCTTCGTGCGCCCACTCCTCGTGCATGGTCTTGTGGATCTTCAGCCGGATGTTCTGAGAGAAGCACTTGTCGCACTTGGGACATTGATAGGGTTTCTCTCCTGTGTGAATTCTCCGGTGAACTTTCAGGTTGTAGGATTTGGTGAAGCCTTTCTTGCAGATGTCGCACATGTGCAGCTTCTTGGGGGCAGGGTTCGGGAGGCGGCCGCTGGCGTCCTGCTTAAGGAGACGTCTCACCTCCTTCAACCTTCGGTCCAGTCGGTTGTGCTGGACCCTCAGGTGCTTCCTCAGGGTCATTTTATCTGAAAAGCCCTTGTCACAGTCAGGGCACTTGTAGGGATTCTCCTCGGTGTGCAACCGGCGGTGAGACTTCAGGTAGTCAGAGCGGGAGAAGCCCTTACCGCAGTCCCGGCATACATATGGCTTCTCCCCGGTATGAACTCGCGAGTGCATCCGAAGACGATAGCGGCTGGGGAAGGTTTTCTTGCAGACGGTACAGGGGAAAGCGGAGTCTGACTGATGCCAAGAGCGGTCCAGCAGCACCAACGCCGACTTCCGCTTCATGAAAATCTTGTTCTGGGTGAAAGCGTCAAGGCCGCGGTTCAGGGACGAGGGGATGGTCAGCCAATCAGCATCGTATTCCTCCTTCTTGACCCCTGGGCAGGACGGTCCTCTTCTTCTTCTTCTCTTGTTACAGGTTTCATGGAGGAAGGGAGGAGGAGACTCGGATTCTTCCTTTATGATCACTGTGGTGATGTCCAAATCTTTAAGGTCTGATGTGGGATCTGCAAGAAGAGACATAAGTGAGGGAGCTGCACCTAGCTGAGGGTCTGTTACCATGTATCAGTGCAAACAAAACACAGCAGTACAAGTCTTTATGCTAGTTACTGCCTACTCCATTCACTGACAGCAAGCTGAGACCTTGGAAAATGATGAATTGAAACAAAGTCTATAGGGAGGTGTTGCAGCTTATTTTATTTTTTTTACATGACAGTGGACCTTTAAGAGAGGGCTCCACGGCAACTCTTGGTCACATGACGATCATGACTGTACGTTTTTCTATAGAAGGGGAGGAGTCATGTAATGGTGGCGGATGACCTCGCTTACCGTGCTCTTCCTTCATGAACGTCGGGGTTCTCCTTGCGCCTCGGACCAACAGGACGTCACATGTCTGCGCAGGGAAACCTGCAATGAAGACGCAGAGTTATTGACCAACCCAAAACCAAGAGGCCTTCAATACGACTATGAGAAGAGGCAAAAAATAAGGTGTTCAGTAGCTCCACCCCTTGCTAATTTGACCAATGAGATACCAGTACAAGGATAACATGCCGTGTAACCCCTCCTCCTGATGATACCCCCCTCACCGGGTACCTGGAGCACTGCTCTCGGCCGGCCAGGCGTCCCCCAGGGATGACACGGTCTCATAGTTCTCCTTCATCACGCTCCGGTACAGCTCCTTCTGCCAGTCCTGCATCCAATGCCACTCTCCTTCCGAGAAATACACCGCCACGTCCTCAAATGTGATTGGATCCTGCAGATGGGGGAGGGGCAGTCAGTGACTGGGGTCCGGACAGGACACAAAGCCCCTCACATCACAGAACAGCAAATCCTCATCTTTACTTATCTGGTCCTCATCCTGGTTACATCCCGTCTCCAGTCACATCCAGAGCTGCAGGAGCGGACTGCTGCCCTCTGCTGGTTCTGTACCAGAGCACGCTCTGCTGCATTGTGGGAGACGCCAGTGACACTTACCGTGTTAGAGACGTCCTCCCGGTCCATGCCTCCCTGATAGCAGGGGCCCTACAGGAGAGCGAGACACAGTGACACCGCCAGAGGAGCGCAACCACCCAGGATGATGGGAGGCGTGGTGACTGTGTGCGTACAGGGGGATAATGGGAGGTTTATTACTATGTATACGGGTGGCATACTGATGCAGGAGACGATAGGAGGAGTAGTGCTGTGTAAATGGAGATGACAGGGATGAAGTGATGCGAACATGAGAATGATGAGCAGTGTAGTGCGAACATGTGGATAACGAAGCATGATGGGAAGTGTGGTCTACAGAATAAAAAGTGCTTTGTCTATGATAGGAGCTGTAGTCATGTGCGGATGAGGATGATAGGAGCTGTAGTCATGTGCGGATGAGGATGATAGGAGCTGTAGTCATGTGCGGATGAGGATGATAGGAGCTGTAGTCATGTGCGGATGAGGATGATAGGAGCTGTAGTCATGTGCGGATGAGGATGATAGGAGCTGTAGTCATGTGCGGATAAGGATGATAGGAGCTGTAGTCATGTGCGGATGAGGATGATAGGAGCTGTAGTCATGTGCGGATGAGGATGATAGGAGCTGTAGTCATGTGCGGATGAGGATGATAGGAGCTGTAGTCATGTGCACATGAGGATGATTGGAGATGTAGTCATGTGCGGATGAGGATGATAGGAGCTGTAGTCATGTGCACATGAGGATGATTGGAGATGTAGTCATGTGCGGATGAGGATGATAGGAGCTGTAGTCATGTGCGGATGAGGATGATAGGAGCTGTAGTCATGTGCGGATGAGGATGATAGGAGCTGTAGTCATGTGCGGATGAGGATGATAGGAGCTGTAGTCATGTGCGGATAAGGATGATAGGAGCTGTAGTCATGTGCGGATGAGGATGATAGGAGCTGTAGTCATGTGCGGATGAGGATGATAGGAGCTGTAGTCATGTGCACATGAGGATGATTGGAGATGTAGTCATGTGCGGATGAGGATGATAGGAGCTGTAGTCATGTGCACATGAGGATGATTGGAGATGTAGTCATGTGCGGATGAGGATGATAGGAGCTGTAGTCATGTGCGGATGAGGATGATAGGAGCTGTAGTCATGTGCGGATAAGGATGATAGGAGCTGTAGTCATGTGCGGATGAGGATGATAGGAGCTGTAGTCATGTGCGGATGAGGATGATAGGAGCTGTAGTCATGTGCGGATGAGGATGATAGGAGCTGTAGTCATGTGCGGATAAGGATGATAGGAGCTGGAGTCATGTGCGGATGAGGATGATAGGAGCTGTAGTCATGTGCGGATGAGGATGATAGGAGCTGTAGTCATGTGCGGATGAGGATGATAGGAGCTGTAGTCATGTGCGGATGAGGATGATAGGAGCTGTAGTCATGTGCGGATAAGGATGATAGGAGCTGTAGTCATGTGCGGATGAGGATGATAGGAGCTGTAGTCATGTGCGGATGAGGATGATAGGAGCTGTAGTCATGTGCGGATGAGGATGATAGGAGCTGTAGTCATGTGCACATGAGGATGATTGGAGATGTAGTCATGTGCGGATGAGGATGATAGGAGCTGTAGTCATGTGCGGATGAGGATGATAGGAGCTGTAGTCATGTGCGGATGAGGATGATAGGAGCTGTAGTCATGTGCGGATGAGGATGATAGGAGCTGTAGTCATGTGCGGATGAGGATGATAGGAGCTGTAGTCATGTGCGGATAAGGATGATAGGAGCTGTAGTCATGTGCGGATGAGGATGATAGGAGCTGTAGTCATGTGCGGATGAGGATGATAGGAGCTGTAGTCATGTGCGGATGAGGATGATAGGAGCTGTAGTCATGTGCGGATGAGGATGATAGGAGCTGTAGTCATGTGCGGATGAGGATGATAGGAGCTGTAGTCATGTGCGGATGAGGATGATAGGAGCTGTAGTCATGTGCACATGAGGATGATTGGAGATGTAGTCATGTGCGGATGAGGATGATAGGAGCTGTAGTCATGTGCGGATGAGGATGATAGGAGCTGTAGTCATGTGCGGATGAGGATGATAGGAGCTGTAGTCATGTGCGGATGAGGATGATAGGAGCTGTAGTCATGTGCGGATGAGGATGATAGGAGCTGTAGTCATGTGCGGATGAGGATGATAGGAGCTGTAGTCATGTGCGGATGAGGATGATAGGAGCTGTAGTCATGTGCACATGAGGATGATTGGAGATGTAGTCATGTGCGGATGAGGATGATAGGAGCTGTAGTCATGTGCACATGAGGATGATTGGAGATGTAGTCATGTGCGGATGAGGATGATAGGAGCTGTAGTCATGTGCGGATGAGGATGATAGGAGCTGTAGTCATGTGCGGATAAGGATGATAGGAGCTGTAGTCATGTGCGGATGAGGATGATAGGAGCTGTAGTCATGTGCGGATGAGGATGATAGGAGCTGTAGTCATGTGCGGATGAGGATGATAGGAGCTGTAGTCATGTGCGGATGAGGATGATAGGAGCTGTAGTCATGTGCGGATGAGGATGATAGGAGCTGTAGTCATGTGCGGATAAGGATGATAGGAGCTGGAGTCATGTGCGGATGAGGATGATAGGAGCTGTAGTCATGTGCGGATGAGGATGATAGGAGCTGTAGTCATGTGCGGATGAGGATGATAGGAGCTGTAGTCATGTGCGGATGAGGATGATAGGAGCTGTAGTCATGTGCGGATGAGGATGATAGGAGCTGTAGTCATGTGCGGATGAGGATGATAGGAGCTGTAGTCATGTGCACATGAGGATGATTGGAGATGTAGTCATGTGCGGATGAGGATGATAGGAGCTGTAGTCATGTGCGGATGAGGATGATAGGAGCTGTAGTCATGTGCGGATGAGGATGATAGGAGCTGTAGTCATGTGCGGATGAGGATGATAGGAGCTGTAGTCATGTGCACATGAGGATGATAGGAGCTGTAGTCATGTGCGGATGAGGATGATAGGAGCTGTAGTCATGTGCGGATAAGGATGATAGGAGCTGTAGTCATGTGCGGATAAGGATGATAGGAGCTGTAGTCATGTGCGGATGAGGATGATAGGAGCTGTAGTCATGTGCGGATGAGGATGATAGGAGCTGTAGTCATGTGCGGATGAGGATGATAGGAGCTGTAGTCATGTGCACATGAGGATGATTGGAGATGTAGTCATGTGCGGATGAGGATGATAGGAGCTGTAGTCATGTGCGGATGAGGATGATAGGAGCTGTAGTCATGTGCGGATAAGGATGATAGGAGCTGTAGTCATGTGCGGATGAGGATGATAGGAGCTGTAGTCATGTGCGGATGAGGATGATAGGAGCTGTAGTCATGTGCGGATAAGGATGATAGGAGCTGTAGTCATGTGCGGATAAGGATGATAGGAGCTGTAGTCATGTGCGGATGAGGATGATAGGAGCTGTAGTCATGTGCGGATGAGGATGATAGGAGCTGTAGTCATGTGCGGATGAGGATGATAGGAGCTGTAGTCATGTGCGGATGAGGATGATAGGAGCTGTAGTCATGTGCGGATGAGGATGATAGGAGCTGTAGTCATGTGCGGATGAGGATGATAGGAGCTGTAGTCATGTGCGGATGAGGATGATAGGAGCTGTAGTCATGTGCGGATGAGGATGATAGGAGCTGTAGTCATGTGCGGATAAGGATGATAGGAGCTGTAGTCATGTGCGGATGAGGATGATAGGAGCTGTAGTCATGTGCGGATGAGGATGATAGGAGCTGTAGTCATGTGCGGATGAGGATGATAGGAGCTGTAGTCATGTGCGGATGAGGATGATAGGAGCTGTAGTCATGTGCGGATGAGGATGATAGGAGCTGTAGTCATGTGCGGATGAGGATGATAGGAGCTGTAGTCATGTGCGGATGAGGATGATAGGAGCTGTAGTCATGTGCGGATGAGGATGATAGGAGCTGTAGTCATGTGCGGATGAGGATGATAGGAGCTGTAGTCATGTGCGGATGAGGATGATAGGAGCTGTAGTCATGTGCGGATAAGGATGATAGGAGCTGTAGTCATGTGCGGATGAGGATGATAGGAGCTGTAGTCATGTGCGGATGAGGATGATAGAAGTTGTAGTCATGTGCGGATGAGGATGATAGAAGTTGTAGTCATGTGTACATGAGGATGATAGGAGCTGTAGTCATGTGCGGATGAGGATGATAGGAGCTGTAGTCATGTGCGGATGAGGATGATAGGAGCTGTAGTCATGTGCGGATGAGGATGATAGGAGCTGTAGTCATGTGCGGATGAGGATGATAGAAGTTGTAGTCATGTGCGGATGAGGATGATAGAAGTTGTAGTCATGTGCGGATGAGGATGATAGGAGCTGTAGTCATGTGCGGATGAGGATGATAGAAGTTGTAGTCATGTGTACATGAGGATGATAGGAGCTGTAGTCATGTGCGGATGAGGATGATAGGAGCTGTAGTCATGTGCGGATGAGGATGATAAAGTTGTAGTCATGTGTACATGAGGATGATAGGAGCTGTAGTCATGTGTACATGAGGATGATAGGAGCTGTAGTCATGTGTACATGAGGATGATAGAAGTTGTAGTCATGTGCGGATGAGGATAATAGGAGCTGTAGTCATGTGTACATGATGATGGAAGTTGTAGTTGTGTACATGAGGATAATAGGAGCTGTAGTCATATGTACATGAGGATAATAGGAGCAGTAGTTATGTCTAGCACTGGACGGATCACAGCTGCTGTAAAGAGACGTCATCAGCGCTCACCTCCTGGTGCTAGCCGCTATCTGATGACGTCATGGCCCAGTATTGACATTGGGTGAAGTCACCGCCGGAGTTCTGGAGAAACGATGAGCTCACCAGCCGTCTACAGCACGGAGCTGCTGTCGGAAGTGACATCACGGGATGCAAATAAGGGCATCCATACCGTATCAGGCTACAACAACATGGCTCCGCTCAGGGCCTGTCTCATAAACAAACACTGGACTACTACAAAATGGCCGCCGCCATAGGGTAAAGGCAGCGTCTGTAGCACTGAAAGGGGAGAGAGTCTGACAGAGAAGTGGATGTGACTGCTGGAGAGGGGCTGAGGGGGGCTGCTGTGTGAGGTTATATACTGGGGAGGGGGCTGCTGTGTGAGATTATATACTGGGGAGGGGGCTGCTGTGTGAGGTTATATACGGGGGAGGGGGCTGCTGTGTGAGGTTATATACTGGGGAGGGGGCTGCTGTGTGAGGTTATATACGGGGGAGGGGGCTGCTGTGTGAGGTTATATACTGGGGAGGGGGCTGCTGTGTGAGGTTATATACGGGGGAGGGGGCTGCTGTGTGAGGTTATATACTGGGGAGGGGGCTGCTGTGTGAGATTATATACGGGGGAGGGGGCTGCTGTGTGAGGTTATATACTGGGGAGGGGGCTGCTGTGTGAGATTATATACGGGGGAGGGGGCTGCTGTGTGAGATTATATACGGGGGAGGGGCTGCTGTGTGAGGTTATATACTGGGGAGGGGGCTGCTGTGTGAGATTATATACTGGGGAGGGGGCTGCTGTGTGAGATTATATACGGGGGGGGGGGGCTGCTGTGTGAGGTTATATACTGCGGAGGGGGCTGCTGTGTGAGGTTATATACTGGGGGGGGGTGCTGTGTGAGGTTATATACTGGGGAGGGGGCTGCTGTGTGAGGTTATATACTGGGGGGGGCTGCTGTGTGAGGTTATATACTGCGGAGGGGGCTGCTGTGTGAGATTATATACGGGGGGGGGGCTGCTGTGTGAGGTTATATACTGGGGAGGGGGCTGCTGTGTGAGGTTATATACTGGGGAGGGGGCTGCTGTGTGAGATTATATACTGGGGGGGCTGCTGTGTGAGATTATATACTGGGGGGGCTGCTGTGTGAGATTATATACGGGGGAGGGGGGCTGCTGTGTGAGATTATATACGGGGGAGGGGGCTGCTGTGTGAGATTATATACTGGGGGGGGGGGGGCTGCTGTGTGAGATTATATACTGGGGAGGCTGCTGTGTGAGATTATATACTGGGGGGGGGGGGCTGCTGTGTGAGATTATATACGGGGGAGGGGGCTGCTGTGTGAGGTTATATACTGGGGAGGGGGCTGCTGTGTGAGATTATATACGGGGGGGGGGGCTGCTGTGTGAGATTATATACTGGGGGAGGGGCTGCTGTGTGAGATTATATACTGGGGGGGGCTGCTGTGTGAGATTATATACGGGGGAGGGGGCTGCTGTGTGAGGTTATATACTGGGGAGGGGGCTGCTGTGTGAGATTATATACGGGGGGGGGGGCTGCTGTGTGAGATTATATACTGGGGAGAGGGCTGCTGTGTGAGATTATATACGGGGGAGGGGGCTGCTGTGTGAGGTTATATACTGGGGAGGGGGCTGCTGTGTGAGGTTATATACTGGGGAGGGGGCTGCTGTGTGAGGTTATATACTGGGGAGGGGGCTGCTGTGTGAGGTTATATACTGGGGAGGGGGCTGCTGTGTGAGGTTATATACTGGGGAGGGGGCTGCTGTGTGAGGTTATATACTGGGGAGGGGGCTGCTGTGTGAGGTTATATACTGGGGAGGGGGCTGCTGTGTGAGGTTATATACTGGGGAGGGGGCTGCTGTGTGAGGTTATATACTGGGGAGGGGGCTGCTGTGTGAGGTTATATACTGGGGAGGGGGCTGCTGTGTGAGGTTATATACTGGGGAGGGGGCTGCTGTGTGAGGTTATATACTGGGGAGGGGGCTGCTGTGTGAGGTTATATACTGGGGAGGGGGCTGCTGTGTGAGGTTATATACTGGGGAGGGGGCTGCTGTGTGAGGTTATATACTGGGGAGGGGGCTGCTGTGTGAGGTTATATACTGGGGAGGGGCTGCTGTGTGAGGTTATATACTGGGGAGGGGGCTGCTGTGTGAGGTTATATACTGGGGAGGGGGCTGCTGTGTGATATTATATACTGGGGGAGGGGCTGCTGTGTGAGGTTATATACTGGGGAGGGGGCTGCTGTGTGATATTATATACTGGGGGAGGGGCTGCTGTGTGAGGTTATATACTGGGGGGGGGGGGGGGGGCGGCTGCTGTGTTAATGTCCCCTTACCCATAGTAAACTAACTAAACAGATTGGATGCACAGAAATCTAGCATTTTATTAATATGCAAATAAATCTCAGCATACAATCTCACACAGAGCCCCCCCCTCCATACAATCTCACACAGAGCCCCCCCCTCCATACAATCTCACACAGCAGCCCCCCCTCCATACAATCTCACACAGCAGCCCGCCCTCCATACAATCTCACACAGCAGCCCCACCCCTCCATACAATCTCACACAGCAGCCCCCCCTCCATACAATCTCACACAGAGCCTCCCTCCATACAATCTCACACAGAGCCTCCCTCCATACAATCTCACACAGAGCCTCCCTCCATACAATCTCACACAGAGCCCCCCCTCCATACAATCTCACACAGAGCCCCCCCTCCATACAATCTCACACAGCAGCCCCCCCCTCCATACAATCTCACACAGAGCCCCCCCCTCCATACAATCTCACACAGAGCCCCCCCCTCCATACAATCTCACACAGCAGCCCCCCCTCCATACAATCTCACACAGCAGCCCGCCCTCCATACAATCTCACACAGCAGCCCCACCCCTCCATACAATCTCACACAGCAGCCCCCCCTCCATACAATCTCACACAGAGCCTCCCTCCATACAATCTCACACAGAGCCTCCCTCCATACAATCTCACACAGAGCCCCCCCTCCATACAATCTCACACAGAGCCCCCCCTCCATACAATCTCACACAGAGCCCCCCCTCCATACAATCTCACACAGAGCCCCCCCTCCATACAATCTCACACAGAGCCCCCCCTCCATACAATCTCACACAGAGCCCCCCCTCCATACAATCTCACACAGAGCCCCCCCTCCATACAATCTCACACAGAGCCCCCCCTCCATACAATCTCACACAGAGCCCCCCCTCCATACAATCTCACACAGAGCCCCCCCTCCATACAATCTCACACAGAGCCCCCCCTCCATACAATCTCACACAGAGCCCCCCCTCCATACAATCTCACACAGAGCCCCCCCTCCATACAATCTCACACAGAGCCCCCCCTCCATACAATCTCACACAGAGCCCCCCCTCCATACAATCTCACACAGAGCCCCCCCTCCATACAATCTCACACAGAGCCCCCCCTCCATACAATCTCACACAGAGCCCCCCCTCCATACAATCTCACACAGAGCCCCCCCTCCATACAATCTCACACAGAGCCCCCCCTCCATACAATCTCACACAGAGCCCCCCCTCCATACAATCTCACACAGCAGCCCCCCCTCCATACAATCTCACACAGCAGCCCCCCCTCCATACAATCTCACACAGCAGCCCCCCCTCCATACAATCTCACACAGCAGCCCCCCGCCATACAATCTCACACAGCAGCCCCCCTCCATACAATCTCACACAGAGCCCCCCTCCATACAATCTCACACAGCAGCCCCCCTCCATACAATCTCACACAGCAGCCCCCCCTCCATACAATCTCACACAGCAGCCCCCCCTCCATACAATCTCACACAGCAGCCCCCCTCCATACAATCTCACACAGCAGCCCCCCGCCATACAATCTCACACAGCAGCCCCCCGCCATACAATCTCACACAGCAGCCCCCCCCTCCATACAATCACACAGCAGCCCCCCCCTCCATACAATCTCACACAGCAGCCCCCCCCTCCATACAATCTCACACAGCAGCCCCCCCCTCCATACAATCTCACACAGCAGCCCCCCCCTCCATACAATCTCACACAGCAGCCCCCCCCTCCATACAATCTCACACAGCAGCCCCCCCTCCATACAATCTCACACAGCAGCCCCCCCTCCATACAATCTCACACAGCAGCCCCCCCTCCATACAATCTCACACAGCAGCCCCCCTCCATACAATCTCACACAGCAGCCCCCCGCCATACAATCTCACACAGCAGCCCCCCCCTCCATACAATCACACAGCAGCCCCCCCCCTCCATACAATCTCACACAGCAGCCCCCCCTCCATACAATCTCACACAGCAGCCCCCCCCTCCATACAATCTCACACAGCAGCCCCCCCCTCCATACAATCTCACACAGCAGCCCCCCCTCCATACAATCTCACACAGTGCCCCCCCTCCCTCAGCATACAATCCCAATCCCATACAATCCCAGTTCTCAGGTCTCCCCTGTCTGATATCTCCTACGTTACATGTAGAGGAGAAATCTGCCGGTTTTCTTGTCTTCAATAACTCGTTTCCCCGCTCCCCGCTGGCGTTCTTCTGTCTGCTCGGAGCTTGTAGCTGTGGATAGAGATCGGCGCGGACGTCTACAATGACCCCACAGCCCTCCACACTAAACCGCTGGCTGACCAGTATCTACAAGGGGCCTCCCTGATTTGTACAGTGCTTTAACCTCTTCCCGGCCGCCCAACGTAAATATACAGTACATTGGCAGTTTGGTATTTAGAGATCGCGCCCACTCGTGAGCACCATATCCCCGGGTGCCTGGTGTTTTAAACGACTGGCACCCAGGACTAATGTAAGCAATGGACAATAACATTGATTGCACACATTTACCCCCTCGGATGCTGTGGTCAAATGTGGTGACTGCATCTGGGAGCTGAAAAACCATGATTACGTGCTCCCCGCCATTATTATTATTATTATTATTTATTATTAAAGCGCCATTCATTCCATAGCGCTGTACATATGAGAAGAGGTGCACATACATAATACAGACAATCGCACTAATCATAAACAAGACAAGTTACAAACTGGTACAAAAGGAGAGAGGGCCCTGCCCGTGAGGGCTTACAATCTACATGGTATGGGAGAAGGACACAGTAGGTGCGGGTGAAGTTGGTCATGGCGGTATAGAGGCAGCAGGGTCACTGGTTGTAGGCTTGTCTGAAGAGGTGGGTTTTCAGGTTTCTTTTGAAGGATTCCAATGTAGGTGAGAGTCTGATATGTTGGGGTAGCGAGTTCCAGAGTGTGGGGGATGCACGGGAGAAATCTTGGAGTCGATTGTGGGAAGAGGCGATAAGAGGAGAGGAGAGAAGGAGGTCTTGTGAGGATCGGAGAGTGCGTGTGGGGATGTATCGGGAAAGTAGCTCCGAGATGTAGGGAGGGGACAGGTTATGGACGGCCTTGTATGTATTTGTTAGTACTTTGAAGTGAATTCGCTGGGCAATGGGGAGCCAGTGAAGGGATTGGCAGAGGGGAGAGGCAGAGGAGTAATAGGGTGAGAGGTGGATTAGTCGGGCAGAAGAGTTGAGGATAGATTGGAGGGGTGCGAGAGTGCTAGATGGAAGGCCACAGAGGAGAATGTTGCAGTAGTCTAGGCGGGAGATAATGAGGGCATGTACAAGAATTTTCGCAGAGTCAAAGTTAAGGAAAGCACGGATGCGGGAGATGTTTTTGAGTTGGAGGCGGCAGGTGGTGGAAAGAGCTTGGATTTGCGGTCGGAAGGAAAGTGCAGAATCAAAGGTCACTCCAAGGCAGCGGACTTTGTTGACCGGGGAGAGTGTGCAGCCATTGATCATGATAGATAGGTCTGCTGAGGGGGTTGAACAAGATGGGGGAAAGATTATAAATTCTGTCTTATCCATGTTAAGTTTTAGAAAGCGAGAGGCGAAGAAGGATGATATAGAAGATAGACATTGTGGGATTTGTGATAGTAAGGTGGTGATGTCTGGACTCTGATTTGTGTGTCGTCAGCGTAGGAGTGATACTGAAAGCCATGGGACTCTATGAGCTGTCCCAGGCCAAAAGTGTAGATAGAGAAGAGCAGGGGTCCTAGGACAGAGCCTTGCGGGACACCAACAGAGAGGGAATGAGACGAGGAGGTGGTGCGAGAGTGGGAGACGCTAAACGTCCGGTCTGTGAGGTATGATGTGATCCAGAAGAGGGCCAGGTCGGTGATGCCAAGAGATGAGAGAGTTTGCAACAGAATGGAGTGGTCAACAGTGTCAAAGGCAGAGGACAGGTCAAGGAGAAGGAGGACAGAGTATTGTTTCTTGGTTTTGGCTGTCAGCAGGTCATTGGTGACTTTGGTAAGGGCAGTCTCGGTCGAGTGGTGGGGTCGGAAGCCAGATTGTAGGCGGTCAAAGAGGGAGCAGGAGGAGAGGTGGGAGGACAGTTCTGAATGGACATGTTGTTCAAGTAGCTTTGAGGCATACGGAAGAAGTGATATGGGGCGATAACTGGACAAGGAAGATGGGTCAAGTGAAGGCTTTTTGAGGATGGGTGTAATGGTAGCATGTTTAAAACCAGAGGGGAAGACACCAGAGTTGAGTGATAGGTTGAAGAGATGAGTTAGGGTTGGGATAAACACTGTGGTGAGGTTAGGGATGAGGTGGGATGGGATTGGGTCAAGTGCACAGGTGGTCAGATGAGATTTGGAGAGTAGAGTGGAGAGTTTTTCTTCTGTAATGGTGGAGAAGCAGGTTTTGGGAGAAGAGGACCGAGCAGTTGTGTAGAGGGTCTGTGGGGACTGTGTAGTGAAGCTTTCCCTGATGTGGACTATCTTTTGTTTGAAGTATTTGGCAAAGTCCTCAGCTGAGAAGAGAGGAGAGGGTGGGGGCGCTGGGGGACGGAGAAGGGAGTTAAAAGTGCTAAAAAGTTGTTTAGGGTTGTGTGACAGGGAAGATATGAGAGATGAGAAGTAGGCCTGTTTTGCATCAGCGAGTGAGTATTTAAATATGAGGAGGGATTGCTTGTATGCGGTGAGATGATCTTTAGAATGGGATTTCTTCCATCGCCGCTCAGCAGCCCTGGAAGCTTGTCTGAGTTTTTTTGTCAGGTTGGTGTGCCAGGGTTGTCTGTTGATTTTTCGGGTTTTGTTGTGTGTGAGGGGGGCAACAGTGTCCAGAGCTGTACTTATTGCATTGGCTCCCCCTAGTGAGGATCAGGGGAGCCGGATTGTGTGTGCAGCAACCTCAGTCCTCCCCAATGATCCAAGGCTGCCACAGCTATGTTCCTATGAAGACACCGCCTGTGCATTGGAGTCTATGAGAGGCACAGTCTACTGATTGCTGGTTCAGGTTACCTGGGGGAACTATTAAAAAGTGTAACAAAAAACAGCATAGGTATCAACGCATGTGAAACCGCCTGTACTATTAACCCCTTCTACCCCGGGCCACTTTATGTGGTAATAGCTGTGGAACACTTTTACTTATCCAAGCCATTCTGAGACTGTTTTTTTGT
The DNA here is from genome assembly GCF_905171765.1 of Bufo bufo. NCBI lineage: Eukaryota > Metazoa > Chordata > Amphibia > Anura > Bufonidae > Bufo > Bufo bufo. The sequence continues at coordinate 28,479,488 of NC_053392.1, read as the reverse complement.
GACACATTGTACAGTCGTGGCCAAAAGTTTTGAGAATTACATAAATATTGGAAATTGTAAAAGTTGCTGCTTAAGTTTTTATAATAGCAATTTGCATCTACTCCAGAATGTTATGAAGAGTGATCAGATGAATTGCATAGTCCTTCTTTGCCATGAAAATTAACTTAATCCCAAAAAAAACCTTTCCACTGCATTTCATTGCTGTCATTAAAGGACCTGCTGAGATCATTTCAGTAATCGTCTTGTTAACTCAGGTGAGAATGTTGACGAGCACAAGGCTGGAGATCATTGTCAGGCTGATTGGGTTAAAATGGCAGACTTGACATGTTAAAAGGAGGGCGATGCTTGAAATCATTGTTCTTCCATTGTTAACCATGGTGACCTGCAAAGAAACGCGTGCAGCCATCATTGCTTTGCATAAAAATGGCTTCACAGGCAAGGATATTGTGGCTACTAAGATTGCACCTCAATCAACAATTTATAGGATCATCAAGAACTTCAAGGAAAGAGGTTCAATTCTTGTTAAGAAGGCTTCAGGGCGTCCAAGAAAGTCCAGCAAGCGCCAGGATCGTCTCCTAAAGAGGATTCAGCTGCAGGATCGGAGTGCCACCAGTGCAGAGCTTGCTCAGGAATGGCAGCAGGCAGGTGTGAGCGCATCTGCACGCACAGTGAGGCGAAGACTTTTGGAAGATGGCCTGGTGTCAAGAAGGCCAGCAAAGAAGCCACTTCTCTCCAAAAAAAACATCAGGGACAGATTGATCTTCTGCAGAAAGTATGGTGAATGGACTGCTGAGGACTGGGGGAAAGTCATATTCTCAGATAAAGCCTCTTTCCGATTGTTTGGGGCATCTGGAAAAAGGCTTGTCCGGAGAAGAAAAGGTGAGCGCTACCATCAGTCCTGTGTCATGCCAACAGTAAAGCATCCTAAGACCATTCATGTGTGGGGTTGCTTCTCATCCAAGGGAGTGGGCTCACTCACAATTTTGCCCAAAAACACAGCCATGAATAAAGAATGGTACCAAAACACCCTCCAACAGCAACTTCTTCCAACAATCCAACAACAGTTTGGTGAAGAACAATGCATTTTCCAGCACGATGGAGCACCGTGCCATAAGGCAAAAGTGATAACTAAGTGGCTCAGGGACCAAAACGTTGACATTTTGGGTCCATGGCCTGGAAACTCCCCAGATCTTAATCCCATTGAGAACTTGTGGTCAATCCTCAAGAGGCGGGTGGACAAACAAAAACCCACTAATTCTGACAAACTCCAAGAAGTGATTATGAAAGAATGGGTTGCTATCAGTCAGGAATTGGCCCAGAAGTTGATTGAGAGCATGCCCAGTCGAATTGCAGAGGTCCTGAAAAAGAAGGGCCAACACTGCAAATACTGACTCTTTGCATAAATGTCATGTAATTGTCGATAAAAGCCTTTGAAACGTATGAAGTGCGTGTAATTATATTTCACTACATCACAGAAACAACTGAAACAAAGATCTAAAAGCAGTTTAGCAGCAAACTTTGTGAAAACTAATATTTGTTTCATTCTCAAAACTTTTGGCCACGACTGTACTTCATGATAGTCATAAATTTGAGTCAATATATTTCACCTTTGTGAAAAAATCCCAAATTTATCAACAATTTTGAAAAATTCCCAAAATTTCTAATTTCAATTTCTCTACTTTTATAATAGATAGTGATACCTTATACACTGCTCAAAAAAATAAAGGGAACACAAAAATAACACATCCTAGATCTGAATTAATTAAATATTCTTCTGAAATACTTTATTCTTTACATAGTTGAATGTGCTGACAACAAAATCACACAAAAATTAAAAAATGGAAATCAAATTTTTCAACCCATGGAGGTCTGGATTTGGAGTCACCCTCAAAATGAAAGTGGAAAAACACATTACAGGCTGATCCAACTTTGATGTAATGTCCTTAAAACAAGTCAAAATGAGGCTCAGTAGTGTGTGTGGCCTCCACGTGCCTGTATGACCTCCCTACAATGCCTGTGCATGCTCCTGATGAGGTGGTGGACGGTCTCCTGAGGGATCTCTTCCCAGACCTGGACTAAAGCATCTGCCAACTCCTGGACAGTCTGTGGTGCAAGACAGTTGGTGGATAGAGCGAGACATGATGTCCCAGATGTGCTCAATTGGTTTCAGGTCTGGGGAACGGGCGGGCCAGTCCATAGCATCAATGCCTTCGTCTTGCAGGAACTGCTAACACACTCCAGCCACATGAGGTCTAGCATTGTCTTGCATTAGGAGGAACCCAGGGCCAACCGCACCAGCATATGGTCTCACAAGGGGTCTGAGGATCTCATCTCGGTACCTAATGGCAGTCAGGCTACCTCTGGCGAGCACATGGAGGGCTGTGTGGCCCTCCAAAGAAATGCCACCCCACACCATTACTGACCCAATGCCAAACCGGTCATGCTGGAGGATGTTGCAGGCAGCAGAACGTTCTCCACGGCGTCTCAAGACTCTGTCACATGTGCTCAGTGTGAACCTGCTTTCATCTGTGAAGAGCACAGGGCTCCAGTGGCGAATTTGCCAATCTTGGTGTTCTCTGGCAAATGCCAAACGTCCTGCACGGTGTTGGGCTGTAAGCACAACCCCCACCTGTGGACGTCGGGCCCTCATATCACCCTCATGGAGTCTGTTTCTGACCGTTTGAGCAGACACATGCACATTTGTGGCCTGCTGGAGGTCATTTTGCAGGGCTCTGGCAGTGCTCCTCCTGTTCCTCCTTGCACAAAGGTGGAGGTAGCGGTCCTGCTGCTGGGTTGTTGCCCTCCTACGGCCTCCTCCACGTCTCCTGATGTACTGGCCTGTCTCCTGGTAGCGCCTCCATGCTCTGGACACTACGCTGACAGACACAGCAAACCTTCTTGCCACAGCTCGCATTGATGTGCCATCCTGGATAAGCTGCACTACCTGAGCCACTTGTGTGGGTTGTAGACTCCGTCTCATGCTACCACTAGAGTGAAAGCACCGCCAGCATTCAAAAGTGACCAAAACATCAGCCAGGAAGCATAGGAACTGAGAAGTGATCTGTGGTCACCACCTGCAGAACCACTCCTTTATTGGGGGTGTCTTGCTAATTGCCTATAATTTCCACCTGTTGTCTATCCCATTTGCACAACAGCATGTGAAATTGATTGTCACTCAGTGTTGCTTCCTAAGTGGACAGTTTGATTTCACAGAAGTGTGATTGACTTGGAGTTACATTGTATTGTTTAAGTGTTCCCTTTATTTTTTTGAGCAGTGTATAATAGTTATTACTTTAGATTTCCCATATGTCTACTTCATGTTTGGATCATTTTGTAAATAACATTTAATTTTTGGGGGACGTTTGAAGGCTTAGAAGTTTGGAAGCAGATCTTGAAATTTTTCAGAAAATTTCCAGAACCCACTTTTTCAGGACCAGTTTAGGTCTAAAGTCACTTTGTGAGGCTTACAGAATAGAAACCACCAATAAATGGCCCAATTTTAGAAACTACACCCTCAAGGTATTCAAAACTGATTTTACAAACTTTGTTAACCCTTTAGGTGTTCCACAAGAATTAATGGAAAATGGAGATGAAATTTTAGAATTTCACTTTTTTGGCAGATTTTATATTTTAATCAATTTTTTCCAGTAGCAAAGCAAGGGTTTACAGCCAAACAAAACTCTATATTTATTACCCAGATTATGCGGTTTACAGAAACACCCCACATGTGGTCGTAAACTGCTGTACGGGCACACGGCAGGGCGCAGTAGGAAAAGAACGCCATATGGTTTTTGGAAGGCAGATTTAGCTAAACTGGTTTTTAGATGCCATGTTTCCTTTTTTTTTTTCTTTCTACTTTTTTTTATTCACTTTGTCATCCTCCTTGCATTTTTTGGATCGGCATCCTATTGATTGATTTTATATAGATTTTACCTTTTATATATATACTTAATAAAATACTTTTCACCCGTCGTCTGCGGGTGGTTACAGATAATGAGTGCCTGCCATCTTCTATTTTCATGTCCCATTTTAAGCCCAGCCCCCCTGATGCACCCCTGCAGTAGAAACTCAAAAAAGTGACCACATTTTAGAAACTACGGGATAAGGTGCCAGTTTTATTGGTAATATTTTGGGGTACATATGATTTTTAATTGCTCTATATTACGTTTTTTGTGAGGCAAGGTAACAAAAAAATTTATGTTTTGGCACTGTTTTTATTTTTTACAACATTCATCTGACAGGTTAGACCATGTGCTATTTTTATGGAGCAGGTTGTTACGGACGCAATGATATCAAATATGTCTACTTTCTATGATGTTTGTTTCAGTTTTACATAATAAAGCATTTTTGAAAACAAAAATTAGTTTTTTGTATCCATTTCCTGAACGCCCTATTTTTTTTTTATTTTTCTGCCGATCGTCTTGTGCAGGGGCTTGTTTTTTTGCAGGAAGAGTTGTCGTTTTTATTGGTAACATTTTTGGGTGCATATGATTTTTTGATCATTCATTATTGCACTTTATGGGGCAAAGTGACCAAAAAATTGGTTGTTGTGGCGCAGTTTTTATTTATTTATTTTTACAGAGTTTACCTGTGGGATTAGGTCATGTGACTTTTTTATAGAGCAGATTGTTACGGACGTGGCAATACCTAATGTGTCTACTTTTTCTTATTTAAGTTTTACACAATAATAGCATTTTTGAAACCGAAATAATGATGTTTTAGTGTCTCCATAGTCTGAGAGCCATAGCTTTTTTATTTTTTGACCGATTGTCTTAGGTAAGATCTTATTTTTTGAGGGATGAGGTGACTGGTACTATTTTGGGGGTATATGCTTTTTTGATCGCTTGGTGTTGCAATCTTTGTGATGTAAGGTGACAAAAATTGCTTTTTTTTTTTTTTTACACAGTTTTTCTTTTTTTATGGTGTTCACCTGAGGGGTTAGGTCATGTGATATTTTTATAGAGCTGGTTGTTACGGACATGGCGATAACTAATATGTATATATATTTTTTTATGTATTTCACTTTAGCACAATAATAGCAGTTTTGAAACCAAAAAAATTATGTTTTAGTGTCTCCATGTTCTGAGAGCTATATTTATTTTTATTTTTTTGGGGCGATTGTCTTAGGGGCTCATTTTTTGCGGGATGAGGTGACTGTTTTATTGATACTATTTTGTGTGACATATGCCTTTTTCATCGCTTGGTGTTGCACTTTTTGTGATGTAAGGTGACAATTGGCTTTTTTTTACACCGTTTTTCTTTTTTCTTATTATGGTGTTTATTGGACAGGGTGAATCATGTAATATTTTTATAGAGCCGGTCATTACGGATGCAGCGATACCTAATATGTGTGGGGTTTTTTTTTCAGTTTTTTTTATTATAAAATAAGGGGAAAGGGGCGTTTTTTTTCCGTTTTTTTTTACTTAAAAACTATAAATTTTATTAAAAACACTTTTTTTCCAGTTTTTTTTCTTTACTTTATTTCTGATGTTCACTTTTGGGGGTCTGATCCCCTCTGCAATGCATCTATATTGTAATGCATTGCCTGTTAGTGTATGACACTGAGTAATACACTAACAGGTTGCCTAGGAGACGGGCCTGAGGCTGGATTTCCTCGGCACCCGTAGTAGGCAGGTCCTGATGCCATGCAAGGCATTGGGCAGCCCCTGCACGGCATTGGGCTGCCTTCTGACACATCGAATCCCCGCCACAGCAGTGTGGGGACTCGATGCGCTCCCTCACCCGACACAAACCCCTTCTATGTTGGCTTTTACAGCGATGCCGGCAGATACAGCAGGGGCCCGGCTACGAGGGACTGCCGGGCCCCTGCAGTGATCGCGCGCGCCTTTCCGGTGCCCGCCCAATCACCATGCTGTACTATTACGTCAAATTGCGGGAACGCAGGGGCTTCCATGACGTAATAGTACATTGTGTCGGGAAGGGGTTAAAATATAAAAACATACACGGCGAATGGCGTAATGGGAAAAAAAACTTCTAAATCGCTGATTTGTCACTATTTTGACATTTCACCTCCCTAACAATTTTTTATAAAATGCAATCAAAAAATATGGTATCAGTAAAAACAGCTCTGTAAATATAAAAATTATGGAGGATCAGAATATGGCAATGTAAAAAAAAAAAATATAAATCAATGTAATTGTACTGACCCGGAGAATGAAGGGAACAGGTCAGTTTTATCTCATAGGGAACGTTGTAGAAACAAAACCCATAAAACTGTGGTGGAATTGACTTTTGTTTTCCAATTGCACCCCATTTGGAATTTATTTTTCAGCTTCCCACTACATTATATGCTATATAAAATTACTAGAAAGTACAACTTGAGCAAACCCTCACATGGCTATGTTAAAGGAAAAATAAAAAAAAGTTAAGGCTGGGAGTAAAAAACTAAAATGGCCCTGTCCTGAATGGGTTAAAGGGGTTATCCAAGACGAAAACAGACCTCCTAAATCTGGCATACCCGCACTGGCGATCATACTCACCTGGTCCCCGCTGCTGAATTCGGCCTGTGTGGCTTGGAATGGCACTTCTGTATCGGCATCAACAAGTGTCATCGCCAATCACAGACTTTGGCGGAGACCTCTTCCCCTTATGTCATGTGTGACATCACACAGACCGAATCCAGCGGCGGGGATCAGGTGAGTATCATCACCAGTGCGGGACTGTTTTGTTCTCGGATAACCCCTTTAATCATGTTTGGTTGCAGCATTGAATGCGTTTCCTGGTGGGATCAGCGATACCCAGAACGGTGCCATTGTGTGGGGAAGAAAGAAGACACCAGGCAGCATCATATATGTGCTAATCTGCCAGCAAAGTATTAAAAGAAATAAAAACATGAACTACTCACAAAAAGTTAGGGATATTTGGCTTTCGAGTGAAATTTATGGAAAATGTAAATGTTCCGGCTACGGTGATATTATATCATGAAAGTAGGGCATTTAACCCCTTAAGGACCCGTGTCGTACATGTACGGCGCAGCTGGACGTAACTTAAGTACCAGCGCCATACATGTACGGCACAAGGTCCGCCGGGTTCTGGGAGGGGATCGCGGGGGAATTGGGGCGCAATGGCTGCTCTTACCGGCATATAAAAGAAACAAAGTGTAGCAGCACAGCGGAAAAACAATAAATACCGTCCCTTGATGTGGTGGTGCCAGCCGCGTTGGGAGTCAGTCCTGCACTCCCCCAGATATAGATGCACTTGTACAGAAAACCGCAGCACTCTCCAGCCTTGAATTTCCAAAGGTTTATTCACCAGCAAAAGTGCGACGTTTCGACCTGTGTGGTCTTTTTCAAGCAACTAACAATGTGAACAGAGTGAAGTACATATACCTTCCTAGATAGGTCACATGATTCAATTAAGTATGGTAATCAACAATTACATATTCAAAAGGTGTGTGTCACACCCCTCTGTGCCATCCAACCATCCAGATTTATAAAGCTCCTTTTTACAAATGTGATTTTCATGATATAGAAAACATAAACAGTTACTTACTGCGGTGCTCGATGGGAACCTGGGGTACATTTCGCCGAATAGACCGTACATTTAGCATAAGTCCGGCGGTAAAACATGTACTATGCTCGGCGTTCCTCTATGCTCAATGCGCATGTGCGCTACCATCAGTGGGATACAGTGTTTACTTGCTGCGCCTGCGTGGAGCACACTCTGCGGGAACCATGGAGACCAGACGCTAAACAACCCTGCATCTCTACGTGCATAGTGCGCCTGCGCGCCCAACACATGCAGCGACAGGATCTCAACCCTAATATCACTCATTCATTCTATTTTATTCTATAGATATCTCAACTGGCCACATCAGATTAATCTGACATCCATGACGGTAAGGGCAGCCAAGCCTATCGCTCACAGGGTCCAAGGGTAGCCTATTTATACAAATTTTTTACTTTACATATTTTTATAAAGAATGTTTTTGTCAAACATAACTATGGAATCCACTATAATGCCATGATTTCAGGGTAAAGTACCTAATTCAGCCCAATGGTTATTGGACTCATGTGTCCAATTTATTGGGGGGGGAGGGGCCATATCGCCCACCCTGTTCGGGTATAGGTCATACACCCCCCGTTCCAGTATGGGTCATCACCTTCCTCTCCCACAAAACCACTCTAGTGTCATAATGGATGGCGTATCTCCCCACATTGAACGTATGGACATGTACCCGCCATGGACACCCAACTGTCAGTTCGAGGTGGGCGTATCCTCCATTTGATAGGAGGAACGCCCCTCCTCTGTTCCAACCACAGCTGACTAGCTTAGTCGGGTAGTTGAGTCCCCCGTTCCCGGGCTGATCCCCCTCGCCCCAACCAAGCCGTCCCATTCAAACCAGCCCTTTTATTAAAAGCCTTAAAATACTATCACCCGATCGCTCAATCAAGGCATAAAGTGCAGAAACCACATTATAAAGAACAATTAGTTCCTAACTTACCCTAGGCCCAGTTGGAACCCTATTTTCCCCAGGTCAAATGGTCGCCCTCATCTGAGGGTCACATAGATGTAGCCAGCTGAAGTACCTAAATATTTATTTCTAGATATGAACAAGATAGCTACCGTGTAGATTCCCAATAACTCGGTCTCTTCTTAGTTCATGTCCCCAGGTCCCATCAACAATGTAGTTTCTGTGAAAGATAAAAAATAAATATAAGATAATACATCACAGCCAATAGGTTGGGTACAAAACTTAATTAAAAACCTGCATCCTATCCATGGATGAGGTACAGTATTCATATACCAGTGAGGAGGGGACCAGAGTCCGCACAGCTCAGTAGGGTGGGCCAATCCTGAATTCCCTATTAAGTCTCCTGGATTCAAGCGTTTGCAATTCGAAAATCCACCTCAACTCTAGCCTCGTTAATAATTTTTCCCGGTCGCCTCCTCTCCTTTGGGGAGGTACTCCATCAATCACACGGAAGCGTAATTGTGAGATATTATGACCCAGTTTCAAAAAGTGCTCCGGTACAGGTAATTCAGTCCTCAACAATTCAGTCTCTCCTTGTCCTGAGAGTAGTTTCCGTATTTGATAACGGTGCTGATTCAATCTGTTTCTGAATTCCTAGCTTGTTTCTCCCACATAAAAAAGTCCACAAGGACACTGCAGCACATAGATCACAAATTCTGACCTACAGGTGTAATAATTCCTAATTTGGTACTTTTTCCCTGTCCTAGGATGTGTGAAGGAGCTCCCCTTCAATATGCCATTGCAATTAAAACATCCCAGGCAGGGAAAACATCCCTTCCTCTGAACTTTGGGTATAGCTAGATGTTTAGCTATGTTTATTTCTACTCCTTTTCTCTATATTTCAAATTTATTACAAGCCCCTTCACATGTGAAAACACAACATACACACCCCTCACAATAAATAAAGGTTTACACATTTCACACATTACACCCAATAAAATAAAAATGGCCGCTTCGTCCCAACGAGTATACTCAGCTGAAGAGGCATAATACTGAGTCTGCCAGTGAGGTAGAAGAGGATACTACTTTCCAGCTACTCCTCTACCCCCTCATCATCATTAGTGATGAGCGGCATAGGCAATATTTGAATTTGCGATATTTCACAAATTTTTGCCATAAATTCTCAATTGAAAAAAATCCCTAAAGTAATATGCACATTCACACAAAGGCTATATGCCAAAAGCCGGGTATGTGCAAGCCAACAACCTATCCATGAGACAGGTACAGTCAGCATACCTTACAATGGCAGTCTTGTGCACTATGAGACATTCAAGACCAGCTCTCTATCCACACAGACTTGAGAGCCAGTGAGCCTCAAAGTTGCTTGACTTTTGTTGGATGGCTTGGGGGGCCTGCGCACCTAGATCATTATCATTAGGATGACAAAAATTGAAAAGAAATTTTTTGGATGCCAGCTAACTCTTCTCTCACTGCTTAGGAGGGCTGCATAAAAATTTTCAGTTTTCTAATTGTCCTAACATTTATATTCAATAACCTTTCTATACTGTTTTGTCATGTAAACTCATTTACAAAAACATAGGCATATGGGAAAGACATGAAAATTTGCATAATCTGCCTTGTTTTTCAGCAGAAACACTATTTGTATGTCTTTCCCATATGCCCATGTTTATGCAAATGAGTTTACATGACAAAACAGTATAGAAAGGTTATTGAATATAATATTAGGACAATTAGAATACAGAAAATTTTAGGCAGGCCTCCTAAGCAGTTAGAGAAGAGTTAGCTGGCATAAAATTTTTTATTTTTTTTGTCACCCTAATGATAATGATCTAGGGGCGCAGATCCCCCAAGCCAATCCAACAAAAATCAAGTAACTTTGAGGCTTACTGGCTCTCAGTCACATGAGAGCTGGTCTTTAATGTCTCATTGCACACAAGGCTACCATGGTAAGGTATGCTGACTACCTGTCTCATTGATAGATTGTTGGCTTGCATATATCTGGCTTTTGGCATACAGCCTTTGTGTGATTGTGTGTTATATGTTGTATATTGAGAGTTATAGGTAACTTATTTTAAAAATAATATAGCATCTATAAAAATAAATTATTAATGATAGGTAGGAAAATACTTATAATAAAAGTTAATTAATGATAGGTAAAATAATAACTATAAAAAAAATAGGTATGGATGATAGCAAAATAAAGATTAATGGCCCAGGCCCACTGAGAATGGGTGAAAGTAGGGCTCTTCTCCATGAGAACATGCTGGTGGTTAAGTACAAGGACATGAGGGACATCCTTGTACTGACCACCATTCACACTAACACCAGCTCCCCTGCTCCTGTACGAGGCACCACAACCACTGTCCCCAAACCAGTTTGTTTCCTGGACTACAATAGACACATGGGAGGGGTGGATCTTTCAGATCAACTTCTGAAGCCCTACAATGCCACATGAAAAACGAAAGTGTGGTACAAAAAGCTGGCCGTACACATTGTACAGATGGCCATGTGCAATGCGTACGTGCTATTTCAATCTGCAGGCCACACAGGAACTTCAGTTGCAAGAGGTGGTTATCAAGGCCCTCATTTTTCAAAGTGAGGCCGGGGAGGGTCCCAGTACTTTAGGAAGTCATGGTGCCCGTGTTGTACCAGGGCAACATTTTCCAGGTCAAGACCCCCAGACAACAAGGAAGGGAAGGACCCAAAAAAGATGCAGGGTGTGTTTCAAGGGGGATAAGGAAAGACACCATTTACCACTGCAAAACCTGCCCTGAAAAACCTGGCCTGTGCATGCAGGAGTGTTTCAGAATCAACCACTCATCCATGGAGTATTAGTTTAATTTCATCCATAATGTACCCTGTAGTTTTACCTTCTTATACCTCTAATTTAGTCCGCATAGCTTACAGATCCACTTTTCACCAACCACTACATATTCATTTCTGTGAAACACCTGTTAGGTCAAAAGTGCCCTTTCCACCCCCTTAAAATGTTCATACGGGGGTGCACTTTCCAAAATGGGGCCCTTTCTTGGGGGTTTTAATTTCTGGGGACCTCAGGAATTGTTTAAATGCGACATGGCAACTAAAATCCATGTCTGCTAATTTAGGCCAGCAAAATCCATATTTTGCTGTTTGCCTGCTGTGCGTCCATACAGCAGGCTACAATCACATTTGGGGTGTTTCCTGAATGGGTAGAAAATGGGGAACAAAATGTGGGGTGCATTTTCTCCTTTAACCCCTTGTGAAAGTGAAAAATTGGGGTCTGCTAGTAATTCTTCATTTTCACAGCCATAACATAGTAACATAGTTTATAAGGCTGAAAAAAACTCTCTGTCCATCCAGTTCGGCCTGTTATCCTGCAAGTTGATCCAGAGGAAGGCAAAAAAAAAAAAACTGTGAGGTAGAAGCCAATTTTCCCCACTTTAGGGGAATAAAAATTCCTTCCCGACTCCAATCAGACATCAGAATATCTCCCTGGATCAACGACCCATCTCTAGTAGCTATAGCCTGTAATATTATTACGCTCCAGAAATACATCCAGGCCCCTCTTGAATTCCTTTATTGTACTCACCATCACCACCTCCTCAGGCAGAGAGCTCCATAGTCTCACTGCTCTTACCGTAAAGAATCCTCTTCTATGTTTGTGTACAAACCTTCTTTCCTCCAGACGCAGAGGATGTCCCCTCGTCACAGTCACAGTCCTGGGGATAAATAGATGATGGGATAGATCTCTGTACTGACCCCTGATATATTTATACATAGTAATTAGATCTCCCCTCAGTCATCTTTTTTCTAAAGTGAATAACCCTAATGTTGATAATCTTTCAGGGTACTGTAGTTGCCCCATTCCAGTTATTACTTTAGTTGCCCTCCTCTGAACCCTCTCTAGCTCTGCTATGTCTGCCTTGTTCACAGGAGCCCAGAACTGTACACAGTACTCCATGTGTGGTCTGACCAGTGATTTGTAAAGTGGTAGGACTATGTTCTCATCACCGGCATCTATGCCCCTTTTGATGCAACCCATTATCTTATTGGCCTTGGCAGCAGCTGCCTGACACTGGTTTTTGCAGCTTAGTTTGCGGTTCACAAAAATTCCTAGATCCTTTTCCATGTCAGTGTTACCGAGTGTTTTACCATTTAGTATGTACGGGTGACTTGCATTATTCCTTCCCATGTGCATAACTTTACATTTGTCAGTGTTAAACCTCATCTGCCACTTATCTGCCCAAGCCTCCAATCTATCCAGATCGCTCTGTAGCAGTATACTGTCCTCTTCAGTGGTAATTACTTTACACAGTTTAGTGTCATCTGCAAAAATTTATACTTTACTATGCAAGCCTTCTACAAGATCATTAATAAATATATTGAAGAGAATAGGGCCCAATACTGACCAATGAGGTACCCCACTAGTGACAGTGACCCAATCTGAGTGTGTACCACTAATAACCACCCTCTGTTTTCTATCATTGAGCCAGTTACTTACCCACTTACAGACGTTTTCTCCCAGTCCGAGCATTCTCATTTTATATACTAACCTTTTATGTGGTACAGTGTCAAATGCTTTGGAGAAGTCCAGATACACGACATCCATTGTTTCACCGCTGTCAAGTCTAGAACTTACCTCCTCATAGAAACTGATTAAATTAGTTTGACATGACCGATCCCTCATGAAGCCATGCTGATATGGCGTTATTTGCTTATTTTCATTGAGGTGCTCCCTCTAACCTACCTATAGTGTGTGAACACTGTCCGATAGGTGCTTAGGTCCGACTCGCAGCCAAACTCCCACATACCTCCAAAGTAAGATCACTAATATGGAGGGAGGAGGCTGCGAGCTCCACCCATAGCAGGCCATGTGACACAGGCTACCAGGTGCGCTAGAATGTTACCAACGATAAGCGTCCGCACATTCAATACATATCAAGAAAAATCACAGAATAGAGTGGCCTAGATACCTTGGTGGGGTGACAGGAATATATTGACTGAAATATCATTTTTTAGCATCAGTGTGAGGGTTTAGCCTTGTATTGTCAGTTGCATACTATTGTGGTGCACTATTTGCAATGATCTATTTACTCTTATATTTTCATCCACACATTATTATTTTATCTTGTGTAGGATGTTTTTGTGGTACATGTGGTCCGCTGCCGCATCCTCCATTGTATGCATTTTTCTGGGGATTGCCGTTAGCAACAGTTATAAATACGCTACAGTATTTGGGGTTTGAGCATTTCCTCCCAGTTAGGCCACTCTATTCTGTGATTTTTCTTGATATGGTTTCTTGATAACATTCTAGCGCACCTGGTAGCCTGTGTCACATGGCCTGTTGTAGGTGGGGCCTGCAGCCTCCTCCCATTGTATTAGTGATCTTACTTTGGAGGTATGAGGGAGTTTGGCTGTGAGTCGGACCTAAGCACCTATCGGACAGTATTCACACACTATAGGTAGGTTAGCGGTAGGTCCCGCGCTACACTGAGATACCTTGGCGGGGTGCGCGGGCTCCGATATGTTCCTGACAGGAATATATTGGCTAAAATCTCATTTTTTAACATCAGTGTGAGGGTTTAGCCTTGTATTGTCAGTTGCATACTATTGTGGTGCACTATTTGCAGTAATATTTTTCCTCGTCGCTCTCTGCGACTCCCCCCTCATTACTCTGTAAAGAGCCGACACCTTCAGATTTATACTTTTTACCATTTATATAATTGAAGAACATTTTAGGGTTAGTTTTACTCTCTTTATTGTTTTTCAGTGCTTCCTCGCCATCCGCTTGTTTTAGTGATTTAAATGCTTTCTTTTTGTCATTTATTGCTTTCTTTACAATTCTATTTATCCACATTGGTTTCTTTTTGTTCCTTAACCTTTTATTCCCATACGGTATGTACCTCTCACAATGAGCTTTTAGGATGCTTTTAAAGATATCCCATTTTGTGGCTGTATTTTTATTTTTGAGGACTTTGTCCCAGTTAGTTTGGCTTATGGCCTCTCTTAGTTGGCTAAATTTAGCTTTTTTGAAGTTTGGTATTTTTGTTCCTCCCTCAAGAAACGCTCTTTTGAATGATAATTGGAAGGTTATTACTTTATAGTCACTATTTCCCAGGTGTCCACCAACCTACACGTCTGTTGTTCTGTCAGGCCTATTGGCTAATACTAAGTCCAGTATGGCCGTCCCTCTAGTCGGGTCCTGAACCAGTTGGGAGAGGTAATTGTCTTTGGTTATTGCCAAGAACCTGTTTCCTTTATGAGATATACAAGTTTCAGTTTCCCAGTCTATATCTGGGTAGTTGAAGTCCCCATAATAACCACCTCATTATGATTAGCCGCCTCGTCTATCTCGTTTAGTAGTAGATTTTCTGTGGACTCTGGTATATTAGGTGGCTTATTATAAACTCCTATTAGTATTTTATTATTGTTTTTCCTCCATGTATCTCTACCCACAGTGACTCCACATGTTCATGTCCCTCACTTATATCTTCCCGGACTGTGGGCTTTAGACAGGACTTTACATAAAGGCAGACCCCTCCCCCTCTCCGGTTTTGACGATCCTTTATAAAGAGACTGTAACCCTGTATGTTAACTGTGAGATGGGGAAACAGCTCTTCTTGAACACTGTTTCTGTAGATTAAATTAAATGATCTGGACTGACATTCTGCTGTTTGGCCACAAGATGCGGCTGTTTCCTAAACACAGCTAACAGACTGCATATATTTCCATATTCATGAGAGGTGGAGTTTCAGAGCCTGGAGAAGAAAGGGAGCAGCCATCTTAGAGGGAGCAGAGACTGAGGAACTGTGTGAGCAGAGGATCAGACAGCATCCAGGTGTGGGAGCATACCTCAGTGACCAGAGCTGCAGCTAAGTGAAGCTGATCGTGTCCAAGACCCTGATCCTCACCAGAGGAATGAGGATTGCTTCCAGGAACGCTGATGAGCAAAGCGACATACATTGCGGTACCGCATGCTTCTTTGAGAGGCATTTGTTCTGTTCAGAGTCACCAGCGGATGCAGAGCAGACCCGGGTTGGTAAGATCGTGCACGCACCTCATTACAGTGTTGGCGCCTAGAGACTGAGACCAGGCCTGTAGTTAGCTAGTTAGGGTCTCTGTTTGTGTCAGGCCACAAGTGTTGCTACTGTTCATTGCAAGGACTCCATAACTTAAAGTGATATTTCACAGTAGAGAGCTGATAAACTTCCTACAAACTTAAGCCAGGCTGGCCTTTTGCTCAGCAGGAATACTCAGGCACATGCTACAAGACCAGTTATGGGAGGGGGAATACTGTATAGCACTGTAAGATTGTAGCCCGTACCACGCACCCAAACAATTGTGTCAAAAAAAGTGTATGTAAATTTATTGTATTTTCCCAGCATTTGTGGTTGTGTTCATTATCACGTTTAAGTAAAATTCTGTTTTGGCAAAAGCTGGTGGTGGAGTTGTTTTCCTCGTTCGTGACTTTTCTGTATCCTGGGGAGCCCACCACGATACACGGCTTACAAACCGCCCAGTCATAGCTATCATCCAGCCATGTCTCAGTTATTCCCACTATGTCATAGTCCTCCTCACACCACTAATTCCAGTTCACCAGTTTTATTAGTCTGGCATTAGTATACATACAATTAAGAGGTTTATGTATATTTTTACCCTACACCTTTTCTTCTGAACTGTTCTAGTCCCGCCTTCCATTCCTCCCCCAGTCCCACTACCTTGCCCCCGGTCTCTATCTGCACTATCTTCCCATCCTGTAACGTAGTTACCCTCCGCCCCAGTCCCTAGTTTAAACACTCCTCCAACCTTCTAGCCATCTTCTCCCCCAAAACATCTGCCCCTTCCCCATGAGGTGCAGCCCGTCCCTACGATAGAGCCTGTAGCCGACAGAAGTCGGCCCAGTTCTCCAGGAACCCAAACCCCTCCTTCCTACACCAGTTCATGAGCCACTTGTTAACCTCTCTAATCTCCCGCTGCCTTTCTTGTGTGCCCCGTGGTACAGGTAGTATTTCGGAAAACACTACCTTTGAGGTCCTTGCCCTAAGCTTGTGACCTAATCCCTAAAATCATTTTTAAGGACGCTCCACCTACCTCTAACTTTGTCATTGGTTCTGATATGGACCATGACTGCTTATCCAGCCCCTCCCAGAAATCTGTCAACCTGATCCGCGATGTGTCGAACTCGAGCGCCAGGAAGACAACTTTTAAATCCTTTGACAAGTGTTTCTGCCTTCTGTGAGACACCTGTTTGCTGAAAAGTACCATTTCCACCCCTTAAAATGTTCGTACGGGGGTGCACTTTCCAAAATGGGGTCAGTTCATGGGGTTTTTAATTTCTGGCGACCTCAGGGATTTTTTAAATGCGACATGGCATCTAAAATCCATGCCTGCCAATTCAGGCCAGCAAAATCAATATTTTGATGTTTGCTTCTAGAGCCTTGCTGTGCGCCCATACATCAGTTTTTGAGCACATATGGGGTGTTTATGTATTCGGGGGGAAATGGGGAACAAACTGTGGGGTGCATTTTGTCCTGCTACCCTTTGGGAAAGTGAAAAACGTTGGTATAAAGCAATGTTTTCTTGAAAAAAACAAAGTTTTTAATTTTCACTGCCAAGTGTTCCCTAATTCTAGGAAACACCTTTGAGGTCAAAGTGCTCACTACACACCTTGAAAGATTCCTTGAGGGGTGTAGTTTCCAAAATGGGGTCACTTTTTGGGGGTTTCCTCAGGGTGTCTTCATATGCGACATAGCTCCCAATTACCATTTCAACTAAATCCATTCTCCAAAAGTCATATGGTGCTCCTTCCACTCTGAAGCCTGCTCTGAGCCCATACATCAGTTTTTGAGCACATATAGGGTGTTTCTGTAAACTCCAGAATCAGGGTAAGGGTCCATTCAGACGTCCGTAGTGTTTTGAGGTCCGCAATTTGCCGGCACTTAATACAGAACTTACTCTGACAAGTAATGAGGCGGTTAACCCTACATTGTAAACCACCAAAACACACTAATCCCTGCTGAGGGTTATACCTACAAAATGAACAGTTACCACATTTGCGGTTGCCCTTGGGTACATATTCTTTCAACCATACATCTGGCTTTTTTTCTAAATACCTACTTCTAACCAACCTATCTTTCAAGGTATGGCTACGTCTAAAAGCTATTATGGGTTTGCTACATACCACCTCCGGCAGGGAATCATCACCACTCAATATATCCCAATTATGATAGATAGTCCTACGAATGGCATCCGCCATAGGACTATATTTGAATGAGAACATGAATCTGTGGGATATACCACCTCCTTTACCACTCTTCAAAT
The DNA here is from genome assembly GCF_905171765.1 of Bufo bufo. Lineage (NCBI taxonomy): Eukaryota > Metazoa > Chordata > Amphibia > Anura > Bufonidae > Bufo > Bufo bufo. Next base: position 28,461,730 of record NC_053392.1, on the reverse strand, counting down.
TCTTTTTGCAAGCCAACAAGTGGAGATCCTTCAAGGGGTAACCCCTTTTCAACAAACGCCTAGTTAGATCAAAGGCTTGGGATTTGAAATCCTCCTCCCAGCCATTGATCCTTCTAAGCCTTATTTACTGGCCATACGGTACTGCTGACTTTACACTTTGGGGGTGAAAACTATCGTAATGCAACACAGCGAATTCGTAGCCGTGGGCTTTCTGTATCCCTTAGTGACCAGTTGGTTGCCATAATAGAGTTTGAGTTTTGTTTGGCTGTTAACCCTTCATGTGTTGCAGGAAAAATTTAATAAAATTGAAAATTTGCTAAAAAAAAAGTGAAATTTTGAAATTTCATTCCCATTCTCCTTTAACTCTTGTGGGACACCTAAAGGGTTAACTAAGTTTGTAAAATCAGTTTTAAATAGCTTGAGGGGTGTAGTTTCTAAAATGGGGTGATTTATGGGTAGTTTCTAATATATAAGCCCCACAAAGTGACTTCATAACTGAACTGGTTCACAAAAAAAGAAAATGTCATTGACAAAATGATCCAAACATAAAGTAGACATATGGGAAATGTAAAGTAATAACTATTTTTAAGAGTTATTACTATTTATTTTAAAAGTCTAGAAATTGAAATTTGGAAAGTTGCAAATTTTTCCAAATTTCTGGTAATTTAATATTTTTATAAAAAATAAAATATTTTGATTCAAATTTACCACTGTCATGAAGTACAACATGTGACGAGAAAACAATCTCAGAATGGCTTGGATAAGTAAAAGCATTTTAAAGTTATCACAACATAAAATGATACATGTCAGATTTGCAAAAAATGGCCTGGTCCTTAAGGTGAAAAATGGCAGGGTCGGTAAACCCCCACAAAATGTCAGTGTCTCCAGAACTTGTCATGTGGCCTTAAGCATCAATTACAGCTTGACAACGACGTCTCCTGCTGTTCACAAGTCGACTTATTGTCTGCTGAGGCATGGCATCCCACTCTTCTTGAAGGGCGGGCCTCAGGTCATTTAGGTTCTGGGGTACAAGCCTCTACACGGTTCCCCAGTCTCCAGCAGCCGTTCTCTAATGATGGACCTCGATGAGCTGGCGCATTGTCCTCCATGAAGATGGCATTAGGCCTGTGTTGTTCCTGCAAAGGCACAATGACTGGATTAATGATGTTCTTCAAGTAGTATGGGCCATTCACAAAATGTAGGGAGGTTCTGTATTGACTAGACATCTGCCCACACTGTAACACCACCACCACCACCACCAAAGTCTCGTCTGGTGTGTTGTGCTTTTTCATAGGTGTACAACATTTATATCTAAATATCCTAATTATAGTGGATTTGATTATATAAGAGGCCATATTGTGACTTATTCACCATTTCGTATGTATTTTAAAGTAGGCCAAAAAAGGTTCATGGAAAGGACACGATTCATAAGGTTTCTTCTCTATTAGATCTGCCAGTCTGAGAAGAGTCATTCTTGTCTCCTTATAGATTTATGACTGAGATAAGGATATTCTCTAGATGCATCTGGTACTACCCCTATGGTTTTTTGTCTATTGATGAAGCAGAAAATCTGTGATGTATATGTACTATGTTGTTAAATATTATGAAGGACGTCAATGCATCTATTATCTTATATATTTCTCACTAGGAACGCATAAACTCCTAAAGCATGATGAAAAGAATTTTAAGTGTAAACCTTGTTACTAAGATAGTGTTTTTTTAACTAACAATCAATCAACCGTTGGAGTAACAGAGGAAACACATATGTCAGTGAGAGTACAAGGTCCATTATATTCTTATTGGTACCATAATTTTAGTAGCTTGGGAAATGTCTCAAATGGTACCCAAACGTCTGTGTTTTAATTGGTCCATGTGTCAAAGTTAATCCCTTAGCTATGATTTATGATTCCTTATGTTATGTGTATGGAATGTAAGACGAAATCAGACCTGGACATTTAACCCTTACTAGTATGATGCTAGTAGCTTATGCACCTAGGTACGAATGAGTAACATTGCACTAACAGCAGAAATGCATTCTGGGTGATAGTGACATCACAGTGATTATCATATGTACATGCCTAACCAACAATGATTGGAAAACTCCAAGTTAGGAAGGTGTGTCTAACTGATAAGTTTGTGATCATAAACCACACACACATGAAGGGGGAAAATACAGGGACACACAGAAAAAAAACTGAGAGAAACAATGAAAGAAAGGAGAGACCCCAGGAGAAAAATCCCAATGACCAGAATGTACTTTAGAGCTGACTTCCCTTAGACTCTGCATATCATCTGCATTCTCGGGTAACGTATAACTTTATTATGTGTAGTATTGATTATTTGGCTTGATTTTTAGTAACTCCCCGCTTTAGTGCGGATATATAATGTTAAAAGTGCTACATCAATATTATCATTATTCAGTAAAGATGCATAGTACTGAATAAAAGATCTAATATTGATTTCGGAGAAACTCTCTGATTGGAATATGCACATTCCATAGTCATTATCGGGCCTTTTAATTTATAATTTGTGTAGCGATACTATCCGATATTGGTCATAGTTTGATCAGAGCAAGGGTTCATATCTACTTAATCACTATTAAGTTTATTGTGTATATCTCATAATTGTCGTCGGGATGTTTGTATTACATTTTATTTTTGAGAGGTGTTATGGAACGCTGGTAGTCATGTTAAAGCCATCTAGTGGCGAATTTAGGGTACTGCATATCACTGTGTTTTATTGCATATTATGGAGTTTTATATTCATTAAGCTTTGATTGTATCTTGAGTTATTGTATAATAAATTATTTATATTTTTGCATAGACGCTTGTACCATGTTTTACTGATTGGACAATATAATTAATGATGATCTCTTTTTGAGGTGTTTTATACAGTCCTGATCAAAAGTTTAAGACCACTTGAAAAATGGCAAAAAATCCTATGTAGCATGGCTGGATCTTAACAAGGTTCCAAGTAGAGCTTCAACATGCAACAAGGAGAAATGAGAGGGAGACAAAACATTTTTTGAGCATTCAATTTAATGAAAACAACGAATAAACTGAAACAGGCTGTTTTTCAGCTGATCAAAAGTTTAGGACCACACCTCCAAAAAATCCCTAAACCCCCCAAAACAGAAATCCAACTTCCAAACATGAACTCAGTAATGAGTAGCTCCGCCGTTATTGTTTATCACTTCAAAAATTGGTTTCGGCATGCTTGATGCAAGCGTTCCCATGAGGTGAGTGGGAACATTTCTCCAAGTGGTGAAGACGGCCGCACGAGGGCCATCCACTGTCTGGAACTGTTGTCCATTTTTGTAAACTTCCCTTGCCATCCATCCCCAAAGGTTTTCAATTGGATTTAGATCAGGGGAACACGCAGGATGGGCCAAAAGAGTGATGTTATTCTCCTGGAAGAAGTCCCTTGTCCTGCGGGCATTGTGTACTGTATCGTTGTCCTGTTGAAAAACCCAGTCGTTACCACACAGACGAGGGCCCTCAGTCATGAGGAATACTCTCGCCAACATCTGCACATAGCCAGCGGCCGTTTGACGCCCCTGCACTTCCTGAAGCTCCGTTGTTCCACTGAAGGAAAAAGCCCCCCAGACCATTATGGCACCCCCTCCACTGTGGCGCATAGAAAACATCTCAGGTGGGATCTGCTTGTCATGCCAGTAACGTTGGAAACCATCAAGGTTACATTTTTCTCATCAGAGAATAAAACTTTCTTCCACCTTTGAATGTCCCATGTTTGGTGCTCTCTTGCAAAGTCCAAACGAGCAGTTCTGTGGCGTTCAAGGAGACGAGGTCTTTGAAGAGGTTTTTTGTTTTTGAAGCCCTTCAGTCTCAGATGCCGTCTGATGGTTATGGGGCTGCAGTCAGCACCAGTAAGGGCCTTAATTTGGGTCGAGGATCGTCCAGTGTCTTGACGGACAGCCAATTGGATCCTCCGGCTCAGTGCTGGTGAAATGTTTTTGGGTCTTCCACTTGACTTTTTTGTTCCATAACCCTCAGGATCATTTAAGAAATTCCCAATGACTGTCTTACTGCGTCCCACCTCAGCAGCGATGGCGGCTGTGAGAGACCCTGCTTATGCAGTTCAACAACCCGACCACGTTCAAAAATGGAGAGTTTTTTTGCCTTTGCCCTCACAACGTGTGACTACCTGACAGAAAAGGACAATGAATCCACATCTTTGCACAGATTTGGCCTTTTAAAGGCATGTGGTCCTAAACTTTGGATCAGCTGAAAAACAGCCTGTTTCAGTTTAATCGTTATTTTCAATTAATTAAATGCTCAATTTTTTTTGTCTCCCTCTCATTTCTTCTTGTTGCATGTTGAAGCTCTACTTGGAACCTTGTTAAGATCCAACAATGTAAAATATGATTTTTTTTGCCATTTTTCAAGTGGTCTTAAAGGGATTCTGTCATGAGATTTGAGCCCTATAAGCTAAACATATGGCCAGGTCCGTACTAATAACATGAATCCTAAACTGCCCTTATTAAACCTGCTTGTTGCTCTATTAGCCCAAAAAACTGGTTTTTATAAGCTGTCACTCGCCTACCTAAGGTGCCCAAGGGGTTTTACGTTAACCCAGGGTGCCCGCCCGCACCCCTCGCCGTCTGGTGCCCATCGCCGCCTTCCTCACCTCAGCCCCGCCTCCGCAATCCTCCCGTCCCTCTGCTAGATCCGGCGCCTGCGCACTAGGCTCAGCCTGATGCGCCACGGACTCCTGGCAGCGGCTTTGTTGAGCGCGATGACGTAAACGGTTTCTAATGGTCTGAATTGACACTTGGGTGCCTCTAACCTCCCTTTATGTAAACGGTTTCCAATGGTCTGACGTGACACTTCGATGCCTCTCACCTCCCTTGTGCCTGGAGTTGTTCATCATCCTGTTCCACAAATAAAGTGGTCATCAGTATGGGATGTGGCCAAAGGATGTCCACTTCTCCGCCTTTCTGTGACTCTTCCAGTTTCTCTGATACAACCTGCTGATGACTCTCTGTGACAGTCTAAGCTCAGTGGCCACTTACATCTGAGAACATCCTGCTTGAAGCCTCACAAATTGAGAGATACTGCTGATCAATTGTTAGGTGTCATCTAGGTCTCATGATGGCAAAGTGTGAACAGCATGATGAGGAGGACTGTTTAAATACCAATTCCTATTAAAGGGGTTCTGCACTTTGTTTAAACTGATGATCTATCCTCTGGATAGATCATCAGCTTCTGATCTGCAGGGGTCCGACTCCTGGGACCCCCGCCGATCAGCTGTTTACCGCTGGCCCAGTGACGTCACGACTAGTATCACTGGCCTGGGCGGGGCTAAGCTTTGTTCAATTGAATGGAGCTTAGCCCCGCCCAGGCCAGTTGATACAAGTCGTCATGTCACTGGCCAGCGGTAAACAGTGAGAAGGCCGCGGCGCTGCTGGAGCGCCGCTGCCTTCTCAAACAGCTGATCGTGGGGGTCCCGGGTGTCGGACCCCTGCCGATCAGAAGCTGATGATCTATCTAGAGGATATATCATCAGTTTAAACAAAGTGCAGAACCCCTTTAAATACCAAATTTATTGCACGATTCATGGATCAAACACCTGTTATAAATTTTGCCGTTAAGCTACTTGTTAGAGAACAGCAAGTTGTGCAAAAAGTATTGAAACACTGAACAGTTGGACATGTGCCTTTTAGGTTCATCCTGAAATTTCACCCACAAGCCAATTGAGCGGTGTTGATAGTGTGAGCAATTTAGTGTGTGAATACAAGTGAATATTTATTTAAGTAATAGCTGGATAGATTTAGGGATAGTGAAAAACTAGTGTGTTCAGGGTGGGAGTCATTTACACTGTCACGCACACAATCTACAGTATCTGTGCAAAAGAAAACGGACAATTAAGTGACGGCGCATTCTTTATTTAGAGCAGTGCCAGCTAAAATAGTTTTTTTCTTTTTTATTAATTTGAGCAAAACCTGCATTTTCTACAGCAGACAATCATCACACGGCATTTTGGTGTGTATTTGAGCAAACTTACATTTTAATATAGCATTTTCTAAGGCAATTAAATTTCTTGCATCACTCTGTGTACAATCACCATTTATGTGTGTATTTACAATAAAAACGTACACTGGAATATTGTATGTAGTACAGGAAAATAATTTCCTGCATCACAGACTGCAATTTGGTGTGTAGTTGAAAACAGAGTCATATTTGATTAGGATATGTTTGGCAACAGAAAATGAAAGAGGACGGGTTAATGGAGGAAAAACCACATCATCCACCAGTAATGTGAGTGGCTGTAGCGGCGGCGGTGCCGGCACTGTCAGACTCGGCACCACCCTCCCAGTCAGTGCCTCCACTAGCTGTTGGGCAACTGTTATTATGGATGAAGGAGAGGAAAATGTGGAAAGGACGACTGAGCCATCAACATTATCTGACAACAGGATGATGTTACTTCTGACAGCGACGTCACCCTCATTTTTTGCCTCTTCCTACTATTGCCTTCACAGACATCTCATTTCACTACCCCAGTCCACTAGTAATATGTCAGCTGCCCCTTCTAAAGGGATGCATTTTGAAAGGTCAAAAAAGCTGCTTCTTCAGGGGAGAGTAGCCAATAGCAGGCCGCGACTGATGGTAGATGCAGCAGCGGTCATGCAGGGATCCAGAGCGACGCGGTTGCCGAGGAGCAGGTAAGTATAATCCATACAAGGGTCCCGGGCATTGGCCGGGATATTTTCTATATCAGATAACCCCTTTAACTTCTAGGAAAGTACAGAGATCACATGACCAGATGTTTCTGCGGAGCACTTTGTCATGAATATCACAGGACCGGACATTATCGCAGAGACAAGTGCTCAGAAGTCGCATGATAGTTTTGTTATTGTTTATTGTAAAGATTTTCCAGAAATTACCCCTTCAGGACCCGGCCATTTTTCACCTTAAGGACCCGGCCATTTTTAGCAAATCTGTCACTTTATGTGGTGTCGGGTATTTATTTCATATAAGATATGAAATCATAAAAATTATGATTTCATATTTTTATGAAATATGAAAAATAAAAAATTAAAATTTTTATTGGCGGACATATAAACGCCAGTTCTTTTATTGATGAGATCTAAAGTTAATTTGTGCAGATAATGAAACAGGGTGCAATTAATTATATAAAATATAATTTATTACAAATAAATACATGCAGTAAAAATGGCATACAAATGAATACAATGATAATATCAAAATTGACCACAAAATGATGCTCCGCCGTTTACGCCGGGCTTACTTAATTTAGTACACCAAGTACAATACAATGTTATTCAAATATTATCAAATTATTTCTGATTATTAAAATATTATAATGTAACAATAACAACAAAACAATAGAAATGAATCTGTAGAAAATTCCTTATGCTCAATCAAAGAATATGGCAGTAAGAGACATCTTATAAATACGCCCGTTGGCCTAACTACGGATAATAAAATCCAATCAGAGATTCCACTCTGATAGCAATATTACAAGAATTCTAATGATGTGCACGTTCATTAAAATTTCCCATAAAATTATTGTTTTAACACTATTGACCCACTAATAATGGGGTCTCAACTATATGCCAATTGGAGCGATTTATAATTACTGCAAATGAAATAAATTATACATTACCCCTGGCTTTGGGATAAAGAGCTTTTAGAATGGACTCAGCTTTCCAAGGTTCAGATATGTCCCGTCTTATGGTATGTTCCTGACGTGTGAAGTGATGCTGATGAATGAATCTTTGTAAAGAGTTCCGTTGTGAAGAAGTCCTTGTGAAGTTTTTCTTTTTGTGAAGTTTGTGAAGTGTCTGTGAAGAAGTGTGTCCTGATCTACCCAAAAACTGGATCAGATATCCCCATCCTTATCTATGCCCATCCCCTCTTGGAATAGGGATTACCAATTAGATAAGGTGGGTGTGACGTATGTTAAACATGGGAATGATGTCACTTAACTGACATTCCTCAGAAACTTCTGCCCATCTACCACTTGATGGCACTGTTGTATCATATAACAATTTTGAATATTTTAAGAATTAACATATATACAGATTGTTTTATTACTACTTAAACTTTGCCCTTTCACACCTTAAATCAATTAGGAGGGGTTCTTTCTGACACTTTGCTCAGACTGACTGGCGGTATCAGAAGTTTTCCTAATCCCTGAATTTATGGGGCAGATAGGAGTCAGGATGGTTTTTCTGGTTTGTGTACCTTAACTGTCTTCAGCTATTGAGTAATGATGTTTGAAATAACATCAGCTCCTCTAAAATAAACCCTATTTAAGAAAATTCTATATCCCCTAGAATATATCCTCTCAATGAGATACAGACACATAAAGATACATTAATAATATTTGGTTATAATACATCAATATCACATAGTATATATGAATCATTAATAAGTTCAAACGCTAAATAAATGCACACAGGAATATAGATCTATATGCGAATATATGAATAGATATCTGTTCCACACCAGATGTGTTTTATGGACGTCTCTTATCAGATCATGGTTTAGCCATGAAACACCCATTGTTCCTCGGACAGACAAATTTAGAGAAACCTGTGTAGATAAATCCATGTCTCTAAACAATAATAAAAGTATAGTCTTCTCTATATATTCACTTTTAACACATTGAACTTGCTATGAACCCATCTTGGTTTTTTTCCAGGTTCATGCTGATCACATGCTGTTAAAGGCAATGATCATCCATATTGAATATAGTATCATCAGATACATTGTACACTTATGAAAATGCACAACAGTGGTGATAACTTTAAAAACGCTTTTACTTAACCAGGCCATTGTTTTCTCGTCACATATTGTACTTCATGACAGTGGTAAAATGAAGTAAAAAAATTTCATTTTTATAAAAAAAAAATATATATATACCACATTTACAAAAAATTTGGAAATATTTGCAAATTTCAATTTCTTTACTTTTATAATAGATAGTAATAACTCCAAAAATAGTTATTACTTTACATTCCCTATATGTCTAATTCATGTTTGGATCATTTTGTAAATAAAATTTTTTGGGGACCTTAGAAGGCTTAGAAGCAAATATTAAAATTTCCAAAACCCAATTTTTTAAGGACCAGTTCAGTTATGAAGTCACTTTGTGGGGCTTACATATTAGAAACCACCCACAAATCACCCCATTTTAGAAACTACACCCATCAAGCCATTCAAAACGGATTTTTAAGAGCTTTGTTAATCCTTTACGTGCCCCACAAGATTTAAAGGGAAATGGGAATGAAATTTAAAAATTTCACTTTTTTAGCAGATTTAAAATTTTTATTTATTTTTTCTGCAACATAAAGGGTTAACAGACAAACACAACTCAAAATCTATTACCCTGAATCAGGAGTTTACAGAAACGCCCCATATGTGCTCAAAAACGGATGTATGGGTGCAGTACGCAGCCCTGAAGGGTATTGCGATGGTGAGGTCACGGTTAATAGGCAAAACGAGGGTTGCTCTTGGTTACTCACAGTTTATGAAAGACCCTGGGCAGGTGTACAGCAGTGATGGAGAGGCTGGCACTTGGATCCTCTGGGGCATTCTCTGTATATAGGGACCAGGCCAGGTGGTAGGTGAGGTGCCCTAGGTGTTGTAGGTTTAATGTGCCTGTGGCAAGATCCCTTAAAGTTCGTGACGCCAGTGCCGGTGGCACACTGATTTGTTGCAGTAATAATGGAGGAACACAAGTTGCAGTGAACCAAAACTTCCTTTTACTGAAACAGTTAACTATTTACAGTTCTTTGTTCAGTTCCACATGTACAAGAAGGTAACAGGCAGGCTTTACATCCAATGGCAGGCACAATGTTCTTGCAAGGTACTCAGAGGGTTAAACACTTACAGATCAGGCTGCACTTTTCCTCAGAATCCTGTCTGTCTTTATCCCAAGGCCCGTATGCCCTATTGCTGGCTTTATCCTTGGTTAGGGAAACTTCCTCTCGTATATATCTCCTTGCTTTGCATAAATCCTTCTGCCCTTCAGCTCTCTGCTTGGCTGGAAACAAACTTGGCTCTGCACTGTACTCTTGTGGGAACTTATCTTCTCAGGAGGCAGGCTCTTCTCCTGGTAGCAAGCTAGAAGGCTGGGTTGTCTAGCTGCATATCAGAGGCTGGATCCCAGCTACCCTCTGGCTAGGGTGCAACACTAGACTTCTCAAAATCCACTCCTCTTTTCACTGACCCTCCCTGGTCTGGACCTGGCTATTTATACTAGGGGTTCCCTAGCTCCCTCTACAGTCTAGGAGGAGGAATTACACCCCTAATAGGCCTGGTACTCAGGAGATAACAAATACCATGACAATTTACATTAAAATGACATATAAAATACAATGACCATGTTCCACAGGAGGTGGAGAACAAACGTGACCCAATTGAACCTTGTGTAGTGCCCACATTTACCTAGTGGGACACTACATGGGCACAGAGCAGGCTTCAGAGTGGAAGGAGCACCATATGGCTTTTGGAGAGCGGATTTAGCTGGAATGGTAATAGGGAGCCATTTCACATATGAAGACACCCTGAGGTGTCCGGCTTGTTGACAGTGGTAGTGGTACCTCGCACTCGGGCAGGAGAACTGGTGTTAGTGTGAATGGTGGTCAGTAGAAGGATGTCCCTCATGTCCTTGTACTTAACCACCAGCATGTTCTCATGGAGGAGAGCCCTACTTTCACCCATTCTGTGGTTTCCCTACCAGGGATCTAGGAAGGCCTCTCTGATTTTTGTGCACTGTGCCGCAAGCCACAGTACCTCTGGCAGTTAGGGACATGAATAGGGGTATGCTGGTATAATAGTTATCCAGATAGAGGTGGTAACCCTTATCCAGCAGTGAGTGCAGTAAGTCCCACACTATCTTCCCAGTAACTCCTAGGATGGGGGGGCATTCAGGGGGTTGTATCGGGAATCTTTCCCTTCATAAACCCGGAACCTGTAGGTGTACCTAGAGGTACTCTCGCACAGCTTGTACATTTTAATTCCATACCGTGCCCGCTTGCTGGGCAGGTACTGGCGGAATTTAACCCTTCCTTGAAAATGTACAAGGGACTTGTCTATGCTAATTTCTTTTTCTGGGGTGAAGACCTCTGTAAATTTGGAGGTGAGGTACTCCAGGAGGGGTCTTATTTTGAATAGATGGTCTAATTGGGGGTAATTTTTTATTTTTTTTTGGGGGGGAGGGGGGGGCAGTGTGCGTTATCGTTATAATGTAAGAATTTCAAAATGCATTCAAATCTTGAGAAGGACATGGCCATATTGTAAATTGGAGTGTGGTACACGACATCTAAACTCCAATATTGTCTCATTTCGAGTTTTTTTTTTACCAGGCCCATATGCAGCAAAAGTCCCCAAAACATCATAATGTCGACTGCATTTACTGGGGTCCATCCAGATGCTTAGCACTTGTTGGCCCTTTTGCCTTCACTCTGCGGTCCAGCTCACCCCAAACCATCTCGATTGGGTTCAGGTCCGGTGACTGTGGAGGCCAGGTCATCTGGCGCAGCACCCCATCACTCTCCTGCATGGTCAAATAGCCCTTACTTTCAAAGTTTTCCCAATTTTTCGGCTGACTGACTGACCTTCATTTCTTAAAGTAATGGTGGCCACTCGTTTTTCTTTACTTAGCTGCTTTTTTCTTGCCATAATACAAATTCGAACAGTCTATTCAGTAGGACTATCAGCTGTGTATCCACCTGACTTCTCCTCAACGCTACTGATGGTCCCAACCCCATTTATAAGGCAAGAAATCCTACTTATTAAACCTGACAGGGCACACCTGTGAAGTGAAAACCATTTCAGGGGACTACCTCTTGAAGCTCATCAAGAGAATGCCAAGAGTGTGCAAAGCAGTAATCAAAGCAAAAGGTGGCTACTTTGAAGAACCTAGAATATGACATATTTTCAGTTGTTTCACACTTGTTTGTTATGTATATAATTCCACATGTGTTAATTCATAGTTTTGATGCCTTCAGTGTGAATCTACAATTTTCATAGTCATGAAAATAAAGAAAACTCTTTGAATGAGAAGGTGTGTCCAAACTTTTGGTCTGTACTGTATATATATATATATATATATATATTTAGCTAGCACAAAAAAAACACTTGCCAGACACAGCTCACGCACAGAAAAAGTGGTGCAGAGCTGGAAAAGACAAAAAATAGGCAAAAAAAAAAAAGGACAGACTGGAGCCGGGAGAGGAGTGGAGGGACAGGGAATCTGAAACTGCTGCAGATAAGCCAAAGATCACTGCAGCTGTTCCAGATGTTGTCAAAGCAGTGAAAAGCTCTGATTTATGTGGTAGTACCACAAGTCCCAGCCGACAACCAGCAGCACAGAAGGGCACAGGCCCTCTCTGCAAGCAGTCACCAAGCTATAATGGCTGCCTGCAGAGAGGAACCAACTTCTTTCAGCTGCATAGCGCTGCCATTGGCTGGAGCGTTGTTCCAGCCAATCGCAGAGGGCTGGGAGGGGACACCTGTGTCTGGTGTCCCCTCCCTGACCTCGGAGGTGACATGGGCTGATGTAATCAGCCCCTGCCACCTCTAGTCAAACCCCCCCTGCAGCACCATACCATTGCCGGCGCTGCCATGGGCTTCACTAATCGGCCAATCGGGGCTGCAGGGGGGGGGCGGAAAAACTCCTGCTCGCCCTCAGCTAAGATGGCTGCTTGCCGATTAGTGCAGCCATCTTATTTCGGTCACAGCGCGGTGACTGGAGTTAACCATGACGTACCATTACCTCAAGATGCGGGAACGCACTGACTTCTATGGCGTAAAAGTGCGTCATGTGTTGGGAAGGGGTTAAAACCAATCTCAGAGCACAATTGTGGAACCCGAAAAGATGTTAAAAAAGAGAAAGAAAAAAGGAAAAAGAAGGGGAAAAGGAAAAAGCAGAAGGAAAAAAACTGAAGAAGAAAACGTATCTATATATATATAGATAACGCTACTTGTAAAAATGGAGCAAAGATCATCATTGAGACCTTGGGTTGCAATTGTATCGAGTTGAAAAATCCATTTAGCCTCTTTTTGCGCTAGCCTCTTACTGACAAGAACCTGATCAATTCCCCTTAGGCCTATTGCACACGGCCGTTTTTTTTTCCCGTTTACTGGCCGTTTTTTGCGTTCCGTATACGGAACCATTCATTTAAATGGTTCCGCAAAAAAATATGAATGTACTCCGTATGCATTCCGTTTCCGTATTTCCGTTTTAACATAGAACATGTCCTATTATTGCCCGCAAATCACGTTCCGTGGCTCCATTCAAGTCAATGGGTCCGCAAAAAAAACGGAACACATACAGAAAGGCATCCGTATGTCTTCCGTTTCCGTTCTGTTTTTTGCTGAACCATCTATTGAAAATGTTATGCCCAGCCCAATTTTATCTATGTAATTACTGTATACGCCATACGGAAAAACGGAACGGAAAAACGGAACAAAAACAGAAACACAATGGAAACAAAAAAACGGAACAACGGATCCGTGAAAAACGGACTGCAAAACACTGAAAAAGCCATACGGTCGTGTGCAATAGGCCTTACCTTGAGTAACGAGCCGTTACACTCATGATACATTTTGAAATGGCGGTTCAGTAACCAGTGAGGCAGAAAAGGTCCCTACAAATGATGTGTAGTCGGCTATTTCCTATCACTGGTAAGGAGCAGGTCCTTACGGAGTTTAGTATTTAGTCACAACCCTACAGCCTCGTCTTTCTTTGCCCAGAACTAGAAATGCGCTGTTGACTAAGAACCTGGCATTGTGCCTGCACGGGCAGCAGGAGAAGCCACGTGCTCGACACGTGACTGCCCTCACTGACTTGTACATGTTAGGGTGGAGCTATAGTTAACTGCTGTGGGTGTGGTTTTGCTAGGCTCCGCCCCGGTAGTATATAAAGCTGATCCCAGAGCCGTCTCCTCTCACAGCAGCTGTGTGGTTGCTAGAGGTCAGTGGTCCTGTGTTGACACCATGAATGACAGGGCTCTGTGGAGGGTGTGAGAGCTCTTGTCCAGTCATGGCGGCTATCATGCAGACACTGTGGCTTCTGCTCAGGACTGCTGAGAATTAGTTCCATTCACCTTTTTCTGCTTTGTTAATTTTAAATAAAGCTATTTACTTCAATCTGTCAGCAGGGTCTCCCTTTGGGCAGCTCTGAGTTCTGCACGATCTGAAGCGGAGGACGGGCTGAGGAGTCAGGAGAGGATTGTGCAGATTTATTCCATCTGTATCCCAAGGAGTAAAAAAGCAGAGACATGGCCGCTCTGAGGACACCGCCCGCTACGAGCAGAGCTTTGTTTCATCCATGATCACATTCAGCCAGCAGAGGGCGCCGCTCTGAGGACACCGCCCGCTACGAGCAGAGCTTTGTTTCATCCATGATCACATTCAGCCAGCAGAGGGCGCCACTCTGAGGACACCACCCGCTACGAGCAGAGCTTTATTTCATCCATGATCAAATTCAGCCAGCAGAGGGCGCTGCTCTGAGGACACCACCCGCTACGAGCAGAGCTTTGTTTCATCCATGATCACATTCAGCCAGCAGAGGGTGCCGCTCTGAGGACACTACCCGCTACGAGCAGAGCTTTTTTCATCCATGATCACATTCAGCCAGCAGAGGGCGCCGCTCTGAGGACACCGCCCACTACGAGCAGAGCTTTATTTCATCCATGATCACATTCAGCCAGCAGAGGGCGCCGCTCTGAGGACACCGCCCGCTACAAGCAGAGCTTTATTTCACCTGTGATGACGTGCGACAAGCAGAGAGCACTGCTCGCCATGAGCAGAGCGTTATTTCTCCCGCAATGACAAGCAGCCAGCAGAGGGCGCCGCTCCGAGGACACCACTCTCTGAGCAGAGCTTTATTTCATCCATGATCACATTCAGCCCGCAGTGGGCACTGCTCTGAGGACACCACCCGTTACAAGCAGAGCTTTATTTCATCCATGATCACATTCAGCCCGCAGTGGGCACTGCTCTGAGGACACCACCCGTTAGAAGCAGAGCTTTATTTCACCTGTGATGACATGTGGCCAGCAGAGGGCGCCTCTCTGAGGACACTGCGCTCTACGAGCGGAGCTTTATTTCATCCATGATCATCACATTCAGCCAGCAGAGGGCGCCACTCTACATCAAGTGCAAATATGCAAGAGAAGTCACCAATCTGTAGAACTGCATACAGCAGCATCTTCACGGTTAAGCCCTTGTGTTCACATTAACGCCCGGCAGGGGTGTAGCTATAGGGGGTGCAGAGGTAGCAGTCGCTACCGGGCACAGGAGCCTGAGGGGGCCCAAAGACCCTTGTGCTGCATAAGAAGATACTGGTATTATAGAAATGCTGGTCAAGTTACACCTCTGGCTGGAGGGAAGGAGTTAGTTCAATAATTTGCATGGTAGGGTAGTTTCAATTTTTACCTCAGGCAGTACAAAGGCAATATGCTTCCCTGCTTCTGACCACAGAGCACTGAGGAGAGGGGGGCCCAAGCTGAACTCTTGCACCAGAGCCCATAAGCCTTTAGCTATGCCCCTGACGCCCGGTTAACAGGATGTATGGTTACAGTACACAGGGACATGGCTAGGGGGGCGGTAGCAGGCACGCCAAAGTCTGGATAAGCAGCTGCTGATGGACTCTAGGCGACAATACTATCTACACAAGGGTCCAGCTCCATTGGATGCCAGTCAAGAAGTCACGAGTAGTGCAGAAGATGGATCTCCAGGGAATGATTTCTAGCCCTGGAATAGTATACGGAGGAGGCCGGCAGCCATAGCTGAGGACAGTATAGGGTTAATGCCTAAACTGCCCTCCAAGGAACAGTTCTGTCGTGCTCAGCTGTCTCTGTGGTGGTTCCTCTCGTGGACCATGAGGTTTGACCTCTGGTGGAAGCTCTTGTCGCAGTGCTTGCACATGTAAGGTCTCTCCCCCGTGTGTGTCCTCTGATGGTCCTTCAGGTTGGACTTCTTCCGGAAATACTTCCTGCACGTGGAGCACTGATAGGGTTTCTCCCCCGTGTGGATTCTCTGGTGTCGGACGAAGCTGGAGTTATCTCTGAAGCTCTTGTCGCATCCGGGGCACTTGTAGGGCCTCTCGCCTGTGTGTGTCCGCAGGTGGATATTGAGGTGGGAGCTGCGGATGAAGCTCTTGTCGCAGTAGGAGCACTTGTAGGGCCTCTCCCCTGTGTGCGTCCTCATGTGCACCTGGAAGCTGGATTTATGGCAGAAGGTCATACCGCACACGCTGCAGATGATGAAGGTCTGCCCACGCTGTTGGAAACTGATGGGATAGACCTCCTCCACCGGCCGTGCTGCAGGGAAGGGAAGCTTTATATCCATGAAGCTGGGCTCACACTCGGGGGAGAGCCGCGGGTGTCGGGGTGCCTTGTTCTCTTTGGGTTCAGTTTGTTTGTTTTGGTCGGAGTCATGTAATCCAGACACAGACTTGATCTGATGGGCGATCCCTTTCCTCCTGCGGATCCGATCCATGCAGGTCTGCTCAGGTGTGGGGTCTCCAGTGGTCCGGCTCTTACACAGTGCTCTGGTTTTACTTGCTGCCCACTCACTGTTGGCTCCTAAAAAAGGGGAAAAAACAAATTCACTGGAAGCAGCACCGAAAAAAGGCCACACGCTCTAGTCACATCCAAAGTTGCATTTACAGTTCTATTGGGGGCCAAACAGAAAATGCCCTAACGGCTGAGCTCTTAGGCTACTTTCACACTTGCGTTCGGGGTTCCGCTTGTGAGTTCCGTTTGAGTTCCGTACTGCCCCAATGCATTCTGAGTGGACGCGGATCCGCTCAGAATGCATCAGTTTGGCACCGTTTGGCCTCCGTTCCGCTCAGCAGGCGGACACCCGAACGCAGTTTGCAGCGTTTTCGTGTCCGCCTGGCCGTGCGGAGCCAAACTGATCCGTCCAGACTTACAATGCAAGTCAATGGGGACGGATCCGTTTGACGTTGACACAATATGGTGCAATTGCAAACGGATCCGTCCCTCATTGACTTTCAATGTAAAGTCAGGAGTCCCTATTAATATACCATCAGATCAGAGTTTTCTCCAATCCGATGGTATATTTTAACTTAAAGCGTCCCCATCACCATGGGAACGCCTCTATGTTAGAATATACCATCGGATTTGAGTTAGATCATGAAACTCAGATTCGACAGTATATTCTAACACAGAGGCGTTCCCATGGTGATGGGGACGCTTCAAGTTAGAATATTCTAAAAGAACTGTGTACATGACTGCCCCCTGCTGCCTGGCAGGTGCTGCCAGGCAGCAGGGGGCAGACCCCCCCCTCCCCTGTATTTAACTCATTTTTGGCCAGTGCGGCCCCCCTCCCTCCCCTGTATTTAACTCATTGGTGGCCAGTGCGGCCGGCCCCCCCTGTATTTAACTCATTGGTGGCCAGTGCGGCCGGTCCCCCCTCCTAATTAAAATGACCGACCCCCCATCATTGGTGGCAGCGGAGAGTTCCGATCGGAGTCCCAGTTTAATCGCTGGGACTCCGACCGGTAACCATGGCAACCAGGACGCTACTGCAGTCCAGGCTGCCATGGTTACTTAGCAATTTTAGAAGCATTATACTTACCTGCGATGTCTGTGACCGGCCGGGCGCTCCTCCTACTGGTAAGTGAAAGGTCTGTGCGGCGCATTGCTTATAGCACAGACCTTTCACTTACCAGTAGGAGGAGCGCCCGGCCGGTCACAGACATCGCAGGTAAGTATAATGCTTCTAAAATTGCTAAGTAACCATGGCAGCCAGGACTGCAGTAGCGTCCTGGTTGCCATGGTTACCTGTCGGAGTCCCAGCGATTAAACTAGGACTCCGATCGGAACTCTCCGCTGCCACCAATGATGGGGGGGGTCGGTCATTTTAATTAGGGGGGGGGGGGCGGCCGCACTGGCCACCAATGAGTTAAATACAGGGGAGGGAGGGAGGGAGGGGGGGCCGGCCGCACTGGCCACCAATGAGTTAAATACAGGGGGGGGGGGAAGGGTGGGGCGGCCGCACTGGCCACCGATGAGGTAAATACAGGGGAGGGAGGGGGGGTCTGCCCCTGGCACCTGCCAGGCAGCAGGGGGCAGTCATGTACACAGTCCTTTTAGTATATTCTAACTTGAAGCGTCCCCATCACCATGGGAACACCTCTGTGTTAGAATATACTGTCGGATCTGAGTTTTCACGAAGTGAAAAATCTGATCTGAAAAAAACAGTTATGCAGACGGATCCGTTCTGAACGGATGCAAGCGTTTGCATTATAGGAGCGGATCCGTCTGTACAGACACCAGACGGATCCGCTCCGAACGCAAGTGTGAAAGTAGCCTTAAAGGGAACCTGACCTCTGCATAATGTCCCCCAAACTGCCCCCAGGACCTTAACCCGTAGGATACCAGCACCACACATGTACGGCGCAGGTACTAGAGTCACAAATCCCAGCGCTGTACAGCTACAGCGCTCTGATCGGGCGGCGCAGAAGCTGTGCCTACCAGATCAGCTGCAGGGGTCCGGCAGTCACTGATAGCCAACCCCCTGCTGTATGCGCTGGCATCAGTGTTTTCACTAAGGGTTTCATTAACCCTTGCACTGCTGCGGTCAGCGCTGACCACGGCACGTCAGGTATCCTGCCAGGTGGGGGGTGGCCAACGGGTCCCCGCGCTGCTGTGACGGGTACCCGATTGCAGGGAAGGCAGCCCGATGCCTTCCTTAGGCATCGTGGTTGCCATCCATGACAGTCTGTGAGATTCAGCCCCCTGTATTACACTGATAATACACTTATAGCCAATGCATTACAATACAGAAATATTGTAATGCATTGTAAATGGGATCAGACCCCGAAAAGTTGAAGTCCCAGAGTGGGAAAAAGCATCCTTTTCGCAAAATAAAGTAAAAAAAAAAATAATAGTTTTTTAAATAGGGGGAAAAAAAAGAAAAAGTATCGGCGCGTCCATATGGACCGGCTCTATAAAAATATCACATGATCTACCCCATCAGGTGAACGCCGTAAAAAAAAAAAAAAACTGTCAAAAAAGCAATTTTCTGGTCACCTTGCCTCACAAAAAGTGTAATATTAAGAGATAAAAAAAGGCCATCTCATCCTGCAAAAAATGAGCCCCTAAGACAATCACCCCCAAAAAATAAAAATAGGGCTCTTAAAAAATGGCAACACAAAAACAAGATTTTATTCTGTTCAAAAAGTATTTCACTGAGTAAAAATAAAAATGATAGACATATTAGGTATCGCCGCGTCCGTAACAACCTGCTCTATAAAAATATCACATGAGATGGCCCCTCAGGTGAATGCTGTAAAAAAAAAATTTTTAAACGATGCGAAAACAGCCATTGTTTTCACCTTGCCTCACAAAAAGCAATTCCATGCGATCAAAAAGTCTTCTATACCTCAAAATGGTACCAAACAATCACCTCATCCCACAAAAAAATGAGTCCCCACATAAGACAATCACTTAAAAAATAAAAACCAATGGCACCCATAATCCTATCCATCAAAATCTGCGCTGCAAAAGCCATATGGCGCTCCTTCCGTCCTGCCATGTGCCCCCACAGCAGTTTACCACCACATATGGGGTGTTGCCCTATACAGGAGAAAATGGTTAATAAATTATGCCCTGTGAAAATGAAAAAATTGGGGGCTAAAGCAACACTTTATTGGAAGAAACAAAACCTTTAACAACCAAGTGTTTCCAACTTCCATAAAACGCTTAGGGGTCAAAGTGGTCAGTACCCCCTTTAACCACCTCCGGACCGCCTAACGCAGATTCGCGTTCCGGAGGTGGCAGCGCTGCGCACAGTCACGCATATACGCGTCATCTCGCGAGACGCGAGATTTCGCTCAAAGCCGGCCCGCGCATGCGCATCGCGGGCCGGCAAAAGTTAAAGAACAAGTTCGTCACCAGCCTGCCAGCAACGATCATTGGCGGGCAGGCTGGCGATTTTCAAAAAATCCAATCACAAGCCATATAACAGATCATATTAGTAAATATGATCTGTTATATGGCTTCTCTGCTCCTCTGCTGGTCCTTTTCGTCGGTTGGATCCAGCAGAGGAGCAGACTGAACTGTGAGTACACCAAACACTTCACTGTAGCCCCTGATCACCCCCCTGCACCCCAATTAACCCTTTGATCACCCCTTTGATCGCCCCCTGTCAATCACTAGTGAAAGAAAAAAAGTGATCAGTGTAAACTGACACTTTCTTTTTTCACTGGTATTGACTGTTAGGTTTTAGGGATAGTTTAGGCCCCTTGGTTAGGTAATTTAGCGTGAGTTAGCGCCCAGCCCACCGCACCGCAGTCACTTATTCGCTGTTTAGCGTATCGCTAATCAGCATTTGTACTTTTATAGTATCTGTAAGTGATCAAAACTGATCACGGTCAGATCTATAATAGTATTAGTGTCACCTTAGCTCGCCCTCCACCCAAAACGCAGTGTTTGCCCGATCAGGCCTGATCGGTCGCCCACACGTGCGTTCACCCACGCCCGCCCGCCCCACCGCAGTGACAAAAAATATATATTTTTTTGATCACTGCACATTCATTTTACACGCACTGCGGCGATAAAAAAATCAGTTTTGATATTTTTTATCAACCGCAGCGGCCTCCGGTACTTCGCTAGCCTCCCCTTCGTAAGACAGGCTTGCTTTTTTTCTTGGGTAGTCTCAGGGAATACCCCTAAATTTAGTAGTCCAAAATGTCAAACAGGGGGTATTCTTCTGAAGAGGCCTACAGGATTCTGACCCAGTCGGATGAGGAATGGGAACCCTCATCTGATGAATCTAGCGGGTCAGAATATGAACCTGTAGAAAGCAGTGGCTCTCTGACCCAAAGTTCGGACGAGGAGGTGGAGGTCCCTGATAGCACCAGGCGTACCCGGCCCCGTGTCGCTAGACCACAGGTTGCGCAGGATCCGCTTCAAGAGCAGCAGAGTGGGGCTGTCGCTGCCGGATCACGTGGGGAGGCATACACCAGCAGCGCAGCCCTCCCTGGACCTAGTACCAGCACTGCCGTACAACATGGTGACGTGGCGAGCACCAGAAGGGCAGTTGAAGCTGGTACGGTGGCACGTGCAGTAGTTACCCCGTCGCAGCCACCGCACAGACAGGCCCGTAGAGCCCCTAGAGTCCCTGAGGTGCTGGCAAACCCTGATTGGCAGTCACCAACTTCAGCCGCACCATTAGTTCCCCCTTTCACCGCCCAGTCTGGAGTTCGGGTTGAGACGGCTCAAATCGGTTCGGCCCTGGGATTTTTTGAGCTGTTCTTGACTGCGGAGCTCTTGGACTTAGTCGTGGCAGAGACAAACCGGTATGCCACACAATTTATATCCGCCAACCCGGGAAGCTTTTATGCCCAGCCTTTCCGGTGGAAACCAGTCCAAGTTTCCGAAATTAAAAATTTTTTGGGCCTTCTCCTCAACATGGGTCTAACTAAAAAGCATGAATTACGGCCATATTGGTCCACGAACACGATTCATCACATGCCCATGTTCTCTGCTGCTATGTCCAGGGCACGATTTGAGGCCATCCTCCGTTTCCTGCATTTTAGCGACAACACCACCTCCCGTCCCAGAGGCCACCCAGCTTTTGACCGGCTCCACAAAATTCGGCCCCTCATAGACCACTTCAACCAGAAATTTGCAGATTTCTATACCCCCGAGCAAAACATCTGCGTAGACGAGTCCCTAATACATTTTACCGGGCGCCTTGGCTTCAAACAATACATCCCAAGCAAGCGTGACCGGTATGGGGTCAAATTGTATAAGCTCTGTGAAAGGGCCACAGGCTATACCCACAAATTTCGGATCTATGAGGGAAAAGATCAGACCCTGGAGCCGGTCGGTTGCCCTGACTACCTGGGGAGCAGTGGGAAGACAGTCTGGGACTTGGTGTCACCCTTATTCGGCAAGGGGTACCATCTTTATGTGGACAATTTCTACACAAGTGTGGCCCTCTTTAGGCATTTGTTTCTAGAACGGATTTGCGCCTGTGGCACCGCGCGAACTAGTCGCGTGGGCTTCCCCCAACGGCTTGTAACCACCCGTCTTGCAAGGGGGGAGAGGGCTGCCTTGTGTAACGAAGAACTGCTCGCGGTGAAATGAAGAGACAAGCGTGACGTTTACATGCTCTCCTCCATTCACGCAGACACGACAATACAAATTGAGCGAGCAACCCGTGTCATTGAAAAGCCCCTCTGTGTCCACGACTATAATGCGCTCATGGGAGGGGTGGACTTCAATGACCAGATGTTGTCTCCGTATTTAGTTTCCCGCAGAACCAGACGCTGGTATAAGAAGGTGTCTGTATATTTAATTCAATTGGCGCTGTATAATAGTTTTGTTCTCTACAGTAAGGCTGGGAGAACACGATCCTTCCTCAAATTTCAGGAAGAGATCATCGAGAACCTCCTTTATCCAGGAGGTTCCGTGGCCCCATCCACCAGTGTAGTTAGCCGTCTACACGAGCGACATTTCCCCAGTGTCGTTCCTGGTACCTCAACCCAACCGTCACCCCGAAAAAGATGTTGTGTCTGTAGCAGGAGTGGAATAAGGCGTGACACCCGCTATTTCTGTCCTGACCACCCTGCCCTATGCTATGGAGAGTGTTTCCGGAAGTACCGCACACAGGTACACCTAGCATAGGGATCACATCTCACCAGGACAGGCACACAGGGCTATTAGGGCCCTTTTACTCACAGCTGCTGCAAACCTCTCCTTTCACCTGGGATAAAGTGCATAACGTACTTCGCCACATATTTGGGCGATTTGCGCTTTGCACATTGTCCCATGGGGAAGGAGAGGTTTGTTCTATAAAAGGTAAAAAAAACTAAAAAAAAAAAAAAATACCGGTAAGTAAAAAAGTTAACGTTCAGTTAAAAAAAGTTTATATGTTCTGTTCAAAAGTTAATAAATTTATTGTGTTGCGGCCTGGTTTTTTCTTTTTTTTTTTTTTTTTTTTACCTTCCCGGTGGACCAACCGATCGACTTGCTGCAGCACTGATGTGCATTCGGACAGAAGCATTGCGCTGCTGTCAGATTACACGCAAGTCGGTGTATGCGGCGCTGCAAGACGAGATTTCTCCTCTGCAGTAAAAGATACGTTTGCCGAGGCATATGAGCTGAGGAGGCGGCGGTGTTCATATACTTTGGCAAACACTTTGTATATATAAAAAAAAAAATCCCGGCAATGATTTATTCATCCACATCGATTGATGTGAATGGAGAAATCTGGTTTGCCAGGGCATACGAGCTAAGTGGGTATGGATGTTGGGCGGAGCTCCTATGTCCTGGCAGACGCCTTTCCCCTCCTTTTTCTTTTTTTGGCAGAGATTTTTTTATCCACATTGATCGATGCGAATGAAGAAATCTGTGCCGTTCATTTTTTTCTTTCAGCCCAGAGGCTGAACGGAAAAAAAAAATCTCATTACCCGTATGCTCAATATAAGGAGAATAGCAGAAACTCCTAATGCTGGGCATACATGTAATGATTGCGGAGACCCTCAAATGCCAGGGCAGTACAAACACCCCACAAACAACACCATTTTGGAAAGAAGACACCCCAAGGTATTCGCTGAGGGGCATATTGAGTCCATGAAAGATTGAAATTTCTGTTCCAAGTTAGCGGAAAGGGAGACTTTTTTTTCTATGAACTCGCCATGCCCCTCATTGAATACCTTGGGGTGTCTTCTTTCCAAAATGGGGTCACATGTGGGGTATTTATACTGCCCTGGCATTTTAGGGGCCCCAAAGCGTGAGAAGAAGTCTGGTATCCAAATGTCTAAAAATGCCCTCCTAAAAGGAATTTGGGCACCTTTGCCCACCTAGGCTGCAAAAAAGTGTCACACATGTGGTATCTCCGTATTCAGGAGAAGTTGGGGAATGTGTTTTGGGGTGTCATTTTACATATACCCATGCTGGGTGAGATAAATATCTTGGTCAAATGCCAACTTTGTATAAAAAAATGGGAAAAGTTGTCTTTTGCCAAGATATTTCTCTCACCCAGCATGGGTATATAAAAAATGACACCCCAAAACACATTCCCCAACTTCTCCTGAATACGGAGATACCACATGTGTGGCACTTTTTTGCAGCCTAGGTGGGCAAAGGGGCCCACATTCCAAAGAGCACCTTTCGGATTTCACAGGTCATTTACCTACTTACCACACATTTGGGCCCCTAGAATGCCAGGGCAGTATAACTACCCCACAAGTGACCCCATTTTGGAAAGAAGACACCCCAAGGTATTCCATGAGGGGCATGGCGAGTTCCTAGAATTTTTTATTTTTTGTCACAAGTTAGTGGAAAATGATGATTTTTTTTAAAAAAAAATTTCTTACAAAGTCTCATATTCCACTAACTTGTGACAAAAAATAAAAACTTCCATGAACTCACTATGCCCATCAGCGAATACCTTGGGGTGTCTTCTTTCCAAAATGGGGTCACTTGTGGGGTAGTTATACTGCCCTGGCATTCTAGGGGCCCAAATGTGTGGTAAGGAGTTTGAAATCAAATTCTGTAAAACATGACCAGTGAAATCCGAAAGGTGCTCTTTGGAATATGGGCCCCTTTGCCCACCTAGGCTGCAAAAAAGTGTCACACATCTGGTATCTCCGTATTCAGGAGAAGTTGGGGAATGTGTTTTGGGGTGTCATTTTACATATACCCATGCTGGGTGAGAGAAATATCTTGGCAAAAGACAACTTTTCCCATTTTTTTTTATACAAAGTTGGCATTTGACCAAGATATTTATCTCACCAAGCATGGGAATATGTAAAATGACACCCCAAAACACATTCCCCAACTTCTCCTGAATACGGAGATACCACATGTGTGACACTTTTTTGCAGCCTAGGTGGGCAAAGGGGCCCACATTCCAAAGAGCACCTTTCGGATTTCACCGGCCATTTATTACAGAATTTGATTTCAAACTCCTTACCACACATTTGGGCCCCTAAAATGCCAGGGCAGTATAACTACCCCACAAGTGACCCCATTTTGGAAAGAAGACACCCCAAGGTATTCGCTGATGGGCATAGTGAGTTCATGGAAGTTTTTATTTTTTGTCACAAGTTAGTGGAATATGAGAC
Organism: Bufo bufo; assembly: GCF_905171765.1. Taxonomy (NCBI): domain Eukaryota; kingdom Metazoa; phylum Chordata; class Amphibia; order Anura; family Bufonidae; genus Bufo; species Bufo bufo. The sequence goes on along the minus strand of NC_053392.1, from coordinate 28,436,623 downwards.
TTTGTAAGAAAAAAAAAAAAAAAATCATCATTTTCCGCTAACTTGTGACAAAAAATAAAAAGTTCTATGAACTCACTATGCCCATCAGTGAATACCTTAGGGTGTCTACTTTTCGAAATGGGGTCATTTGTGGGGTGTTTGTTCTGTCTGGCCATTGTAGAACCTCAGGAAACATGACAGGTGCTCAGAAAGTCAGAGCTGCTTCAAAAAGCGGAAATTCACATTTTTGTACCATAGTTTGTAAACGCTATAACTTTTACCCAAACCATTTTTTTTTTACCCAAACATTTTTTTTTATCAAAGACATGTAGAACAATAAATTTAGAGCAAAATTTATATATGGATGTCGTTTTTTTTGCAAAATTTTACAACTGAAAGTGAAAAATTTCATTTTTTTGCAAAAAAATCGTTAAATTTCGATTAATAACAAAAAAAGTAAAAATGTCAGCAGCAATGAAATACCACCAAATGAAAGCTCTATTAGTGAGAAGAAAAGGAGGTAAAATTCATTTGGGTGGTAAGTTGCATGACCGAGCAATAAACGGTGAAAGTAGTGTAGTGCAGAAGTGTAAAAAGTGGCCTGGTCTTTCAGGGTGTTTAAGCACTGGGGGCTGAGGTGGTTAATATATTCTTTGAAGGGTGTAGTTTCCAAAATGGGGTCACTTTTTGAGGGTTTCCACTGTAGGGGTATGTCAGGGTCTCTTCAAATACAGAATGGTGCCTAAAAACCATTTTAGCAAAATCTGCCTCCAAAATCCATATGGAGCTCCTTTCCTTCCGACCACTGCCACTTGCCCATTGTCTATTTTGCTGTTAACCATTGCTGTGTTGAAAGAAAAAAATTGATTAACATAAAAAAAATCTACCAAAAAAGTGAAATTGTGAAGTTTCACCTCTATTTTCCTTTAATACTTGTGGAACACCTCAAGGGTTAACAAAGTTTGTAACATCAGTTTTGAATAATTTGAAGGGTGTCGTTTCTAAAATGGGGTCATTTATGGGTGGTTTACGTTGCGTAAGACCCTCAAAATCACTTTATAACTGAATCGGTGCTTAAAAAAAAAAAAAACGGTTTGGGAAATTTTGTTGAAAATTTTAAAAATTGCTTCTAAACTTCTAAGCCTCTAACATCCTAAAAAAATAAAATAACATTTACAAAATTATGGCAACATAAAGCAGACATATGGGGAATGTTGACTGATAACCATTTTATGAGGTATTACTATCTTAAAAGTAGAGAAATTTAGAAAATTGTGAATTTTTCCAAATTTGTGGATTATTTTATAAATAAAAGGTGAAATATACCGGTATTGACTCAAATTTACCACTGTCATGAAGTACAATGTATCACGAGAAAACAAACTCAGAATGGCTTGGATAAGTAAAAGCGTTCCAAAGTTATTACCACATAAAGTGACGCATGTCAGATTTGCAAAAATTGGCCTGGGATTTAAGGCGAAAAGTGGCCTGGTAGTGAAGGGGTAACACCTTAAGGACCTTGCCATTTTTCACCTTAAGGACCAGGCCGTGTTTTGGAAACTTGACGTGTCACTTTACGTGGTGATAACTTCGGAATGCTTTTACTTATCTAAGCCATTCTGAGACTGTTTTAGTCTATATAATTCACCTTTATTTTTTTTTTAAATCCCAAATTTACAGATTATTTTTAAAAATTTGCAATTTTCTAAAATTTTAATTTCTCTGCTTTTAAGGCAGATAGTGATACATCATAAGAGAGTTATTACCTTACATTCCCCATATGTCCACTTTCATGTTTGCATCATTTTGTAAATGTAATTATATTTTTTAGGATCTTATAAGGCTTAGAATTTTAGAAGAAAAAAGTTAAAAAATTTTAAGAAAACTTCCAAAACCCACTTTTTTAAAGGACCACTTCAATTCTAAAGTCACTTTGTGAGGCTTACATAGTGGAAAACACCCATAAATGACCCCATTGTAGAAACTACAACTGATTTTAAAAACTTTTTTAACCCTTTAGGTGTTCCACAAGAATTAAAGGAAAAGGAGATCACATTTTTAAATTTCACTTTTTTGGCAGATTCTCCATTTTAATTCATTTTTTTCTGTAACACATCAAGAGTTAACAGCCAAATAAAACTCAATATTTATTATTACCGCGATTCTGCAGTTTAGAGAATTACCCCACATGTGGTCGGAAACTGCTGTACGGGAACACGGCAGAGCGCACAATTTTTGAAAGAAAAACAATGTTTTTATGTCTCAATTTTCAGAAAGACAAATCTTTTTTTTATTTTTTGGGCGATTGTCTTGGATATGTTCTCATTTTTTGCGGGATGAGATGATGGTTTAATTGGTACTATTTTGGGGTACATACTACTTTTTGATCGTTTGGTATTACATTTTATTTAATGTATGGTGACAAAATAATTAATTTTTTGGCATAGTTTTTAATTATTTTTATTTTTTTTACAGTGTTCACCAGACGGGTTAGCTCATGTGATATTTTTATAGAGCAGGTTGTTACGGATGCGGCGATACCTAAATTATGTTTTTATGTCTCCATTTTCTGAAAGCCATATCTTTTTTATTTTTTTTGGCTGATTGTCTTATGTAGGATCTCATTTTTTGCGGCATGAGATGATGGTTTGATTGGTATTATTTTTGGGTACATACTGCTTTTTGATCGCTTGGTATTACACTTTTTGTGATAAAAGGTGAAAAATGGCTTTTTTTATTACAGGTTTTTTTTTTTTTTACAGTGTTGACCGGACGGGGTGGATCATGGGATATTTTTACAGAGCAGGTTGTTACGGATGCGGCGATACCTAATGTGTATTTTTCATTTATTTATTTTTTCTATTTTTTACAATTTTATATGTATTTTTTTATGGGAAAGGGGTTTCTTTTTTTTTTTATTGTTAAAAACACTTTTATTTTACTTTATTATTTTTAGTTTTTGTCCCACTATGGGACTTCAACATTTCAGGGTCTGATCCCGGTTTCAATACAGCAGAATACATCTGTATTGTGCTGTATTGAAATGTCAGTGCCTTACACTGTTAGATGCTGACAGTTGCCTAGGAGACCCAGCCCTGGGGCTCGATCTCTTGGGCTTCCGTAGCTGGCAGTCCCAATGCCTGTGCAGGTCATCGGGGCTGCCATAGCAACCATCGGGGACCCGATGGGGATGTACACGCTGCCGCAAACCCACTGTATGCCGCTGGCAGCGTGACCGCAGCATACAGGGGGTTAATCCGCCGGCATCTGCTGGCAGATACAGCAGGGGCCCGGCTGTCAGTATCAGCTGGGCCCCTGCTGCTGAACACGGCAGCGCGTGTGGGACAGCCGGTTAACCCTAGGACTAGAATGCTCGTCCTAAGGCGTTAAGTATTGGCCAGTTAGGACGTTCTAGGTCGGCAACCTGTTAAAGTTCAAGTTAGCTTTTGTTGTCAGATGTGCAAAACAACTTTATTCAGCCATACACCCCCCCCACTCCCCGCTCCGTTATGTAAATGAGCAGCACACTTCAAGTCAAGCTTGTCACGTCCCCTTCACTCTTGATGGACGATGTGCCAGATACCCTGTGCTTGCGCGGTCCTCCTTCAGAGGCTCACTGTGCAGACTCCCAGATATAACTTGAGCTCTATGGCTCCAACCAATCAGCTGTATGAAGAGGCTGAGGTGTTCCATGAGCGGTTAGGCCTCTTCCTAGGCCGTGTGAGGTCACGTTCCTCGGTCACAGAGCCTAGGAGCAGCTCGGTCTCATTCAATATTAAACACTCACTGACAAAAAAAAAAAAAAATATATATATATATATATATATACAGTGAGGAACAGAAGTATTTGAACACCCTGCGATTTTGCAAGTTCTCCCACTTAGAAATCATGGAGGGGTCTGAAATTAACATTGTATGTGCATTCCCACTCTGAGAGACTGAATTAAAAAAATAAATAAATAAGGAAATCACATTGTATGATTTTTAAAGAATGTATTTGTCTTGCACTGCTGAGAAAATCAGTGTTAATATTTGGTACAGAAGCCTTTGTTTGCAATTACAGAGGTCAAACGTTTCCTGTAGTTCTTGACCAGGTTTGCACACACTGCAACAGGGATTTTGGCCCACTCCTCCACACAGATCTCCTCTAGATCTGTCAGGTTTCGGGGTTGTTCAGCTCCCTCCAAAGATGTTCTATTGGATTTAGGTCTGGAGACTGGCTAGGCCACTCCAGAACCTTGATATGCTTCTTTGGTTATCCTGGTTGTGTGCTTCGGGTCGTTGTCATGTTGGAAGACCCAGCCACGACCCATCTTCAATTCTCTGCCTGAGGGAAGGAGGTTGTTGCTCAAAATCTCACAATAAATGGCCCCATTCATCCTCTCCTTAATACAGTGCAGTCGTCCTGTCCTCTTCGCAGAAAAGCACCCCCAAAGCATGATTTTACCACCCCCCATGCTTCACAGTAGGGATGGTGTTCTTGGGATGCAACTCATCCTTCTTTTTCCTCCAAACACGACGAGTGAAGTTTAGACCAAAAAGTTCTACTTTGGTCTCATCTGACCACATGACTTTCTCCCATGCCTCCTCTGGATCATCCAGATGGTCATTGGCAAACTTCAGACGGGCCTGGACATGTGATGACTTGAGCAGAGGAACCTTCCGTGCAATGCATGATTTGAAACCATGATGTCGTAGTGTTCTACCGACAGTGACCTTTGAAACTGTGGTCCCAGCTCTCTTTATGTCATTGACCAGCTCCTCCCTTGTAGTTCTGGGCTGATTCCTCACCTTTCTTATCATCAGTGATACCCCACGAGGTAAGATCTTGCATGGAGCCCCAGTCCGAGTGAGACTGACATTCATCTTTAGCCTCTTCCATTTTCTAACAATCTTTTTTCACCAAGCTGCTTGGCAATTGCCCCGTAGCACTTTCCAGCCTTGTGGAGGTCCACAATTGTGTCTCTGGTGTCTTTTGACACCTCTTTGGTCTTGCCCATGGTAGTAGTTAGCGTCTGACTGACTGTGGGGTGGACAGAGGTCTTTAACCCCTTAAGGACTCGGCCCTATTTCACCTTAAGGACTTGGCCATTTTTTGCAAATCTGACCAGTGTCACTTTAAGTGGTGATAACTTTAAAACACTTTAACTTATCCAGGCCATTCTGAGATTGTTTTTCCGTTACATATTGTACTTCATGAAACTGGTAAAATGAAGTAAAAAAAAATCATTTTTATTTATAAAGAAAATACCAAATTTACCAAAAATTTGTAAAAAATTGCAAATTTCCAAGTTTCAATTTCTCTACTTCTATAATACATAGTAATACCTACAAAGATAGTTATTACTTTACGTTCCCCATATGTCTACTTCATGTTTGGATCAATTTGGGAATGATATTTTATTTTTGGGGGATGTTACAAGGCTTAGAAGTTTAGAAGCAAATCTTGAAATTTTTCAGAAATTTTCAAAAACCCATTTTTAGGGACCAGTTCAGGTCTGAAGTCACTTTGTGAGGCTTACATAATAGAAACCACCCAAAATGACCCAAATTCTAGAAACTACACCCCTCAAGGTATTCAAAACTGATTTTACAAACGTTGTTAACCCTTTAGGTGTTCCACAAGAGTTAATGGCAAATGGTGATAAAATTTCAGAATTTAGATTTTTTGGGCAAATTTTCCATTTTAATCCATTTTTTCCAGTAACAAAGCAAGGGTTAACAGCCAAACAAAATGCTATATTTATTGCCCCGATTCTGTAGTTTTCAGAAACACCCCATATGTGGCCGTAAACTACTGTACGGCCACACAGCGGGGCGTAGAGGGAAAGGTGCGCCGTATGGGTTTGGAAGGCAGATTTTGCTGGACTGTTTTTTTTGACACCATGTCCCATTTGAAGCCCCCCTGATGCACCCCTAGAGTAGAAACTCCATAAAAGTGACCCCATCTAAGAAACTACACCCCTCAAGGTATTCAAAACTGATTTTACAAACTTTGTTAACCCTTTAGGTGTTGCACAAGATTTAATGGAAAATAGAGATACAAATTTCAAAATTTCACTTTTCTGGCAGATTTTCCATTTTAATAATTTTTTTCCAGTTACAAAGCAAGGGTTAACAGCCAAACAAAACTCAAAATTTATGGCTCTGATTCTGTAGTTTACAGAAACACCCCATATGTGGTCGTAAACTGCTGTACGGGCACACGGCAGGGTGCAGAAGGAATGGAATGCCATACGGTTTTGGAAGGCAGATTTTGCTGCACCGGTTTTGTGACACCATGTCCCATTTGAAGCCCCCCTGATGCACCCCTAGAGTAGAAACTCCAAAAAAGTGACACCATTTTAGAAACTACGGGATAGGGTGGCAGTATTGTTGGTACTAGTTTAGGGTACATATGATTTTTGGCTGCTCTATATTACACTTTTTGTGAGGCAAGGTAACAAGGAATTGCTGTTTTGGCACCGTTTTTATTTTTAACATTCATCTGACAGGTTAGATCATGTAATATTTTTATAGAGAAGGTTGTCATGGATGCGGCGATACCTAATATGTATACTTTTTTTTTAATGTAAGTTTTACACAATTATTTCATGTTTGAAACAAAAAAAATAATCATGTTTTAGTGTCTCCATATTCTGAGAGCCATATTTTTTTCAGGTTTTGGGCGATTATCTTAGGTAGGGTCTCATTTTTTGCGGGATGAGGTGACTGCTTGATTAGTACTATTTTGGCGTACATACGACTTTTTTGATCACTTTTATTACCTCTTTGGGAAGTAAGGTGGGCAAAATTTCAATTTCATCATATTTTTTATTTATTTTTTATGGCGTTCACCGTGCGGGTAAAGTAACATGACCATTTTATAGATCAGGTCGTTACGGACGCGGTGATATCAAACATGTGTAGGGAATTTTATTTTTTTCATTTTTAATCAGTGATAAGTGTTTTTTGATTTTTACTTTTTTTTTTACATTTTTTTGACCCAGACCCACTTGGTACTTGAAGATCCAGTGGGTCTGATGTCTGTATAATACAGTACAGTACACTATATAGTGTATTGTACTGTATTTTCACTTTACAAAGTCTGATTAGACTTCTGCCTTTAGCAGAAGTCTAATCAGCACCATAGACAGCCTCTAAACAGTACCAGTTCCTGTGAAGGTGTCCGGTTGCCATGGTACCCATCACTCGCTGCCACAGCAGAGCAGTGGGTGATAGGGAGGTAAGGGGGCCCCCTCCCTCTCCCATCGGGGGGTGAAAAGGCACAGCAGCCCCCGATGGGAGAGGGAGGGAGCTCCCTCCCTCTTAACCTTTTCCATACAGCGGTCCCTACGGACCGCGGCATGGAAGGGGTTAAACCCATGGCATCTGTGCCAGCACAGATGTCAGGCGTTTCAAGCAGAGTGTCAGCAATGTGCTGACACTCTGCAAACCGCTCGGCTATCCTGAGAGAGGGGGCGGGGGTTAAACATTAAAATAAAGATTATTTGAAGTTTCTGATCCCCGCGGTCACAGACCGCGGGGATCAGAAACTTCCGAAACCGCAGGTCTGAATTGACCTGCGGTTTGCTGCGATCGCCGACATGGGGGGGTCACAGGAACCCCCGGCGCATTAAGCCAAGGTGCCTGCTCAATGATTTGAGCAGGCATCGGGTTCCGATCACCGCCGGGCGGTGGTGATCGGAACTATACATGACGTATCGGTACGTCATGGGTCCTTAAGGGGTTAAAGAGCTCAGACAGGTGCTACTAAGTTAGATTAATGACTAGAGTAGAGGTGGACTTTTTAAAGGCACAGTAACAGGTCTTTGAGAGCCAGAATTCTTGCTGTTTCTCAGGTGTTCAAATACTTATGTTCAGCAGTGCAAGACAAATAAATTATTTTTAAAAAAAATCATACAATGTGATTTCCTGAATTCTTTTTTTTTAATTCTGTCTCTCAGAGTGGGAATGCAACTACAATGTGAATTTCAGACCCTTCCATGATTTCTAAGTGGGAGAACTTGCAAAATCGCTGGGTGTTCAAATACTTCTGTTCCTCACTGTATACCGCACCCAGATAGACATGTCTGATTGCTGCATCCTGCAGTTAGGCAGATATGTTACCAATTACAGGTGTGGTCTGATTAGACATTGTTCTATAAAAAGGCTCTCAGAGGCTACTTTTGGATAGTGTACCTCTTGGTGAGATGACTGCTCTACCTCTACGACGCAGACATTTTTGACCAGTTGACTGAATGAAGCAGGATGGTCGTTTTGATGAATTGCCGCCATGTAGTCCGTTCTGACCTAGCTTTGAGGAGATGTTGGGAGTAGTGGGAGCGCACACAGAGCACAGGCTCTGGGCGGCCTATACACCGGTAGATCCTTTGATCCCCCGACAAGCAGAAGCAGCCCCCACAGTTTCGTTGTCCACCACCCAGACATCATTACCCCCCTGTCACTGCTCGGACCATTTCCAGGTGCTTAGTAGAAGGGACTTTGGTGTCACAGCGGCCATTACATCTCCTGCCACCATCACCTTCATCTGCAGTGGTGTGGTGAACGAGAAACCTGGACTGGTCCGGACTACAACCATCTCGTCTTTACTGATGGATCCAGGATCTGTTTGGGATCCAGTGATGGTGGGGTTGCAGTATGGAGGCCTTGTGGTGAGCGCCTCAATCCTGCTCTTGCTGTGGAGGACACACTGCCCCCTGCTGGTGTGATGATCTGGAGACATCTCAGATGACAGTCGTCACCCCTAGTAGTGATACAAGAACACTGACAGCATCCTGCCGCCACATGTGGTCCTCTCATGGGCAGGGCTTCCATTTCTCAGCAGGATAGCGCCCGCACAGCAAGAGATTCCTGGGAAGGTCTCCTCAGGATTACACTTCTTTGGCTGCCCGGTCACCAGGATTTTTTTTTTTTTTTGAGTATGCATTAATATTGTAGAACTGATTTCTGAGGAAGTCCTGTCACTTCTGTTTTATTAACTACTTATATTCCTCATAAAATGACAATTCTGAAGGAACTTTTCTCATGACTGTATTTTCCATTCTTCAATTATCCCTTCAAAAAACTTATGAATAAATTTGCAACTGAGCATTCCCATTTCTCTAAAGCCAGCAGAATTGTGAATGCAGCTCTGGCTGTACTGCCGCCGGCTTACCAGAGAGCTGGGAGTCACCGCCACCGTCCTCTGCCTCCTTCTTTACAGTCACAGGGTAAACGACAAGACCAGGGGGCAAAGACGGAGACTGAGTGCACATTGCTGCAAATAATGGGGGTATAAATGTATTTATAAGGAAGGAGCAAGACAGTACAGATAAGCAGGGACACATATGGGGGGGGGGGGGTACCTGGGGTGGAGCGTGGCCCCTCGTCCTGGGATGTGTCAGGGACACCGGTGTCATATATACCTTTTTCCTGCTTAACCTCAGGCAGTGAATCTGTTAGAGACACAGAACAAGCATGTGATACCCCGGCCAGCAGGGGGAGCTGCACGGCCCCACTGCTCACCACACTCACCTGCCTCAGTCTTTATGACCCTCTGCTCAGGGTCCTCCACCTCGGCCCCCTGGTAATTTATTCTCAACATAATATCCGGTCCAAGCCCTGAAATGTGCAAGACACAAATCTAAAGAAAGCAGATAACAGAGAGACAGAGGACTACACGATACACAACACAGAGGAGCCCCCTCATACATCCTGGGGACAAGATAACATAGTGGCTGTGGTCAGCACTGGGGTCCTGGGTCCAAATCTGAGGACAACATCTACTTGTATGTTTGTCCTGTGTTTGTGTGGTTTCCTCCGGTTCCCCCCCACATACTGATAGACACTGTGGACCACTCTCTCCTCCTACAACCCTTCTCTTCCCTCACCATAAGAGACCTGGCCCTCTCCTGGACCTCCTCGTACCTCACCGACAGAGCCTTCAGCGTTTCCCATTCATACACTACCTCCTTGTCACACCCCCTCTGTTGTTCCTCAAGGCTCTTTGTTTGGTCTACAACTTTTCTCCATTCCTCCTGGGACAGCTCAGGGTCCCATGGCTTTCGATACCACCTATGCTGACGACACTCAGATCTACTTCTCGGGCCCAGATGTCCAGAATCCCAGAGTGTCTGTCGGCTATATCTTCATTCTTCTCCTCTAGACAAAACTGAATTCATTGTCTTTCCCTCATGTCTCTCAGTCCCCCTACCTGACCTGTCCATTACAGCTAATCAGGGGTGGACTGGACAAAGACCTTGCAGGGTAATGTCCCGGTGGGCTGATGCCCAAGCCCTGCTCTCTGCTGCTCACCGGGTACATAATGAGCTCTCAGTAGTAACTAATGCTGTGGGAATCAGGTACTCGGGTACCAGGCCAGCAACCGGACATATCCTCCTGAATTCATCTGCTGTGGCCACACCTGACCTCCTCAGCCCCCACTTCATATCCTAATCAGAGACAACTGGAGGAGGAGGACAGAAGATGGCAGATATTGATGGCTACCACAAAGGGACGGCTTTTGGGGCAATATGCGTTATGATTTTCCTGGCTCCGCCTACTCGTATGGTCCGAACTTCTGTTGATTCGACCCGCCTACAATATGGGGCCACTTTTAGATTTTTCCCAGGGCCACTTTAATTCCCCAGTCTGCCCCTACAGTTAATAGCATGACGCCCTCTCCAGTCTCACAGGCCCGCCGCCTGAGTCTGCCCTGTCCTTTAAGACACACATCCACCTCACCTCCACCTGCTGCTTTCAACTTAAGAACATCTCTCGTATTCGCGCCTTTCTCACCCGAGTCAACTAAAATACTAGTGCATGCCCTGGTCATCTCCCGCCTGGACTACTACAACATCCTCCTGTGTGGCCTCCCATCAAGCACTCTCGCTCCCCTCCAATCTATCCTCAACTCTGCTGCCCGGTTAATCCACCTCCGTCCTCTGCCAATCCCTTCACTGGCTCCCCATTACCCAGCGAATTCAGTTTAATATACTTACAACTACATATAAGGCCGTCCACAACCCGTCCCCTCCGTACATCTCTGACCTGCTCACCCCCGATACATCTCCACACGTAATCTCAGATCTTCACAGGACTCCTCTCATCTGTTGTCCTCACGTCTGTTCTTCTCCTGTGCCTCTCCTCTGAAACTCACTACCCCAACACATCAGACTCTCCCCCGACATCCAAACCTTCAAGAGTCACCTGAAAACCCACCTTTTCAGGAAAGTCTACCATCTGCAATGAGCATGCTGCCACCACACAGCCACATGAGCAGCTTACTAGGGTTGTTTTGATACCAAATTTTTGATTCGGTTTCGATACCACAAAAAAGTATTGCGATACTTGATACCATTCGATACCACGCGGAAAAAATAAAAACACAAAAAAAAAGCTGCGTGCATTCTGCATGTTATGGAAGGTTCGGCCCATAATAGAACAGTCCGATCCTATTTTTTTGGGGGACAAGGTGACTAAAAACAATGACGAATCGCGCAGTTTTTTGGTGCTCACCGCATAGAACATTTTTTTTATATTTTAATAGTTTGGACTTTTCAGATGTGGCGATATGTGATATGTTTATTTATTTATTGTTTATATATTTTATATGTAAAATTGGGAAAGGGGCGATTTATACTTAATATTTTGATGTTTTTTTTTAACTTTTTATTTAATAACTATTAGTCCCCCTTAGGGGCTAGAGCCTGGAATCTTTTAATCCCTTGTCCTATTCACCCTGATAGATCTCTATTAAGGTGAATAGGACCTCACGCTGTCCCTGCTGCCCTGTGCACACAGCAGCAGGGAGCCAACTATGGCAGCCAGGGCTTCAGTAGCGTCCTGGCTGCCATGGTAACTGATCGGAGCCCCAGGATTACACTGCTGGGGCTCCGATCAGAAGCTGCCACTGCACCACCAATGAGGAGGAGGGGACCCTATGGTCGCTGCCACCAATGATTTTAATACTGGGGGACGTTGGGGGGGGGGCGCACTGCGCCAATGATTTTAATACTGGGGAGGAGGGCGCACTGTACCACCAATGATAATTAACATTTAATACAGGAGGCGGGTGCTGCACCTGAGGGGTTAACTGCCGCTGATCGCAGCTCCCCGCCAGCATCCGCCTCCTGGATTTATATTAAATGTTTACTTTCATTGGTGGAGCGGGGGGGGGAAGAGACCGCTTCCTCCTCCCCTGCGCTGCTGAGGAGAACACGGAGCACGCTGAGAGCAGCGCGCTCCATGTTCTCTGATACTAGACTGCGCAATAGCGAAGCCTAGTTAAAAAAAAGACAAATCCTGGTATCTAGGTCTAAACCAGGCAAAAGTATCGATTGGGTATCGAAAATTCGATACCCAAAACAACCCTACTGTTTACTGTATTTTATATTATGTATGTGACCCCCCTCTTGATAATAATCTGGACAGTGACTGATGATAATGTTTTAAAAGCACTGAGGAATATGTTGGTGCTATATAAGCAAGAAAAATAGAAAAAGCAGGAGAGCAGCAGAAGCACAGTCCACTCAGTGACTGAGACTCCATCCTACACAGGGTGCAGTGCACACAGTGACCACATGATGTCAGCATAGAGACTCCCTTCTACATAAGGTGCAGTGCACACAGTGACCACATGATGTCAGCACAGAGAGTCCCTTCTACATAAAGTGCAGTGCACACAGTGACCACATGATGTCAGCACAGAGACTACCTTCTACATAAGGTGCAGTGCACACAGTGACCACATGATGTCAGCAGACAGAGACTCCCTTCTACATAAGGTGCAGTGCACACAGTGACCACATGATGTCAGCACAGAGACTCCCTTCTACATAAGGTGCAGTGCACACAGTGACCACATGATGTCAGCACAGAGACTCCCTTCTACATAAGGTGCAGTGCACACAGTGACCACATGATGTCAGCACAGAGACTCCCTTCTACATAAGGTGCAGTGCACACAGTGACCACATGATGTCAGCACAGAGACTCCCTTCTACATAAGGTGCAGTGCACAGTGACCACATGATGTCAGCACAGAGACTCCCTTCTACATAAGGTGCAGTGCACACAGTGACCACATGATGTCAGCACAGAGAGTCCCTTCTACATAAGGTGCAGTGCACACAGTGACCACATGATGTCAGCACAGAGACTCCCTTCTACATAAGGTGCAGTGCACACAGTGACCACATGATGTCAGCACAGAGACTCCCTTCTACATAAGGTGCAGTGCACACAGTGACCACATGATGTCAGCATAGAGACCCCCTTCTACATAAGGTGCAGTGCACACAGTGACCACATGATGTCAGCACAGAGAGTCCCTTCTACATAAGGTGCAGTGCACACAGTGACCACATGATGTCAGCATAGAGACTACCTTCTACATAAGGTGCAGAGCACAAAGTGACCACTTGGTGTCAGCACAGAGACTCCCTTCTACATAAAGTGCAGTGCACACAGTGAGCATATTATGTCAGTACAGAGACTCCCTTCTACATAAGGTGCAGTGCACACAGTGACCACATGATGTCAGCACAGAGACTCCCTTCTACATAAGGTGCACACAGTGACCACATGATGTCAGCACAGAGTCCCTTCTACATAAGGTGCAGTGCACACAGTGACCACATGATGTCAGCACAGAGACTCCCTTCTACATAAGGTGCAGTGCACACAGTGACCACATGATGTCAGCACAGAGACTCCCTTCTACATAAAGTGCAGTGCACACAGTAACCACATGATGTCAGCACAGAGAGTCCCTTCTACATAAGGTGCAGTGCACACAGTGACCACATGATGTCAGCACAGAGACTCCCTTCTACATAAGGTGCAGTGCACACAGTGACCACATGATGTCAGCACAGAGACTCCCTTCTACATAAGGTGCACACAGTGACCACATGATGTCAGCACAGAGTCCCTTCTACATAAGGTGCAGTGCACACAGTGACCACATGATGTCAGCACAGAGACTCCCTTCTACATAAGGTGCAGTGCACACAGTGACCACATGATGTCAGCACAGAGACTCCCTTCTACATAAAGTGCAGTGCACACAGTAACCACATGATGTCAGCACAGAGAGTCCCTTCTACATAAGGTGCAGTGCACACAGTGACCACATGATGTCAGCACAGAGACTCCCTTCTACATAAGGTGCAGTGCACACAGTGACCACATGATGTCAGCACAGAGAGTCCCTTCTACATAAGGTGCAGTGCACACAGTGACCACATGATGTCAGCACAGAGACTCCCTTCTACACAGGGTGCAGAGCACACAGTGACCACATGATGTCAGCACAGAGACTCCCTTCTACATAAGGTGCAGTGCACACAGTGACCACATGATGTCAGCACAGAGACTCCCTTCTACATAAGGTGCAGTGCACACAGTGACCACATGATGTCAGCACAGAGACTCCCTTCTACATAAGGTGCAGTGCACACAGTGACCACATGATGTCAGCACAGAGACTCCCTTCTACATAAGGTGCAGTGCACACAGTGACCACATGATGTCAGCACAGAGACTCCCTTCTACATAAGGTGCAGTGCACACAGTGACCACATGATGTCAGCACAGAGACTCCCTTCTACATAAGGTGCAGTGCACACAGTGACCACATGATGTCAGCACAGAGACTCCCTTCTACATAAGGTGCAGTGCACACAGTGACCACATGATGTCAGCACAGAGACTCCCTTCTACATAAGGTGCAGTGCACACAGTGACCACATGATGTCAGCACAGAGACTCCCTTCTACATAAGGTGCAGTGCACACAGTGACCACATGATGTCAGCATAGAGACTCCCTTCTACATAAGGTGCAGTGCACACAGTGACCACATGATGTCAGCACAGAGACTCCCTTCTACATAAGGTGCAGTGCACACAGTGACCACATGCCGATTGACCGCACATGGCCACCAGTGATGGCCAGTTCGCAGTGTTCGCCAACAACTGCCATCCTAACTCACAAGTCCAGCGATGCACAGGTAAGCCCTTACCTGTGCCTGCGCAGTGTGAGCCGGTCTGAAACAAATGCTTTCACCGGGAGCAGGCAGTTCAGAGAACAGCCGCCTGGGTCCTTCTTCGGGCTGTTCTCGGAACTGCCTGCATTTGTTTCAGACCGGCTCGCGGCGAAGGCACAGGTAAGGGGTAACTTGTGCCTCGCCAGACTTGTGATTTAAGATGGCCGCCCGCATGTGTTCGTTAGCGAACTGGCCATCACTAATGGCCACAACCATAATAGAAAATGCCTATTCTTGTCACGCTCTATCTTTTCTACGGAGCCGTGGAACATAACCACGGATGCGGACAGCACACAGTGTGCTAAATAGGTCCGCATTCAATACCGGAATTAGACAATCTATTTTGATTTTGCACATCAGGAGGCGTCCGTTTCGTTAGGATGCGGTTGTGTAAAAAACAAAACTGAAAAAACGGATGCGTCACTAAATACACTGAAAGTCAATGAGTGCATGAACGCTGACCCGAGGCCAGTGCTGCTCTCCCTGACCCGAGGCCAGTGCTGCTCTCCCTGACCCGAGGCCAGTGCTGCTCTCCCTGACCCGAGGCCAGTGCTGCTCTCCCTGACCCGAGGCCAGTGCTGCTCTCCCTGACCCGAGGCCAGTGCTGCTCTCCCTGACCCGAGGCCAGTGCTGCTCTCCCTGCCTCTCTCACAGACTGCATCCCCTCCCCCTCTCAACATTACCACAAGTTCAGAACGGACAAACATGGAGGACGAGCCGCTACCTTCCTGGCGCGGACCACACTTGCTGGTTTCTTCCTTGCTGACGATTCGGTACAGGACCTCCGAGTTGTCAATATGGTACCCTGAGGAAACAAGGCGGTCAGGAGCAAACATCTGCAAGGTGCCTCCTAGGATAACCTACAACTCGTGTGCAACTACAACTCCCAGCATGCCCTCCTACTGCAAATAACAGTTTATTATCATCTGATAATCTGGAATCGACAGACTGTGCGGAGGGAGGTCAATCGGTGGGTGGTGCCCCTTCCTCTATGCTCATCGGATAACCCCGGGGTGGAGTACCCCTTTAAATAGACTCTATTGTCAAATCTGCGACTCAATCTGAAGCAGCGATCTGATTGGCTGCCTCCAGACGCCACCTACCGAGATCGAGCAGCACATTGTGGATCTCGCGCATCACGTTCCCGTACAGATGGCGCTGCCATTCCTCCAGGATGTCCCACTCCTCCTCTGAGAACGAGGCCGCCACATCTGTGAAGGACACCGCGGCCTGAGGGGGAGAGAAACGGACAGTCAATAACCCTCAACAGATCTGATGTCCACACGGCCCCCATATTGTCCCCCTGTTGTCCTGGCACGAGGTAACCTACCCGCTGAGATGTGTCCATCTTCTAGCGCCCACGTGGTCCACACTCTGCGGTCTCTTCGCTGACCTCTTGTGATCAAGATGGAGAATACGGGACAAAGCCAGGGCAACCCACAGCTCCACCTGGCGGACACAGAGCGTAATGACCGCAGCGCCACCTGGTGCACACAGAGCGCAATGACCGCAACGCCACCTGGTGGACACAGAGTAATGACCACAGCTCCACCTGGTGTACACAGAGCGTAATGACCGCAGCGCCACCTGGTGGACACAGAGTAATGACCACAGCTCCACCTGGTGGA
The DNA here is from genome assembly GCF_905171765.1 of Bufo bufo. Taxonomy (NCBI): domain Eukaryota; kingdom Metazoa; phylum Chordata; class Amphibia; order Anura; family Bufonidae; genus Bufo; species Bufo bufo. The sequence continues at coordinate 28,419,986 of NC_053392.1, read as the reverse complement.
CACAGAGCGTAATGACCACAGCTCCACCTGGTGGACACAGAGCGTAATGACCACAGCTCCACCTGGTGGACACAGAGCGCAATGACCGCAACGCCACCTGGTGGACACAGAGTAATGACCACAGCTCCACCTGGTGGACACAGAGCGTAATGACCGCAGCGCCACCTGGTGGACACAGAGTAATGACCGCAACGCCACCTGGTGGACACAGAGTAATGACCACAGCTCCACCTGGGGGACACAGAGCGTAATGACCACAGCGCCACCTGGTGCACACAGAGCGCAATGACCGCAACGCCACCTGGTGCACAGAGAGAGTAATGACCGCAGCGCCACCTGGTGCACAGAGAGAGTAATGACCGCAGCGCCACCTGGTGCACAAAGAGACTAATGACCGCAGCGCCACCTGGTGCACAGAGAGACTAATGACCGCAGAGCCACCTGGTGCACAGAGAGACTAATGACCGCAGAGCCACCTGGTGCACAGAGAGACTAATGACCGCAGCGCCACCTGGTGCACAGAGAGTAATGACCGCAGCGCCACCTGGTGCACAGAGAGACTAATGACCGCAGAGCCACCTGGTGCACAGAGAGACTAATGACCGCAGCGCCACCTGGTGCACAGAGAGTAATGACCGCAGCGCCACCTGGTGCACAGAGAGTAATGACCGCAGCGCCACCTGGTGCACAGAGAGTAATGACCGCAGCTCCACTTGGTGGACGCAGACTAATGACCGCAGCTCCACCTGCTGGACTCAGAGAAAGAGGCCAGGTTCTCTGTCTTATCCCCCTTATCAGTAAGCAATGGTATGGCCCAGCTAGGTTCATAGGGACATGATACGACTTTCACTTGTTTAGTGGCTCTATCATCCTCGCCATAGAGCACAACGCCTCCTCCTGGTCACATGATCAGATCCTGGAGCCACGTGACCCCAGTGACCGGACACGACTCCCTCCCTGTCTCTCACCAGTCACCACCGCTTCTCCCCTGGACAGCTGAGCTGCGGTCAGGTCATTGCGCAGGCGCCTTCCGCTCGGGTATCACGTGGTACACAAGTGTCTACGTACATGGTTGTGACTAAATACTATGCTTGGTGAGGACGTGGACCATACCAATGAGAGTTAGTAGGGTCCGCGTACTAATACTGCGCTGCAGTTTTTTTTTAGTTCACTCCACGTGAAAAAAACAACAACCCTTCACACACAAAGCGCGGCTCTCCTGTTTCCGGTTTAGGAGTGCCACGTGATGTGGTGACGTCAGCAGGTCCTCACCGGATATAGTATTTAGCCATTACCGGGACTGTAGGGGGCGGAGGAGCCGGGTGAGTGCAGGACACCGCGTGTCCCGGAGGGGAGTTATCGGGCACTGCTTAACCCTAATATTACCGGGCGCCGCTTATCACAGGAGGTGACGGTCTGATGACACCGGGCGCCGCTTATCACGGGAGGTGACGGTCGGATGGCACCGGGCGCCGCTTATCACAGGAGGTGACGGTCTGATGACACCGGGCGCCGCTTATCACAGGAGGTGACGGTCTGATGACACCGGGCGCCGCTTATCACGGGAGGTGACGGTCGGATGGCACCGGGCGCCGCTTATCACAGGAGGTGACGGTCTGATGACACCGGGCGCCGCTTATCACAGGAGGTGACGGTCTGATGACACCGGGCGCCGCTTATCACGGGAGGTGACGGTCGGATGGCACCGGGCGCCGCTTATCACAGGAGGTGACGGTCTGATGACACCGGGCGCCGCTTATCACGCTAGGTGACGGTCTGATGACACCGGGCGCCGCTTATCACAGGAGGTGACAGTCTGACACTGGGCGCCGCTTATCATAGGAGGTGACGGTCTGATGACACCTTGTGCCGCTTATTATAGGAGGTGATGGTCTGATGACACCGGGCGCCGCTTATCACAGGAGGTGACGGTCTGATGACACCTTGTGCCGCTTATTATAGGAGGTGATGGTCTGATGACACCGGGCGCCGCTTATTACTGGAGGTGACGGTCTGATGACACCGGGCGACGCTTATCACAGGTGACGGTCTGATGACACTGGGCGCCGCTTATCATAGGAGGTGACGGTCTGATGACACCGGGCGCCGATTATCATAGGAGGTGACGGTCTGATGACACCGGGCGCCGCTTATCATAGGAGGTGACGGTCTGATGACACCGGGCGCCGATTATCATAGGAGGTGACGGTCTGATGACACCGGGCGCCGCTTATCATAGGAGGTGACGGTCTGATGACACCGGGCGCCGATTATCATAGGAGGTGACGGTCTGATGACACCGTGCGCCGCTTATCACAGGAGGTGACGGTCTGATGACACCTTGTGCCGCTTATCATAGGAGGTGACGGTCTGATGACACCTTGTGCCGCTTATTATAGGAGGTGATGGTCTGATGACACCGGGCGCCGCTTATCACAGGAGGTGACAGTCTGATGATACCGGGCGCCGCTTATCATAGGATGTGACGGTCTGATGACACCTTGTGCCGCTTATTATAGGAGGTGATGGTCTGATGACACCGGGCTCCGCTTATCATAGGAGGTGACGGTCTGATGACACCGGGCTCCGCTTATCATAGGAGGTGACGGTCTGATGACACCGTGCGCCGCTTATCACAGGAGGTGACGGTCTGATGACACCTTGTGCCGCTTATCATAGGAGGTGACGGTCTGATGACACCTTGTGCCGCTTATTATAGGAGGTGATGGTCTGATGACACCGGGCGCCGCTTATCACAGGAGGTGACGGTCTGATGATACCGGGCGCCGCTTATCATAGGATGTGACGGTCTGATGACACCTTGTGCCGCTTATTATAGGAGGTGACGGTCTGATGACACCGGGCTCCGCTTATCATAGGAGGTGACGGTCTGATGACACCGGGCTCCGCTTATCATAGGAGGTGACGGTCTGATGACACCGGGCGCCGCTTATCACAGGAGGTGACGGTCTGATGACACCTTGTGCCGCTTATTATAGGAGGTGATGGTCTGATGACACCGGGCGCCGCTTATTACTGGAGGTGACGGTCTGATGACACCGGGCGACGCTTATCACAGGTGACGGTCTGATGACACTGGGCGCCGCTTATCATGGGAGGTGACGGTCTGATGATACCGGGCGCCGCTTATCATAGGAGGTGACGGTCTGATGACACCTTGTGCCGCTTATTATAGGAGGTGATGGTCTGATGACACCGGGCGCCGCTTATCACAGGAGGTGACGGTCTGACACCGGGCGCCGCTTATCATACGAGGTGACGGTCTGATGACACCTTGTGCCGCTTATTATAGGAGGTGATGGTCTGATGACACCGGGCGCCGCTTATTACTGGAGGTGACGGTCTGATGACACCGGGCGCCGCTTATCACAGGAGATGACGGTCTGATGACACCGGGCGACGCTTATCATAGGAGGTGACGGTCTGATGACACCTTGTGCCGCTTATTACTGGAGGTGACGGTCTGATGACACCGGGCGACGCTTATCACAGGTGACGGTCTGATGGCACTGGGCGCCGCTTATCATGGGAGGTGACGGTCTGATGACACCGGGCGCCGCTTATTATAGGAGGTGACGGTCTGATGACACCGGGCACCGCTTATCACAGGTGACTGTCTGATGACAGTATATCTCCCACAATGCCATGCTGCAGGTGACGGGGCTGTGGTCGCGGCTCCTGGGGTGATTTGTTGTCTGGAGCTGTGTGCTTGGTCCAGGAGCTGACACTCTATTCTGTTAGCAGACGCCCCAGTGCAGGGATGGAGAAACGTAAGGAGAAGATGAAATGCAGCGCGCTGTCTGCCATGGTAAGAAGCCTAGATGTGTGTTCTGGGACCTGTAGTCCTCCAGACACATGGTGGTGACGGTCTCCCGTGGCCTCTCTAGGTGACGTTTCACGACGTGGCCGCCTGCTTTGCGGAGGATGACTGGGACGTGATGGAGGAGTGGCAGCGGGAGCTGTACCGGAGCGCCGTGAAGGAGATCCACCGCGCCCTGCAGGATCTGGGTAAGAGGGCCCTCTAGTGGAGACCACAGGGCTTTCTGCCGGCTCTGGCCTCACCGGCTCCCTCTGCTGATGGCAGTGGGGTATTTTCCAGCCACACACACAGCTGCAATGCTGTAGTTCAGGCATGGCCAACCTGGGGCTCTCCAGCTGTTGTAAAACTACAACTCCCACCATGCCCTGCTGCAGGCTGATAGCTGTAGGCAGTCTGAGCATGCTGGGAGTTGTAGTTTTGCAACAGCTGGAGAGCCTCAGGTTGGCCATGCAATGCTCTAATTACTCCCAGAACTATATTCACCGCTCTGACACTCCTGTCACATGCACAGCAGTCTTAACAGGTGTTATGCTCTAGTTACACCCAGAGCTGCAGTCACCACTCGTGTACTCCCCCCTGATCCTGATGTGTTTACAGGTTACAGGATCCTGAACCCAGAGCTGCTGGTGAAGATCGAGAAGTCGGGTGAGCAAGGGCGACGCTGCGGCAACCCGTCAACAAGTGAGTGCGAGGCGTATCGCAGCACGGTCAGTGTATAGTGCTCGGTGGTGGGACATTGTGTGGAGATGCAGACATCAGTGTGTGACCTCCTCACGCGTGTCTTGTGTCGCACTGACAGGTGGAGGCGTCCTCATGCCGGACATCCTGCTAAAAATACAACGTCGGAAAGTGGACGGAATCTTACCGGGAAAAGAGGCGACGAGGAGACGCACAGAGTCCAGCCGAGGTCAGACGCTGTGTGTGACGGTCAGTGGTAAATGTGGGAGTTGTGTGGAGGAGCGGTCATCACCTGTGGTGACCAGCATGTTGAATAAATACCGCCATCTGTGGGTGGGCAGTAGCTGCACGGTGACATCACAGTGACCTGATAATATCGTCCTGTCACAGGAAGTCGGGCTCGGAAACCGGAACGTCCGCTGAAAGTCAAGCAGGAGAACAAAGCTTATTACTCTGACACCGAATCTGAGGACAAAGGTGAGCAGTCCCCCGCACCACCGCCACCCACCGGGCCTCCTGTCTCTTCTGGCTGGCCCATGTCTCCGACCCTCTGGCCCCTGTCTCGGCCGGCCAGCCAGCCAACCACCCGGCCCCTGTCTCCTGTCTCGGCCGGCCGGCCAGCCAGCCAACCACCCGGCCCCTGTCTCCTGTCTCGGCCGGCCAGCCAGCCAACCACCCGGCCCCTGTCTCCTGTCTCGGCCGGCCGGCCAGCCAGCCAACCACCCGGCCCCTGTCTCCTGTCTCGGCCGGCCGGCCAGCCAGCCAACCACCCGGCCCCTGTCTCCTGTCTCGGCCGGCCGGCCAGCCAGCCAACCACCCGGCCCCTGTCTCCTGTCTCGGCCGGCCGGCCAGCCAGCCAACCACCCGGCCCCTGTCTCCTGTCTCGGCCGGCCGGCCAGCCAGCCAACCACCCGGCCCCTGTCTCCTGTCTCGGCCGGCCGGCCAGCCAGCCAGCCAACCACCCGGCCCCTGTCTCCTGTCTCGGCCGGCCGGCCAGCCAGCCAACCACCCGGCCCCTGTCTCCTGTCTCGGCCGGCCGGCCGGCCAGCCAACCACCCGGCCCCTCCCCGCCCACTGTCTCTTCCGGCCACCCATCCCTCCCCGACAGGTGATCAGTCTCTGATATTCATAGGAGTGGCGGATTTACCTGTACAATAAATCCACAATAGTAGGACCTTACAGAATATGTGCGGGGGGCGGTCGTTAGAGGGCACGCTCCTTGCTTGTGGTGTGTGTACAGCGTCCTCTGCTTTCTGTTATCAGCCACGTCGCCGCCTCCACACGATCTTGTGGTTGTTGTGAAGCAAGAAGATGCAGAGGACGAGCAGCAAGTAAAAACACCAGCGGCGTCACAGGAATCGGAGGCTGAGCGGCAGTCCCAAGAGGAAGCAGAACCTCCTGATCCTGCCAAGAGTGAGTTCACTGACTTGGATGGGTCGGTAACAAAGGGCTTGTCAGATTGTAAATACTCCAGTCCCATCCAGAACTGCATTCACTATTCTGTCAGACCCCACAGAACTGTCTTACAAATTCACTAATGGGTAGGAATCAGATTACACATAGAGTAAAACTGCAGCCCGGTCACGGTCTCTACATGTCTTCTAGCTCATATTACATGCTTTGCGCCTCCCCTTATTACAGTCCTGCTGCATCACTTATCGCTGATGCTGCTGTAATCACAGGACTTTAACTCCATAGATACAGAGCTTGCAATATGTGATCATTTTTTTATCTTTCACCAGAGTTTGACAAAGCGAAGGGCTCTGAGGATCTGACCAGTGAAGACCCCACAAAGCCTTTGAGCCCCTCCCCCTTGGTCAGCCCCGATGGAGATTCTGCATTCCTGTTTTCTGAAGCTGGTCTGAATAGGCCTCTCGCCCCAGAGTACTCCCTGGAGAGCGCCCTCGAGTTTGAGAAGTATCTGAGCAGCCTGACGCATCCTGCCCTACGGCGGCCGGCACGCAGCGAGTTTGACCATGGCTTCTACGAGAATTACAGCATCCACAGTAAGCAGCGACTGATGCTGATGGGGGAGAAGCGTTACCGCTGCACCGAATGTGGCAAGGGCTTCACCAGGAACTCCCACCTGAAGGCGCACCGCAGAATCCACACCGGGGAGCGACCCTACAAGTGCTCAGAGTGCAGCAAGACCTTCAGCGAGAACTCCCACCTGACCGTCCACCTGCGGGTCCACTCTGGAGAGAAGCGCTACAAGTGCAGCATGTGCGACAAAAGCTTCAGCGAGAACTCCAACCTCATCGTCCACCAGCGGATCCACACCGGTGAGAAACCCTACAAGTGCCCCGAGTGCGAGCTCTGCTTCAGCCAACACTCCAGCCTGGTGCGGCACCGGCGCAAGCACTCGGGGGCGCGACCGTACAAATGCGCGCACTGCGAAAAGACTTTTAGCCAGAAGGGTCACCTCAGCAACCACATCCGGACACACACGGGCGAGCGGCCGTACAAGTGCCCCGAGTGTGGAAAATGCTTCAGCGAACATTCCCACCTGACCGGCCACCAGAAGATCCACACCGGGGAGAAGCCATACACCTGTGACGTCTGCCACAAGGGCTTCAGCAAGATCTCCAACCTGAAGGCCCATCAGCAGATCCACACCGGTTACCGGCCCTACATATGTGCCCAGTGCGGCAAGAGCTTCACTCAGCACTCCACCCTGGTCCGACACCAGAGGGTCCACACTGGCAAACTGGACTCCTTCTGGAGGAAACTGTATGAGGTGGAGGATGCTCAAGATGTCTCCTGGAAAGACCACCTCAGCCCTGAAAGCCGAGGAACTGAGGAGGAACTGTCCTGTCACCCCGACCAGCAGTGCTGACCACCTGGGACTAATGTACTATGAATGTAAAGGAGCCGTCCACCCCGTGGAGTCCTGCTCTGTCAAACCGATATAGGCAATGTTAAAGGTGACCCAACTTTCCCGATGTAGTTCTGTAGTGGTAACAGATCAAGGATGCTGCAGAGAAGACTTCTGCTTTCCTGGGCGCCTGGTGTGGTGGTGATCTCCTGGATTATGATGCTAGGAAAGCTCAGTGACAACAATATGTCCGCCTTTACTGCACAGGTGTCCCCCAGCTTTCCCAGGTGCCTGAGAGGATACATCACCAAGCCTGTCTGTATCCAGGAAAGCTGGGTGACAACCCATGCAATGGAGCTTTCCCCAGATCTAGATCTACTGTAGAAGAGGCCGAGCAGTCTTTCCTCTTGTTCTGACGGAGACTCCAGGCTTCGGGATTTTGGTCAATGTGAATTTTCCGCTTTTATTATTTATTTCAGTTTTGCGTCGTTATAAATGATAATAATCTCGGACGGTTGTCCACTGCTCAGAATATCCGGAACAGTCAGCCACCGGCTGCGCAAGGCATGGAAGGGTTAATTGCGGCACGATGCATGTAGAGCCGGCACCATCCATAATACACACGATTGGCTCTGCTGCATGTCTCTGGTGATTCTGTGGGGGGAGGGGATCCCAGGATGGAGGCCACGTTCTGTTATACAGAGGTAACCTGTGCAGACTCCGCATCAGGGGCTACTGCCGCGAATGTGCGGGGTGAATCGCTCAGCCGCCATGACGGCTGCCAACGAGACCCTCACTCGTCCTCTCATCTGTGAATGTCACAAAGACTCAAACACAGTCTCGTCCAGCGTCACTGTCACAGTAAATCCTTGTTCTGTCCAGTCACAGCCAGAGCTGCAGTCATATTTCTACTGTAACATCATGTTCTATACTCCAGTCACAGCCAGAGCTCAGCTGGTCACATTTCTACTGTAACATCGTCCTATACTCCAGTCATAGCCAGATCTGCAGTCATATTTCTACTGTAACATCATGTCCTATACTCCAGTCATAGCCAGATCTGGTCACATTTCTACTGTAACATCGTCCTATACTCCAGTCATAGCCAGATCTGCAGTCATATTTCTACTGTAACATCATGTCCTATACTCCAGTCATAGCCAGATCTGCAGACACAATTCTACTCGTACATCTTGTACTATACTCCAGTCACAATTCTGCTGTTACGTCATGCCTCGTTCTCCAGTCACAGCCAGAGCTGCAGTCATAATTCTGCTGTTACGTCATGCCTCGTTCTCCAGTCACAGTCACAATTCTGCTGTTTGGAGCAAAAGGCATGATCTGTCACATCACTTATACTCTAGGCCAGGGATGCCCAACCTGCGGCCCTCCAGCTGTTGCAAAACTACACCTCCCAGCATGCCTGGACAGCCTACAGCTATCATGCTGGGAGTTGTAGCTTTGCAACATCTGGAGGGCCACAGGTTGAGCATGCCTGATCTAGTCACAGCCGGAGCTGCAGTCACTCCTTGTTTGTTTCTGTGGCATCTTATCAGTAACCTGACGTGAGCTGCACAGTTTTTTTTTCTTTTGCTGAGACAGAGCTCCAAACTCCCTGCTTCCCTTCATCAGTCATGATAATATTCTTTTTGCCTGTAGGGGGAGCTAATTACTTCCAGATTTACCCCCACTAAACTCCATAATAAACCCATCGCTATGAATCTCTTCCGCTCCCCCTAGTGGTGGAGGAGTGCATTAAAAATCAAATTAGCATTTGAGTTCAACAAGAAAAAGCAAGGCCGTGAAAACTGCCTGTAAAAACGACAACTTTTTATACATGGCACCATCTTGAAATTGCAGATGGAGGACCTCGGGGGCCAGCACATTGAGCACAGGGACATCTCTGATTCCTAAGGAGTACTGCCCAAGAAATGATCTTCCCAATCCATAATGCAGGCAGGGACATCTACTGCACCTAATCTGCCAGTACTGAGGTCTGTGTATACTTCTAAAGCGTGAGCTCCCCCTAGTGGGGTAATAAGAGGTTGCATAGTGAAAAAATACATAAAAAATAAGCCAAAATGTGAATAAAATTACAATCAATCAAAAGGATGAAGACTGTTTTGTATGGATCGGTGGAGGTGCCGACTTGGCTACTATGATTAGTAAATTATGGCTGATCCTAACAATGGTCTTTGATTTTGAGGGAAACTCCCTTTAAAATATGAGCGCTCATCTCAGAACAGATGCTGTAAAGACTGCTTTATAGGGGCAGGAGATTGCATTTTGTATGGATGCTCATGTGCCACTAGGGATAAACCCTTGAAAAAGTTAAATTTGTAGGGGGGCACATTTTTAATGCTTGGGTGCCAAGAGAGCTTGTCCCACCCCTGAGTTACCCTTTGTCACCAATAATGTAAGAATCTCCTTTCCTGTGAGAAACAACTGATATGTCTGGTTGGCTGTCAGGTGGGCTTGTCCTGCCCCCGAGTTACCCTTCGTCACCAATAATATAATTGCTTCACTGCGAGAAATATATGTTTTGTCTGGTTGTACATCGGTGGATTTGTCCCGCCCCCGAGTTACCCTATGTAACCAATATAAGAATGTCCTTCACTGCTAGAAGCAGATGTTTTGTCTTGTTGTACGTCGGTGGATTTGTCCCGCCCCCGAGTTACCCTATGTAACCAATATAAGAATGTCCTTCACTGCTAGAAGCAGATGTTTTGTCTGGTTGTACGTTGGTGGATTTGTCCCGCCCCCGAGTTACCCTATGTAACCAATATAAGAATCTCCTTCACTGCTAGAAGCAGATGTTTTGTCTGGTTGTACGTCGGTGGATTTGTCCTGCCCCCGAGTTACCCTATGTAACCAATATAAGAATGTCCTTTACTGTGAGGAACAGATGTTTTGGCTGTCGGTGGATTTGTCCCGCCCCCGAGTTACCCTATGTAACCAATATAAGAATGTCCTTTACTGTGAGGAGCAGATGTTTTGGCTGTCGGTGGATTTGTCCCGCCCCCGAGTTACCCTATGTAACCAATATAAGAATGTCCTTTACTGTGAGGAGCAGATGTTTTGGCTGTCGGTGGATTTGTCCCGCCCCCGAGTTACCCTATGTAACCAATATAAGAATGTCCTTTACTGTGAGGAGCAGATGTTTTGTCTGGTTGGCTGTCGGTGGATTTGTCCCGCCCTCGAGTTACCCTCTGTCACCAATAATATCAGAATCTCCTTCACTGCGAGAAGATGTTTTAATCTGTTTATTGATCAGGAGGTGACCCCTGAGGTCAGCTGTACGTCTCTGACACGTATGATGAGTGATGCTCGCACCCATGGACTGAGACGTCTAGTTCACCAAAAGTCTTTGATGTAACTAAACCCTGCTGACTCCAGAATCTTCTCAGGGGCTTGAGGTTGAATAAAAGACACGAGATGTTGAGTGTCACCTTCATCGAGCAAGATGGGAGGGATAAGATGTCAGAGGTCTCTGGAGACACCAGGAGATATCCAAAATACCCAGCAAAGATCCCGGCTGAAAAAGAGAAGTTGACTGATCAGTAAAGAACAGAAGCACAGAATGTTATATGATATACTCCAGTCACATCCCAAGCTGCATTTACCATTCTATTAGCTGTCACCCGTACTTACACGTGCCAAAGGGCTTGGCTATGATCCAACGCCCCCAGAAGCATTACTTTGTGGGAAATGTGGTGTTTTTAAGTTTTAATGTAGAATGTTGTGCAAACACTACATCTCCCACAACGGGCAGGTAAGCAATATTTTTTTGAATGCAGCTCTAGCTGTGACTGGAGTACAAGACCTAACATCATTATATAATGAGTATGTACCACTGTGCAGAGCTGCCGGCCCGTCCCTTTTTTCCGCCCACAACTGGTGTGAGCGGGGCGAAGTCACGGATAGCGGTGCAACTAACAGTCGTGCCACCATCTGTGCCTGAAATACTTCTATTCTAGACGTATTTCAGCTTAGTAAACGACTCCCTAGGTTTGTCACCCTTAAATTGGACACTACGGATGGCACAATTGTGGGAGCACTGGGGATGCCATTATTATAGAGACAATGTGTAAAAGCTTTACCTGACTGCACAAAATAGTACCGAAAAGTGGTTTAGTTGGGGTGGGGTAGTCTTCCCAAAGAAGATGTCTAGTAAACATGGTGGCCTTGTGGAGAGGTTGCACTGTAAATTGAAAACTTACTGAAGTGAAGTAGTTTCTTAGCTGAGAATCCAAATGATGAAGGTCAGGCAGCTGGACAGGAGTCCTGGTGATGGTGTCCTGGAAGAAAGCAGTTCACGTCTACCAAGAAGAATATTCTCTACTGAAATGTCCCACCAGACCCCACACGTCCAGTTTCTTGTAAAAAGCATAAAAGATTCCAACAAAATTCACGAGCCTCGTATATAGACTAGTAGCAGCTCCCAAGATTGTGTGACTTAGCGCTGTCACGTAGCCCCAGCCTTATTGTTCTCTGATGTCAGCCTGCGCAAAGGCCGACTGTAGGACAGGTGAATATTGTCTAGTGCTCCTTGTTGTCAGCCAAGGTGAGGCTGAATGCCTCCTCTGCACCCCGAGAGATATGCCCCTCATTATTATCATCAAATTTTCTTTCTCATTCTCTCCAGATCAGGAGGTTTTTAGGATAGACAACACTTTCGAAATCTATGGTGGTCATGTAGGACCTCTTGATAAGTCCTGTAAGTCAACGGAGCTGACCCAAAGCCAAACCTATATCAAGCTGCCCACCAGTCCGAATTCAGATACGTTGGCCTGTAAAAAGACTAGATATCGTCAAGAATTGGCAAGACTTTCCTAGTGGAAATTTGTACCGATCCCCCAAAGAAAAATGTAGAACCAGACCTTAATCTGTTATGACTCAAGGGGTGAATTTCCATAAAGGTAATTGTAAATGGTTGTGGGGTTGGTTATCAGGTGTAATTACAACCTCTTGTCTTTATAAGGACATTTACAGTCCCTTTCATTGCTTCTCATCACCATGATCTTTAACTTTCGACTCCTTTCATTCTTTCTCAGTGGAATTAAGGGACCTCATATTCAATCAATGATTCTGATCAACATCCCTTGACCCCCCCCCCAGAAAAGTCTCCCAGTCTTGAGGTCCCTCTAGAAGTTCTGCAGCCTGCCGCCTACATGGGTCCGCTGGTGAGTCTTCAGATGATGGGACTGGACGAAGCTCTTGGAGCACTGAGTGCACTTGTATGGCCGTTCTCCTGTGTGAATTCGCTGATGAACCTTCAGGATTGAGTTCTTGATGAACTTTTTGCCACACACTGTGCACTGGTATGGCTTCTCCCCTGTATGAACTCTCTGGTGAACCATGAGCTCGTAGGGTTGTCTGAAAGTCTTCACGCAGTGACGACAGTGGTACGGTCTTCCCCCTGTGTGACTGATCTGATGTCTGAGGAAACGGGATAGGTCAGAGAAGGTTTTAGGACATTCATTGCACTGGTATGGCCTCTCTCTTCGTTGCTGGGGCAGAGGTGAAAGGATGCCGACGTGATTGTGCCAACTGCTCCACCTATAGTATGATCCATTGAGGAAGCAGTGTGTGCCAGCTGGCCCGTCTACCGCTGTGATCTCTCGTCTGTTCTCTGTAAAATATAAGACATGACTTGTTATTGAGGGTGCAGTCAAACCCCGGCTTCCCCTGGTCAAGTCTGAACCCAGAGCTACAAGATAGCAGTTCCAGTCAATAGGCTAATCAGTACCATGGTCTGACATACATGAGAAGACCTGGACCATATGTGCCAAAGCATGCCATACCACTGGTTGGCACTGTTACCTTTGAGAAGATTTTGGATAAACTCAGACAAGGTTTGTGCCTATACAAGGTGAACTAGGCATCTAGGCATGGTCTAGGAAGAACATGGCATGGCTTTTCAAAACTGTGTATAATTTGGGCACATATAGGTTGAACTGGACATGGTTTCAGCAGATCTGGCTAGACCTGGGTATTATTCTAGCAGCAGGAAGGTGTTCTGTCTGTATTTCTCCACTTTGGCAGGTGTACAGTTTGTATGTTATGCAGTCTCTCCGTTTACCTTGGTTGGAACGTTCAGCGGTTTCTGTGTCTTCAGACGTCTGGTTTATCCACATTTCCGTCATCTCTTGCATCCTGGAGGCTGCATTACTGTCTATGGAGCAAGTAAGAAGAAGAGAAAAGAATTATCTGCAGGATCAGTGCCAATGCACAGGGGTGAAAGTCATCACGGCGCACTGGCAGGGACTGAATTTGACCCTTGTTGACCTGAAGCAACCGGTCAACACCATCTCCTTCTTATATTCAGAGGGTCAACATAGTTTTACCTGCGTCTTAAAAGGGTTTTCCGACATTTTACTTCTGATGACCTATCCTCCAGAATAGGTCATCAGTATCTGATCGGTGGGAGTCTGACAACAGGGACCCCCACCGATTAGCTGTTTTGAGAAGGCACTCCTGTGAGCATCGCTGCCTTCTCGATGCTCACCAAGCCCAGCGCTCTACATTGTATAGCGGCTGAGCTGCCCCTAGGCCATGGGAACAATGAACGTGACGTCCTCGGCCTAGGAAAAGCAGAGAGAAGTACAGCTGATCGGCGTGGCTCCTAGGTGTCAGACCCCCACCAATCATGTACTGATGAGTTATACAGAGGATAGGCCATCAGTATTAAAATGTTGGAAAACCCCTTTAAAAGGAACTCTCCAGTCTTCTCATTCCATCACTTATCAAAAACATTTTGGGTATCCGAGAACTGCAGTCCCCAACCAATGTCTTGAACCAAGGTTGTCGGCTCTTGGTGCAGGGCTGGTGTTTCCTTCCACTATATTCTTGGCTTAGAATGGAAGTGTGGAGTCCGTTTATTTCAATGGAATGAAGAGCCCAAAAAAATCACTTACCCTGCAACTAGTGACAAGACCCTGTTCAATTTGGGGGAAGGAGGCTTAATGAAGCTTCCCACAACTTCTTCACTGGCTGCACCGGGTGAGATATCTGCACACCAGTGGCCAGGGCAAGTGTCCACCATCACATCAGCTCCATAGTATGCCTCAATACTGTTCTACAAACAAGCATCGGGTATGGAGAAGTCGCGACCTTGTAACATAAACCTTACCGATATTTCGCAGCATTTCCAATTCTCTGGAATTGCCAGAATTTTTTGAATTTGTTGTGTCCTAGACCTTTTCATCTACACTAGAATATACAGCTGAGTAGGCATGGAGATAACACAGATCTAGACAGGTCCCTGTGTGTGGCCATGTCAATCAGAGTGACAACCTTCATGCTTTACACTGCAGGCAGCTTCAGAAAGTTGGAACAAGTAAAAGAAAAACAATATACAAAATCATGACGACTGAACAGCTCTATTTATAACAAGGTTTGGACCTTCTTCACAATATACCGATGCACAACGAGACGACCATTCGCATTTCGGGCATGGAAGCCATTACTACCGATTTTTTTTAGTTGGCAAATAGCTTGAAGGAAGCACAAAGGACACATCAATTGGAAATTCTCATTGAAGTCAAGTGAGAAAACCAAAGAATAATCTGACCCAGCTGCCCCCAACCATAAAGGTGTAACCTACAATAATAGCTGCAGGACAAGTGACTCCACCCCATGAGGAACCAAACCCCACCCACGAGGGACCCAACGTATTTCTTTTTAGTGCTACACTCCGTAACTATTTCTGTGCAATCAGTCGTAGGGAGTATAAATGTCAGACTTCTGCTTCAACTCGCAGATCTGGTTACACAAGAGGGGAGACCATTTACAACGTCCTCACGTTCAGATGTGATTACACCACTTGTGGGACAGACAAAAGGATACATTTAAACCGGGGTCTTTAGCCCCCAGCGCCACCATTCAACCTCAGCGTCGGAAGCTTTTTAACTCTCTTCAGGACAGAAGAGACGGGTCAAGGGGTGGCCGGCGTGTTACCATACAGGAGCATCACAGAATGAGTACTTTTCAGTAGTATTCTCCATCACTTATCTTGGCTGCACCCCCAAAAACAACCCCCGATATGTGCTGCAGTAAGTCATGTGGTTCCTAAAGATAGGGCCCCGAAATCTCGAATTCTCCATGTCATAGAACATAAAGGGCCACAAATAAATGGTGTTCTGGGACTAGTATCCAGGACTGCTTTAGTCACTGGGACATCATGGGATTTGGTAGAATGTAGGTCTATGTGGCCACAAACCTGGGAGTAAAAGCAAATGCAGTTAACGTATCCGCTTTCCCGGCCATCGAAGAGTGTAAAACTGTATTATAGAATAGACATTTATGGGTTAAAAGGGGTTGTCCCATGAAAAATAATCTACATTTTTTAGACCGGCATCTGGATAGAAATACTTTTGTAAATGCCACCGGCAGTTTTTTTTTTTTTCATGTCTCTGTCCACCTCGCTGTGGTGGTCACACATGCCCAGTACCATCCTTCAACTGTATCTACTGTTAAAAGCTGTGACAGTCAGAGTGGGAAAGCTGCAGCAGAAAAGACACACCGACCTGAGAATGGACATGCCCTTGAACTGTGATAGGGATAGAGCTGCAGCAGAAAGGACCCCCCCCGCCCAGCTGCAGTAGAAAGGTCACGGCCCTGAAATTCTAGCCTGAAAAAAATCTAGCAGAGCAACTACAGTAATGACTGAAGAGCTCTCTGGATCCACGCGAGGTACAGGGCTGGTTAGAGAGAGGTTGTCATGACCTATATTATCAGGGCCGTCTTTAATATTGATTGGACCCTGGGCAAAAATTGACTTGGGCCCCCTGGATCCCGCCTTCCCACACCCTAGCATGCAATCACGCCCTCCACCACAACACACACAACAAATCCACACATCTGGTAGAGTACAGTGAATGACTGTAAATACTTCCAGTTCTGAAGACTCCAGCGGCTCAGGATCAGTGCTCTGGGCAGCTGGGCTCAGGCTGGAGGTGGGCACCGCTCTGCAGGAAGGAGACCGAAGCTCGGCTCACCCTAGTGTTACAGTGCACCCCACAGTATGCAGTATAGCACCCTATAGTATACAGCAACCTAAGTATGCAGTATAGCACCCTATAGTATACAGCACCCCACAGTATGCAGTATAGCACCCTATAGTATACAGCAACCCACAGTATGCAGTATAGCACCCTATAGTATACAGCAACCCACAGTATATAGCAGCCCACAGTATATAGTACAGCACCTCACCGTATACAGCACCCCAAACTATACACGATACAGCACCCCACACTATACAGCACAGCAGTATAGCACTCCACACTATACAGCACCCACAGTATACAGCCCCCCACAGTATACAGCACCTACAGTATACAGCCCCCCACACTATACAGGCCCCCACACAGTATAGAGCCCGCCCCCACACAGTATACAGCCCCCACACACAGTATACAGCCCCCCCCACAGTATACAGGCCCCCACAGTCAGTATACAGCCCCCCACTATACTGTAGTTTACAGTATATTAGCATAACAGCCCCTGTCACCTTTTTCTGATGTAATCTTCACAAAAAAAGCTCCACAGTTAAGGCAAACTTCTGATAGGACCTGTGATGACCTCATAGCCATGTGACCAGTAATATTGCTAGGTTACTGGTCACATGGTGATGATGTCATCTAAGGTCCTAGATCACACTCACAGCTCTCACAGACACAGTTCGCTGGCTGGAGTGCCGGCAGGCATTGCATAGTATGGCAGCACCCCCTGTGGAGCTGACAGCCTGACACCCGGGGCAGTGGCTAGCAGGGCTCAAGAGGCAGCTGCCTTGGGCCCCCCAGGAGCAACTGGGCTCAGGGCAGCTGCCCCTTTTGCCCCTTGGTAAAGACGGCCCTGCATATTATTCTTGACTTGCATTAATTTTGTACTATTCATAAGATAACCCCCTAAATAGTCCTTTCACATGATTTGATTCAGGGCCCCAACTGGAACCAATTGATAGTCCTGTGTCAGAGGGTCTTCAGGACGCCCCTGAGATGATCGCTGCCATGTATGGCCTATTGTGGAATGAATGAGTAGTTGTCCACATTAGGTTCAGCTTTTAGTCGCCCCCTATACAGACAGCTAAAGCTGTGACCTTGGCACCCACCATGTGTCTTCTCCATCCACACCACCGCTGGGTACCTCAGCACCCGCAGCCTAACATCTCGGGGGGGGGGGGGCTCGTCGGGTGACACCTCGCCTTCCCTCCACCATTCACTGCACACAAAAAATAAAACTTTTCTAAACTGTTTTTAAAACCTCTTTTCTTTATTTAAAACAATAATATTAAAGCAAATATTTTATATTCAGAAGACAATTTCTAAAAAATAATCACCAGGAGCTGAACAATCAATAGAACTGCCCACGATTTGTTGGGGGGGCTGTCAGTGGACTAGGTAATTTTTCTTTTCTGGGGGACAGGCTGATCGCCGTGGCTTATGTTCATCACCTGCCGCCGCAGTCCTGTGTGGACGCTGGAGTGCTCTGTGGTCCGATCATTGGGCGACATAGATGAGGCAGGACGTATGACCTCAATGCCCCTCTGTATAATGTTGCCCAAGGCGGCCAGTCCATCTGTCTGCTGGATCTGCAGGAGGCTCAGAGAGTACGCGATCTGAGACAAGATGGCGTTCTGCTCCTGCATGAGGAGGTTGGACTGCCGCTGGTGGGAGGTCAGGTTGTGTAGGGTGCTGCTTATAGTGGGGAACTGGTGGTGGTCGGGTGGGTCGGGCTCCGACTCTGGAGCCGTTTCTTCCATGACGTCTGAGGGATGAGGTCGACATTCTGGCGAGATGATGGATGGTTCTTCGGAGGAGTCTTTGCTGGAGTCCTCAGCAGCGTCCTGGCATTGAGGAGAGAAGCTTCTGGCCGCCTCTGGGTGGACGCATTCTACGGGCTCTAAACACAGAAGAGTTAAGGTGTTACCAGATGTTCTAACTTTATGTCAGCTATTAGTATTACAGCTATTGCTCCGTGGCCATGGTGGCTCTCGCACGTCCCCATCATCCCACAACGCAAATTCCCAATTTCTACAAATCTAGACAAATTCTACATGACTGGAAACCTAGGGATTTTCTTTGTTGGTTCTTTCAATCTCATTCGTTCTTCTGACGCCGCTTTTCCTATAACTCCACTTGTCCCACAGTCCTTTACTGTCTGAACCAGGCCTGATAATGAAATGTAACCAAACCCCTTGATGGCCATGTCCCTGTCATCGTAGACAGGTGTCGTCCATCGCTCACCATCTGTCACGCTCCTTGGTCTTACAAAGAGATGGCAACGGTCGGCAGAAAATGGTCCATATCTGCCTTTCAAGCCAGGGATAAATCCACTGTAACCCACTAAAGACCAGGGAGATACAGGAATACTGAAAAAAAGGGATATCCAGTGGTACTAAACAACTGTCATAAATACTAACCTGCTAGACACCAGGGACTTGGTTATCATTAGACTAATAAACGTGTGTACTAACCCACTACACCACCAGGGATATTGTCCTCCTACTAGATAACATGGGTAATAGTACTAACCCACTAGACCACCAGGGATATTGTCCTCCTACTAGATAACATGGGTAATAGTACTAACCCACTAGACCACCAGGGATATTGTCCTCCTACTAGATAACATGGGTAATAGTACTAACCCACTACACCACCAGGGATATTGTTATTATCCTACTAGAAAGCATGGGTAGTATCACTTATTCCCTAGACAGCAACAAAATTATCATAGGGTAGCATCCTAACCCACTAGACTACCAAGGATATTGTTATTTGCACTAGGGCAGTTTTACTAATCCACTAGACACCAGGGATAGTTCTTGGACTTCATTATTATTAGTTATCCTATTAGAAAACATGGGTAAGTATTACTAACACACCAGACATAATATTATCCTTCTAGAAAATATGAGTAGCATTAATAACCCACTAGACTACCAGGGATATAATTAACCAATTAGTAAACAAGGGGAATCCAGTACCAGGCAAGGACAATGCCATTATCCTACTAGAAAGCATAAGTAGTATTATTTAGCCATTTGACACCAGGGATACTGTTATTATGCTACCAGAATACATGGGTAGTATTACTAACCCGCCAGACACCAGGTAGGATTACTAATCCACTAAACTACCAGAGATACCTACTAGAAACCACTAGACATCAGGGACAGCTATTCTACTAGATTATTATTAGTTATTCTACTAGAAAACATGGGTAGTATTACTAATGCACCAGACACCAGGGATATTGTTACTATCCTAATAGAAAACATTAGTAGCATTAGTAACCCACTAGATCACCCAGGATATTGTTATTACCTTACTAGAAAACACTGGTAGTATTACTAATCCACTAGGAAATTATTGTGATAGGTTAGTATTACTAATCCACTAGGAAATTATTGTGATAGGTTAGTATTACTAATCCACTAGACCACCATGGGTATTGTTATTAACCTATTTGAAAGCAAGTGCAGTGTTACTAACCCACTAGACTCCGAGAATCTTGTTATTATCCTACTAGAAAGCATGAGTAGTATTAGTATCCCACTAGATCACCAGGGATATAATTATCCTACCAGAAAGAATGGGTGGTATTACTTAGCCGCCAGACACCAAAGAAATTATGATGGGGCAATATTACTAACCCACAAGACCACCAGGGAGATTGTTCTTAACCTACTAGAAAACATGCATAGTATTAGTATCCCACTAGACCACCGGGGATATTGTTATCCTTCTGGAAATCATGGGTGGAACTTATCCACTAGACACCAAAGAAATTATGATGGGGCAGTATTACTAACCCACTAGACCACAAGGGATCTTGTTAGTAACCTACTAAAAAAACACATGAATGGTATTAGGAACTCCCAGACATCTGAGACATGGTTAGTAGCCCACTGGCGAGCAGATATATCATTTCTAACCTCCTAGAGACCAGGAAGGCCGTACTGGATGACCAGTCATGACGTGTGGCCACTGAGCCCTCATATTCCCAGTTACAATGGGTCATCCTCACCAGACATGTTGAAGAGCCCAGAGTTGGTAGAAGAGCGTGTAAGTGGTGTCTGGGGAACATGGCGGGTCTGCTGGATGTGATTTCAGAAATGAAACGTCCACATCACTAGGTGCCACGTTTTCTCAGTGGCCCCTGGCACTTCACATGGAGTCTACTATAACAATTTATCAGATTTCTCTAAAACTAAGCAACCTTTCCACGATACACAAAATAAGACTATTTACCGGCTTCCACCTCCTCGGGCAGGTCTTCCTTGTCTTGGTTCCAGTCAACCTCTTTGCTGTATTCCGGCTTGAAGAAATCTCTCAACCTCTGCTCGTACGGTGCCAGCCTTAGGTGCGGTGGTGGTCGGCGCCCCGTCTCGGCAACGTGAGCGGCGGCTTCACTCAGCTTCTCGTTCATTTTGCGCTTTGCATCCTTCCACCTCTTCTTGACTTTATCACTGGTGCGTGAAGCCACTCCTATGGCGCTGACTTCGTTGGCTATGGCCTGCCACATGGCATTCTTGGCCATGCTGGGAGTAATGTCTGCTTCATTGCCAAAAAGCTTGGAGTAATTCTCTATCACCAGGTCCACGAGGACGTCCAGTTCCTTCTCGGTGAACTTTACAATTCGCAGACGCGGGACTCCGGGAGAGGGGGCAGATGTAGACTGAGATCCGACAGAGCTAGAGACCTGAGTCACGGGGAATTGTGAGGGCGATGCGGTATCACAGATATGTAGGGTCGGCTCACCCGCATCTGTTATGTTGGCACAGAACAAAGTCAAGTTTAGAGGTGGTGGTCACGTTCTTTC
The DNA here is from genome assembly GCF_905171765.1 of Bufo bufo. Taxonomy (NCBI): domain Eukaryota; kingdom Metazoa; phylum Chordata; class Amphibia; order Anura; family Bufonidae; genus Bufo; species Bufo bufo. Next base: position 28,398,822 of record NC_053392.1, on the reverse strand, counting down.
TGAACAGGTTTTTAGAGGATAATCGCTACAGAGGCCACTTAAAACAAGACCGGAAAGGTTAGTTCTAGGCGTTTCATTATGAGAATAAATATAAGTAAGGGTGGACGGGCCACAGAGCCAACTGGGTAATTACCCAGTGGTCCGGTGGTCAGAGGGGGCCGCCCGAACCCTCCTCATGGCCGCCAGGCGGATAAATAATGATCTGATGCCCTCAGCATTAACTTATGCTAAGAGCATCAGATGCTAAAGCGCTTGGCAAGTGGCCGCCCTCCTCAGTTCAGCTCTATTGCCGTCCTCAGGATACAGTTGAATACTGTGGTGCGGGCGGCAGAATATTGTACTGCACTGTGGTATCTGGTTCTGCTGGGGCGGTATATTGTGCTGCACTGTGGTATCTGGTTCTGCTGGGGCAGAATATTGTACTGCACTGTGGTATCTGGTTCTGCTGGGGCGGTATATTGTGCTGCACTGTGGTATCTGGTTCTGCTGGGGCGGTATATTGTGCTGCACTGTGGTATCTGGTTCTGCTGGGGCGGTATATTGTGCTGCACTGTGGTATCTGGTTCTGCTGGGGCAGAATATTGTACTGCACTGTGGTATCTGGTTCTGCTGGGGCGGTATATTGTGCTGCACTGTGGTATCTGGTTCTGCTGGGGCGGTATATTGTGCTGCACTGTGGTATCTGGTTCTGCTGGGGCGGTATATTGTGCTGCACTGTGGTATCTGGTTCTGCTGGGGCGGTATATTGTTCTGCACTGTGGTATCTGGTTCTGCTGGGGCGGTATATTGTTCTGCACTGTGGTATCTGGTTCTGCTGGGGCGGTATATTGTGCTGCACTGTGGTATCTGGTTCTGCTGGGGCAGTATATTGTGCTGCACTGTGGTATCTGGTTCTGCTGGGGCGGTATATTGTTCTGCACTGTGGTATCTGGTTCTGCTGGGGCGGTATATTGTGCTGCACTGTGGTATCTGGTTCTGCTGGGGCGGTATATTGTTCTGCACTGTGGTATCTGGTTCTGCTGGGGCGGTATATTGTGCTGCACTGTGGTATCTGGTTCTGCTGGGGCTGTATATTGTGCTGCACTGTGGTATCTGGTTCTGCTGGGGCGGTATATTGTGCTGCACTGTGGTATCTGGTTCTGCTGGGGCAGTATATTGTGCTGCACTGTGGTACTTGGTTCTGCTGGGGCACTATATTGTGCTACACTGTGGTATCTGGTTCTGCTGGGGCGGTATATTGTGCTGCACTGTGGTATCTGGTTCTGCTGGGGCGGTATATTGTTCTGCACTGTGGTATCTGGTTCTGCTGGGGCGGTATATTGTGCTGCACTGTGGTATCTGGTTCTGCTGGGGCAGTATATTGTGCTGCACTGTGGTATCTGGTTATGCTGGGGCACTATATTGTGCTGCACTGTGGTATCTGGTTCTGCTGGGGCGGTATATTGTGCTGCACTGTGGTATTTGGTTCTGCTGGGGCAGTATATTGTGCTGCACTGTGGTATCTGGTTCTGCTGGGGCGGTATATTGTGCTGCACTGTGGTACCTGGTTCTGTTGGGGCAGTATATTGTGCTGCACTGTGGTACCTGGTTCTGCTGGGGCGGTATATTGTGCTGCACTGTGGTATTTGGTTCTGCTGGGGCAGTATATTGTGCTGCACTGTGGTATTTGGTTCTGCTGGGGCAGTATATTGTGCTGCACTGTGGTATCTGGTTCTGCTGGGGCGGTATATTGTGCTGCACTGTGGTATTTGGTTCTGCTGGGGCGGTATATTGTGCTGCACTGTGGTATTTGGTTCTGCTGGGGCAGTATATTGTGCTGCACTGTGGTATCTGGTTCTGCTGGGGCGGTATATTGTGCTGCACTGTGGTACCTGGTTCTGTTGGGGCAGTATATTGTGCTGCACTGTGGTACCTGGTTCTGCTGGGGCGGTATATTGTGCTGCACTGTGGTATCTGGTTCTGCTGGGGCGGTATATTGTGCTGCACTGTGGTATTTGGTTCTGCTGGGGCGGTATATTGTGCTGCACTGTGGTATCTGGTTCTGCTGGGGCAGTATATTGTGCTGCACTGTGGTATCTGGTTCTGCTGGGGCGGTAGATTGTGCTGCACTGTGGTATTTGGTTCTGCTGGGGCGGTATATTGTGCTGCACTGTGGTACCTGGTTCTGCTGGGGCGGTAGATTGTGCTGCACTGTGGTATTTGGTTCTGCTGGGGCGGTATATTGTGCTGCACTGTGGTACCTGGTTCTGCTGGGGCGGTAGATTGTGCTGCACTGTGGTATCTGGTTCTGCTGGGGCGGTATATTGTGCTGCACTGTGGTATCTGGTTCTGCTGGGGCGGTATATTGTGCTGCACTGTGGTATCTGGTTCTGCTGGAGCGGTATATTGTGCTGCACTGTGGTATCTGGTTCTGCGGGGGCAGTATATTGTGCTGCACTGTGGTATCTGGTTCTGCTGGGGCAGTATATTGTGCTGCACTGTGGTACCTGGTTCTGTGGGGCAGTATATTGTGCTGCACTGTGGTATCTGGTTCTGCTGGGGCAGTATATTGTGCTGCACTGTGGTATCTGGTTCTGCTGGGGCGGTATATTGTGCTGCACTGTGGTACCTGGTTCTGTGAGGCAGTATATTGTACTGCACTGTGGTATTTGGTTCTGCTGAGGCAGTATAATGTGCTGCACTGTGGTATCGGGTTCTGCTGTGGCAGTATATTGTGCTGCACTGTGGTATCGGGTTCTGCTGTGGCAGTATATTGTGCTGCACTGTGGTATCGGGTTCTGCTGTGGCGGTATTTTGTGCTGCACTGTGGTATCTGGTTCTGCTGTGGCGGTATTTTGTGCTGCACTATGGTATCGAGTTCTGCTGTGGCGGTATTTTGTGCTGCACTGTGGTATCGAGTTCTGCTGTGGCAGTATTTTGTGCTGCACTATGGTATCGAGTTCTGCTGTGGCGGTATTTTGTGCTGCACTATAGCATTGCTGGTCACACCTTCATCTGTTGTACTGCCTTCTGCCAGTCTGGACCACCTACAACTTGGGGCTACTTTTAGTTTTTTTCCAGGGCCACTTTAGGTTCCTAGTTTGTCCCAGAATATAAGTGGTCCATCTCTTCTGACCGAATAGCGCCACACAGACACAGAAACTACAATAACATCCTCTTGGTCAGACAGGCAGAAGACAGACAACGACACCCATAGTGACAAACTGGCAAGGAGAGTCCAATTCCTGCGTGTCAGAACGTTGCTGGTTCTGGTTTATGTGGAGGGCTGAACTGGCCATAGACACCACAGGGAAACTTCACGGTGGGCCAATATCCAGGGGGCTGCCAAAGCGCTCCTCACCGCTCCCAGACGGGTTCACAACAACCTGACGTTAGGAACATCAGGTACTTATCTACCTGGCTGGTGGCTGCATGTGTACTCCGATGGCTTCCTGCTCCACCACCAGTGGCTTCTTCTAGGGAGGCATTTGGTTCTGCTGGGGCAGCATTGTGTTGTACTGTGGTATCTGGTTCTTCTGGGGTGGTATTGTGTGCTGTATTATGGTATCACTGACCCTGCCTACTTGTGTTGGCCTCACCTCCTGTCAATTTGGACCTGCCTACAACATGGGGACACTTTTACTCTTTTTCCAGGACCAGCTTATGTGCTCTGTATAACGCGACATATACAGTCTGGTCCATAAATATTGGGACACCGACACAATTCTAACATTTTTGGCTCTATACACCACCACAATGGATTTGAAATGAAACAAACAAGATGAGCTTTACCTGCAGACTGTCAGCTTTAATTTGAGGGTATTTACATCCAAATCAGGTGAACGGTGCAGGAATTACAACAGATTGCATATGTGCCTCCCACTTGTTAAGGGACCAAAAGTAATGGGACAGAATAATAATAATCATAAATCAAACTTTCACATATTAATACTTGGTTGCAAATCCTTTGCAGTCAATTACAGCCTGAAGTCTGGAACGCATAGACATCACCAGATGCTGGGTTTCATCCCTGGTGATGCTCTGCCAGGCCTCTACCGCAACTGTCTTCAGTTCCTGCTTGTTCTTGGGGCATTTTACCTTCAGTTTTGTCTTCAGCAAGTGAAATGCATGCTCAATCGGATTCAGGTCAGGTGATTGACTCGGCCATTACAAAACATTCCACTTCATTCCCTTAAAAAAACTCATTGGTTGCTTTTGCAGTATGCTTTGGGTCATTGTCCATCTGCACTGTGAAGCGCCGTCCAATGAGTTCTGAAGCATTTGGCTGAATATGAGCAGATAATATTGCCCGAAACACTTCAGAATTCATCCTGCTGCTTTTGTCAGCAGTCACATCATCAGTAAATACAAGAGAACCAGTTCCATTGGCAGCCATACATGCCCACGCCATGACACTACCACCACCATGCTTCACTGATGAGGTGGTATGCTTAGGATCATGAGCAGTTCCTTTCCTTCTCCATACTCTTCTCTTCCCATCACTCTGGTACAAGTTGATCTTGGTCTCATCTGTCCATAGGATGTTGTTCCAGAACTTTGAAGGCTTTTTTAGATGTCGTTTGGCAAACTCTAATCTGGCCTTCCTGTTTTTGAGGCTCACCAATGGTTTACATCTTGTGGTGAACCCTCTGTAATCACTCTGGTGAAGTCTTCTCCTGATTGTTGACTTTGACACAGATACACCTACCTCCTGGAGAGTGGTCTTGATCTGGCCAACTGTTGTGAAGGGTGTTTTCTTCACCAGGGAAATAATTCTTCGCTCATCCACCACAGTTGTTTTCCGTGGTCTTCCGGGTCTTTTGGTGTTGCTGAGATCACCGGTGCTTTCCTTCTTTTTAAGAATGTTCCAAACAGTTGTTTTGGCCGCGCCTAATGTTTTTGCTATCTCTCTGATGGGTTTGTTTTGTTTTTTTTCAGCCTAATGATGGCTTGCTTCACTGATGGTGACAGTTCTTTGGATCTCATCTTGAGAGTTGACAGCAACAGATTCCAAATGCAAATAGCAGACGTGAAATGAACTCTGGACCTTTTATCTGCTCATTGTAATTGGGATAATGAGGGAATAACACGCACTGGGCCATGGAACAGCTGAGAAGACAATTGTCCCATTACTTTTGGTCCCTTAACAAGTGGGAGGCACATATGCAAACTGCTGTAATTCCTGCACCGTTCACCTGATTTGGATGTAAAAATATAAGTGAAGAAGGAGATCCAGCTTCCAAACAACATATAGATGCTTTAATGAAAAAGGTGCTAAAATCCGGACATGTACATCAGGTCTACGCGTTTCAGATCCTTACTCATGACAACATGGTGGTGTGAGACACTGGCCTTAAATAAGGGGCAGGTCAGACATATCAGGTGGACACCATCGGCAGATAGCTCCACCTCTGAGACATAAAAACATATGCTAAAAATGAAAAAGAAAAGAAGAAAAACTTCAAGGGAAACAATAAAGTACCGGGGTCAGTAATGCAGTATTAAGACCCATTGGTACACAGGTACCCATAGTAAAGATCCAATAAGATTCTCTATTTAAAAAGGACTCTCCTGTGATCCCCTCCACGTTTAGGGAATTTAACTCGTTCCACCCCCTGCACAACGAGGCCACTGGTATCACCTGCATGACAAGCCGCATAGTGTGAACTGACCGCAGAGACGTTCCTGGTCTGCACATGCGGAATATCAGAGATATGCCGGCGGATCTTGGTTTTAAGGCTGTTAGAGGTGCAGCCTATATACTGTAGGTGGCATGTCATGCGGGTGATGCAGGACACCACTAAACTAGTGTTGCAGTTGATATACTGTTTCAAAGTAAAAGTTTTTTGAGCAATTCCGTCTGAGGCGTATGAATTCGCCTCTGGGAACGTTGCAAACAACATGAGCAGGATGACAGGAAGACGCAAAGAGAGCGCTATTACCTGCCGTCTCCTTGCGGTAAGTGCGGGTGACTATGTTGGAGTCGGTAACATTGCCCTCCAGAGTCAAATCCAAAAAAGCAATAAATGTACAGTTGAAATTGATAGTAAATTTCAAATTCAATGTATTATTATTTAGGAACTCCTCAGACAGTGGTATGGCGGTATGGTCACCTGACCGGAGGAACAACAAGTCATCAATGTAACGGCCATACCACCGTAATGAGGGGGCCCAAATGTGGTGATCTGAGAAAAGATAGCAGTGTTCCCACCACGCCATGTAGATGTTGGCCATGGAGGGGCGAGAATTTTGCTCCCATGGAAACACCGGTGCGTTGGAGGAAAAAAACGGTGGTTAAACATGAATACATTGTGTTTAAGCAGAAAATGGACAACATCACATATGTAGTCCTGAAATTCCAGGCTGAAACCAGCGTAAGTATTCAGGAACCATCGTAAAAAGGCAATGGCTGCAGCGTGAGGGATGACCGTGTATAAGGATGTGACATCCGCAGTTATCCAGACATTCTCCGGCCTCCAAGGAAATTCATAAAAGGACTGAAGTACAGTTCTGGTGTCTAGAAGGAAACCCGGAATAGTCTGGACAAGTGGCTGCAACCCACGCAGTAGGGATCGACCGATTATCGGTTTTAGAGATATCGGCCGATATTCAGGATTTTGACAGTTATCGGTATCGGCATCTATTTTGCCGATATTCCTATAACGTATTGGGAACACAGATCACGCTGCTCTCAGCGCTCTCCGTGTTCCCTCAGCAGCACAGGGGAGAAGGAAGCAGTGTCTCCTCCCCCTGTGCTGCTGCTGCTGCCAATTAGAGGAGAGAGGACAAGAGAAGGGGAGGGGCTGTGGCCACCGCTCCACCAATGAAGATAAGTCTTTCATTGATTCATATACAGGAGGCGGGAGCTGGCTGCAGAATCACATAGCCGGCTCCCGACATCTATGAGCGGTAGCTGCGATCTGCGGTAGTTAACCCCTCAGGTGCCGCGGATCGCAGCTACCGCTCATAGGTCGGGAGCCGGCTATGTGATTCTGCAGCCAGCTCCCGCCTCCTGTATATGAATTAATGAGAGATTTCTCTTCATTGGTGGCGCAGTGCGCCCCCCCCCCCAGTATTAATCATTGGTGGCGCAGTGCGCCCCCCACCCCATCCCAGTATTAAAAACGTTGGTGGCGCAGTGCGACCCCCCACCCAAGCCCCCCCCCCCCAGTATTAATCATTGGTGGGAGTGGCCACAGGGTCCCCTCTCCCCTGCTCCTCCGATCGGAGCCCCAGCAGTGAAATCCTGGGGCTCCGATCGGTTACCATGGCAGCCAGGACGCTACTGAAGCCCTAGCTGCCATGGTAAGCTCCATGCTGCTGTGTGCACAGACCACAGAGCAGCAGGGACAGTGTGAGCTCCTATTCACCCTGATAGAGATCTATCAGGGTGAATAGGACAAGGGTTCTATTCCCTAAGGGGGCTAAAAGTTAGTAAAAAAAAAAAAAAAGAAAATATTAAGTATAAATAAAAAAAGAAAGATTTACAAAAAAAATAAAAATACACGTTAACAATAAACATATTAATTTTCAGCAGATTTGTGTAGGATTTAAAAAAAAAAAAAAAAAAAATTTATACCGATATTCTGGGAATTTATCGGCTATCGGCTTGAAAGTTCACAAATTATCGGTATCGGCCCTAAAAAATCAATATCGGTCGATCCCTACCACGCAGACAACCGCTCCGTGAATGAACCTATCCCGGCCACGATAGGCCGCATAGATGGATACCACCTGCTCTGGGAAACTAGCAAAAAACGCCGAGCAGGGCGCAGACATAAGAAAAGGCGGGCGTTATCCCTCGCGTCAGAGAAAAACATAGTTCATTCTCAAGTGATCAATATTTCTTCTAAGATACTCTCCCAACCACAGATTGAAGTTTTGTCTAAAGGACTATCTTTTCCACCAACGTGCCATTTTGACATCTACAAGACCTTATTGGACGTTAACAAATTAGCTCGGGACCTCACCTTGAAGAAACACTTTGCTCATGTGGATACAGAAGAATCCTCTCCTGCTGGTCCGGTTCCTGCGTTTATCACTCCTGTGATGGCCTCTAAGCCAGACGAGATTGTCCTTTCAGGAACTTGTCCACATCTCTCATCTTCAGCAATGTCGGGACCTTTCCAATTCCCTGACTGTCTCAGATTTTTCTCACAATTTTGTTACTCACAACCGTGATTTCTATCCCGTACAGTCTCGCTCTCTGGCTCTTGATCATTTTCAGGAACCAGTGGAGTGAGATCTGGTTGCTTTGAGGGATACATGCCAGTCAGTGGCTACATTTTATATCAACTGTAACCTGTCCATTGCTGAAAAAATGGCTCTAAAAGAGCTTGAGAATATGAAGGATGTCATCATTAAACAGGCGGATAAAGGGGGGGGTCGGTGGTGGTCATGGACCGCTCCATATATCTTCTCATGTTAGGAGACTCGGACACATATCTGGAGATGTCACATGACCCCACCCCCCAGTTTCAGAATGATCTGGTTTCCTTGTTGTCCTCGGGGGTTAAGAGTGGTTTTATGGATCAGAAACAAGCTGATTTTATATATGTTTTACATCCTATTACTCCCATCTTCCACTCTTTGCCCAAGATCCACAAACCAGGCCTCCCCCCATCTATGCAGCCTATCGTGGCCGGGATAGGTTCATTCACGGAGCGGTTGTCTGCGTGGGTTGCAGCCACTTGTCCAGACTATTCCGGGTTTCCTTCTAGACACCAGAACTGTACTTCAGTCCTTTTATGAATTTCCTTGGAGGCCGGAGAATGTCTGGATAACTGCGGATGTCACATCCTTATACACTGTCATCCCTCACGCTGCAGCCATTGCCTTTTTACGATGGTTCCTGAATACTTACGCTGGTTTCAGCCTGGAATTTCAGGACTACATATGTGATGTTGTCCATTTTCTGCTTAAACACAATGTATTCATGTTTAACCACCGTTTTTTCCTCCAACGCACCGGTGTTTCCATGGGGGCTAAATTCTCGCCCTCCGTGGCCAACATCTACATGGCGTGGTGGGAACACTGCTATCTTTTTTCAGATCACAATATTTGGGCCCCCTCATTACGGTGGTATGGCCGTTATATTGATGACTTGTTGTTCCTCCGGTCAGGTGACCATACCGCCATACCACTGTCTGAGGAGTTCCTAAATAATAATACATTGAATTTGAAATTTACTATCAATTTCAACTGTACATTTATTGCTTTTTTGGATTTGACTCTGGAGGGCAATGTTACCGACTCCAACATAGTCACCCGCACTTACCGCAAGGAGACGGCAGGCAATAGCGCTCTCTTTGCTTCCTCGTGTCATCCTGCCCATGTACTGTCAACAGTAGTCTGACACAGGCCACGGCACAAGTCAAACATAAACCACGGGTAGATCTAGTTTTTCCAAAAAATAGGTGTAGCAGTGGTTCTGACTTTAACAGTGAGGTCCCCAAGAACAGCGCCCCAGTCTATAGTGCTGAATTCAGTGAGATCTGTCCGTGCTGCGCATGGATGGACCGTGGTCTGATGTTCTCAGCTCTAATATTAAATGTATTGCTCGTCGAGCCCCTACTTTGGGCCAACGTGTCAGCCCTAGTTTGGTTTTTGGATGATTCCCAGACACAGCAGAGCTGGTTACATTTTAAGGGAAACTACAAGTGCGGACATCGCATTTGCACCTGCTGCAAGCGTCTCTCAACTAGCCAAACTGTTGTCTCTGCGTCCAATCAAAAAACTTTTACTTTGAAACAGTATATTAACTGCAACACTAGTTTAGTGGTGTCCTGCATCACCTGCATGACATGCCGCCTACAGTATATAGGCTGCACCTCTAACAGCCTTAAAACCAGGATCCGCCGGCATATCTCTGATATTCCGCATGTGCAGACCAGGAACGTCTCTGCAGTCAGTTCACACTATGCGGCTTGTCATGCAGGTGATACCAGTGGCCTCGTTGTGCAGGGGGTGGAACGAGTTAAATTCCCTAAACGTGGAGGGGATCATAGGAGAGTCCTTTTTAAATAGAGAATCTTATTGGATCTTTACTATGGGTACCTGTGTACCAATGGGTCTTAATACTGCATTACTGACCCCGGTACTTTATTGTTTCCCTTGAAGTTTTTCTTCTTTAGCATATGTTCTTATGTCTCAGAGGTGGGGCTATCTGCTGATGGTGTCCACCTGATATGTCTGACCTTCCCCTTATTTAAGGCCAGTGTCTCACACCACCATGTTGTCATGAGTAAGGATCTGAAACGCGTAGACCTGATGTACATGTCCGGATTTTAGCACCTTTTTCATTAAAGCATCTATATGTTGTTTGGAAGCTGGATCTCCTTCACTTATATTTCTACTATCGCTTAGTTCCTGGCGAATATCCGTGCTTCCATTTCAACCTGGGACCAGGCGAGCCTCGACAATTACTTTTCTTTGATTTGGATGTAAATACCCTTTAATTAAAGCTGACAGTCTGCAGGTAAAGCACATCTTGTTCGTTTCATTTCAAATCCATTGTGGTGGTGTATAGAGCCCAAAATGTTACAATTGTGTCAATGTCCCAATATTTATGGACCTGACTGTATGTCATTTGGTGGTAAATTGGACTCTCCTTACCAAGTGGACTATCTGGGTGGATTTAGGTAGAACCCACTCTCCAAGATACCAGGCTACAAATTAGCACCGATGCACATGTTAACCATTTCAATATACCTAGCAAGTCATTGTCCCACCTTTGCAATCCTTCTATATTGGACACTCTCCAAGAATCAGGTTAAGGGTCCATTCACACGTCCGTGTGTGTGGATCCGCAAAAAACGGACATCGGCGATGTGCATTCCGCATTTTGCGGTCCGCACATCGCCAGCACTTAATAGAAAATGCCTATTCTTGTCCGCAAATGCGGACAAGAATAGGACATGTTCTATATTTTTCGGGAACGGAAATGCGGACCCGGAAGTGCGGATCCGCAATTCCAGGTCCCATAGAAATGAATGGGTCCGCAATTCCGTTCCGCAAAAAGCGGAACGAAAATGCGGACGTGTGAATGGAGCCTTACTGCAAAGACGATACAGAGGCCTCTCGACCATCTAATCATTGTGTCTTTACATGGTCAAATACTTAGGATAATCACAACATAAAGTCAAGTAAGTCAGTCCATATATACAACCAGATATAGTTTCAGATGGACTACTGGTGTCCACTGTCTACTTCAGTTCTCCAACATAAAATGAGAGCTGCAATCTGACTGGTAATATGGGTAAAGCAACCTTTTTGACACTGTTTTCGGAAGTGTTCCACAATGTTTGTCTAGTGGGTAGACAAAGCTTACATCAGTGCTCAAGGGAGGACAACCATAGAAGAACATAAACTCCAATCTAGGACCTTAAGCAAAAGGAGGACAATAAATAAGATGAATTTTTAACCTAGAACCCAAGACAAGGGAGGACAACCATGGAATGACAAACTCTGATCAAAGGCAAAAGGAGAACAGCCAAGGAACTCCAACCCAGGACCTAATGCAAGGGAGGATAACCATGGAAGAACGAACTCCAATCTAGGACCTAAAGGCCAGGGATGACAACCAAGGAAGAAGATGAACTCCAACCTAGGGCCTAAGTCTAAAAAGAACAACCATGGAAAATGATGAACTCCAACCTAGGGCCTAAGTGTAAAAAGAACAACCATGGAAAAAGATGAACTCCAACCTAGGGCCTAAGTCTAAAAAGAACAACCATGGAAAAAGATGAACTCCAACCTAGGGCCTAAGTCTAAAAAGAACAACCATGGAAAAAACTAACTTCAACCTAGGACTTAAGACAAATAAGTGACTGCTAGAAATGATTACCTTGAAATAAAAGCAGTCGGGTGTCTTGCTCAAGTGCATTACCTGATCCTTACAGAGATCAACAAGCTCCTGATACAACTTGTTTCTGCCCTTATGGTTGTCCACCTTGGCCTACAAAAATAAGACTTGAGAAGAGGTGACAACTATTACCCTAAATGCGTGTGTGTCCACTGACTACTCTGTAGAGGTGCTTACATACTGAACATTGCACATCACAACACACGTTGGGTCCTACAGACCTGTAGAGGAATATGTGCTGATAATCTGCCATGACAATATATTGCAAGTCAATTGCTGATCACTTAGTTTTAGACTTTTAGTTTAGTTTTACGCCTTCAATGCTGCAATCATCATTGGGTTTTTGTTCCTTCACCACAGTTTCCATCATATTTAGCAGTGCATCCCTTGTTTACTCATGGTGATGTGCTGTCGGCAAAGATTTCAATATACACATAAGAGACGCGATCAACGATTTATTGAGCGCCTCCTTGTTTGATGTCCAGAACAGGGTCCCTGAAGTAAATGGAGAGCGGCATACCCATGCATGGTGTCCAATCCATTAACTGCTATAGATGGAGGGTGAATGCCAATGCACGGTTGCTCTCCTTTCACTTTGGGGGCCCCGTTCTGGAGATAGAAGAGGGACCCAGAGGCAGGACTCACACCTAGAGATATGCCATAAACTGTGAGATGGGACCTTGAAGACTACACACTATGAGGGAATGTCTATGTCCTAGTTAATGAGCTCAATCCCTATAGTCCCTTGTGAAGAGGAGGTGGCTTCTGGGCTTGTCATTATAATAATGGTGTCCTGGAGTCACATCTCAGTGACCACTGAAGGAAACTAATAACATAAGCTATGGGTCCCAAATTCCAATGGAAAACAGAGTCACAGGTCTTTGCCGTTTCTTACCTCTTGATGATACTGTGGTATTGACCAGTCCTTGCGCTCCAACTGACACCTTGATATACTCTGGTTCCTCTTGCTTGATTGGCTTGGTGGTCACCTGGCCTGGATATATAACCAAACAATGTGTCACCGGAGACCATGTAACTGTGCCTCTATCAGTCGCTGATATTGATGGGGCCCTGGGCACTGAGGAAAAAAAAGGCGTGGTGGGATCACACCCATGAAGCTCTCACTGACCTTTAATGGTTTTCCTCAGGAAAGTACCTGTAGGCCTACTATAGTCTGTGCCCGGCCCAACAAGGTGAACGATAGAAGCACATTTACTGTATGTCTGTGAAGGTCCTCATTAGAGATGAGCAAATTTCATATTTTGAAATTCGTTTGCGATTCGTTTACTGGTAAAAGGTGAATTGTGTTATGGATTCCGTTACCACGGACCACAACGCAATTCTATGACGGAATGCATAACAGAATGGCATTCCATTATTCATTCTGTCACAATAGAAGTCTATGGGCTGGTAACGGAATCCATAACGCAATTCACCTTTTGCCAGTAAACGAATCGCAAACGAATTTCATAACCGGAAATCCGCTCATCTCCTAGTCCTCATTCATTTTGGTCATGGTATAACAGGAAGGATAAGTCAGAGCAACCAGACTTGTTGAATTTTTTTTCTTGAAGACATTTCGCTAGTCATCCAACTGACTTTCTTAATTAGAATAGCTTGTGCAAGAAATCTCTGGCATTAAATACTGGTTATTTGTGCTTCATTCGTGGAGGTAAGGTGCTGATTGCATTTGCATGACTGAAGCTATTAGATGTGGTTAAACTGCCTCAGGAGAGGCGTTAGAGCCGCATTGTAGGCGGCAGACAAACAGATCAACACAGTGGACCATAACATCAGGTTTGCACAGGAAGATGTGCAGAACACTCCACTGACTTTCCAGTGGAAAGAGCCAACACCTGCGGTCAGGACTCAGTCGTGTACCTACATCTTGAGGACAAAGGACACTTGTTTGACAGCAAGGTGTGCATCTAATTATGTTAAGTTGGAGAAATGAAGCTTGAATACAAGTGGAGGATGAGACATCTACTGTCTGCCACTTACAATGCTGTTCTAACATCTCTCCTAAAGCAGTTTAATCGCAACAAATAGCTTCAGTCATGAAAACGCAATCTGCTTCATATCTCCATAACTGATTGTAATTGAGAAATCCAGTTGGATGACCAGCGAAACATCTCCAAGAAAAATACAAGCCTAGTTGCTCTGACTGATCCAAACTGATATCATGTCTTACACTCTAGTCACATCCAGAGCTGCATTTGCTGGATGCCCTTGGAAGAAGACTAGTTTAGTTTATCGGCAATTCACAAATACTAGGTGACCAGAGAGAGCTTGTGCTATCACTTAATAGGCAGTTATCATATAATGACATCACCGACCACAGTAAATGGTCACATCACACGCTGCCATATAGGAGAGGACTTTTATAAAGAGCTATTTAAAGGGGCATTTTGGGAACAAGAAGTTATCCCCTATCCACTGAATGGAACAACTGTTAGATCACTGGAATTCTGACTGATGGGCCCCCCACCGATCCCGAGAATAAGGGTCCATAGTCCCATCACAGCAATAGTTCCTATGGAGCCCTGCCTTGGGCATCCTACAAAGCCCTGCCCGCGGGTTGCTACGGAGATCTGCCCGGGGGTTCCTACGGAGCTCTGCCCGGGGGTTCCTACGGAGCTCTGCCCGGGGGTTCCTACGGAGATCTGCCCGGGGGTTCCTACGGAGATCTGCCCGGGGGTTCCTAAGGAGCTCTGCCCGGGGGTTCCTACGGAGCTCTGCCCGGGGGTTCCTATGGAGATCTGCCCGGGGGTTCCTATGGAGCTCTGCCCGGGGGTTCCTATGGAGCTCTGCCCGGGGGTTCCTAAGGAGCTCTGCCCGGGGGTTCCTAAGGAGCTCTGCCCGGGGGTTCCTACGGAGATCTGCCCGGGGGTTCCTACGGAGTTCTGCCCGGGGGTTCCTACGGAGATCTGCCCGCGGGTACCTGTGGAGCTCTGCCCGCGGGTACCTGTGGAGCTCACAGACAGGGCTCAATAGGAACTATTGCTGTGGTAGCCTTGGATCCTTCCTAAGGCTCCAGGCTACCACAGCAAACAAACAGCTTCCCCAATCTCAGCACGGTAAAGCTGTTCGGATCCTGGGCGGGCAGCTCTCCCGAAGAAAAACCTCTTGGATGCAATGGTCACAACTCACCATGGCATCTGAGGGGTTAAATGTCTAATTGGATTTATCTCAGATCACAAACATCAGCCTTCGATGTCTATTTAAAGCAGCAGAAACCCGGCGGCTATGGCTCCCGCTCAGCCGTGTGAGCCATTGTAAAATGCTGGATATGTAAGGAGGAGGTCCAGAAGGGGTTACAGGGACGCCTACTTGATCTGGAGACATCTCACCTCTAGATGTGGCTCCTGCACCCTCTGACCCGGGGCCCCCCACTGGCCCCTTCATGTAGTCCAGGTCTTCATATTTCCTTAGCTGGGATGATGGCCGTCCTGTAACAGAAGAGTTTGTACCACTGTCAACCTCAATAATCCAAAAGGATAGAGGTGTAGCAGCCTCCTGACATTGAGGCAATAACTCTGCTCTCTGACCAGAATGGAAACAGTTTATTTAACATCATGTCTAAAAAACTGTAGTCACCTCTAGAGCTGCAGTGCTTGTGTCCTGTTATGTCTCAGGTATCATGATCTTATATCCTCCAGGGGGTGATAGTGAGATTAGATTGTGAGCTCCTGGGGACAGGGATGATGGGAGTGATACAATGTGTGTGAGATAGGGAGATTAGATTGTGAGCTCCTGGGGACAGGGATGATGGGAGTGATACAATGTGTGTAAAATAGGGAGATTAGATTGTGAGCTCCTGGGGACAGGGATGATGGGAGTGATACAATGTGTGTGAGATAGGGAGATTAGATTGTGAGCTCCTGGGGACAGGGATGATGGGAGTGATACAATGTGTGTAAGATAGGGAGATTAGATTGTGAGCTCCTGGGGACAGGGATGATGGGAGTGATACAATGTGTGTGAGATAGGGAGATTAGATTGTGAGCTCCTGGGGACAGGGATGATGGGAGTGATACAATGTGTGTGAGATAGGGAGATTAGATTGTGAGCTCCTGGGGACAGGGATGATGGGAGTGATACAATGTGTGTGAGATAGGGAGATTAGATTGTGAGCTCCTGGGGACAGGGATGATGGGAGTGATACAATGTGTGTGAGATAGGGAGATTAGATTGTGAGCTCCTGGGGACAGGGATGATGGGAGTGATACAATGTGTGTGAGATAGGGAGATTAGATTGTGAGCTCCTGTGGACATGGATGATGGGAGTGATACAATGTGTGTGAGATAAGGAGATTAGATTGTGAGCTCCTGGGGACAGGGATGATGGGAGTGATACAATGTGTGTGAGATAGGGAGATTAGATTGTGAGCTCCTGGGGAGAGGGATGATGGGAGTGATACATTGAGATAGGAACATTATAATGTGAACTTCGGGGGACACGGATTAATACATTGTGTGTGAGATTAAATGGAGATTAGATTGTGAGCTCCTGTGGACATGGATGATGGGAGTGATGTAAGATGTAAAATAGGGAGATTATAATGTGAATGTGATATACTAAGGTCTCATGCACACAGACGTTTTTTTTAGCGGTCCGCAAAAACGGTTTCCGTTGTTCCATGATCAGTGTCCGTTTTTTCTTCCGTGGGTCTTCCTTGATTTTTGGAGGATCCACGGACATGAAAAATAAATCTAAGTCAAGTTTGCCATTGAAATGATAGGAAAAAATGGACACGGATCACGGACGCGGATGACAATCTTGTGTGCATCCGTGATTTTTCACGGACCCATTGACTTGAATGGGTCCGCGAACCGTTGACCGTGAAAAAAATAGTACAGGTTATATTTTTTTCACGGCCAGGAAACACGGATCACGGATGCGGCTGCCAAACGGTGCATTTTCCGATTTTTCCACGGACCCCTTGAAAGTCAATGGGTCCGCGAAAAAAAAAACAGAAAACGGAACCACGGACGCACACAACGGTCGTGTGCATGAGGCCTAAGTGTGAGATGGGGAGATGGGAACAGGGATGATGGAGTAGGATTTTTCAGCCTATCAGCTCCCCATAATACAGCTGTAGTGCGCCCGCATTAGAACAGATGGACGGCAGGACGTTATTTACGGGGAGTTTTCTTACTGTCAGTGTCACCCGATCTCACCTGTAGGGGTCGCCGTAGTGCCGTTGGACCCGTGGCCCCCCACGGACACCTTGACATAATCCACCTTCTCTTGTTTGATCGTTTGCGATGACAACCGTCCTACAAAAGAAGATCAAACACAACGAAGCTTGAAAATGACACACAGTCTTCAACTCTAGTCACACCCAGAGCTGCAGTCACTGCTGATTTACTGTTATTTCTCATAAAGCAGGATGTTATGGATCAGTTTCCTCCTGCTATGACAGAACATGATCTCCTGTACAGCACTGAGGATACCAGTACTGATAATGCACCATGTGTCACTTGCAGTCCTATGTAAAACCACAGATAACACAGTAATAACTCTCTGAGTACAGATAATGTAGTAGAGGTCACTTGCAGTCCTATGTAACTCCACAGATAACACAGTGATAACTCTCTGAGTACAGATAATGTAGTAGATGTCACCCGCAGTCCTATGTAACGCCACAGATAACACACTGATAACTCTCCGAGTACAGATAATGTAGTAGATGTCACCTGCAGTCCTATGTAACACCACAGATAAAAGTGATCGCTCTCTGAGTACAGATAGTGTAGTAGATGTCACCTGCAGTCCTATGTAAGACCACTGATAACACACTGATAACTCTCTGAGTACAGATAGTGTAGTAGATGTCACCTGCAGTCCTATGTAACACCACAGATAACACACTGATAACTCTCCGAGTACAGATGATGTAGTAGATGTCACCTGCAGTCCTATGTAACACCACAGATAACACACTGATAACTCTCTGAGTACAGATAATGTAGTAGATGTCACCTGCAGTCCTATGTAACACCACAGATAAAAGTGATCGCTCTCTGAGTACAGATAGTGTAGTAGATGTCACCTGCAGTCCTATGTAACACCACAGATAAAAGTGATCGCTCTCTGAGTACAGATAGTGTAGTAGATGTCACCTGCAGTCCTATGTAAGACCACTGATAACACAGTGATAACTCTCTGAGTACAGATAGTGTAGTAGATGTCACCTGCAGTCCTATGTAACACCACAGATAAAAGTGATCGCTCTCTGAGTACAGATAGTGTAGTAGATGTCACCTGCAGTCCTATGTAAGACCACTGATAATGCAGTGATAACCTCCTGCAGTTCTATGTAATGGTGGAGGTAAACATGCTGATAATCAGGCAGATTATCTGGGATGAACGCTCCTGCGAACACTTGTTACCAACAATCTGCCCGTCTAATGGTGCAGCCGAAACCGTCGCTTCGTGCAGGCGAGTAAAAGATCCTTTCTGGGCAGCAGATCGCGCGGTGTAATCAACCCTTTGCTGCCCAGACACAATGCAGCGACATACTGTGGAGGTACAGCACTTCACCTCCACTGAACGAGCAGGAAACACATGAGGAGTATAGATAATGCAGTAGGCATCACCTGCAGTCCCATGTAACATCACAGGAAACACATGAGGAGTATAGATAATGCAGTAGGCATCACCTGCAGTCCCATGTAACATCACAGGAAACACATGAGGAGTATAGATAATGCAATAGGCCATGGCGATTAGGAATTTGGTCCTGGCGCTTGGGTATTTGTCAGCCCGTTTTCAAAGGTGCACAGGCGATGGGTGCGGAGCGCCGGAGGGGGGGCCCGTTCTGTCCGGAGGCAGCAGGAGTGGAGATGAGCGCCTCCATTGTGGAAGCGCTCATCTCCATATTCATCTGAATCGCCGTCCTCAGGACAGCCATACAGATGAATGGTGCGGAGGAGCACGGGAGAGGCGTCTCCCTTGCCCGTTCCTCTGATAGGCTACAGGCCTAGTGCCTGTAGCCTATCAGAGGCCGGTGCAGGCGGCGCTATGACGTCATCGCGCCACCTGAGCCGTACAGTGCAGGACACAGGCCGGAAGAGGCTGCATCGCATCACTGACAGCAGCATAAGGTAAGTACATGAGTTTATTGTATTTATTACTTATAGTATACTGTGGCAAGAAGGGGGGTGGGGGCCCTATATACTGGCACATTATGGGGGGGGCACTATGGAGAAGAGGGGAAGCAATAAAGGGGCCCTATATACTGGCACAATATGGGGGGGCACTATGGAGAAGAGGGGAAGCAATAAAGGGGCCCTATATACTGGCACAATATGGGGGGGCACTATGAAGAGGGGAAGCAATAAAGGGGCCCTATATACTGGCACAATATGGGGGGGCACTATGAGGAGGGGAAGCAATAAAGGGGCCCTATATACTGGCACAATATGGGGGGGCACTATGAAGAGGGGAAGCACTATGGGGACCTATATACTGGCACAATATGGGGGGGCCACTATGAAGAGGGGAAGCAATAAAGGGGCCCTATATACTGGCACAATATGGGGGGGCACTATGAAGAGGGGAAGCACTATGGGGACCTATATACTGGCACAATATGGGGGGGCACTATGGGGGCCTATATACTGGCACAATATGGGGGGGCACTATGGGGGCCTATATACTGGCACAATATGGGGGGGCGAGCACTATGGGGCCCTATATACTGGCACAATATGGGGGGGCACTATGAAGAGGGGAAGCACTATGGGGCCCTATATACTGGCACAATATGGGGGGGGCACTATGGGGGCCTATATACTGGCACAATATGGGGGGGCGAGCACTATGGGGCCCTATATACTGGCACAATATGGGGGGGCAGTATGAAGAGGAGAAGCACTATGGGGCCCTATATACTGGCACAATATGGGGGGGCACTATGAGGAGGGGAAGCAATAAAGGGGCCCTATATACTGGCACAATATGGAGGGGCACTATGGAGAAGAGGGGAAGGAGCACTATGGGGGCCCTATGTACTGGCATGCATTATTGGGGGGCTCTATGGAGAAGTGGGGGGGGGGGGGAGCCCTATGGGGGCATCTACTGGGGGCTTTATGACGCGGCTCCACCTGGCTCCTAACTTTTTTAGCGGGCTCCTAGATTCCAAGGAAATTTGTCAAGCCCTGCAGTAGGCATCACCTGCAGTCCTATGTAAGCCATATACTGTATATAACACACTGTTACATGGGTCAGGTATGTGATTGTGTGTGAGGATGTTCAGCAGTGCAGTCATGAAGAGGTTAACACAGGAGCCGCAGTCCTGGGCTGGATATACCGTTAATCATACCCTTTTGTGCGGTGCCCCCTGATGGGCGTCTCTGCGCCGATGTCACTGTCTATAAACAGATGGGCAGACACAGAATGGCGTCCCAGAGGCGTCCGCTCCCCTGCCCTCCCCAGTGGGCTCCGGGCTCAGCTGCCGGGGCGCAGACGTAAATATGGCGGTCCAGCGGGACCTCCCACTCACGGTATATAAAGACCTGGGATAACAGGTGTCAGGCAGACCCCTGAGGCAGCGGCGTAAAATAGCCGCGCTGCACAGCGGGAGACGCCTCCGAGACGCCGGGTGCCGAGAGAATAGCTGCAGCACATTACACTAAATGTAACCTGATCTACGGTGTAATGTACAAGGTCTGGTAAATCAATAAACTACACGATGGGAAATAGCTCATAATACAATATATAACATATCACGTAACATGAAATAATATAAAATACCTAAATATCAGGTAAATTAATAAACGACATAATGTAAAACAATGGATAATAGTGTATAATGTAACATGATATAAAGTGTAATACACTGCATTATAATATATAACGTAACATGACACCGGCCGACCTGTTACATGTGCACTTGGCAGCTGAAGACGTCTGTGTTAGTCCCATGTTCCTATATGCCCGCAGTGCTGAGAAAGATTGTTTTACTATATGCAAATGAGCCTCTAGGAGCAACGGGGGCGTTACCATTACACCTAGAGGCTCTGCTCTCTCTGCAACTGCTGCGCCCTCTGTACTATGATTGACAGGACCAGGCAGTGAAACATCATCACGCCCGGTTCTGTCAAAAGTGAAGAGGACACAGCAGGTGCAGAGAGAGCAGAGCCTCTAGGTGTAATGGTGACGCCCCCGTTGCTCCTAGAGGCTCATTTGCATATAATTAAACATGATCTTTCTCAGTAACGCGAGCACGTATGGACACCGGACCAACACAGATGCCTTCAGCTACCAAGTGCACATGTAACAGGTCAGCCAGTGTCATAGGGACAGAACTGCTGACAGATGCCCTTTAAAACCTGAAATTTGAATGCTTAGTCCTTGTATGCTCTAATAATCCATGGCCTTTCAGAGAACCTAGTTTGATGCCTCGGAGCAGTGTGCGCCCGTGTGCAGTTCTGGGTTATCCGTGTGGTTCCTGGCAGTTTTTCTGACAGCGAGACCTGACATTTGACTGCCTGATGGACAGTCGGCTACAAACTGCGCCATAAAAATACTATGGTGCCAGCTTAAAAGGTGTTTCCAGGATTTTTATACTGATGACCTGTTCTCTGGATTGATCAACAGTCTCTGATCGGTGGGGGTCCGACACCTGTGACCCCCACTGATCAGCTGCTTGAGAAGGCAGCGGAACACCTGCGAGCGCCGCAGCCTTCTCCCCGCTCACCAAGCACAGCGCCGTACATTGCATAGTGGCTGTTCTTGGTATCGCGCTCAGCCCCATTCACTTCTATGGGGCCGAGCTGCTCCTAGGCCACGTGACCAATGAACGTGATGTCACAGGCCAAGCAAAAGCTTGAGAGAAGGCCGCGGTGCTCACAGGAACGCTGAACGGCGAGGGTCCCGAGTGTTGGACCCTTACCGATCAGATACAGATGACCCATCATGAGAATAGCAGCGAAACATTATATGTAGAGCAGCACTTCTGTACCTTCTTGACTCGATTCAGGAGATATGCATCAGCCAGTCTTGGGCCCCCGATCCACAGCAGCCCGCCAACAGACATTCAGTTAATCGATGACGGCAGCATTATTCTCCATCGAGTCTTTATTGTTACTGACTACGCATGTCTCGGCAGCAGCACACTTCTTGGCATCTCCAATCGCTGACTGCACATGCCTCGGCAGCAGCACACGGCTTGGCGTCTCCAATCACTGACTGCGCATGTCTCGGCAGCAGCACACTGCTTGGCGTCACCAATCGCTAACTGCACATGTCTCAGCAGCAGCACACTGCTTGGCGTCTCCAATTGCTGACTGCACATGCCTCGGCAGCAGCACACGGCTTGGCGTCTCCAATCACTGACTGTGCATGCCCTGGCAGCAGCACACTGCTTGGCGTCTCCAATCACTGACCTGGCATGTCTCGGCAGCAGCACACTGCTTGGCGTCTCCAATTGCTGACTGCACATGCCTCGGCAGCAGCACACGGCTTGGCGTCTCCAATCACTGACTGTGCATGCCCTGGCAGCAGCACACTGCTTGGCGTCTCCAATCACTGACCTGGCATGTCTCGGCAGCAGCACACTGCTTGGCGTCTCCAATCACTGACCTGGCATGTCTCGGCAGCAGCACACTACTTGGCGTCTCCAATCACTGACCTGGCATGTCTCGGCAGCAGCACACTGCTTGGCGTCTCCAATCACTGACCTGGCATGTCTCGGCAGCAGCACACTGCTTGGCGTCTCCAATCACTGACCTGGCATGTCTCGGCAGCAGCACACTGCTTGGCATCTCCAATCACTGACTGCGCATGCCTCGGCAGCAGAACACTGCTTGGCGTCTTCAATCACTGACCTGGCATGTCTCGGCAGCAGCACACTGCTTGGCATCTCCAATCACTGACTGCGCATGCCTCGGCAGCAGCACACTGCTTGGCGTCTTCAATCACTGACTGCGCATGCCCTGGCAGCAGCACACTGCTTGGCGTCTCCAATCACTGACCTGGCATGTCTCGGCAGCAGCACACTGCTTGGCGTCTCCAATCACTGACCTGGCATGTCTCGGCAGCAGCACACTGCTTGGCGTCTCCAATCACTGACCTGGCATGTCTCGGCAGCAGCACACTGCTTGGCGTCTTCAATCACTGACCTGGCATGTCTCGGCAGCAGCACACTGCTTGGCGTCTCCAATCACTGACCTGGCATGTCTCGGCAGCAGCACACTACTTGGCGTCTCCAATCACTGACTGCACATGTCTCGGCAGCAGCACACTGCTTGGCGTCTCCAATCGCTGACTGCACATGCCTCGGCAGCAGCACGTCATCTCTGCTGCTCACATCGTCATAAGGGTACATTCACACGACCGTATTATTTTATCCGCACCCGATCTGCATCCATTCCGCATTTTGCGGAATAGATGGGGATCCATTCATTTCTATGGTTGAATAAAATGTGCGGACAACGTTCAGTATGTTGTCCGCATCCGCGTTTTTCTGCGTTTCTAGTCCGCAAAAATATGAAGCTTGTCCTACTATTGTCTGCACAGATCGGTCCGCAGTCCCATTCAAGTCAATGGATCCGCAAATTGCAGATGACATACGGAATGGTTTCCGTACGTCATCCGTTTTTTGTGGATCCGTTTCCATATTTTTGAAGGCCTTCATAATGCTTTTTTTTTTTTTCCTCTCTATCTTTTTTTTTCCCCTTCCATTTTTTGCAGACCGTAAAAAACGGAAGACATACTGAACACAAACGGAAAGGATTACACACGCGGACCGCAAAACGGAAAGGATTACACACGGTCGTGTGAGTCTACCCTAACCCCTCCCACTCGCTTTCTTACCAGTCTTCATTCAGGTCCGATCGACCGCTCTGCGAAACCTCCAAAACACAATTCAGAGCGTATCGCCGCTCCCTGCTCCTCCCCTTGGTCACGTGACTCCGCCCGAGTCACATGATCGCATCCTTCGCTATCCTCTGTCTACACCAGCCTGTCTCCACACTTTCAGGCGTCATATCACCCCGGCAACCGACGTCAAACACAACATCGGAGCATCTAATCCCGCCGTATACTCTGCAAATAAACAAATCGCGATCTTCGTGCCTGTCTATAGAACTTATAGGAATGGTCAAATCCTACATTTCAGACCGCCGGCAGCACTAGGACATACAAGCGAGATGCTCAATGTTGTTCACCATTAACCCCTGCAGGAAAAAAAAAAAAGGGGTTGAAGTGCTCTTAGTGTGAAAATCCATTTAAATTCCTTCTTCCTCAGAATCCTATTGCCATCCCCCCCTCTTCTCAGCTTTCCCACGGAGTCAATTACTCGGAATCGTAGTTGATCACATTCAATGAAATGTTTTGCTACAGGTTTATCCATCATGCTCTTCCTAATAGTACTTTTAGGTGATATTAGAAGGGTATCCTCTATCCAAAAAGGTTTTGCACATTTCTTCAACCCTAAGGTCAAATCCCTGATCATCAGAGCCCGCCCGCCTGACTCTGAGCAATCACCTCCATGGTAATGATTCCACCCTTTTACGTGGACGATTACTGCCATATTCTAACGGATTGTTTCCGTCGGTCGGTTTCTGATACAGATACGTTTTTAATGCACCCCTCTTCAACATAAGCTCTGACATCCAAGAATCGCAGCTCCACCCGGGACATCGTCCTACTGAACTCGCGTTTAAATCTTCATGAAAATCATTTCATTCCTCAACTGAACCCATCCATATTAAAAAGATATCATCAATGAAGCGCCACCAGCACAGGATTCTCTCCATAGGTGTATTTTGGTACACCAGCTCGTCCTCCACAGCAGCCATATAAATATTTGCATATGTCGGGGCCACATTGGACCCCATCGCGGTACCCCGCAATTGTACGTATATCATGGATTAACTAACAATAAAGACTCAAAGGAGAATAATGCTGCCGTCATCGACTAACTGAATGTCTATCATGAAAATAGGTCATCAGTATGAAAATCTCGGAAAACCCCTTTAAGGGACCATGAACACCAGTCCTTAAGCAGTAATGTCCCAGGTGTGCAGTTGGTTAGTCTAGTCTACAGGGGTTCACTAATAATGTCCTTTGTGCCCAATGGGCTACCAGTAACACCCCTGGTGCCTAGCGGCTTAATTATAATAAAGATATCTGATCGACTAATAGTGGTCTATATCCTGGATATGTCTTCTGCGCAGCACGTTGGACATATTCTTGGTCAGTATATTCTTGGGGATCTGAAGGATACATTTTTGAACTAGGACCTTCCCAGTACTCCCCAGATAGGGACCTCACCACATGGAAATGGCCGTTTCTGAAAACCCCATGAGCAGACAACTTTCTATTTCATCTTCTTCCCAGAAAAAGGGACCTATACACTTTTAGTTGTTGGCGAGTAATTCTCATAAATCAGACTCTCAGACACTGAAAGGTCAGTTAAATAAATCTGCCTACTGACACCGTCACTCCTTCATTCTGGTGGACATCACTTGTAAGAAGCTACAGCTGCCCAGAAAAGTGTGTCCCCAGGCAGCCTGCCTGCACTCTTCCCTTAATGAACGCTGATGTACTGCTCTGTCCAGTCATAGAGAGAACTGTGCATCCATACAGCAGGAAAAGTGTGTCCCCAGGCAGCCTGCCTGCACTCTTCCCTTAATGAACGCTGATGTACTGCTCTGTCCAGTCATAGAGAGAACTGTGCATCCATACAGCAGGAAAAGTGTGTCCCCAGGCAGCCCGCCTGCACTCTTCCCTTAATGAACCCTGATGTACTGCTCTGTCCAATCATAGAGAGAACTGTGCATCCATACAGCAGCCTGCCTGCACTCTTCCCTTAATGAACCCTGATGTACTGCTCTGTCCAGTCATAGAGAGAACTGTGCATCCATACAGCAGGAAAAGTGTGTCCCCAGGCAGCCTGCCTGCACTCTTCCCTTAATGAACCCTGATGTACTGCTCTGTCCAATCATAGAGAGAACTGTGCATCCATACAGCAGCCTGCCTGCACTCTTCCCTTAATGAACCCTGATGTACTGCTCTGTCCAGTCATAGAGAGAACTGTGCATCCATACAGCAGGAAAAGTGTGTCCCCAGGCAGCCTGCCTGCACTCTTCCCTTAATGAACCCTGATGTACTGCTCTGTCTAGTCATAGAGAGAACTGTGCATCCATACAGCAGGAAAAGTGTGTCCCCAGGCAGCCTGCCTGCACTCTTCCCTTAATGAACCCTGATGTACTGCTCTGTCCAGTCATGGAGAGAACTGTGCATCCATACAGCAGGAAAAGTGTGTCCCCAGGCAGCCCGCCTGCACTCTTCCCTTAATGAACCCTGATGTACTGCTCTGTCCAATCATAGAGAGAACTGTGCATCCATACAGCAGCCTGCCTGCACTCTTCCCTTAATGAACCCTGATGTACTGCTCTGTCCAATCATAGAGAGAACTGTGCATCCATACAGCAGCCTGCCTGCACTCTTCCCTTAATGAACCCTGATGTACTGCTCTGTCCAATCATAGAGAGAACTGTGCATCCATACAGCAGCCTGCCTGCACTCTTCCCTTAATGAACCCTGATGTACTGCTCTGTCCAGTCATAGAGAGAACTGTGCATCCATACAGCAGGAAAAGTGTGTCCCCAGGCAGCCTGCCTGCACTCTTCCCTTAATGAACCCTGATGTACTGCTCTGTCCAATCATAGAGAGAACTGTGCATCCATACAGCAGCCTGCCTGCACTCTTCCCTTAATGAACCCTGATGTACTGCTCTGTCCAGTCATAGAGAGAACTGTGCATCCATACAGCAGGAAAAGTGTGTCCCCAGGCAGCCTGCCTGCACTCTTCCCTTAATGAACCCTGATGTACTGCTCTGTCTAGTCATAGAGAGAACTGTGCATCCATACAGCAGGAAAAGTGTGTCCCCAGGCAGCCTGCCTGCACTCTTCCCTTAATGAACCCTGATGTACTGCTCTGTCCAGTCATAGAGAGAACTGTGCATCCATACAGTTACCGCTGCTCAGTCCTATCACATCCCTACATTCATCTCTATGCAGCAAAGACACAAGAATTTGAATCATCATCCAGCCGGAGAGTCTGGAAAGGTAAGTAACCCCCAGACCCAAGGTATCCAATATTAACCCTTCCACCAGGGATCCTTACATTAACACCTTCACTGCTCTAGGCCACCAGGAATACTGGAATCAACCCCCTCACTATCCTAGATAAACATATTTAATGATATTAACTCCTTCACTGCCTAAGACCACAAGGGATACTGGAATTAACCTCTTCACTGTCCTAGACCTCCTGGCAAAAAAACATTAACCCCTGCACTAGCCAACCACAGATGTAGGCAATAACCTTCACTGCGCTAGACCTGGACGGTCCTGGATATCTGGCTGCTAATTATTAGGACGCTGTAGATTAATACTTATTTGAAGCAGTTCTGTATTGCACCTCTTAGGCCCCTTTCACATGGGCGTTGCGGGAACACGCGCGATTCTTCCACGCGAGTGCAAAACATTGTAATGCGTTTTGCACTCGCGTGAGAAAAATCACGCATGTTTGGTTCCCGAACATCTTCACAGAAGTGTTCTGTAGATTGTATTATTTTCCCTTATAACATGGTTATAAGGGAAAATAATAGCATTCTGAATACAGAATGCATAGTAAAATAGGGCTGGAGGGGTAAAAAAAAATTAAAATAATTTAACTCACCTTAGTCCACTTGATCTCGCTGCCGGCATCTCCTTCTGTCTCCTTCTTTGCTGATTGTAGGAACAGGACCTGTGGTGACGTCACTCCGGTCATCACATGGTCCATCACCATGGTAAAAGATCATGTGATGACCGGAGTGACGTCACCACAGGTCCTGTTCAGCAAAGGAGACAGAAGGAGATGCCGGCTGCGCGATCAAGTGGACTAAGGTGAGTTAAATTATTTTACTTTTTTTTTTAACCCCTCCAGCGCTATTTTACTATGCATTCTGTATTCAGAATGCTATTATTTTCCCTTATAACCATGTTATAAGGGAAAATAATAACGATCGGGTCCCCATCCCGATCGTCTCCTAGCAACCGTGCGTGAAAATCGCACCGCATCCGCAATTGCTTGCGGATGCTTGCGATTTTCACTCAACCCCATTCACTTCTATGGGGCCTGCGTTGCGTGAAAAACGCAGAATATAGAACATGCTGCGATTTTCACGCAACGGACAAGTGATGCGTGAAAATCACCGCTCATGTGAACAGCCCCATAGAAATGAATGGGTCGGGATTCAGTGCGGGTGCAATGCGTTTAACTAGTGCATCGCGTCCGTGCGGAATACTCGCCTGTGTGAAAGGGGCCTTACAGAGAACAGCGCCCAGGTTCCTTGCTGCTCACAAGCTACACAGGATGGAAGAACATTAGTATTGGCAGAGCATAAATCCACAACATCACATCAGAAAACAAACAAAAAGCGGAATACCCCCATCATTATCACAGGACTCACTGTGTGCGGGAATGGGGCGGCTCTCGGCAGTCTCCGCCGGGTGAAGCTCCTCCTCATCGTTCTGCAGTGAGAAGACGGAGGTGAGGATCGGCTCAGCTGTGTACAGAGGAGACAGAGCGTTACGTCCGGCTCGTGCAGGATCGGCAGATGGCTTATATAATGGCTCTTTAATATGACATTAAAGGGAACGCGTCCCCTATATTTTTTTTACCACTTAAAATCAGATACGGACGCGCGTTCTATTTTATGATCACAGAGTTTTTTTCATTCTATTTTCTGTATGCGATTATGGGGGCGGCCATCTTACATGAATTACTATTAAAGGGGTTGTGCCACTAATATAAATATCACCGTTATATCACTTTCGCCAAATACCACCATTTAGAAAACCTGTCTTATGCTACAGTTATTAGACCACCACTGCGTCCTGTGGTTACGTCCTGTATTGGAGCCTGGGAATGTAGGACGCACAAGTACAAGGGGCGTGGTTAGTGTCACATGACCTGCTGATGTCAGGACACAGCTCACTGCCCTAAGGCATGATGGGACAGGAGACATATGACCAACCAGGAAGTAGGATTCAAGCATGGGGGCCAAGAGAAAACGGCAAAGGACGTACATTTTTATAGAAAACAATCCAAGGAGGAATGGGAGATGGAGTAACTGATGAAAATAAACTTTATGGCACAACCCCTTTAACAGCACTTAGAGATCTGCTTTACGGCAGCCACAAGGACCATGGGTACAATAGACAGGAGATGTTCACTGGTGTCTACGAGTGTTGTGGACATGCTCTGAAACCCGTGCACAAGTCATTGTGCAGCAAAGGGGAGTAGATAAGCTGGGATATCATCTACTGTGCATGGTGGACCCTGTGCTATCCATGTACGCTGGTGTTATCTGTCATTGCAATCCTGCCTGTGATGATAAGTACACAACTGCTAAAAAAAAAAAGGAGATGTCATCAAATTATTCTGCTTAGTGGTCAAAGTGAAAGTGCTAGACTTCAGGGTCATGGAAAATGTATTAATAAAAAAAAGGTGTTTAACATAAACTTCATTTAAACAATTGGTCATTTTTGGATGGCACGTTCCCTTGAGGAGGACAACACGATGGCAGATTATGATGGGCAGAGAAATTAATAGAAATACTGTTCAGAAAAGAGCCGGAATGAAATGAAAACCCCGCCATCGCAATCTGTAGGATGATTGATTTCCAACACTTTCTAACTGGAGAAGACACAGGTGCTCCGTTATGTTAGAACAGTGCAATCCTCCCCTTAATGGGCATCTGTCAGCAGATTTGTACCTATGACACGCTAGGAAAAATGGCAACGCCCCAGATGCTCATTACACACCTTCCAGTACACAGTAGTAATGCCCACTTCACACTAGTAATACACGCTTTGTGCCCCTCACAGTAATAATGCCCACATTGTGCCCCTCACAGTAGTAATGCCCAGATATGTGCCCCCTCACACTAGCTATGCCCACATTGTGCCCCTCACAGTGGTTATGCCCAGACTTGTGCCCCTCACAGTAGCTTTGCCCAGATATGTGTCCCGTCACAGTAGATATGCCCAGATATGTGCCCCTCACAGTTGCTATGGCTAGATATGTGCCCCACACAGTAGCTATGGCCAGCTATGTGCCCCTCACAGTAGCTATGGCCAGATATGTGCCCCTCACAGTGGTTAAGTCAGATATGTGCCCCCCTCACAGTCGTTACATCAGATCAGATATGTGCCCCACACAGTTGTTACACTAGATATGTGCCCCTCACAGTAGTTATGGTCAGATATGTGGCCCCCTCACAGTAACTATGGCCAGATATGTGCCTCGCTCACAGTCGTTACGTCAGATATGTGCCCCCCTCACAGTAGTTATGGCCAGATATGTGCCGCCACAGTGGTTACGCCAGATGCTCAGTCCTCTTCTCCCAAAACCCGCTTCTCCACCATTACAGAAGAAAAAACTCTCCACTCTACTCTCCAGATCACATCTCACCACCTGTGCACTTGACCCAATCCCATCCCACCTCATCCCTAACTTCACCTAAGTGTTTTTCCCAGCCCCAATTTATCTCTTCCACCTATCACTAACCTCTGGTGTCTTCCCCTCTGCTTTTAAACATGCTGCCATTACACCCATCCTCAAAAAGCCTTCACTTGACCCATCTTCTTTGTCCAGTTATCGCCCCATATCACTTCTTCCATTTGCCTCAAAGCTACTTGAGCAACATGTCCATTCAGAACTGTCCTCTCACCTCTCCTCCTGCTCCCTCTTTGACCGGCTACAATCTGGCTTCCGACCCCACCACTCAACTGAGACTGCCCTCACCAAAGTCACCAATGACCTACGAACAGCCAAAACCAAAAAACAATACTCTGTCCTCCTTCTCCTTGACCTGTCCTCTGCCTTTGACACTGTTGACCACTCCTTTCTGCTACAAACTCTCTCATCTTTCGGCATCACTGACCTGGCCCTCTCCTGGATCACATCATACCTCACAGACCGGACGTTTAGCATCTCCCACTCCAGCGCCACCTCCTCGTCTCATTCCTTCTCTATTGGTGTCCTGCAAGGCTCTGTCCTAGGACCCCTGCTCTTCTCCATCTACACTTTTGGCCTGGGACAGCTCATAGAGTCCCATGGCTTTCAGTATCACTTTTATGCTGACGACACACAAATCTACCTCTCTGGTCCAGACATCACCACCTTACTCTCCAGAATCCCACAATGTCTATCTTCTATATTCACCTTCTTCTCCTCTCACTTTCTAAAACTTAACATGGATAAAACAGAATTCATCATCTTTCCCCCATCTTGCTTAACCTCCCCAACAGACCTATCTATCATGATCAATGGCTGCACACTCTCCCCGGTCAACCAAGTCCGCTGCCTTGGAGTGACCTTGGATTCCACCCTCTCCTTCCGACCGCACATCCAAGCCCTTTCCACCACCTGCCACCTCCAACTCAAAAACATCTCCCGCATCTGCGCTTTCCTCATCTTTGAATCTGCGAAAATGCTTGTACATGCCCTCATCATCTCCCGCCTAGACTACTGCAACATCCTCCTCTGTGGCCTTCCATCTAGCATTCTTGCACCGCTCCAATCTATCCTCAACTCTGCTGCCCGACTAATCCACCTCTCCCCCTATTACTCCTCTGCCTCTCCCCTCTGCCAATCCCTTCACTGGTTCCCCATTGCCCAGCGAATTCAGTTCAAAATACCAACAAATACATACAAGGCCGTCCATAACCTGTCCCCTCCCTACATCTCTGAGCTACTTTCCCGATACATGCCCACACGTAATCTCCCATCCTCACAAGACCTCCTTCTCTCCTCTTATCGCCTCTTCCCACAATCACCTCCAAGATTTCTCCCGTGCA
This sequence comes from Bufo bufo, assembly GCF_905171765.1. Taxonomy (NCBI): domain Eukaryota; kingdom Metazoa; phylum Chordata; class Amphibia; order Anura; family Bufonidae; genus Bufo; species Bufo bufo. Next base: position 28,367,111 of record NC_053392.1, on the reverse strand, counting down.
TCCCCCATACTCTGGAACTCGCTACCCCAACATATCAGACTCTAACCTACAGTGGAATCCTTCAAAAGAAACCTGTCCCCCCCACCTCTTCAGACAAGCCTACAACCAGTGACCCTGCTGCCTCTATACCGCCATGACCAGCTTCACCCTCTCCTGCTGTGTCCTTCTCCCATAACATGTAGATTGTAAGCCCTCACGGGCAGGGCCCTCTCTCCTTCTGTACCAGTTTGTAACTTGTCTTGTTCATGATTAGTGCAATTGTCTGTATTATGTATGTGCACCGCTTATCATATGTACAGCGCTATGGAATGAATGGCGCTTTAATAAATAATAAAAATAATAATAATAATAATAATAATAATAATGTGTCCCCTCACAGTAGCTATGCCCAGATATGTGCCCCTCACAGTGGTTACGCCAGATATGTGCCACCTCAAAGTGGTTACGCCAGATTTGGGCCCCTTCAGAGGAAGGCCCCTGCTCATAGCTCAGACATCGGTGCTCCCCACCAGTGGCAGCGCTGCTGGTCTGTGGAGGAGACGCACAGAGGCCGATTCCTGCCTCCCGGACTGTTCCGACGGATGCGGGCTGGTATATAATAAAACATCACTTTTTTCAGCAATGCGGGCACATATGAACATGGGAGCAACACAGATGCCTTCAGCTGCCAAGCGCACATGTAACAGGTCAGCCAGTGTCATAGGTACAGAACTGCTGACAGATGCCCTTTAACAGTGACTTGTAAGGATCTCTGCAGCCACTAGGAGGCGATGTGTAAGAGCCTCTTACTCCTTACATACTAAGGTCAATAGGAGTCACATAAAACTTCATACACATCGCCACCTAGAGGCAACAACAGGTACGCTGGTGCCTTATCACGTCTACTAAAAATCTGCTACGGTGTAAGACGGAGTTCCCCTTTGTACCATCCCTGTTTGTTAGAAGAGTCCCCCATATTGGTATACTATACACATTATTTATACATATATTATAGTACGTTCATACATTGCCATTTCACTGATCCAGCACTGGAGGATATTTAGGCAGGTTCTTCTCGGTTTGCAGAGTTTGCTATACAGACGGAGCCTGCTCGGGGGTCTGTTTGAGGAGAGTCACTATTTGCTTCCAGACAGCAAGCGATTGTCAGGAGGGAGGCGCTCCAGAATTGCCCAAAGAACGAGCATTTGCGGCAGCATAATCATCGCTAACAATCATTCATACGAAGGCTCGTTGGCGATCATCTGCCGAAAAATGGTCAAGTGTAATACAGGCTTTACTGTTTACAGTGAGGGTGACCACTGTATGCGGCCTACACAGAAGAGCCCGGACAAGTCATTTTCCCTCCGCATCCCAAACGGCCATCGCTAACACAATACTACAAAACCAATCAGCGTGTACGTTTCGTTTTAAAAAAGCCCAATAGATGAATGTTTAGGTTTGAAATTTTGTACTGTTCAAGTAGATGATGTCCTCCACATGTTAGTCAATGGGTAGAAATGGTATAAGAAGGTAAGAAGGAAGGCTGAGGAGACATTAAGGGTGACGTTCTGGGTCCATAAACCTTGCTGTATCTGGGCCTTATAATCCAAATAGAGCTTCATCTGGAAAAGAACCGAGGACTGCCATCTTCATTATAGTTATAACACCCAAGAACCAATGGCGGTCAGCCCCTGCATCTCAACTCAACTAGACATCTAAGTGGCCACCAACTTTAACAAAGAGCTGCTGACCACATTCAGCCATGGCCTGGTCATGGACAGACACATACATGCATCTTCTCCATGAAAAGATTAAAAGTCCCTAAAGACTTCCCACCAGCCAACCATAAGCTGATGATGGAAATGGTCACATAGTACATACAATGGTGGGAAGATGGACGAAGATTAGACAAGACTTGTGAGCCGCAATCCTGACTTACCGCTGCTGTGGGCAGGGCTCTGCTGCGTCTGGTCGTCCTGCTGGATCCTCAGCAGTAAGTCGGGGCCGCAGCCTGTGAAGGAACGACACATCAGACCCATCTCCTGGACATCGTGCTCATTCTGGAGACACATATGATCTTCCTACATATTGGTGTCTAGGACATGGCTGATCATGGGTTACATGATGACTATGGGCCACCAGCTGATCCCTCGGCACTGCACTCCCGATCCTTGGTGGCATGCTGATCACCCCATATCCTAAAACTGACCCACTCCATCATCATCCTACCTGGGTGAGCGGTGGACTTGGCTCCCTTCTTCTGGCAGGAGACCAGGTGGGCCCCCCGCTCTTGTTTCAGCCCCATGATTCGGCTTGGATCTCTGGGAGAGGAGGCTGGAGGAGACATAAGAGCGCAAAGTTTTCATGTACTTCTCATTCGATCAATGTTGGCATCTCTGCTGCCCTACTGAGACGTTCGGATGATTACGTGCCCCCCCCCCCTTTACATTTTAATGTACAATGAACCCCTTTGTGCACATGGGTGTAACTGTACGTCCAAGGTGTGTGAGGAACGCATGGAGGCGGCTCACAGGATGCTAGTTGTTTAAGACAGCTGACAACGACCCACAGGCCGGCCGGGATCGGAGATAACTCTGATCCCAGCTGTTTAACCCCTCAGATGCTATGACCAATTGCTACGGTGGCATGTGTCCTCCTATCGGCATCCATGTGAGGTGCCAATCAGCTGCTATGGCAGTGGGGCCTGCTTAACCTCACGGAGGGTTAATAGAATGGCCGCAAAATCACTACTCCCAGCAGTACAGAAGCCTTTGCTGCGAGAAGTAGACGCACTCAAACTATCACAGGTTCAAGTCTTCTAAAGGGACATAAAAAAGAAAAAAAAAAAAAGTAAAAATACTTTTTTTTTTTTTTTTTTAAAGAAAATGTCAGAACTGCCATTATTAGGTCACCTTGTCTCCTCCAAAAATTGGAATAAAAAAAAGATTATCAAAAGTTGCACGTTCTCCAAGATGATATTAATCAAAACTACGGCAGTCGGAATATGGCGACAAAGCAATTTTTTTTTAAGAAAAGGTTTTTCCTTTTTTAAAAGTTATAAAACATAATAAAAACTTTATAATTTTGGCACCACCGTAACCGCACCCACCCGCAGAATAATATATATAAACCATGCCGGAATGTTAATTTTTATTTTTTTTCATCCCACAGACCATTCTTTTCCAGATTCACAATACATTATATGGAAGATTAAATGGTGCCATCAAAAAGTCCAACTGGTCCCACAAAATGTAATGGTCCTTGAAAGAGGAGGGGAAAAAACGAAAATGGAATTTCCAAAACATGCTGTGTTCTGAAGGGGTTAAAGGGGGCTGTCCAGGATTATACCATTGAGGGTCCGACACCCGCTGATCAGCTGTTCGGGGGGAAGCTCCGCACCTACACCACTCCGTGTGCAGCTCCCACCGAGGAGAATGGATGGAGCGGTGTAGTTCAGATGACCGCTGGGGGCCCCGCCATTCAGACACTAAAGACCTATCCGGAGGAGAAATCCTGGAAACCCTTTAAGGGTATTTTTAGATTTTCCTCTGGTAAGACCCCTTTAAGTAGGCAGTGGAGGCCCTAAGCGCTGCCGCGTCGCCAAGAAAACAAATATAAAAAATGCAAAGGGTTAGATATTGCACATGCAACCCAAGGCCAGATGTGGCGCTATTACTGAAAAGGCATGTTTTTCTAGTCGTGGACACGGCTTCGCTCCTCACCTGCACCGCTGTTGGCTCGGTCCTTCTCACAGACGTCCATGTACAGGTCCTTCACCTTCTTAATGCAGAACAAGACATCGCGGTTCAGGATCTCAAAGCCTAAGACAGTGGTAGAGACCGGTCAGTAGGCGACGTCCCCTCCAACATCAGCACTGACTGCTCGGCTCGCGGGTCTACAAAACACTCATCTTATCAAACCTCTAAGGCCCCTTTCACACGGGCGAGATTTCTGCGCGGGTGCAATGCGTGAGGTGAACGCATTGCACCCGCACTGAATCCCGACCCATTCATTTCTATGGGGCTGTTCACATGAGCGGTGATTTTCACGCATCACTTGCGCGTTGCGTGAAAATCGCAGCAAGCTCCTCTTTGTGCGTTTTTCACGTAACGCAGGCCCCATAGAAATGAATGGGGCTGCGTGAAAATCGCAAGCATCCGCAAGCAAGTGCGGATGCGGTGCGATTTTCACCCACGGTTGCTAGGAGACAATCGGGATGGAGACCCGATCATTATTATTTTCCCTTATTACATGGTTATAAGGGAAAATAATAGAATTCTGAATACAGAATGCAAAGTACAATAGCGCTGGAGGGGTTAAAAAAATCTGTCTTCATCTTTGCTGTGCAGGAAAAGGACCTGTGGTGACGTCATCAAAAGGTCCTATTCCTCAAAGAAGAAGACAGAAGAGAAGCCGGCTGCGCGAACAAGTGGATTAAGGCGAGTTAAATTATTTTTTATATTTTATTTTAACCCCTCCAGCGCTATTGTACTTTGCATTCTGTATTCAAAATGCTATTATTTTCCCTTATAACCATGTTATAAGGGGAAATAATACAATCTACACTACAACTAACCCAAACCTGAACTTCTGTGAAGTCTGCACAGCAGGTCATTGTCTATACACCAACGTCTGCTGCGCAGGAATGATGACTTTCAGCGCCAGCAGAACGAGACGATCACCAGATCACTGGTCAGACCACACATAGAGGACTGTGTACAGTTCTGGGCTCCAGTGAACAAGGCAGACATAGCAGAGCTGGAGAGGGTCCAGAGGAGGGCAACTAAAGTAATAACTGGAATGGGGCAACTACAGTACCCTGAAAGATTATCAACATTAGGTTTATTCACTTTAGAAAAAAGATGACTGAGGGGAGATCTAATTACTATGTATAAATATATCAGGGGTCAGTACAGAGATCTATCCCATCATCTATTTATCCCCAGGACTGTGACTGTGACGAGGGGACATCCTCTGCGTCTGGAGGAAAGAAGGTTTGTACACAAACATAGAAGAGGATTCTTTACGGTAAGAGCAGTGAGACTATGGAGCTCTCTGCCTGAGGAGGTGGCGATGGTGAGTACAATAAAGGAATTCAAGAGGGGCCTGGATGTATTTCTGGAGCGTAATAATATTACAGGCTATAGCTACTAGAGAGGGGTCGTTGATCCAGGGAGTTATTCTGATGCCTGATTGGAGTCGGGAAGGAATTTTTTTTCCCTTAAAAGGGGTTATCCCCCATTGTCTGATAGGTGCGGGTCCCACCTCTGGGACCCGCACCTACAAGGAGAACGGAGCTGAGGAAGTTGAGGAGGGCGCACTGCGCATGTGCAGCCGCCCTCTATTCATTTCTATGGAGCCGCCGAAAATAGCCAAGCGCTGGCTCAGCTATTTCCGTTGGCCCCATAGAAATGAATGGGAGCGGTGGCTGCGCATGCGCAGTGCGCTCCCAATCACTAAATTCCTCACCACTTTCATGGTGTCTGCTTGCTGTCACTGAATGAGAACACTGCTGATGACACATGCAGAGTTCTAATGCTTCTCAAAGCTGAGGGCTTGTTACAGTTGTATCCAGTCTAGAAAATCCTCTGTCCGCTAAACAGCCCAGTCCTCAAACTGATACACTGTAACAAACCATCAGGACAGGAGAGATCTGTGCGGCTGATCGCCGGGGGTGCCGGCAGTCGGACCTCCACCAGTCAGAAATTGAAGATCTGTCCTGAGGACAGGCCAGGAGACGTGAAGTGTTGTATAGTGCCCCCCCCGGGCTCTCACCCATGGCCTCCAGCGCAGAGTGGATCTCCAGCATCACCTTCTTATACAGGTCCTTCTGCCAGTCCTCCAGCCCCACCCACTCCTCGGCGGAGAAGCAGGCCGCCACGTCATGGAACGTCACAGACATCTGCAGAGGAAGAGCGGAAAGAAACGGGTTTTTTAGTCTCTACACAAAAGACCGTGGCATACAGTTCTCCCACCTCTGGCCTATGCCCTGCTGCACTCGATTGACAGGGCCAGGCAGCCTTCACCTCCAGTATTCGGCGCAGGGAGGCAGCCGGCGAGCGCCCTTCACTCACTGTGCCTGCGCTGAATACTGAACAGGACGGCGCAGGCGCGAGATTTACACGGCATACAGGACGTGGCCAGAGGTGGGAGAACAGAGCCTCTAGGAGCAGCTCCTAGAGGCTAATTAGCATATTATAAAAGTTATATTTCTGGAGTAACGGGGGCATAGATAAAAGTAGGAATAGGCTAGTTAGGGTCTGCTGACATTAACATGTCGCTAGTGTCAGCTAGGGTTAAATCTGGTGGAAGAAACCATTTAAAAAAAAATGTGTATAATCCTGCAATTCTCACACTGGCCACTAGGTGTAATAATAGGTCATGATTAGGGATGATCCGAATACATTCTGATACTGTACAGAGGGCTCGCGCTCCGTACAGTATTGTAACAAAGTTTTATGCGAATCAACTTCAGATTTTTCATCTGACGTCGATTCGCCCGTCCCTAGTCATGATTTCCTGCTCTGAACAGCTACATTTTCAGTATCCATCGCATTATCATCACAGACAGGATTACAGTGATAGATATCACCTCTGTATAGATAACACAGGATCAACCATTCACAACCGGTGATATCACAGCTTATCTGCTCCCTCCTGACCTCTGCATCCGTAGAAGTCGAAGGGGTCCGGTCCAGACCACTGTGTCTGTGGCCCGTGTAGCTGCTCTCAAAAGACAAGTGAGAAAACGGCAAGATTTTATTATTTTTTTGAAATTGCGCGACCGCCCTCCATTCATTCTATGAGAGTTCTGAAAATGGCCGAGCGCTGGCTATCTCCGCAGTCTCGTAGAAGTGAACGCGCTTGTGCGGTGTGCTCTCCATTCATTTCTATGAGACTTCCAAAAATAGCTGGATTGTCCCTTTGCTTGGCTTTTTCAGAACTCCAGTAGAAATGCTGTGCGCGGTGCGCTCTCCGCCACTTTCAGGGGCCCCGTTAGAGATCGTGCGGGTCTCAGAGCCCCCATCTGACTTAGATGGCATATCCTAGAGTGTGATGGCTAGCCTCCGGTACTGCAGCTGTGGTAAGACTACAACTCCCAAGATGCGCACTTGCTTGGCTGTTCTCAGAACTTCACATAAATTAATGGAGCATGCTGGGAGACGTAGTTTCACCACAGCTGGAGTGCCGGAGGTTAACCATCACTGTCCTGGAGTATATTTACTGACTCCACCCTCAATACGCCGTCCATACACCATCTTATACCGCGGCGCCATAGTTTTATACACATCCTTTCAAAACATGAACGTTATCCGCATCATCCAGGCCACATTTTGGACAGTGAACTTCTTTATTCCTATCATTTTGCAAGGTTTTTAGTACCGTATTTTACACCCTATAAGACAGACTCTCGCCTCCCCCCCCCCCCATTAGTACAGGAGGACCGGGGAGTGGTGAATGCATCGCTCCCGTGCGGGCTCTGTACTCACCTCTACCTCGTCTTCCTCGGCCACTTACGGTGATTGGTCGGGATGTTGGCGCTTTGTGACATCAGGTGACACCACGGTGCGGCAAGAAGACAAGGAAGAGCGCTGGATCTCAGAAGGAGCAGCGGCGTCCGGAGCAGGAGAGGCGAGTTGATTATTTCCCCCCCCCCCCTCTGATCTGAGGTCTGACTGGGGGTCTTATTAACATAGGGGTTCGATCTGATTAGCATTGGTGGTCTAATGAGAAATATTTTATTTCTTATTTTCCTCCTCTAATACCTAGGTGCGTCTTATAGGGCGAAAAATACGGTAAACTATGTACAATAAAACACTTAGGCTATTTTCAAACTAGAGCTTGAGAACTGGCCGGCTTGTTGTGGCAGGGAACAGCCGGACGGATCTCTCTGTATCTGGCATTGCCAGAAGTTTGTAAGTCTCCGTCCGGCCCCCATTAACTATAATGAGGACTGGCGAAGATCCGGGCGCAACCCAGAAAATATGCGCCAAAATCGGCTGGATGAAAACCACTGTGCGAACAGCCAGCCAGGTATCAAGCGCTAGTGTGAAACTAGCCTTATGTGACATCCTATACGCCAGGCGACAGGAAGGTTTAGGGATCCTACTAAAAATCATTGGGCGATATTATCCCCAAATATTGTTCCCATGGAGTATTTCTCCACTTTCCTTTTCATTATTAACTTATACTATTTGGAGAATGCACCTTTAATTGTCATGTTCATCAAAAACTTCCAGTATTTTACAATTTCTCCGCCTTATAGATCTTCAAATAATAAACCCAACCTCCAGGTCCTACAGATATCCCGCTCCTATATTCCTCTCTCTCCCATCATCGCATTTTAATTATTTTTATTTTTTTTCTGTTACGGCCTTCACTGCATAGGAGATTTTTTTTTTAAATACTTTAATAGTTAAGACTTTCAGACATGGTAATTAGAGAAGAGCGTATCGACTTCGGATGGTACATCTAAAGTTGATTCGCTTAAAAATGTGTTCTAATACTGTACAGAGATCCTTCTCCGTACAGTATTACAATGAGACAAAGCTATTTCTTCGCAAAGTCGCGCAAGACTTCGTTTAATAACTTTGGGAATTAATTATTACTGTAAAAAACCTTGGGACCGAATTCCAACGAATTTTTAAGCGAATCAACTTTGGATGCACCATCCGAAGTCGATTCGCTCATCCCTAGCGGTGATACCCAATTTGTTTATTTTTTTATTGCTTATATATTTTATATGTAAAATCGGGAAAGGGGGGGCGATTTAAACTTTTAATATTTAGTTTTTTTTTTAAACTTTATTTTTTTGCTTTAGCCGCCTTAAGGGGCTGGAACCCTTGTCCTATTCACCATTAGGCTACATTCACACGTCCGTGTGTGTGGATCCGCAAAACACGGACATCGGCGATGTGTGTTCCCTTTTCTTGTCCGCAATTGCGGACAAGAATAGGACATGTTCTATATTTTTCGGGATCGGAATTGCGGACCCGGAAGTGCGGATCCGCAATTCCAGGTCCCATAGAAATGAATGGGTCCGCAATTCCGTTCCGCAAAATGCGGAACGAAATTGCGGACGTGTGAATGGACCCTTACAGAGATCTAATAGGGTGAATAGGACTTTACACAGTCGCTGCTGCTTAGTGCACACAGCAGCAGGGAGTTTACTATGGCAGGCTTCTAATCGGAGCCCCCGGGATTTCACTGCTGGGGCCAGCGCCTAGCCTCGATGACAGAGTCAATAAACCTCTCAGGTGGTAAGGTAACAAAAAATAGCTGTTTTGGCATCGTTTTTATTTTTTGTTATTTACAATGTTCCTCTGACAGGTTAGATCATGTGGTATTTTTTATAGAGCAGGTTGTTACGGACGCGACAATACCAAATATGACATAATAAAGCATTTTTGAAAAAAATAAAAAAAAAATTGGTCTCTCAATATTCTGAAAGCCATAGTTTATTTTTCAGGCGACTGTCTTATGTAGGGAATCTTTTTTTTTGTATGAGATGACAGTTTGATTGGTACTGATTTAGGGTGCATATGTCTTTTTGATAGCTTGGTATTACACTTTTTGTGATGTAAGGTGACAAAAAAAATGGCTTTTTTGACACAGTTTTTATTTTACGGTGTTCACCTGAGGGGTATCATGTGCTATTTTTATACAGCAGGTTCTTAGGCTACTTTCACACTCGCGTTTGGTGCGGATCAGTCATGGATCTGCACAGACGGATCCGTTCAGATAATACAACCGCATGCATCCATTCAGAACGGATCCGTTTGTATTATCTGTAACATGGCCAAGACGGATCCGTCTTGAACACCACTGAAAGTCAATGGGTGACGGATCCGTTTTCTATTGTGCCAGATTGTGTAATAGAAAACGGATCCGTCCCCATTGACTTGCATTGTGTGCCAGGACGGATCCGTTTGGCTCCGTTTCGTCAGATGGACACCAAAACGCTGCAAGCAGAATGGAGACTGAACTGATGTATTCTGAGCGGATCCTTTTCCATTCAGAATGCATTAGGGCAAAACTGATCTGATTTGGACCACGTGTGAGAGCCCTGAACGGATCTCACAAACGGAAAGCATCCTTACGGACACGGCGATACCTAATATGTATACTGTTTTTTATTTATTTAAATTTTACACAATAACAGCATTTTTGAAACAAAAAAAAAAATCATGTTTTAGTGTCTCCATATTCTGGGAGCCATAGTTTTTTATATTTTTTAAACGATTGTTTTATGTAGGAGCACATTTTTTGCGGGAAGAGGTGACGGTTTGATTGGCACTATTTTGGGGAGCATACGCCTTTTTGATCGCTTGGTGTTGCACTTTTTGTGATGTAAGGTGACAAAAAAAAAGGTTGTTTTGGCACAGTTATTTTATTTTTTCTACGGCGTTCAGGTGAGGGGGTGGATCATGTCATATTTTGTAGAGCTGGTCGTTAAGGACGCGGCAATAACCAATAGATCTGGTTTTCTTTTTTAAAAAATTTTTTATGTGTTTTATTTTGTGAAATGTAATTTTTTTTATGGAAAAACTTTTTTTTTTTTTTTTTTAAACTTTTCATTTTTGTCCTACTCTGGGACTTTAACGTCTGGGGTCTGATCCCCTCTGCAATGCATTTATGCTGACAGCCTGCCTGTGAGACCCAGCCTAAGGGCTGGATCTCACAGGCTTCCATAGAAGGCAAGCCCCAGTCACTGCAGAGCGGGGACCTGATGGGGAAGCGGAGGGCACCCGTAAACTCTGCATGCCTCGGTCAGCTTTGACCGCGGCATTCAAGGGGTTAACACACTGGCATTGGTGTTTTCACACTGCCGGGTCTGTGCTGCTGATCACCACTAGTGTTGAGAGCGAATATCGCAATTTCGAGATTTCGCGAATATTTAGAATATAGTTCTAAATATTCGCGAAATCGAATATTCGTATTTTTAAAAAAATAAATAAATAAAAAATCGGACGATTAATTTAATCGTACAATATTTTTTTTTCCTGTATAAGGCAACGTACCTATGACTATGGCTAGGCTAATATGTGCTTTTTACGAAATTTCTTAATATTGCTCTAACTTCGTCTTTTAGAATATTCGTAATATTCTAAAAGACGGAGTTAGAGCAATATTACGAATATTCTAAAAGACGAAGTTAGAGCAATATTAAGAAATTTCGTAAAATACACATATTAGCCTAGCCATAGTCATAGGAACGTTGCCTTATACAGAAAAAAATAAATAAAAAAATCGTACGATTATTATTATTTTTTTCCTGTATAAGGCAACGTTTCTATGACTATGGCTAGGCTAATAATCGTATGATTAAATTAATCGTACGATTTTTTATTTTTTTTATTTTATTTTTTCCCTGTATAAGGCAAAGTTCCTATGACTATGGCTAGGCTAATATGTGTATTTTACGAAATTTCTTAATATTGCTCTAACTTCGTCTTTTAGAATATTCGTAATATTGCTCTAACTCCGTCTTTTAGAATATTACGAATATTCTAAAAGACGAAGTTAGAGCAATATTAAGAAATTTCGTAAAAAGCACATATTAGCCTAGCCATAGTCATAGGAACGTTGCCTTATACAGGGAAAAAAATAAATTAAATAATCGTACGATTAAAAAAAATCGTACGATTAATTTAATCGCATATTATTCACGAGAAATAATAAATATGGCACCTCCCGCTCATCACTAATCACCACTACTTTCAGAGATACCATCTGTCAGAAGAAGCCATGGCACATCTCCGCTCTCCTCCCCGCCATTGTGGTGCTTACAGGTGTATTATTGGCGTATTATTACCTTTCTATGCACTCTTGCCCTGTCCTAGGAGAGGTGCATATCATATCCAATGGGTAATATACGCTCACCAGCTCATACATCACATCCCTGCCTATACCTCAGCACTTCCAAAAATAAAAATTACAGGATTACATGGAAAAATGTAAAAAAAAATAAAAAAGAATTCATAAAAAAAATCTAAAAATAATAATAATAATAATAATAATAATATTTAAAATATATTTTTTATATTAAAAAAAATATTAAACATAAAAACTGATTTAAAACAATAGATCATTTTCTGATGACAAGTTCCCTTTAAAGGGGTTCTGCAGTTATTTTAAACTGAACAGTTATTTAAACTCATCAGCATCTGATCGGCGGGGGACCGACACCCGGGACCCCTGCCGATCAGGCCCAGTGACGTCACGACTAGTATCACTGGCCTGGACGGAGCTAAGCTTTGTTCACTTAAATGGAGCTTAGCCCCGCCCAGGCCAGTGATATTAGTGGTGACGTCACTGGACCTGCGGTAAACAGCGAGAAGGCTGCGGCGCTACTGCCAGTGCCGCTACCTTCTCAAACAGCTGATCTGCGGGGGCACCCTTTAAGGTGCATCTGTCAGTCACCCAAAAGATTGGTCTCACCAGGCGGTCAGCAAAGTGCAAACACCAGGAAGACCACTGCAATGGACGGAGGTCCACGTTTAGTGGACGAGTATATGACTATGCATGCACCACTGTCCTGAATCTTTTCTCGACACACATCACCTGGGCATTGGCCTTATGTCCTCCCATGAGACTGCTGACCCCTTTTCCATTGGCATCTTGGTTCTTTTTAAAGAGCCAGTGGTCCTTTCTCCCCTCAGACCACCGGACGATGCAGAGTGAAATGTACAAAGGGGCACAAGCCACTTGGACCCCAGAGAAAGCCTGCAAGTCCTGCTTCCCCCACCCACTCCCAGAGAAAGCCTGCGAGTCCTGCTTCCTCCACCCACTCCCAGAGAAAGCCTGCGAGTCCTGCTTCCTCCACCCACTCCCAGAGAAAGCCTGCGAGTCCTGCTTCCCCCACCCACTCCAGGAGAAAGCCTGCGAGTCCTGCTTCCCCCACCCACTCCAGGAGAAAGCCTGCGAGTCCTGCTTCCCCCACCCACTCCAGGAGAAAGCCTGCGAGTCCTGCTTCCCCCACCCACTCCAGGAGAAAGCCTGCGAGTCCTGCTTCCCCCACCCACTCCAGGAGAAAGCCTGCGAGTCCTGCTTCCCCCACCCACTCCAGGAGAAAGCCTGCGAGTCCTGCTTCCCCCACCCACTCCAGGAGAAAGCCTGCGAGTCCTGCTTCCCCCACCCACTCCAGGAGAAAGCCTGCGAGTCCTGCTTCCCCCACCCACTCCAGGAGAAAGCCTGCGAGTCCTGCTTCCCCCACCCACTCCAGGAGAAAGCCTGCGAGTCCTGCTTCCCCCACCCACTCCAGGAGAAAGCCTGCGAGTCCTGCTTCCCCCACCCACTCCAGGAGAAAGCCTGCGAGTCCTGCTTCCCCCACCCACTCCAGGAGAAAGCCTGCGAGTCCTGCTTACCCCACCCACTCCAGGAGAAAGCCTGCGAGTCCTGCTTCCCCCACCCACTCCAGGAGAAAGCCTGCGAGTCCTGCTTCTCCTGTAAAAACACAGTGATGTACAGTTCAGCCTATATACACTCACCTAAAGAATTATTAGGAACACCATACTAATACGGTGTTGGACCCCCTTTTGCCTTCAGAACTGCCTTAATTCTACGTGGCATTGATTCCACAAGGTGCTGATAGCATTCTTTAGAAATGTTGGCCCATATTGATAGGATAGCATCTTGCAGTTGATGGAGATTTGAGGGATGCACATCCAGGACACGAAGCTCCCGTTCCACCACATCCCAAAGATGCTCTATTGGGTTGAGATCTGGTGACTGTGGGGGCCATTTTAGTACAGTGAACTCATTGTCATGTTCAAGAAACCAATTTGAAATGATTCGAGCTTTGTGACATGGTGCATTATCCTGCTGGAAGTAGCCATCAGAGGATGGATACATGTTCTCATTCTGTTTACGCCAAATTCGGACTCTACCATTTGAATGTCTCAACAGAAATCGAGACTCATCAGACCAGGCAACATTTTTCCAGTCTTCAACAGTCCAATTTTGGTGAGCTCGTGCAAATTGTAGCCTCTTTTTCCTATTTGTAGTGGAGATGAGTGGTACCCGGTGGGGTCTTCTGCTGTTGTAGCCCATCCGCCTCAAGGTTGTGCGTGTTGTGGCTTCACAAATGCTTTGCTGCATACCGCGGTTGTAACGAGTGGTTATTTCAGTCAACGTTGCTCTTCTATCAGCTTGAATCAGTCGGCCCATTCTCCTCTGACCTCTAGCATCCACAAGGCATTTTTGCCCACAGGACTGCCGCATACTGGATGTTTTTCCCTTTTCACACCATTCTTTGTAAACCCTAGAAATGGTTGTGCGTGAAAATCCCAGTAACTGAGCAGATTGTGAAATACTCAGACCGGCCCGTCTGGCACCAACAACCATGCCACGCTCAAAATTGCTTAAATCACCTTTCTTTCCCAATCTGACATTCAGTTTGGAGTTCAGGAGATTGTCTTGACCAGGACCACCCCCCTAAATGCATTGAAGCAACTGCCATGTGATTGGTTGACTAGATCATTGCATTAATGAGAAATAGAACAGGTGTTCCTAATAATTCTGTAGGTGAGTGTACATGTGAAGCAGTTACTATTCTGAAGGCTTCACAGCTGAAATCTCCCAGCACTCCCTGTTTCTTTGTTTCCGTACAGAGCCTGCTGTGGCGATCTGTAATAACCTGTGTACTAGGACTTCTCATAACATTAGTAAGCCACGTGGAGACATACATTACGTCACAGGATAAATCTCAATCATTTTTTATTCTGGTTTTATACTCCAGTCACAGCTAGAGCTGCAGCAAAGCACAGTGACAACTGTATCATTTTACAGCATACCCGGTATATCTAGATTAAAGGCTAAGTTGATTTCTCTGGTACGGATTCTGTTACGTCATATACACTAGTCCTACCCAGAGCTGCAATCACAGTTCCAGCTTCAGGCACTTGGAACACCCTGGTGATGTCCTCTCCGAGGGGCCCTGGAAAGTACTGCATTATGATTGTCTCTACCTCCATAGACACAACATCCTCCTCAATGTACTGCAGCAGAGCATGTCCTGGACACGCAGTAAACAAGCGGGACGGCCCCGCACCTCATGAGCCAAAATGGGAATGCAGCTTTGGATGTGACTGGAGAAAAAGACAAAGACCCCCTATGAAAAAACGATAGTGTACAGAAAGTACTTACTGGGTAAGTGTGAGTGGACATGTCTTCAGGAAGGACGATCGCGGTGTCTTCAGCTTCTCAGTAACCTGGAGGAGGAGAGCACAGCTCAGTCGTACATTCACCAGGATGATCGCCCCCTACAGGTCTCTAGACCCTCCATGAACTAAAGAAGGATGGGGGGGGGGCTGACATGGTACCGGCGCCATGATGAGTAATGGGGTGTCCTCCGAGGAGCCGCTCACAGGGGGAAGCTGGTGCCAAGGATTCACTTGTTTAACCCCAAACTTTTCATTTATTTTTTTCATTGATGTAGCCTTACGAGGACTTGCTGCAGTTTTTAGTGGCACAATAAGGGGGCGCACACAACTCACCGATTACTTTTCTTTTTAACTCTGTGGTGGATTGGGGGAAAAAAACAGCACTTCCGTCATCGTCTTTGTACTGATGTTCAGTGTGCGGCATCACTATTACCATGACTTTATTCTCTGGGTCAGAACCATCACAGCCATACAAAATGTACCCGATAGAAACCCTTAACCCCTTCAGGACCCTGACATTTTTCACCTTAAAGAGGACCTTTCATGGGTCCGGACTTTGTTAACTAAGTAGCAGGACATGTAGAGCGGCGCCCGGGGATCTCCCTGCGCTTACTATTATATCTGGGCGCCGCTCCGTCCGCCCGCTGTGGCCCCCGGTATATTCGCCTGTGCTGTACTACCAAGGAGGAGACATCGGCTTCTCTCCCTGGGCGTTCCTTCTGTCCAATCGCAGCGCAGAGCGTCGCACCCAGGGAGACGGTGGAACTTGGGCTGGTGGCGTGCACATTTTGGGACAGATTTGTACCAAATGATCTTCTGTCTCGTATCTTCTTTTATCTTGACAACTTTTTATATGCAATTAGTGTTGAGCGAACTTGTGTCTAAAGTTCGGGTTATCGAAGAATCGCGTTATGGATTCCGCTACCACGGACCATAACGGAATTTAGAATCCAGAACGCGATTCTTCGATAATCCGAACTTTAGACACAAGTTCGCTCAACACTATATGTGATACTTTTTATGTGAGATTTTTAGAGTGCGCTCTTATTGTATTGGTGCGAATAAATATCTGCTGCTTCCATATACAGAGGGCCGTCTACACCTCCGTTTTTATAGCATTCGCCGGGCAGGATAAACAATAATAAGGCTCCATTCAGACGTCCGTAGTACATTGCGGATCCGCAATACACCCGGCCGGCCCCCCCATAGAAATACCTATTCTTGTCCGAAGGGCCCCCCCCCCCCCCCGACGTCTGAATGGAGCCTTATTATTGTTTATCCTGCCCTGGGAATGCTTTAAAAACGGAGGTGTAGACGGCCCTCTGTATATGGAAGCAGCAGATATTTATTCGTAGAGAAGTAAAAAAAAAGGAGTCGCACCAATACAATAAGAGCGCACTCTAAAAATCTCACATAAAAAGTATCACATATAGTGTTGAGCGAACTTGTGTCTAAAGTTCGGGTTATCGAAGAATCGTGTTCTGGATTCTAAATTCCGTTATGGTCCGTGGTCGGACCCCACTGACAGTGATGGTCAGTTTGCAGTGTTCGCCAGCGAACACATGGGGGCTGCCATCTTGACTCACCTGTCCGGCGATGCACAGGTAAGTCCTGTGCCTGTCTGAAATCAAATGCGGTCACCGGGAGCAGGCAGTTCCGAGAACTGCCGCTGGGGGCCTTCATCGGGCTCCGGTGACCGCATTTGATTCCAGACCGGCTCACGGCACAGGCTTACCTGTGCATTGCTGGACGGGTGAGTCAAGATGGCAGCCCCCATGTGTTCGCTGGCGAACTGACCATCACTGCCCACTGATCTGATATTGATGACCTATCCTGAGGACGGCTCATCAATATTAAAAGCCTGGAGAAACCTTTTAACACTAGGGCACATTTACTATGTTGTTGTGCCTGTTTTTAGTCAAAAGATTCTGTTTTAGACAGTCTAATTTTATTAGTCGCATTTACCACTGAAAGTACAGTACAGACCAAAAGTTTGGACACACCTTCTCATTCAAAGAGTTTTCTTTATTTTCATGACTATGAAGGCATCAAAACTATGAATTAACACATGTGGAATTATATACATAACAAACAAGTGTGAAACAGCTGAAAATATGTCATATTCTAGGTTCTTCAAAGTAGCCACCTTTTGCTTTGATTACTGCTTTGCACACTCTTGGCATTCTCTTGATGAGCTTCAAGAGGTAGTCCCCTGAAATGGTTTTCACTTCACAGGTGTGCCCTGTCAGGTTTAATAAGTGGGATTTCTTGCCTTATAAATGGGGTTGGGACCATCAGTTGCGTTGAGGAGAAGTCCGGTGGATACACAGCTGATAGTCCTACTGAATAGACTGTTAGAATTTGTATTATGGCAAGAAAAAAGCAGCTAAGTAAAGAAAAACGAGTGGCCATCATTACTTTAAGAAATGAAGGTCAGTCAGTCAGCCGAAAAATTGGGAAAACTTTGAAAGTAAGGGCTATTTGACCATGAAGGAGAGTGATGGGGTGCTGCGCCAGATGACCTGGCCTCCACAGTCACCGGACCTGAACCCAATCGAGATGGTTTGGGGTGAGCTGGACCGCAGAGTGAAGGCAAAAGGGCCAACAAGTGCTAAGCATCTCTGGGAACTCCTTCAAGACTGTTGGAAGACCATTTCAGGGGACTACCTCTTGAAGCTCATCAAGAGAATGCCAAGAGTGTGCAAAGCAGTAATCAAAGCAAAAGGTGGCTACTTTGAAGAACCTAGAATATGACATATTTTCAGTTGTTTCACACTTGTTTGTTATGAATATAATTCCACATGTGTTAATTCATAGTTTTGATGCCTTCACAGTCATGAAAATAAAGAAAACTCTTTGAATGAGAAGGTGTGTCCAAACTTTTGGTCTGTACTGTACGTCTGTTTTGGAGGCTTTTGCGCCTCATTAGGCTATTTTGAAGTTTAGAGTAATTCAGGAATGGTCTATTTATTGGGATGATCGCTGTGGGTGAGGGGCCTCAATGATCACCTGCTGGGGGAGGGTGTCACACACGAGGAACCCCCACGATCACCGCCGGGATGGGTATAACATGAGGGGCCTCCATGATCATCTGCCGGGGGTCTCACAGGACGGTGCCACGTAATGACCCACTTACCACAGAAATTACAATTTTCCGGTGTTGACCTCTGCACTGGATGTGACTTGTGCCGGTCACGTGATGAGAAACCATGGACATTTCCATGGCGACTACTTGACATCACGCTAATCCAGCTATGTCAACTCCCCAAATGCAGCAGCCATATTGGATTCTTGGCTGGAGGCGCCATGTTGGGGGTTTGTTGCTAGGTTACCGCCTGACACTAAGGTGACATGAGAGAGCTGACATTTATCACCATCTCATTAACAGCACAACAGCGCCACGGTCCAGCGTGGTCATGTCAGGAAGTGCCCGCACCCCAGGAATCCCTGTACAGCCAGCATCCACATCAAGAACCGCCAATGTACCCGTAGGCACCGGGGGGGGGGGGGGGGGGGGCGGGGACCGCGCAGTATACAGCGCCTATACATAGTGCTTCAGGGAGGAGGCAGGTGACGTCATCTATGTACACAACACATGACACATACATGATGCGGGTGACAGGTACGCGGGGTGCAGACCTGTAGGGCCGGACTTGCCGTACCTGTCGCAGAGATCACACTGCTGCACTCATAGCGGCGCCACGATCGCCAGTAGAGATGATCGCCTCCGGCTACTCCGTAAGATCTCTTCAATCGGTTCTCCGTACAGTGGGCGCCGCCATGACAGAAGCACTGCGCATGCTCCACTTCCGCGTTCGAAACAACGTCAAGCCGGGCGCTGTCATCTGTGGCGGAGGAGTGAGGGGTCTACGCTGATTGGTCGGCGGGTGTAGAGCCGCAAAGGACCTGTGGACTGGTAGGACGCATGCGCAATGTGTTAGGCGCCAAGGTGTGACATGAGAGCGAGCCGAAGGAAAAGACGTTTCGAGCCGTATACAACCGTCTGCTCCCTCCACGTATCTCACACACCGCTCCTCCTCCCTCCATATATACCTCATATCACCCCTGGCACACCTTTCCTCCGTCCATATATACCTCATATCACCCCGAACACACCCCTCCTCCTCCCTCCATATATACCTCATATCACCCCTCACACACCGCTCCTCCTCCATCCATATATACCACATATCACCCCTCACACACCGCTCCTCCTCCCTCAATATATACCTCATATCACCCCTCACACACCGCTCCTCCTCCCTCCATATATACCTCATATCACCCCTCACACACCGCTCCTCCTCCCTCCATATATACCTCATATCACCCCTCACACCGCTCCTCCTCCCTCCATATATACCTCATATCACCGCTCCTCCTCCCTCCATATATACCACATATCACCCCTCACACACCGCTCCTCCTCCCTCCATATATACCTCATATCACCCCTCACACACCGCTCCTCCTCCCTCCATATATACCACATATCACCCCTCACACTGCTCCTCCTCCCTCCATATATACCACATATCACCCCTCACACACCGCTCCTCCTCCCTCCATATATACCTCATATCACCCCTCACACACCGCTCCTCCTCCCTCCATATATACCTCATATCACCCCTCACACACCGCTCCTCCTCCCTCCATATATACCTCATATCACCCCTCACACACCCCTCCTCCTCCCTCCATATATACCTCATATCACCCCTCACACACCGCTCCTCCTCCCTCCATATATACCACATATCACCCCTCACACACCGCTCCTCCTCCCTCCATATATACCTCATATCACCCCTCACACGCCGCTCCTCCTCCCTCCATATATACCTCATATCACCCCTCACACACCCCTCCTCCTCCCTCCATATATACCTCATATCAATCACACACCGCTCCTCCTCCCTCCATATATACCTCATATCACCCCTCACACACCCCTCCTCCTCCCTCCATA
Organism: Bufo bufo; assembly: GCF_905171765.1. Lineage (NCBI taxonomy): Eukaryota > Metazoa > Chordata > Amphibia > Anura > Bufonidae > Bufo > Bufo bufo. Next base: position 28,346,996 of record NC_053392.1, on the reverse strand, counting down.
TATACCACATATCACCCCTCAAACACAACTCCTCCTCCCTCCATATATACCACATATCACCCCTCACACACCGCTCCTCCTCCCTCCATATATACCACATATCACCCCTCACACACCGCTCCTCCTCCCTCCATATATACCACATATCACCCCTCACACACCGCTCCTCCTCCTTCCATATATACCACATATCACCCCTCACACACCACTCCTCCTCCGTCCATATATACCACATATCACCCCTCACACACCGCTCCTCCTCCTTCCATATATACCACATATCACCCCTCACACACCGCTCCTCCTCCTTCCATATATACCACATATCACCCCTCACACACCGCTCCTCCTCCCTCCATATATACCTCATATCACCGCGCCTCCTCCCTCCATATATACCACATATCACCCCTCACACTGCTTCTCCTCTGTCCATATATACCACATATCACCCCTCACACTGCTCCTCCTCTCTCCATATATACCACATATCACCCCTCACACCGCTCCTCCTCTGTCCATATATACCACATATCACCCCTCACACTGCTCCTCCTCTGTCCATATATACCACATATCACCCCTCACACACCGCTCCTCCTCCTTCCATATATACCACATATCACCCCTCACACACCGCTCCTCCTCCCTCCATATATACCTCATATCACCCCTCACACACCGCTCCTCCTCCTTCCATATATACCACATATCACCCCTCACACACCGCTCCTCCTCCTTCCATATATACCACATATCACCCCTCACACACCGCTCCTCCTCCTTCCATATATACCACATATCACCCCTCACACCGCTCCTCCTCCCTCCATATATACCTCATATCACCCCTCACACCGCTCCTCCTCCCTCCATATATACCTCATATCACCCCTCACACCGCTCCTCCTCCTTCCATATATACCACATATCACCCCTCACACACCGCTCCTCCTCCTAACATATATATACCTCATATCACCCATCATACACCACTCCTCTCTCCATATATACCACATATCACCCCTCACACACCGCTCCTCCTCCCTCCATATATACCTCATATCACCCCTCACACCGCTCCTCCTCCTTCCATATATACCACATATCACCCCTCACACCGCTCCTCCTCCTTCCATATATACCACATATCACCCCTCACACACCGCTCCTCCTCCCTCCATATATACCACATATCACCCCTCACACACCGCTCCTCCTCCCTCCATATATACCACATATCACCCCTCACACACCGCTCCTCCTCCCTCCATATATACCACATATCACCCCTCACACACCGCTCCTCCTCCTTCCATATATACCACATATCACCCCTCACACCGCTCCTCCTCCTTCCATATATACCACATATCACCCCTCACACCGCTCCTCCTCCTTCCATATATACCACATATCACCCCTCACACACCGCTCCTCCTCCCTCCATATATACCACATATCACCCCTCACACACCGCTCCTCCTCCCTCCATATATACCACATATCACCCCTCACACACCGCTCCTCCTCCTTCCATATATACCTCATATCACCCCTCACACACCGCTCCTCCTCCCTCAATATATACCACATATCACCCCTCACACTGCTCCTCCTCTGTCCATATATACCACATATCACCCCTCACACACCGCTCCTCCTCCTTCCATATATACCACATATCACCCCTCACACACCGCTCCTCCTCCCTCCATATATACCACATATCACCCCTCACACACCGCTCCTCCTCCCTCCATATATACCACATATCACCCCTCACACACCGCTCCTCCTCCCTCCATATATACCACATATCACCCCTCACACACCGCTCCTCCTCCCTCCATATATACCACATATCACCCCTCACACACCGCTCCTCCTCCCTCCATATATACCACATATCACCCCTCACACACCGCTCCTCCTCCTTCCATATATACCACATATCACCCCTCACACACCACTCCTCCTCCGTCCATATATACCACATATCACCCCTCACACACCGCTCCTCCTCCTTCCATATATACCACATATCACCCCTCACACACCGCTCCTCCTCCTTCCATATATACCACATATCACCCCTCACACACCGCTCCTCCTCCTTCCATATATACCACATATCACCCCTCACACACCGCTCCTCCTCCCTCCATATATACCATGTATCACACACCACTCCTCCTCCTTCCATATATACCACATATCACCCCTCACACACCGCTCCTCCTCCCTCCATATATACCATGTATCACACACCACTCCTCCTCCTTCCATATATACCACATATCACCCCTCACACACCGCTCCTCCTCCCTCCATATATACCATGTATCACACACCACTCCTCCTCTCTCCATATATACCACATATCAATCACACACCGCTCCTCCTCTCTCCATATATACCACATATCAATCACACACCGCTCCTCCATACAGTTAGGTCCATATATATTTGAACACTGACACAAATTATTATTTTTACCTGTTTACTAAAACATATTTAAGTTATAGTTATATAATGGACATAAAGTCCAGACTTTTAGCTTTCATTTGAGGGTATTCACATTAAAATTGGATGAAGGGTTTGGGAGTTTCAGCTCCTTTACATGTGGCGCCCTGTTTTTAAAGGGACCAAAAGTAATCGGACAATTGACTCAAAGGCTGTTTCATGGGCAGGTGTGGGCAATTCCTTCATTATTTCATTCCTTCAATTAAGCACATAAAAGGCCTGGAGTTGATTTGAGGTGTGGTGCTTGCATTTTGAAGATTTTGCTGAGAAGTAAACATGCGGTCAAAGGAGCTCTCTATGCAGGTGAAACAAGCGATCCTTCATCTGCGAAAACAGAAAAAAAATATCCGAATAATTGCTACACTATTAGGAGTGGCAAAATGAATAGTTTGGAACATCCTGAGAAAGAAAGAAAGCACTGGTGACCTCAAGAATGCAAAAAGACCTGGACGCCCACGGAAGACAACAGTGAGTATGATCGCAGAATAAGCCCCTTCACAACAGCCGACCAAGTGAACAACCCTCTCCAGGATATAGGTGTATCAATATCCAAATCTACCATAAAGAGAAGACTGCATGAAAGTAATACAGAGGGTTCACTGCGCGGTGCAAGCCACTCATAAGCCTCAAGAATAAGAAGGCCAGATTGGACCTTGCTAGAAAACATCTTAAAAAATCAGCACACTTCTGGAAGTACATTCTTTGGACAGATAAAACCAAGATCAAACTCTACCAGAATGATGGAAAGAAAAAGTATGGTGAAGGCACAGTACAGCTCATGATCCAAAGCATGCCACATCATCTGTAAAACACAGCGGAGACAGTGTGATGGCTTTGGCATGAATGACTGCCAGTGGCCCCGGGGCCCTAGTGTTTATTGATGATGTGATACAGGACAGAAGCAGCCGGATGAATTCTGGGTACTTCAGAGACAATGTGTGCTCAAATCAAGCCAAACTGATTGGTCGGCGTTTCATTAGGCTACTTTCACACTGGCGTTTTGGCTTTCCGTTTTTGAGATCCGTTTCAGGGCTCTCACAAGCGGTCTAAAACGGATCAGTTTTGCCCTAATGCATTCTGAATGGAAAAGGATCCGCTCAGAATACATCAGTTTGCATCAGTTCAGTCTCCATTCCGCTTTGGAGATGGACACGGTGTCCATCTGACCAAACGGATCCGTCCTGACACACAATGTAAGTCAATAAGGACGGATCCGTTTTCATTGGCACAATAGAAAACTGATCGTCCCCCATTGACTTTCAATGGTGTTCAAGACGGATCCGTTTTGGCAATGTTAAAGATAATGCAAACGGATCTGTTCTGAACGGATGCATGCGGTTGTATTATCGGTGCGGATCTGTCTGTGCAGATCCATGACGAATCCGCAACAAATGGCAGTGTGAAAGTAGCCTTATACAGACGGACAATGACCCAAAACATAAAGCCAAAGCAACCCAAGAGTTTATTAAAGCAATGAAGTGGAATATTCTTAAATGGCCTAGTCAGTCACCTGATCTGAACCCAATAGAGCATTTCACTTGTAAAAGACTAAACTTCAGACAGAAAGGCCCACAAACAAACAGCGACTGAAAACCGCTGCAGTAAAGGCCTGGCCGAGCATTAAAGAGGAGGAAACACAGCGTCTGGTGATGTCCATGAGTTCAAGACTTCAGGCAGTCATTGCCAACAAAGGGTTTTCAACCAAGTATTAGAAATTAACATTTTATTTACAATTATTTAATTTGTCCAATTACTTTTGAGCCCCTGAAATGAAGGGGTTGAGTTTAACCGCCTCCGGACCGCAGGATTTCGGTCCGGAGGCGGTTGATTCAGGCACCTTCACTCGCTGGCGCGTCATCTCGCGAGAGGCGAGGTTTCCTGTGAACGCGCGCACACAGGAACCGAAGGTAAACGAGTGGATCTGCAGCCTGCCAGCGCGCGATCGTTCTCTGGCAGGCTGTAGATGCGATTTATTTAACCCCTTAAAGGTATATTAGACGCTGTTTTGATAACAGTGTCTAATATACCTGCTACCTGGTGGTCCCTTTTGCTTGGATCGACCACCAGAGGACACAGGCAGCTCTGTAAGTAGCACCAATCACTACTACACCCCCCGTCATTTATTGAACCCTGATCACCCCATATAGACTCCCTGATCACCCCCCTGTCATTGATCACCCCCCTGTAAGGCTCCATTCAGACGTCCGTATGTGTTTTGCGGATCCGCAAAACACATACGGACGTCTAAATGGAGCCTTACAGGGGGGTGATCACCCCATATAGAATCCTTGATCACCCCCTTGTAAGGCTCCATTCAGACGTCAGTATGTGTTTTGCGGACCTGTGGATCCGCAAAACACATACAGATGTCTGAATGGAGCCTTACAGGGGGGTGATCACCCCATATAGACTCCCTGATCACCCCCCTGTCATTGATCACCCCCCTGTAAGGCTACATTCAGACGTCCGTATGTGTTTTGCGGATGTGTTTTTTTTTTTTCTGATCACTGCAAAAACACTGTAAAATCGCTGCGGCGGTATAAATACCCCACAAATGACCCCATTTCGGAAAGAAGACACCCCAAGGTATTCGCTGAGGGGCATATTGAGTCCATGAAAGGTTGAACTTTTTGTCACAAGTTAGCGGAAAGGGAGACTTTGTGAGAAAAAACAAAAAAATATCAATTTTCGCTAACTTGTGCAAAAAAATAAAAACTTCTATGAACTCGCCATGCCCCTCACGGAATACCTTGGGGTGTCTTCTTTCCAAAATGGGGTCACATGTGGGGTATTTATACTGCCCTGGCATTTTAGGGGCCCTAAAGCGTGAGAAGTCTGGAATCCAAATGTCTAAAAATGCCCTCCTAAAAGGAATTTGGGCCCCTTTGCACACCTAGGCTGCAAAAAAGTGTGACACATGTGATATCGCCGTACTCAGGAGAAGTAGGGCAATGCGTTTTGGGGTGTCTTTTTACATATACCCATGCTGGGTAAGAGAAATATCTCTCTAAAATGACAACTTTGTATAAAAAAATGGGAAAAGTTGACTTTTACAGAGATATTTCTCTCACCCAGCAAGGGTATATGTAAAAATATACCCCAAAACACATTGCCCTACTTTTCCTGAGTATGGCGATACCACATGTGTGACACTTTTTTGCAGCCTAGGTGGGCAAAGGGGCCCAAATTCTAAAGAGCACCTTTAGGATTTCACAGGACATTTTTTACACAATTGAATTTCAAACTACTTCTCACGCATTAGGGCCCCTAAAATGCCAGGGCAGTATAACTACCCCACAAGTGACCCCATTTTGGAAAGAAGACACCCCAAGATATTTCGTGATGGGCATAGTGAGTTCATGGAAGTTTTTATTTTTTGTCACAAGTTAGTGGAATATGAGACTTTGTAAGGAAAAAAAATAAAAAATAATAATTTTCCGCTAACTTGTGCCAAAAAAAAAAAAATTCTAGGAACTCGCCATGCCCCTCACGGAATACCTTGGGGTGTCTTTTTTCCAAAATGGGGTCCCTTGTGGGGTAGTTATACTGCCCTGGCATTTTAGGGGCCCTAATGCGTGAGAAGTAGTTTGAAATCCAAATGTGTTAAAAATGCCCTGTGAAATCCTAAATGTGCTCTTTAGAATTTGGGCCCCTTTGCCCACCTAGGCTGCAAAAAAGTGTCACACATGTGGTATCGCCATACTCAGGAGAAGTTGGGCAATGTGTTTTGGGGTGTCTTTTTACATATACCCATGCTGGGTGAGATAAATATCTCTGTCAAATGACAACTTTGTATAAAAAAATGAGAAAAGTTGTCTTTTAGAGAGATATTTCTCTCACCCAGCATGGGTACATGTAAAAAGACACCCCAAAACACATTGCCCAACTTCTCCTGAGTACGGCGATACCACATGTATGACACTTTTTTGCAGCTTAGGTGGGCAAAGGGGCCCAAATTCTAAAGAGCACCTTTAGGATTTCACAGGGCATTTTTTACACATTTGAATTTCAAACTACTTCTCACGCATTAGGGCCCCTAAAATGCCAGGGCAGTATAAATACCCCACAAGTGACCCCATTTTGGAAAGAAGACACCCCAAGGTATTTCGTGATAGGCATAGTGAGTTCATGAAAGTTTTAATTTTTTGTCACAAGTTAGTGGAATATGAGACTTTGTAAGAAAAAAAAAAAATCATAATTTTCCGCTAACTTGTGACAAAAAATAAAAACTTCTATGAACTCACTATGCCCATCAGCGAATACCTTAGGGTGTCTACTTTCCGAAATGGGGTTTTTCTACTGTCTGGCCATTGTAGAACCTCCGGAAACATGACAGGTGCTCAGAAAGTCAGAGCTGCTTCAAAATGCGGAAATTCACATTTTTGTACCATAATTTGTAAACGCTATAACTTTTACCCAAACCAATAAATATACACTTATTGCATTTTTTTTTATCAAAGACATGAAGAACAATACATTTAGAGAAAAATTTATATAGAAATGTATTTAAAAAAAAAAAAAATTTACAACTGAAATTTAAAAATTTCATTTTTTTGCAAAAATTTCGGTAAATTTCGATTAATAACAAAAAAAGTAAAAATGTCAGCAGCAATGAAATACCACCACATGAAAGCTCTATTAGTGAGAAGAAAAGGAGGTAAAATTAATTTGGGTGGTAAGTTGTATGACCGAGCAATAAACCGTGAAAGTAGTGTAGTGCAGAATTGTAAAAAGTGGTCTGGTCATTAAGGGGGTTTAAGCTAGGGGAGCTGAGGTGGTTAAAAATTGCTTTAGTTCCTCACATTTTTATGCCATCATTTTGTTCAATCCACTGAATTAAAGCTGAAAGTCTGAACTTCAACTGCATCTGAATTGTTTAATTCAAAATCCATTGTGGTAACGTACAGAACAAAAATTAGAAAATGTTGTCTCTGTCCAAAAATATATGGACCTAACTGTAAATCGGTAGCCCAAGACACTTCCTATTTGTCCAGTCCTGCTTTTGGACTGGCCAGCATGGTTCACACAAGGCATCAGGCACTCTAAGAAGCAGTGCAGCCATTTTGATACTTGGAACAGGTGAATATAAATACGTCACCTGTATTATCAGCGTCGCTGGTCCATAATGTGAAGTGGGCAATGTTCACACAGTCAATGTGTTTTCAGGGTAGGACCGCGCTATTTTAGCAATGCAGGAATCTCACTCTAGCACAGAACCATCCGCATATTCAGACACAGAGAACCAAATCGCCCTCCACAGATGCACTCCTCTCCTCCAGCACACTCCTGTGGGATATCGAGAGATTGCACCAATAGTGAAGCACTGATAGTTCCAGTCAGATAAAAGGGTTTATTATACTCATATTTATTTTGTACTGCATGCAGTACTTTTAGTCCGGCTGCCTCTAGGCGTGCGCTGCCACCGGAACTCCGCCCCCATTACAGTCAATGGGTACGGATCGGCAGTCCGGGGGAACACGTGAACTAGCGGCAGGACGGATCCGACAGGCTGTTCACCCGCCGGAACAGCCTGCCGGAGTCCCCTGCCGCTAGTGTGAAAGTACCCTTAAGTGTGTGACTTTAGATCACGGGACTTTAGGAGGGGACTAAGTTAGACTCTTATCACTGCACTATATTGTATTTTTCTCTTTTCTTGCGTAATACCCCAGGGGGTCATTTTGAGAACCTGGTCATGCCATTCGGGTTGACCAATGCTCCTGTGGTTTTCCAGCATTTTGTGAATGACATTTTTCATCACCTTGTGGGGAAGTTTGTAGTCATGTATTTGGATGACATTCTAATTTATTCTCCAGACGTGGAGATACATCAGGATCACGTTAGGTGTTACAGATTCTAAGAGATAATAAATTGTACACAGAATTAGAGAAGTGTGTTTTTGCTGTACACGAGGTGCAGTTTTTGGGCTACCTGCTATCTTCAGGTTTTTGAATGGATCCAGAGAAAGTCCGTTCTGTATTGGACTGGGATCGATACAAGGATCTGAAGGCTCTTATGCATTTTTTGGGGTTCACCAACTATTACCGAAAATGTATTCAAAACTGTTCGACAATAGTAAAACCCTTAACTGACATGACTAAGAAAGGGACAGATGTTTCAGTGTGGCCTGATTCGGCATTGTGAGCCTTTTCTGCGATTAAGGAATGCTTCTCTTCTGCCCCTATATTGGTGCAGCCGGATGTATCACAGCCTTTTATTGTGGAAGTGGACGTGTCCGAGTTGGGGGTAGGTGCAGTTTTATCGCAGGGCCCGTTACCTGGTAAATGGCATCCATGTGCCTTTTTCTCTGGAAAAATCTCTTCCGCAGAGAGAAATTATGATGTGGGGAACAGAGAGTTACTGGCCTTTAAGTTTGCTTTTGAGGAATGGCGTCATTGTTTGGAAGGGGCGATTCATCCGATCACAGTGTTCACAGATCACAAAACCTGGCTTACCTGGAGTCGGCTAAATTACTAAACCCGAGGCAGGCCAGATGGTCTTTGTTTTTCACCAGATTCAATTTCACTGTCACCTATCGTCCTGGGGTTAAGAATGTCAAGGCAGATGCCTTTTCACGTAGTTTTCTTGGAGGTGGTGATTTTGAAAATCCAAGTCCTATACTGTCGGAAGGGGTGGTGATATCCGCTCTTTACCCTGACCTAGAGGTGAAGGTGTTAGAGGCCCAGGGAGATGCACCAAATTCTTGTCCCTCTGGGAAACTGGGTAATTCTGTGTGGCTGTTCCCAAGAAACATTAAGTTGAAGGTACCTTCTTGGAAGTTGGGTCCAAGATTTATTGGTCCATATAAGATCACTGCCATTGTTAATCCTGTAGCTTTTCGTCTTGAACTTCCTTAGGCCCTGAAAATTTATAATGTGTTTCATAAATCTTTGTTGAAGAGATATGTTGAACCTTTGGAGCCGTCTTCCTTGCCACCCACTCCTGTCATGGTGGATGGCAGTTTGGAATTTGAGATCGCCAAGATAATTGACTCTCGAGTTCTCCGTAGATCTCTTCAGTATCTTGTTCACTGGAAGGGTTATAGACCAGAGGAGAGGATGTGGGTACCGGCATCTGACGTGAATGCCAGTCGTTTGATGAAAGCTTTTCACAGGTCTCACCCGGATAAGTCCTGGGTGTCCGGAGGTCACCATGAGAAGGGGGGGGTACTGTCACGGACAGGTGGCAGGAGATTGGTGAGACTGGCAACACATGGTTTGATCTGACATGTTTTACATTTGGATCAAATGACGTCTGTGTTGTTTCTGGTGCTTGCCACATCTTCTTTGCCCAGGTGTGGCTATTAGGGTCATTTAACTTTCTCTATTTATAGTTGTTTCTCCCACAATGCTGTGCGGTTTACAGCTTCTGTTTGGACCTTTGGATAGATTGTGGTTGGATCTCGGCTGAGTTCCTGGTGCTTCCATTGCTCCTTTGAAGTTAAAGGGAACCTGTCACTGGGATTTTGTGTATAGAGCTGAGGACATGGGCTGCTAGATGGCCGCTAGCACATCCGCAATACCCAGTCCCCATAGCTCTCTGTGTTTTTATTGTGGAGAAAAAACGATTTGATACATATGAAAATTAACCTGAGATGAGTCCTATACGTGAGATGAGTCAGGGACAGGACCCATCTCAGGTTAATTTGCATATGTATCAAATCGTTTTTTTTACACAATAAAAGCAATGGGGACTGGGTATTGCGGATGTGCTAGCGGCCATCTAGCAGCCCATGTCCTCAGCTCTATACACAAAATCCCGGTGACAGGTTCCCTTTAAGTCTTTCCTTTCCCTTTTGTATTTTGTTTGGGTTCTGTGTGTTGCATTTCCCTATTGTTTGTATTAAGCCTGAAGGAGACTCCTGTTTGTCCTTCCTTTTCGAGGAACAGGTAGTCTCTTCCCTCCCATTAGTACCAGGGTCCTATAGGGCTTGATAGGATTCTAGGTATTCCTGCTTATGAACTCATCTACCTTTTGGGTCTGGTCATACTGGTAGTCAGTCAGGATTTTGGTTAGGGTTTTCACTAGGTGGTGTCCATTTTCCTTCCCTAGTTCTCAAGGCCTGATTCCCTGTTCCCCCTTTCCCTCCTATGCTCGGTGTGGTGTTTTCCTCCCACACCGAAGCGTGACAAAGTTATATTTTGCATATAGAGAGACTTTTATACACTTACTTCTTCAAAGTTTTTTGTTTCTTCAAACTATCTTTCCACTGCACCGATCCACAGGGAGCAATGGGCTGAATGAGTTATTCGTGACACAACACCTGATCTGGGCCAGTGCCACTCCCATCCTCTGCATCGGCTCCTCAGAGGCTCTCTGCATTACTGCTGTAAAAACTAAAAATCTCGAGTTAAAGGATAATTTTATTGGAAAAAATGTAATTGTTTATTTTCACAGCCAATTGTTTCTAAATTTGATAAAATTTGGCCAACATAAAGGAGACATAAGATGAACATTAGTTATTAGCTATTTTATGAGATATCACTCTCTTAAAGGCAGAGGAATTCAAAGTTAGTAAAATGCTAATTTTTCCAAATTTTCCATACATTTTGGAATTTTTTAAATAAATAAAGGTAAAACATATCAATATTTACCAATAGCAAAAACTACAGAATGTCATGAGGAAACATTCTCGGAATGGCTTGTATAAGTGAAAGCTAGAGATGAGCGAAATATTATAAAATTTGATTTGGCTACGTCGCCTAATTATACAAAAAAAAAGCACTTTTCTTTGTAAGTAGTGGCTGCAATGACAAGGAACGGCGATTGCGCCGCTCCCCATCATTGTACCCCTCAGATGCCGTTTTCATCGCTGATCACGGCATCTGACATTAATATTAAATTCTAAAAAAAAAAACAAGAAAAAAAAATCATACTTACCTCATCCATTTGATTGCAAAGAGTCGACTGCCGCCATCTTGATTGAAGATCCAGCGCAAAATCTTGCACGGTCCATGATGTCACCACGTCAGCCGGCGTAGTGACATCATACGTCACCGGACACGTGATTTCACGCAGAATCTTCAATCAATATAGCGGCTGGCTCTTCTTACTAAAGTGGATGAGGTAAGTATGATTTTTTTTATTTTTTACCACCATTTGGGAAAATCGATTTGTTACCACGAAACACAAGGGAATTCGGTTTCATGGCAAATTGAATTTTAACTGATTCACAAAAGCATTCCAAAGTTATTACCACATAAAGTGGCAAGTAGCCTGTCCCCATTCTGCTGACCTTGAAGTCCAAATGTTCAGGAATCAGGGTATTTGTCAGCTATAGGGTGCAGTCCAGGTAGAACTGAACCCGGTTGTTCAGGTGATGCATATCTGTTTGCTGATGCGCTGTCAGGTTGGCATGGCGGTTGAAAGTACGGTTACATCTTGTCCAGCAAGCTGTATTGGTTACAGCTGGTGCTGCTGCTACTTATTGTGGTGGTATGGATTTAAGAGGGTGCATGGGTAGACATGAGGCTGGCAGCTGTCTGCAGGGTACAAGGCATACTAAATAAAAGTGGTACAATACCGACTATAAATGAGTTAATGGAAGCTCTTAGCGCACATATTTGCTCAAACGTGTGTCGGGCCCCTCTACCAGGCGTCAAGGTGGCTTCCGCAGATGGGTCCCTAACACTAATATACTGCCTCTCTTTGGACTTACTTAAGCCTACAATATTAAGGGCAGTGTAGAGACCAGCTACATACGTACTCTGCTCAGAAGTCCCAGGTAGATGGGCGTGTTCAGTCTAAAAGAGGCGCTACCCTCAATATATACCACAAGAGAATTTAGACTAGAACCTTCAGAATCACAGGTGCATATCCATGAAGCAAACATTATTATAAAAAACAAGATGGCTGCACACCATTATACATACAAACAATAGAGCTAAGAAATGGGGGTCATTCTAAATAGGATGCCAAGCATATCAAGGTAATATGCCAATGTTTCCTTCTTTTACAGCAAGGGTCTAAAATCATAGCTATCCCATATTCATTATTTTGCTTGATGTTGTATATGTATAATCACATAATCAGCTAATTATGCAGTCTTTGCCTCGCATTGCAATGTTTACTCATGGTCAGTGTCATCATCATCATCATGTGTGCCATGATGAGTGTCAACCTCATCCCCCAACTATGCCTCTGAAAACTCAATGTCCCCCTCTACCACCAACTGCTACACATTCTCCTTCACTTCCTCTTATACATGCGGGTCCCCAACAGCCTCAGGGCAGCAAGCTACAGTACATGTGGAAGCTGTTATTCTTCCACGATCCCTTGTTGCATCAGCGTGTTTCCTCCAATATAATTATCTCTACTGTGATTGACTGGTGCATGATGTACAGACGCTTTGCCATATCCAAGGTGGAATTCCAGCGAGTTGGAACGTCGCAAATCAAGAGGTGCAAAGGCAGACAATTCTATCACTGGAAGACCAAGAGGGAGTTCTTAGGCACATTAGAAATGAGCACACATTCTTCTGAACATTGTCAGCAACTTCTGCAAGCCACAATACATTTCATCCTTTTTAATTAGGATTACAGTTTGTATATGGGGATGGAAAATTATATAAAATTCTGGATGCCCCCTTTTAGCGGCTTTAATTTGTAGAAAACTTTTTTCCAATGTGTGAAAGTATTAATTGGGGGGTGGGGGGGATTTTCACCTGCCATTTTGAAAGCTGCCGTATTTAATTACGTTCAGGTTTTTCCAATGGGAAGGGGTCATTTGTAGGGTTGAGCGAACCCGAACGTTAGGATTTTTAGACCCTGGACCTGAACCCGAACATTTCAGTAAAAGTTTGGGTTCGGTGTTCGGCTATTTTTATGGTGCTTTTTGAAAGGCTGCAGAGCAGCCAATCAACAAGTGTTTAACTCTGTGCCCTTAGAAGCCATCACAGCCATGCCTACTAATGGCATGGTTGTGATTAGCCAGTGCAGCATGTGACCCAGCCCCTATATAAGCTGGAGTCACGTAGCGCTGCACGTAACTCTGCTGTTACTAGTGTAGGGAGAGGATGCTGCTGCTGTGAGGGAGAGAATAGGAAAGAATCTTTAATCAGAAGTGCTTGTTAACTCAGCGATCTACCTAGATTTAGTTTTGTGAGTGCAGTGCACAATCTTTTTACCCTGCCCTGAGCCCAGTGACACAGAAAAATAACTTTTATCTGTCTGTTAGTTAGGTGGGTGGTGGCGGCCATTTTATGCAAGTTCAGTGCACCAGCACTGCATGTGTGCTTTTGTGACATTCAAATCCAAGCTTGAAATACTGCAATAATAATCTGGGTTTAAAAAAAACACCCTTTTTTGGCAACATCCTACATCTGGTGCCTTTGCAGCATTTGTCAGTGTGCAATTTAAGCTAGAAATACAGTAATAATTTTCTGGGTTTTAAAAAAAAACCCTTTTTGGGCAAAATACTTAATTTTACAGCCCTTGCTGCATCTGTCAGTGTGAAATTCAAGCGTTATATACTGCTATCATATTCTGTTAGTAAAAAAAACACCCATTTTGGGCAAAGTACTTAAAGGGAACCTGTCATGTGGATATTTGATTATAATCTAACTAATTACCGTATTTTTCGCTTTATAAGACGCACTTTTTCCCCCCCAAAAGTGGGGGGGAAATGTCCGTGCATCTTATAAAGCGAATACTTCGCTGGCCGCTATGCTGCACAGCGCGGCCAGCGAAGTATCAGTGACAGTGTGGAGGGAGGAGGCGGGGCCCGGTGCAGTGACTCTACTCTAATACACCGGGCCCCGCAACTGTTAAACATTCAATCTGATCTATATCTAATAGTATATGTTCTGTACGGCTCTTACTGTAGTACCGTAAGTATAGCGCAGACCGGCATCTCCCTCGGTCATGCGCCGCTTGCCGCACCTCCTTCCTCATGCGCCGTCTGCTCCAGCTCCCTCTGTCATGCATCGCCTGCCCCAGCTCCCTCTGTCATGCGCCGCCTGCCTGTTCATTCATAAAAAGAGATAAGCAGGCAGGCGGCGCATGAGGAGGGAGCTGGGGCAGGCGGTGCATGACAGAGGGAGCTGGAGCAGACGGCGCATGAGGAGGGAGCTGCGGCAGGTGGCGCATGACCGATGGAGATGCTGGTCTGTGCTATACTTACGGTACTACAGTAAGAGCCGTACAGAGCATATACTATTAGATATAGATCAGATTGAATGTTTAACAGTTGCGGGGCCCGGTGTATTAGAGTAGAGTCACTGCACCGGGCCCCGCCATGAGTGTCTCCGCCTCCTCCCTCCACACTGATGCATCTGATGAGGGATCTGTGGATGACACTTATGGGGATCTGTGGATGACATAAGTGTCATCCACAGAGCCCCATAAGTGTCATCCACAGATTCCCCATCAGTGTCATGCACAGATCCCCCCTCAGTGTCATGCACAGATCCCCCCTCAGTGTCATTCACAGATCCCCCCTCAGTGTCATTCACAGATCCCCCCTCAGTGTCATTCACAGATCCCCCCTCAGTGTCATTCACAGATCCCCCCTCAGTGTCATCCACAGATCCCCCATCAGTGTCATCCACAGATCCCCCATAACAGTGCGTCATCCACAGATCCCCCCATAACAGTGCGTCATCCACAGATCCCCCCATAACAGTGCATCATCCACAGATCCCCCCATAACAGTGCGTCATCCACAGATCCCCCATAACAGTGCATCATCCACAGATCCCCCCATAACAGTGCATCATCCACAGATTCCCCCATAACAGTGCGTCATCCACAGATCCCCCCATAACAGTGCGTCATCCACAGATCCCCCATAACAGTGCGTCATCCACAGATCCCCCATAACAGTGTCATCCACAGATCCCCATAACAGTGCGTCATCCCCAGATCCCCATAACAGTACATCATCCACAGACCACCATTAGTTACAAAAGCTACCAAAAGCACACCCTTTGGTTCAAAATTTTTTTTTCTTATTTTCCTCCTCAAAAACCTAGGTGCGTCTTATCATCAGGTGCGTCTTATAAAGCGTAAAATACGGTATATACAATCATTAACTACTAAAAAGTGCCTTAGATGTATTCACTTACTGGTGTGACAGATGGTTACCTCATAATATACACACAAAGATGCCACATGCCGCATGCTATTGAGCTGATTTGAGTCCAGCGTGATGTCATTGAGTCCAGCGTTTATTTAATTAACAGCTATAGCCACTCCCCTGCCCACCTGCTGCTGATTCATATGGAAAAAAAACTGTCATTCAGCAGCAGGTAGGCGGAGAGAGTCAGGAGCTCATAAATATTCATGACTCATCATTATCAGCTGGAGCTTTTCAATACAAGATGTTGGCAGATTGACTGGGTCAATTAAAGAAAGTGACCCAGCATTTTGCTAAGAGAATCAGTCACTTATTTACGTTGCCCATAGTTAGGACACCATGAAACTGGTGACAGGTTCTCTTTAATATTGCAGCCTTTGCTGAATCTGTGATTGTTAAAAACAAGCTTGAAATACTTCAATAATTTTCTGGGTTTTAAAAAACCCATTTTTGGCAATACTCTCCATCTGGGGCCTATGCCGCATTAGTCAGTGTGCAATTTAAGCTAGAAATACAGCTATAATTTTCTGGGTTTTAAAAAAACACCCATTTTGGGCAAAATACTTAATTTGCGGCCTTGTCTGCATCTCTCAGTGTGAGATACACACTTTAGATACTGCTGTGCTATTCTGGTATTAAAAAAACACCCTTTTTGGGCAAAATACTTAATTTTACAGCCCTTGCTGCATCTCGTCAGTGTAAAATTCAAGCGTTATATACTGCTGTCATATTCTGTTAGTAAAAAAACATTCTTTTGGGGCTAAATCCTTAATTTGCGGCCTTGTATGTATCTGTCAGTGTGAGATACATGCTTTAGATACTGCTGTGCTATTCTGGTATTAAAAAAAACACCCTTTTTTGGCAAAATCCTTAATTTGCGGCCTTGTATGCATCTGTCAGTGTGAGATACACGCTTTAGATACTGATGTGCTATTCTGGTATTAAAAAAATACCCATTTTGGGCAGAAATCTTAATTTGCGGCCTTGTCTGCATCTGTACGTGTGAGATACACGCTTTAGATACTGCTGTGCTATTCTGGTATTAAAAAAACACCCATTTTGGGCAAAAATCTTAATTTTGCAGCCTTTGCTGCATCTGTCATTGTGAGATACACCCTTTAGATACTGTTGTTCTATTCTGCTATTAAAAAACCACAAATTTAGGGCAACAATCTTAATTTTGCAGCCTTTCCTGCATCTGTCATTGTGAGATACACCCTTTAGAAACTGTTGTTCTATTCTGCTTTTAAAAAAACACCTATTTAAGGCAAAAATCTTAATTTTGCAGCCTTTGCTGCATCTCTCATTTTGAGATACACGCGTTGGATACTGTTGTTTTATTCTGTTATTAAAAAAAAACACCCATTTTGGGCAAGATCCTAAATTTGAGAAATATGAGGAGAGCATCAAATAAGGGACGTGGCCTCGGCCGTGGTGCTGCTGGTGAAGCTCCTGTTGCAGGGAGAGGACGTGGTCGATCTGTGCCAGCTACACGCACAAGTGAAACACCTTCCTCAGGTGCGAGTAGGCAACAGAACCTTCAGCGGTATTTGGTCGGGCCTAATGCGGCTCTACGAATTGTGAGGCCAGAACAAGTACAGGCGATAGTAGATTGGGTTGCTGACAGTGCCTCCAGTTCCTTCACATTGTCTCCCACCCAGTCTCTTGCTGAAAGATCAAAGTTGGCACCTGCAGCCGATGTCCATCAGTCTTTCACCTCACCCCCTTGCAAATCAGCCAAGCAGTCTGAGCCCCAAGTCATGCAGCAGTCTCTTCTGCTTTTTGATGACTCTGCTAGCAGGGTTTCCCAGGGCCATCCACCTAGCCCTGCCCCAGAAGTGGAAGAGATTGAGTGCACCGATGCCCAACCACTTATGTTTCAAGATGAGTACATGAGAGGACCGTCGCATCACGTCTCGGATGATGACGAAACATAGGTGCCAACTGCGGTGGCTTTCGAAAGTGTGCAGACCGACAAGGAGGGCAGGGGTGAAGACTGGGTGGAAGATGATGTGGAGGATGATGAGGTCCTCGACCCCACATAGAATCAAGGTCATGCGAGTGACCTGTCTAGTTCAGAGGAAGAGGCGGTGGTCACACAGAGCCACCAGCACAGCAGAAGAGGGAGCAGGGTGCAAAAGCGGAGTGGCCGTCCCCTGGACAGTACACCTGCTACTGCCCACCGCAGCAAGGGACCGAGCACACCAAAGCCAACTCCAAGGAGTTCCCTGGTGTTGCAGTTCTTCAGACAATGTGCTGACGACAAGACACGAGTGGTTTACACGCTGTGCAATCAGAGCCTGAAGCGAGGCATAAACGTTCTCAACCTGAGCACAACCTGCATGACCAGGCATCTAAGTGCAAAGCATGAGCTGCAGTGGAGTAGACACCTTTCTTGGTTTTTGAGGTCTTTTGCTCCTCCTGCTTCCTCATCTGCTGCAGTCTCGGCCTCTTCATCCACCTCTGGAGTGACAGTGCCACCTGCCACCCCACAAACAGAGGATCTGCCAGCAACACCACCACCTGGGTCACCAAGCATCTCCACAATGTCCCACGGAAGTGTTCAGCTCTCCATCTCCCAAACACTGGAGCGGAAGAGGAAGTACCCCCCTACCCACCCGCGATGCCTGGCCCTGAATGCCAGCATTTTAAAATTACTGTCCTTTGAAATGCTGTAATTCTATCTGGTGGAGACGGAGAGTTTTAAAAGCCTTATGGTGGTGGCTGTCCCACAGTACGTCGTGCCCAGCCGTCACTACTTTTCCAGGCGTGCCATCCCTTCTCTGCACAACCAAGTGGGGGACAAAATCAGGTGTGAACTGCGCAACGCCATCTGTGGCTAGGTTTACCTAACTACGGATACGTGGACCAGTAAGCACGGTCAGGGACGTTATATCTCCATAACATGTCCTTCCACCACCGAGGATTGCAGGGCGCTTCAGTTTGCCTCCTGTTGCTTCCTCCTCCTACTCCGCTTCCTCATCCTCTACCGCCTCCTCATCCGGTCAACATAACACCTTCACCACCAACTTCAACACAGCCAGGGGTAAACGACAGCAGGCAGTTTTAAAACTTATCTGTTTGGGGGACAAACCGCACACCGCGCAGGAGCTGTGGACGGGCCTTGAACAACAGACCGATGAGTGGTTGGTGGCAGTGAGACTCAAGCCAGGCCTGGTGGTGTAAGATAATGGGCGAAATCTCGTAGCAGCTCTGGGACTAGCCGGTTTGATGCACATCCCTTGCCTGGCGCATGTGCTGAATTTGGTGGTGCAAAGGTGCCTTAAAAATTACCCCGATATGTCAGAGCTGCTGCATAAAGTGCGGGCCGTCTGTGCGCGCTTTCGGCGTTCTCACCCTGCTGCAGCTCGCCTGTCAGCGCTGCAGCATAACTTCGGCCTTCCCGCTCACCGCCTCATATGTGACGTGCCCACAAGGTGGAACTCCACCTTGCACATGCTGGCCAGACTGTGAAAGCAACAGCAGGCGATAGTGGAGTTTCAGCTGCAGCACACACGGGTGAGTCGCTCTGCGGAACAGCACCACTTCACCACCAATGACTGGGCCTCCATGCGAGACCTATAATCCTTGTTGCGCTTTCGAGTTCTCCACCAACATGGCCAGTGCCGATAACGCCGTTCTCAGCATTACTATCCCACTTCTATGCCTCCTTGAAAAATCGCTGCTGGCGATGATGGAAGAGGATGTGGCACAGGAGGAGGAAGAGGGATCATTTCATAGTGGCTCAGAGGGTGGGTTCACAATTGTCCAGCCAGGGCACAGTTCTGGAGGATGACGAGGTGGAGGATGAGGAGGAGGGACCGTGTTCACAGCAGGGTGGCACCCAAACCAGCTTATGGCCATCACTGGTGCGTGGCTGGGCGGATACAGAGGACACAGATGATACACCTCCCACAGAGGACAGCTTTTCGTTGCCTCTGGGCAGCCTGGCACACATGAGAGATTACATGCTGCAGTGTCTCCGCAACAACCGCCGAGGTGCTCACATTCTAACTTGTGCTGATCCCCATTACAAGGACAACATACCGTCCTTAATTCCGTCACTGGAGCGTGATCGTAAGATGCGCGAGTACAAGTGCACGCTGGTGGACGCGCTGCTGGTGGCATTCCCACCTGACAGCGGGGGCACAGTGGAAGCACAAGGCGAAGGCAGAGGAGGAGGAAGAGGTTGCCAACGAAGCTGGGGCACAACCAGCACCTCAGAAGGCAAGGTTAGCATGGCCGAAATGTGGAAAAGCTTTGTCAGCACGCCAAAACAACCAGCACCACCAGCTGATATGGAATGTCTTAGCAGGAGGCAGCATTTCAGCAACATGGTGGAGCAGTATGTGTGCACACATACTGAATGACGGGTCTGCCCCCTTCAACTTATGAGTCTCCAAATTGGGCACATGGCCTGAGCTTGCCCTTTACGCCTTGGAGGTGCTGGCCTGCCCTGCAGCCAGTGTATTGTCTGAACGTGTTTAGCACGGCAGGGGGCGTTATCACAGACAAGCGCAGCCGCCTGTCCACAGCCAATGTGGACAAGCTCACGTTCATTAAAATGAACCAGGCATGGATCCCACAGGACTTGTCCGTACCTTTGCAGAATAGACATGTATACCGGCCTTAACCAGCCATTGTTATACTACAGCGCAATTGCTCATTGTTGTATTTTGGATATTTCACACTCTTTTGGAGTGTACCCTAATAAAAAAATAATAATTAAACCAAAAACCTGTGTTGGCTACCTCGTCCTCCTCCACCGCCGCTTCCACCTACACCGCTACGTCCAGCGCCTCCTCAACCTCCTACTCCATATGGACCTCCACCTCATAAATCAAGTTTATTTTTTTTAATTTGTACGTATTTTATTTTATGTCATTTCTCTAATTTGTCTTACATTTTCTGGTGAAATTCACGACTTTTTGGGTGTGATATACCCCGGCTGTGCCTAGTAGACTGGTAAAAACATTTCACTAATTTGTCTGTTGCATTTTTGGGTGAAATTCACAGATTTTTGGGTGCGATATACCCCTGATCTACCCAGTAGACAGGTAAGATTTCACTAATTTGTCTGTTATATATTCGGGTGAAATTCACCAATTTGGTAGACAGGTTAATACATTTCACTAATTTTTCTGTTACATTCTTGGGTGACATTTTAACATTTTTGCCGTGAATAGGTGACAGGGACCAAAATTTAAAAAAATCATCTGTTCCATTGGTGGGTGACATTAACCCATTTCTGGTGATGAAAAACCCCTGCTCTGCATAGGTGACAGGGAATAAAATTTGTAAAATCCGTCTTTTATTTGCCCTTTCATTCGATCCTTCTGCTTTAATAACTTGTCCCACAATTCAGCTCGGTCACATTGCAGCCATTGACCTCCCTTGGATGAGGTCTGCCTTTCTCACGCTCCCTCTCCGACGTGGAATCCTGATTCGCCGATAACTGTGATCAACATGGTAGGCTGAGATAAGAACATCAAAAGTTGATAGAGAAGATATCCAAATGGATTGTGGACGTCACTGGGACGTGCGATCAGGCAGAAGTTATCTAGAGTCAACAAAGCGGCAGCAGGACCTTACCTGTCTAACTTTTCCAAATCCCAAATACCCCAGTGACATTCCCTATAATTTTTTATTAATCATTCCAATAACAGGGCATCTTAAGAGTCCTGTATTATTATTTATCGTCGCTACCTCCCCGAGTCGGGAGTGGGTAATTGCCGCGCGCCCCCTAATTTCCTCAAAATTCTTCATTTTTAATAGCTTCTCCCACATTTCCGCTCAATCACAATTAAATTTCATCCATTGATCTCCCTTGGATGTGGTCTCTCTTTCTCACGCTCCCTCTCCGGCGTAGAACCCTGATTCGCCGCTAACCTTGATCAACATGGAAGGCGCAGAAAAGAACATCGAAAGTTGATAGAGAAGATATCCAATTGGATTGTGAACATCACGTGGGGCAGTAAGTATGCACATGCCTACACGAACTGACTGATGGGTCTGCCCCCTGCAACTTCTGGGTCTCCAAATTGGGCACATGGCCTGGGCTTGCACTTTACGCCTTGGAGGTGCTGGCCTGCCCTGCAGCCAGTGAATTGTCTGAACGTGTGTTTAGCACGACTGGAGGGGGTTATCACAGGTTATGTTTCCCAATGTTTTGGGGTGTACCCTAATTAAAAAAATATAAATAAATGTAAAACCAAAAAGCAGTGTAGGCTACCTCCTCCTCCACCGCCGCTTCTACCTACACCGCCACATCCACCGCCTCCTTAACCTCCTACTCCATATGGACCTTAAGATTATTATTTTTTATTTTTACGTATTTTATGTTATTTAAAGTCATTTTCCTATCCACATTTGTTTGCAGAGCACTTGCCATGCTCTTAACCACATTTTGATGCCATTTGCAGCCCTCTAGCCCTTTCCATGACATTTTTTGAGCCATTTTAGTGCTCAAAAGTTCGGGTCCCAATTGACTTCAGTGGGGTTCGGGGCCAAGTTCGGGTCCCGAACTTGAACTTTTTTGCGAAGTTCGGCCGAACCCGAACATCCGGGTGTCCGCTCAACTCTAGTCATTTATCAACCATGGCAAGAATTTACTCAAACACAATGAAAATGCCAGTTTTGACCTATTTGTATCTGTTTTGGAGTTAAACGAGGTCAAATTTTCCTAAAGTGCTTTACATGATACGTTCAATGAGTTTACTGACAGCTATATACTGTATGTCTGTGTCACTCTGACATTATTTGCTATTGCTGTCATGTATGTTAAACAGCCTAAAATGAGGAAGGGGGGAAGAAAGAGCGAGAATCTGTAAAAAGATAAAAAAGAAAGAATAAGATATAAAGAATTTGAGTCCTAGGAGACCTCAGAGTGTTGGATGTCATATTTTCAGGCCAATTAAAGCACATTTGATTTGTAGAATCACTTTGGCTATGAATCACATTTTTTGAAAAATCCAATGATTCGGCCGAAAACAAATGTCAAGAAATTTGCTCATCTTTTATGTATAGTATGCATTTTTAATGCCTTTGTGGATCATAGCGAAATATTGCATGGTCTCCATTTCAGTGTTTTTAAGAGCACAAGCAATTGATGTATACACGTGGTATATTTGAGTTTTGCACACTATATATAATTTTTACATTGATTCCATGTGAAAACTACTACTTGGATGGGTTTGAGGTACAAATATTTGTTCTGGTGCTTTTTCTGAATTAATTCCTGTTTGTCACAAAGTTCAAGACATCTGCAATTATCAGGTTGTATGGATATGGAGGGTTAAAATTTTTGTATTTCAAAATTTTGGTTTTGTTTCTATGTGTCAAAGCTACAAAAATTGTCCTGGCTACCAGAGGTGCAAAATGTCCAAACCCTACTGGCAACAAAAGGATTAAAAGGAAATCTCTTATGAATTTGCTCAATGACTCAAAAAAATAGATTATTAATGCCTCAGATTTAGCTTAATTGACCTTGAAATTGGATAAACTCTAAAAATTAGAATATTGTGCAAAGTTTATTTATTTCAGTAATGCAACTTAAAATGTGAAACTAACATATGAGATAGACTCATTACATGCAAAGCGAGATATTTCAAGCCTTTATTTGTTTTAATTTGGATGATTATGGCTTACAGCTTATGAAACACCAAAGTCACAATTTTAAGGTACCCTTTGCTCAGGGGGTATGGATTAATTAGCTGACTAGAGTGTGACACTTTGAGGCTAGAATATTGAACCTTTTTACAAAATTCTAATTTTAAGCTGCATTAATGCAATTCCTTTTAATTTGCATTACTGAAATAAATGAACTTTTGCACGATATTCAAATTTTTCGAGTTTCACCTGTATGTGGAAAAGTAGATGGGTCAGTAACTCCAACATCTTTCCAAATCTTTCCCTTCTTTCGGCAGAATGGTGTTTGTGGCTTCTTTAGGTAGTGTGTCAGTACAAATTGAACTCTGTCTGACACAATATTTTCATGAATACCATGACATTTAACAATGTTATCCAAGAATATAGAAGATAATTCCTTTGCAGAAGGTAGCTTGCTCAATGGAATGAAATGGGACATTTTAGAAAACCTGACCACACCTACCAGGTTACGGTCTTCCCTTGAGAGCATGGAAGATCCGTGATAAAGTTCATGGCGATATGTGGCCAAGGCGTCTTGGGGATACGCAATGAACACAGCTCTCCAGCATGCCGAGTTCTGGGAATCTTGGATCTGGCACAAGTTTCACAGGCCGTAATGTATGTCTGAATATCCTTAGACATAGTTGGCCAGCAATAATGCCTATACACCGACCTACTAGTGCCTGATAACTAAAAGTTTGCGACTGCCAATGTCATAGTTAACTTCAGCAGCAGAATTATTCTAGAAAAATATGCACATGGCATCATACAAGTGAAGGTAGATGTGCCCTGAGACAGAATCACTCCCACCTCAGAATCATCAACCTCCATAATGAAAGGTGTATTCTGATCTGGTTGGTAAGAATGGGAGCTTCTACAAAACATTTTTTAATGTCTTTAAGGCCATCATAGCTTCCGGCTTCCAATTAACTACATCCGCACCTTTCTTGGTTAGTTCTGTTAGAGGTATGGCAATCGCCAAAACATTTTTTATAAATGTTCTATGATAATTGGCAAAGCCCAAGGCAAGGCCTTGAGAGATTTAGTTAACATAGTAACATAGTAACATAGTACATAAGGCCGAAAAAAGACATTTGTCCATCCAGTTCGGCCTGTTATCCTGCAAGTTGATCCAGAGGAAGGCAAAAAACCCTGTGAGGTAGAAGCCAATTTTCTCCACTTTAGGGGAATAAAAAATTCCTTCCCGACTCCAATCAGGCAATCAGAATAACTCCCTGGATCAACGACCCCTCTCTAGTAGCTATAGCCTGTAATATTATTAAGCTCCAGAAATACATCCAGACCCCTCTTGAATTCCTTTATTGTACTCACCATCACCACCTCCTCAGGCAGAGAGTTCCATAGTCTCACTGCTCTTACCGTAAAGAATCCTCTTCTATGTTTGTGTACAAAGAGGATGTCCCCTCGTCACAGTCACAGTCCTGGGGATAAATAGCTGATGGGATAGATCTCTGTACTGACCCCTGATATATTTATACATATTAAATAGATCTCCCCTCAGTCGTCTTTTTTCTAAAGTGAATAACCCTAATTTTGATAATCTTTCAGGGTACTGTAGTTGCCCCATTCCAGTTATTACTTTAGTTGCCCTCCTCTGAACCCTCTCCAGCTCTGCTATGTCTGCCTTGTTCACTAGAGCCCAGAACTGTACACAGTACTCCATGTGTGGTCTCTGATGTGTAAAGTGATAGGACTATGTTCTCATCACGGGCATCTATGCCCCTTTTGATGCAACCCATTATCTTGTTGGCCTTGGCAGCAGCTACCTGACACTGGTTTTTGCAGCTTAGTTTGCTGTTTATTAAAATTCCTAGATCTGCAGCACGCCAGACCTGCAGGGTATAGCGAAGCGAGGTCACGGTTATGGGCAATCGAGGGTTGCTCACTGTGTTGGAGAACCCTGGGCAGGCATGCGGCAG
The DNA here is from genome assembly GCF_905171765.1 of Bufo bufo. Lineage (NCBI taxonomy): Eukaryota > Metazoa > Chordata > Amphibia > Anura > Bufonidae > Bufo > Bufo bufo. The sequence continues at coordinate 28,321,812 of NC_053392.1, read as the reverse complement.
TGAAGGAGAGGTAGACACAGTTCCTCTGGGGCACACTCTGTATGTAGGGACCAGGCCTGATGGTGGATGAGGTGCCCTGGATGTTACAGGTATTTTGAGTGCCTGGGGCAAGGTCCCTTTTGGATTCGTGACGCCAGTGCCTGTAACGGTGGCACACCGATTTATAGTTGGAATAACTGAGGTACACAGATGGTATAGTGAACCAAACGTTGCTTTACTGAACAGTCCAACTTTGTACATACAGATGTTAACACAGTCCTTTAGATCACAGCTTTACAAGCAGGCTTTATTCCACACGATGGCAGGTAGTAATTATACAAGATACTCAGAGGGTAAATCCACAATGCACTCATAATCAGGTTGTACCTTTCCTCAGAAATAGCGTACACTGTCCTTTTCTAGAACTCCTGTCTGGCTTCAATCCCAAGGCCCGGATGCCTAAATGGTGGCTTAAATCCTTGGTATATATATATATCTTCCTCTCGTATTAAATCCTTGCTTTTCTTTCTAAAGCATCTGCCCATCAGTGTTACTTATCTTTGCTTGGATGAGGAAGGACTGCGGGTTTCTCCCAGGAGGTGCTGTCCTGCAACTGGGGTGTCTCTACTGAGCTAATCCTAGCCTCAGGAGCTTCAGGTGGACGAAGTAACTCCTCTAGTCCCCTGGAATGAACTAACACTCCCCTGTCTGGGCCTTCCTATTTATATCTAGGGCTCTCTATCTCCCTCTAACGTCTGGGAGGCTAAACTACACCCTGACAGGCCTGACACCAGCTAACACAGGGAAATGCATACACATAACATTAAATGTAATAAAGACACATTAACCCCTTTTGTGCAGTGCCCACCTTTACCTAGTGGGACACTACATACTACCACGCTATAACGTTGCCCGTCCTCGGCGCAACATGGAGGGGCCCTGCTCAGCTGGATACTGCAGCCTGAAAGACAAAATGAGAACCGGCATACATGGCAATTATCACAACAACAGCATAAAAATTAACAAACAATGTAACTGCAAGGAATGGTGAAAAGGGGCGTCGTTCTCTTCTCTCAGGATAATGGAAGGGAACAGGGGCGCTGACCTGGTGCAGCGTATTAATAACCAGGATAGTCCATGAAAACATAAATAAACATAAGTCCTTGGAGGCTCAAAGGAACACATGAGTCCGTACCCAGGTTTGCAACAAGGGTTAAACAGGGGTTTCCCGTGAGGGGCTACCTGGGCCCATGATGTAGTCCTCAAACCTCACAGGTGGGTGTCCCCTGGTAGAACGTGTAGACCTCCTTGGTGGCAGAGATTCTTCCTGCCTGGACTCAGGAAGGTCAAGGGAGCTCACCGCCTCTAGAACTTCTTCAGGAGCTCTCTGAGATGAAGTCTCCTGAGACGGGAGACCAACAGGAACAGGAGCAGGAACCAACAAATTCAGCCAAGGCGTGAGGGCCCAGTGGAGTGGCTCTTTATCGTGGATCAAGTTCTCCACAGCCTGCATGGGGTCCATAGGTGGAGCCGGCAATTCTTCCTCAGAAGGCTCAGGATCCATCTCCTCCGCCGCTGGTTCTCCTTCTATACAGGACTTAAGACGGTTCCTGTGAACGACTTGGGGACCTTTTCCTTCTCTGGAGACCTGTTAAATGTGGGCTGCAGCATTGGGTATGGCAGTAATAAGGTAGGGAATCCTTTCCCATTTGCTGTCCAACTTGCTGGTCCGGTGGTTGTTTTTCAACCATACCTTGTCTCCCAGACCCAGAGGTCCCGCATGGGCAGTCTGGTCATAGTCCTTCTGCTGCCTCTCACGAACAATCTCCATCCGTTCTTGGACAATCTCCTTAGCATTGAGGAGACGCCTTTGATGCTCCACTACCCAATCAGTCCTGGGCAGTGGGTTGATTACATCCGGTACTTGTACACCCAGGGAGTGATCCGCAGGCAATCTCCCTTGTCGGCCAAACATCAAATAGAACGGGGTGTAACCGGTGGAACAATGGATGGTGTTGTTGTAAGTGTACATGAGCTGCGGCAACAGAGTAGGCCAATCACCCCTCGTCTCAGGGGGTACTGCTCTCAACATTTCAATGAGAGTCTTATTCATTTTTTCGCAGAGTTCGTTACCTTGCGGATGATAGGCGGTGGTCCGGACTTTCTGGCAGTTGTGCAGCAGACACATCTCCTGGAACAGCTGTGACTCAAACGCAGACCCTTGGTCCGTGAGGACCCTCTCTGGGCAGCCGTAGGGCAACAGGAAATGCTTCCAGAACACCTCCGCTGTGGTCTTGGCTGTCAGGTCTTTTACAGGCACTGCTAAAACAAACTTGGTGAAGTGATCAATTATAGTCATGGCATAAGTATACCCAGAGCGACTCGGCTCCAACTTAACATGATCAATCGCGACAAGTTCTAAAGGAGCTGTACTTACAATAGGATGGAGAGGCGCCCTCTGGTCATGGCGTTCAGTCCGCCCCACAGCACAGGCAGTGCATTCTCAGCACCATTTTTCGATATCCTCTCTCATCCCAATCCAATAGAATCTTCTCCGTATGGTGGCCTCAGTCTTTTGCACACCGAAGTGTCCGGACTGGTTGTGGTACATGTCCAGTACCAGGCTGGCATCTCGACGTGGCAGGAGAATTTGGTAAACTCTATCACAGGACACTGGATCCAGACTCCTTCTGAGCAACAGGCCTCTTTGAAGGAATAATTGGTGGCGATGTCTCCACAGTCTCACTAGTTCTGGGTCTGCACTCTTCCTGCGGATTCTCTCAGGGATTTTCCCACTGGTAAGGAAGTCGAGCAGCTCACCGAGGACTCTACTTTCGGACTGAAGCTTAATCCATCTTTCTTGATCGCCTCTGGACTCAGGATCATCTGATGAGGGAGGATCAGCAGCAGGGATATTTTCAGTACGGATATTATCCTGCTGGGCGAATTTATTGTAGAACGCGGGCATTTCCACTTCTTCCCAGGCATCTTTTAGCTCATCTGGGGCCTCTGTAGTGGGAAGCCGTGACAGGGCATCAGCATTATCATTGGAGCGGCCTGCCCGGTACTTCACAGTAAAGTCATAGTTGGCAAGGCGGGAGGCCCATCTTTGCTCCAGTGCCCCTAACTTGGCCGTGTTCAGATGCGCCAGGGGATTATTGTCCGTGAAAGCAACAAACAGTGTGGCAGCGAGATAGTCTTTGAACTTTTCAGTCACAGCCCACACTAAGGCAAGAAACTCCAGCTTGAAAGAACTGTAATTCTGGTCATTCTTTTCAGCTCCCTTCAGGGATCTGCTGGCGTAGGCAATGACCCTTTCTTTGTTGTCTTGCACTTGAGCCAACACGGCCCCCAGGCCTCTTTTACTGGCATCCGTGTAGAGGAGGAACGGCTTCTGATAATCTCGGTAACCCAGAACAGGGGGTTCAGTCAACTTCTTCTTTAGGAGTTGAAAGGCAATTTCTCGTTCTTGGTTCCATTCAACAGGAATAGGGGTTTTCGGGCTCTTCTTTGGATGCCCCCTCAACAGTTCCTGGATGGGATCCGCAATTTGTGCGAAATGCGGGATGAAACGCCTGTAGTACCCTGCAAAACTGAGAAAGCTTCTCACCTCTTTCACGGTGGTAGGAGTAGGCCATGGTAGGAGTAGGCCAGTTGCGGACAGCAGCAAGTTTATCAGGATCAGGCTGTATTCCTTCGGCACTGACAACGTGCCCAAGGTATTTGACTGCTGGTTTCAGTAGGTGGCACTTGGATGGCTTGATTTTGAGGCCATATTTAGCAAGAATTTGAAACACCTCACCCAGGTGCTTTAAATGGTCCTCATACGTCTTGGAGTATACAATGACGTCATCCAGATATAAGAGTACAGTCTCAAAATTCCTATGGCCTAAACAACGTTCCATCAGCCTCTGGAACGTTCCTGGAGCGTTACACAGTCCAAACGGCATATAATTGAATTCAAACAGGCCCATAGGTGTAGTGAAAGCAGTCTTTTCTCGATCTTCTGGGGCCATGGATACTTGCCAGTACCCACTGGTTAAGTCCAAGGTAGAGAAATAGGCTGATGACCCCAGAGCAGTCAAGGACTCTTCAATGCGTGGCAATGGATATGCATCTTTGTGGGTGATTTGATTAATTTTTCTGTAATCCACGCAGAACCTTATGCTGCCATCTTTTTTTCGGACAAGAACTAGGGGCGCAGCCCAGGGACTATGGCTGTCCCGGATTATATTAGAGTCTTTCATCTCTTTTATCATCTCTTTCACAGACTGATAGGTAGTAGGTGGTATGGGTCTGTGCCTTAATAGGAGGATGAGAGCCAGTGGGTATGGTGTGTTTGATTACACTGACCTCTCCGTAGTCCGTGGAGTGCTTGCTGAAAGCCTGGTGGTGCTCCTTCACCAGCTTCAGGACTCCCTCTATCTGCTCCTTTGGGGTAGATTCGTCCCCCACATGTAGTTCTTCCCACCAGGATGTTGAAAGGGTGCTGCTGCTCTGTGTGGTCTGGAACGCCTCCGTGGCAGGCAGACGGATTACATCCTGGAAAGACACCTGGAAAAGCTGAGCAACGGGGCAATGTTTAAGGAGAGTAACGGGATGATCACCAAAGTTAATTAAGCGGACAGGCACTTTACCTTGAGACACAGTCACCATGCTCTTGGCTGTCCGTACGAAGGGATGATTTTCAAAGGGAATAGGTTCCACTAGGGCTTGATAGTCCTGGCCCTGGATCCCTAACACCGCACGGCACCACAGGATGATCTGGGAATTTGGAGGCAGAATTACCGGCCGGTTATCCCGGATCCGGACAGTGCAAATTTCTCCTTTCTTGTTGGCAAACTTTTGTTGAGCACTCAGCACACTAATAGTCTTTTGAATAACTCTTCTGGAAGCAGGTGAGGCTGAAGATATAGTTTGATTTAATGCGTCAAGCACTTCAGAGTAACAATTTTTCAGAACGTTAGTCCCTAAGATCACAGGATGTCCTCCTTTATCTCCCGCTTGTACCACAATCACGCCTTGCTGTGGCAGGGTGGCTTCTCCCACCTGAAGGGTAGGTTCCCAATACCCATGCACTTTCACTGGCTTACCGTTGCTGGCAATAATATCTAGCCAGGACTCTGGTGGCTGGGTGAGGAGACTTGGATCCCAGAACTTGTCAAAGGCAGGCCGTTGAATGGTGGTGACCTGTGACCCAGTGTCCAACAGGGCTTCAAAGGGTATCCCGTTGATACATATATTGACTTTTGGACGGGATCCTACATACTTAGGCATCCAGCTTGGATCCTTTGGACCTACTGTTCTACCTCCCGAGGGGCGGTCCTCTGCCTCAGAGGTTGCCCGTTTAACTGCCAGCACATTGATTCAGTATGTCCATATTTCTTGCAGTGGTGGCAGACAGGCTGTTTTCTACTTCTGGGCCTGTACCTCGGTCGCCCATCAGGCTCTTTTGGGTATATGTCTCCATATGCAGGTGGGAGCCTTGGAGGAAAAGGACCTTCATCTTCTAGTAACAATGGTCTCTCCCATTCCTCTATCTTTTTGCACACCTTCTCTAGACTTAGAGTAAGATGGTTCACTTGCTCCATGAGGGCTGCCACTACATCTGTGACTGGAGCTTGGGTGGCCTGACTGACCCCTGCAGACACCACATTAACAGTCTTTGGCTGACAAGCCTGGGGTTCATAGGAGGCTGCTGGCCCTGGAGCAGGGTTCTGGCCTAATATACTGATGGCCAATTCCTTAAAGTCCAGAAATGCACAGTGGGGGTGTTGAGCTGACAACATGCGTAGCTGGCCCTTTAAATGCTCATTACTTACGCCCGCAATGAATTGCTCTCTAAGAGTCCGGTCCTGGTCCTCAGCTTCTTTAGGATCCACTTGGACTACCGCTCTCAGTGTCTCTTGTAAGGACAGGGCAAAATCGCGGAGCGACTCTCCAGGCTGCTGCTTTCTGCTGAAGAAACGCATATTAACTTCTGACACCGTTCTGGCCTCAAACGTGGTGCCCAAGCGATCAAAGATCTGTTCCAGGCTACTTTTCTCAGAGCGGGGCCACGACATGACTTCCCTGCGGGCGGCCCCTTCCAACTGAGCTAGGAGGATCTCCATTTGCTGTTCGGCATTTATGGGATAAAGCCGGAACAAGGCCAGTATCTGCTCCCTAAAGTCCTTTAACTTGTGGGCTTCCCCGGAATAACGTGGGAACCAGGGGGCCCCAAAATAATACGGCATAGTTAGCGGCATCAGGCTTGGCGGTGCCGCGGTGGCAGGGGCCCTAGGGTCGGCTGGGGATACTCCAGAAGGCACGACTGGGGCCACCTGTCCGATTTCCTCCGGTGTAGACATGGTGTTGCTAGGTGGGTATGGCCCTTTAAATGTAGCGGACCGGAGCGGCAATAGTAATAACTTTTTTTTTTTTTTTTCCAGAAAAGTCTTTGGCTACTAACGGGAGTCCCTCCGGTACCCTGGCAGGGGTCGGGAAGATTCAGGTAAGGTGATCGGGGGAGCCAGCAAAAGTTTTAAGTCGGTACTCACTCCGGTGGTGCTCGCTCCAAGTCTTGCGAGATGCGTGGCTACGGGTGTCGGACGTCCTGCGTACAGCGTCAGCAGGTGGGCGCGGCCTCTCGTAGCTCCGGGACTCAGGTAGGCGGCACCTTTTCCTCCAGACAGGGCGGCGTTCTTCCTCCTCGCCGGCTGGGTGATGACTCCGCCTGGTTCTTTTCGCGCCAAAGTCCTCTTTTTCGCGCCAAACAGTTCACCAGGCGCACTTGCAATCCACCTCAGGTTTAAGGGGCAAAATCGCTGTCTATTCACTGACAGCAAGCGGTGGCTCAAATAAGCAGCAAACAGTCCAGAAAACATTATCTTCACACCGCTAATTCTTTTCAGTTCTTTGGCCCAGCAATTATGAATAAAACAATAGGGCTTGGTCACTTTAAGGCACTTTTTAGCACACAGTTGTATATCCGCAATGGCGCAGGAATGTCCGTTATCCTGTTCGTGACGCCAATTTATGCAGCACGCCAGACCTGCAGGGTATAGCGAAGCGAGGTCACGGTTATGGGCAATCCAGGGTTGCTCACTGTGTTGGAGAACCCTGGGCAGGCATGCGGCAGTGAAGGAGAGGTAGACACAGTTCCTCTGGGGCACACTCGGTATGTAGGGACCAGGCCTGATGGTGGATGAGGTGCCCTGGATGTTACAGGTATTTTGAGTGCCTGGGGCAAGGTCCCTTTTGGATTCGTGACGCCAGTGCCTGTAACGGTGGCACACCGATTTATAGTTGGAATAACTGAGGTACACAGATGGTATAGTGAACCAAACGTTGCTTTACTGAACAGTCCAACTTTGTACATACAGATGTTAACACAGTCCTTTAGATCACAGATTTACAAGCAGGCTTTATTCCACACGATGGCAGGTAGTAATTATGCAAGATACTCAGAGGGTAATTCCACAATGCACTCAGAATCAGGTTGTACCTTTCCTCAGAAATAGCGTACACTGTCCTTTTCTAGAACTCCTGTCTGGCTTCAATCCCAAGGCCCGGATGCCTAAATGGTGGCTTAAATCCTTGGTATATATATATATCTTCCTCTCGTATTAAATCCTTGCTTTTCTTTCTAAAGCATCTGCCCATCAGTGTTACTTATCTTTGCTTGGATGAGGAAGGACTGCGGGTTTCTCCCAGGAGGTGCTGTCCTGCAACTGGGGTGTCTCTACTGAGCTAATCCTAGCCTCAGGAGCTTCAGGTGGACGAAGTAACTCCTCTAGTCCCCTGGAATGAACTAACACTCCCCTGTCTGGGCCTTCCTATTTATATCTAGGGCTCTCTATCTTCCTCTAACGTCTGGGAGGCTAAACTACACCCTGACAGGCCTGACACCAGCTAACACAGGGAAATGCATACACATAACATTAAATGTAATAAAGACACATTAACCCCTTTTGTGCAGTGCCCACCTTTACCTAGTGGGACACTACAGATCCTTTTCCATGTCAGTGTTACCGAGTGTTTTACCATTTAGTATGTACGGGTGACTTGCATTTTTCCTTCCCATGTGCATAACTTTACATTTATCAGTGTTAAACCTCATCTGCCACTTATCTGCCCAAGCCTCCAATCTATCCAGATCCCTCTGTAGTAGTATACTGTCCTCATCAGTGTAAATTACTTTACACAGTTTAGTGTCATCTGCGAAAATTGATACTTTACTATGCAAGCCTTCTACAAGATCATTAATAAATATATTGAAGAGAATAGGGCCCAATACTGACCCCTGAGGTACTCCACTAGTGACAGTGACCCAATCTGAGTGTGTACCGTTAATAACCACCCTCTGTTTTCTATCACTCAGCCAGTTACTTACCCACATACAGATGTTTTCTCCCAGTCCTAGCATTCTCATTTTATATACTAACCTTTTATGTGGTACAGTGTCAAATGCTTTGGAGAAGTCCAGATATACGACATCCATTGATTCGCCGCTGTCAAGTCTAGAACTTACCTCCTCATAGAAACTGATTAAATTATTTTGACATGACCGATCCCTCACGAAGCCATGCTGATATGGCGTTATTTGCTTATTTCCGTTGAGATGCTCTAATATAGCATCTCTCAGAAAACCTTCAAACAGTTTACCCACAACAGATGTTAAACTTACCGGCCTATAGTTTCCAGGCTCTGTTTTTGGACCCTTTTTGAATATTGGCACCATATATGCCACGCGCCAATCCTGTGGGACATTCCCTGTCAGTATAGAGTCTGCAAATATCAGAAATAAGGGTCTGGCTATGACATTACTTAATTCCTTTAGGATACGGGGGTGTATGCCATCCAGTCCTGGCGATTTGTCTATTTTAATCTTTTTAAGTCGCTGATGTACTTCTTCCTGGGTCAGACAGGACACTTTTAATGGGGAATTTATTTTTGCATTCTGCATGTCATCTGACAATTTATTTTCCTCAGTGAATACATTGGAGAAAAAAATATTTAACAGCTTTGCTTTCTCCTCGTCGCTCTCTGCGACTCCCCCCTCATTACTCTTTAAAGGGCCGACACCTTCAGATTTATACTTTTTAACATTTATATAATTGAAGAACATTTTAGGGTTAGTTTTACTCTCTTTGGCAATTAATCTCTCGGTCTCTAGTTTGGCCGCTTTTATTTGTTTTTTACATGTTCTATTTTTTTCCTTATAGTTTTTCAGTGCTTCCGTGCTACTCTCCTGTTTTAGTGTTTTATATGCTTTCTTTTTGTCATTTATTGCTTTCTTTACAGTTCTATTTATCCACATTGGTTTCTTTTTGTTCCTTAACCTTTTATTACCATACGGTATGTACCTCTCACAATGAGATTTTAGGATGTTTTTAAAGATATCCCATTTTGTGTCTGTATTTGTGAGGACTTTGTCCCAGTTAGTTTGGCCTATGGCCTCTCTTAGTTGGCTAAATTTAGCTTTTTTGAAGTTTGGTATTTTTGTTCCACCCTGTAGAAACGCTCTTTTGAATGATAATTGGAAGGTTATTACTTTATGGTCACTATTTCCCAGGTGTCCCCCAACCTGCACGTCTGTTGTTCTGTCAGGTCTATTGGTTAATACTAAGTCCAGTCTGGCCGTCCCTCTAGTCGGGTCCTGAACCAGTTGGGAGAGGTAATTGTCTTTGGTTATTGCCAAGAACCTGTTTCCCTTATGAGATATACAAGTTTCAGTTTCCCAGTCTATATCTGGGTAGTTGAAGTCCCCTATAATAACCACCTCATTATGATTTGCCGCCTCGTCTATCTCGTTTAGTAGTAGATTTTCTGTGGACTCTGGTATATTAGGTGGTTTATAGTAAACTCCTATTAGTAATTTATTGTTGTTTTTAGCTCCATGTATCTCTACCCACAGTGACTCCACATGTTCATGTCCCTCACTTATATCTTCTCGGACTGTGGGCTTTAGACAGGACTTTATATAAAGGCAGACCCCTCCCCCTCTCCGGTTTTGACGATCCTTTCTAAACAGACTGTAACCCTGTACATTAACTGCCCAGTCATAGCTATCATCCAGCCATGTCTCAGTTATTCCCACTATGTCATAGTCCTCCTCACACATCACTAATTCCAGTTCACCAGTTTTATTAGTCAGGCTTCTGGCATTAGTATACATACATTTGAGAGGTTTATGTATATTTTTTACCCTACACCTTTCCTTCTGAACTGTTCTAGTCCCTCCTTCCATTCCTCCCCCATTCTTATTACCTGTCCCCGGTCTCTATCTGCACTATCTTCCCCTCCTATAACGTAATTACCCTCCCCCCCAGTCCCTAGTTTAAACACTCCTCCAACCTTCTATCCATCTTTCTCCCCAGCACAGCTGCCCCTTCCCCATTGAGGTGCAGCCCGTCCCTACGATAGAGCCTGTAGCCGATAGAAAAATCGGCCCAGTTCTCCAGGAACCCAAACCCCTCCTTCCTACACCAGTTCTTGAGCCACTTGTTAATCTCCCTAATCTCCCATTGCCTTTCTTGTGTGGCTCGTGGTACAGGCAGTATTTCGGAAAATACTACCTTTGAGGTCCTTGCCCTCAGCTTTTGACCTAAATCCCTGAAATCATTTTTAAGGACTCTCCACCTACCTCTAACTTTGTCATTGGTTCCGATATGGACCATGACCGCTGGATCGTCTCCAGCCCCTCCCAGTAATCTGTCAACCCGATCCGCGATGTGTCGAACTCTAGCGCCAGGAAGACAGCACACTGTTCGGCGATCACGGTCTTTGTGACAGATTTCCCTATCTGTTCCCCTAATAATGGAGTCTCCCACTACCAGCACCTGTCTGGCCTGCCCTGCTCTCCTGGTTCCCTGCTTACTGGAGCTGACATTCCCCTGACTGGCAGAGGAAGTGTCTGGCTGCAGCAGTGCCGTCCCCGGACTGACATCCCCCTCATCTGCCAAACGTGCAAACTTGTTGGGGTGTGTCAGATCAGGGCTAGCCTCCCTGGCACTCTTCCCTCTACCCCGCTTTCTAACTTTTACCCAGCTAGCTACCTCACTTTCCTCAGCCTCCTCTCTGTCACCCTCCCCCTCATCTACCCCAAAGAGTGCTTGCTCGGTGAGAAGCAAACTCTTTTGCAAATTATCAATGCCTCTCAGTGTTGCAACTTGCCCGTTTAGAGACTCGATCTGCGATTCCAAACGGGTAATTTGCTCACATCTAGAACAAAGATATACACCCTTGAACTCCTGTTCCAGGACTGCATACATCATGCAAGATGTGCACTGGACTGCGTTGTAAATTGTGCAACACATACTAAATGGGGATTACAACAGTAAAAAAGTAAAACAGTATAAATGATTTAGATTTAGACCCTGTCTGCTGTAGTCGAAGGACCACGTAAAATTAAGCCAACAACACACAAGGAAATTATATCCAACCTTAGTTTCCAAACTCCTTTTCTAGAACTCCTTGTTTTTTAACTCCACTTAATAAGAAGCCACTTAGTAGAGCAAGCCTCAGGAAGAGCAGGCTCTGAAGAGTGTAAGTGGGTCAATTTATAGCACCTGGTTGCCCCGAGCACTCGCCTTAATTAAGCAAAGAGAAAAAAAAAACAAAAACAATCCTTACTCACCTGGACTTTGGGTCCACACGAAAAGATTCGGGGATATAATATACCCCAAGATTGATGCCCCTTTGACACTAAACAGACATTTTTCCAATTTAACAGATAATTGATTATCACGTATTATCCTTATCATTGGCCCTGGGCTCTACGATCTCAGAGCAAGCCGCCCAGCTGATCTGGTTCCCCCGCACAGAGGCAGCGAATGCCGGGGGAACCATAACAGCATTTGTAAGTTGTAAAGAGCATAATAGAATTTATAAAAGGCATCCACAATTTCTTCTGTGTTAGAATCTGTGAAAATTGATTTAAGAAATGTTCAAGTCTCTCCCTTTTTTCATCAAAGTCTATCCGCCCATCCCCATAAGCATAGCGTTTGAACCGGACATATTGGTATTGTTTGGCTTTTATAAGATTAAGATTGTTATTTGATTGCTGCCTCAGCTTGATCAGGCCCTTTTTGAGCTTCAAGGGCTGTAGATGGCTTGTTTGAATTGCAGTGATTTGAAAGGGCCTTCTTAACCTTTGATCCCAGGGCAATAAGCTCTCCTATTACGGATACTTGTGCTTTCCAATGTCATTCTTTGTGTTGTCAAATGGATTTTCATGGAAGAAAATGGATAGTTTATTTTTGAGAGCAATTAGTGAATTGCATGGAAGTCAACACCATGTCGTGATCTGAAATAGTAATAGGGCCCTCATCCACCTTGCATATCATATTAATATCATTATACTTCAACTTTAAAGAAGTTTGCACTCTAAAGAAGTTAGTATAATCATTGGAGGACACTTCAGTACTTCAGGTATCCTCTAGGTCAGCCTCTCATAGTTCTTCCTGGACACTCGCTAGATCTTATTGCAAGTGCACAGAAGCATCCATGGAGGTATCGAAAGTTTAGTTAAGTGTAATGTTGGTAATATCTGTGCAAAATGATTAAATTTATCTAGAGTATCTTTATTCCATTTACACTGTTGAGTATTGAGTGCATATAGGCTAGCTAGGGCATCTAGACATTCCAATATTGCCCATAAAGAAGATTCCTTCTAAATCCACATAGATGACTGCCCAAAAGGGATGTGCTTTGCAATGGCTATACTAACCATTCTAGATTAGCTCATATAGTAGCTATGGAACCAGAATTTAAAGTACGTTTATATTTAAAATACTGTATGTTTGGATTGGCTGATGTCCAGCTTTAAATTTGTTACCTGAACCTGTAGGAGCTTCTAAGAGAGATTTAGGTCTCTGAAATGGAAATATGTAATTGTTGTATGTAGGCCTTGACGGGTTAATGTCTATTATATGCTCACCATCTGTATATTGCAAGCATACACGATCAGAGCTGGTGGAGAAAAACAGGAAACAAACTGAAGGAACTATATGCAGAATTCCTTCCACTAGGGCCCCAACATGGGAAGAGGAAGCCAGGTGAGAAACAATGTAATTAAAGAGATTGTCCTGGCTTTTACTATTGATGATCTTTCCTTAAGCTAGGTCATCAATATTAGATCGGCGGGGGTCCAACACCCGGCACCACTGTCGATCAGATGTATGAGGAGATGGTGCGAACGTGCCATCTCCCGTATCTGTTCATGTCTGCTGATGCTGTCTATGGTCTTTGCAGCTGTGAGCAGAAAGAGAGAAGTGAGACGGCACTTGCGCACTGTGTCCTCATACAGCCGATCGGTGGGGGTGTCGGACCCCCGCCAATCTCATATTGGAGACCTATCCTGAAGATTAGTCTTGGAAGTAAAGATCAGTGAATCACTTGAAATTTGTTTTGCATTCAATTCGAACAAATCTGTCAGCAAATTCTATTCCGGTATGAATAAATTGGTCCTGAACTGAAAGTGCTCAGAATGCTCTGAGGAGTCATGTATGACACTCTGGGTTCCCAATTGCCTCTACAGATTTCAATGAATGAAACTTTATTATTATTATTATTATTATTATTATTATTATTACTTGATGTCTCCAATGGAGCTCACAATCTAAATTCTCTTTCAGTATCTTTAGAGCGTGGAAGGAAACTGTAGCAACTTGATGAAACCCACACAAACACAGGGAGAACATCCAAACTCCATGCAGATTTTGTCCTTGCCCCCCAAAAAAGATATAAATCACCAACCAATGACCGTTGGTGGAGTGGTGTGGGGCCAAACACAATCAGATACACCAAACCAGGGTACAAAACACCCCCACAAAAATATAACCATATACTGGGTAACAATATCTTTATTAATTTAATATCAGAGTAATAAATATTAAAAATCAGTCACAGCAACGGCAAATACATATATGAATAAAGAGGAAACAGTGGTTCAGTGTTAACATGACATATCACAGAGGGGCTAACAAGGTCAAATGTAGCATGCAAATCTATCATCCAACAAAGTGAATATAACTAGTTAAGTTAAATATAAAGTGCTTAGTGGAAAGGCAATTAACAAGGTGTAGATCCCAAGACAATAGATAATGACAGTATCAAAGATAACAATAGATCAAAGATAGATTGCAAATATAAGAAAAACCAAATATAGCCCTATGTACCATTCAGATACCAACCAGTGTGCCTGCACCCCCATGTACGTTTCACTTTTCAGCTTCCTCAGGGGATAACATGATATTGGTTCCTGTGTTCATTTATACCTTGTTGATTGCTGTTTAATTAAAAGTAAATGGGAGAAGGGGACTATGATTGGCTTAAAGAAATGTATTGGCATGCGTTCCACAGTTGAACGCATGACAGTGCTTCCTCCCAAACATCCAGGGCAATATATGTCAGTCAATGCATATAAAATAAAGTAAAGAAAGTAAGTGACCCATTAAAGCACAAAACTGGGGACTTCCGGTTCCGGCACCGTCATGTGAAGCAGCAAAGCGAAAGAGCTCCTAGGCTACACGTCTAAAACGACTGCTAATTGCCCACGATCCGCCCGGGAAAATACACCCACGAAGACGAAATATCTCCATGAGACTCTGAGTGGGTGCATGGACCGCTTTATTGTAAACATGGGCAAGAAAATCAAGAGCAAAGCGACTTCTCCACCGATACAGGATGATGCCGAAATTTCCAATATGGCGCAGAGTACGCAGGAGACGGATGAGCGCATGGCAAAGTCCGAACCTACAGATATGGTAGGAGAACGGCTAGACCAACACACTCCAGAGTCGCCAAAAAACCAGGTGGACTATAAAAAGCTAGCCATCGAAGTGGCTGCACATCTAGCCCCTGATTTAAGGGAGACACTAGCAAAGTCAGTTACGAATGTCATGCAAGAATTGCAGCAGGAGTTACAGCAACGTGACACACATGAAGCAGCTGAAACTAGAATTCAGGTGGTGGAAGATACCAATCCTACACAAACTACAAGATACTTTAAAGGAAAACAAGCGCCTATGAGACAAACTAGAGGACCTAGAAAATAGGTTGAGGCGCAATAATTTGAGATTAGTAGGATTACAAGAATCAGTACCTTCGGGAGACTTGCTCAAAATCTGTGAACAAGAACATATTGATATGATATTACAAACCTATGGTGAATACATAATTATGATATATACATAAATAATAATGGGTAATTGGTGATACCTAATCTATACCAACAAAACATGATTATACTGTATTATATACATGAGTGAAATACATGATTAACGAAAGAAAGACACAATCATTGACATACATGATCGTAATAATAAACAGTCAACGTGTGATCATAAATGTATAAACGATAATAAAGAAATAAATTATTGAAGGGGTTACATTGGTCCTAATAAATGTAGGAGTCGGAAGGGGAGCCAAGCCAATACGGTCCAGGAGGATTAAGGTAAGTTGTGAAATAACCAAACACCAGATTGTCCATAACATAATGCGGTAACATACAGGCGAGAAAATAATTTACGTGACACCCTGGTTCGGAGCCATTATGGAGGTATGAATCCAACTAAAGCCTTTGGATCTAAGGGACCAAGATGGGGTTTCCGCCCTTGTGGTGTTTGTGTAGCTTGTCCCAACATTGAACGTACAAATACATTTACAGATGCATCTGGCAGAAAGAATTACCAGATCACACATGCAATTACCTGTAATACCATTGGGGTTGTGTTTGTGGCTAGATGTCCATGTAATGTACATCTGCTCTGTGTTTGGTTATTTCAAAACTTACCTTAATCCTCCTGGACCGTATTGGCTTGGCTCCACTTCCGACTCCTACATTTATGAGGACCAATGCAACCCCTTCAATAATTATTTTTTTATTATTATCGTTTATACATTTATGATCACACGTTGACTGTTTATTATTACGATCATGTATGTCAATGATTGTGTCTTTCTTTCGTTAATCATGTATTTCACACATGTACATAATATATAATCATGGTTTGTCGGTATAGATTAGGTATCACCAATTACCCATTATTATTTATGTATATATCATAATGATGTATTCACCATAGGTTTGTAATATCATATCAATATTTATTCAATCATGATTCCATATGAGCAATCGTTTTTTCTTACTGTTTGTTTGTTTTCACGGTATGCTGCACTTACCCTTTTGCATGTTCACGCTCACCACCACTCCCCCTGTCACGGTTTGCACTTCGCACAGTAGGCACTATTCACTTTTTATTATTTTATCCACGTCATTATCCCTATTATTATGTATTTAATTCATGTATTGATAGGATTATAAGGATTGCTAAGTACGGGGTCCATGTGAATATCAATTCTAAGTATCAGCGCCTGATCCTGTATGACACAGCCCCATACTGTTCTTGGTTGCAGACGCTCAGCATTCCTGATGTCTGTGAAGTCTCGCGATATCTCAGGGAATGCGGCTGTGGAGCGCATAACGGAAGTTCGAGTATGCGTTTCACAGCCGAGCGCGGCTTGGAAATGCAGTTTTGTGCTTTATTGGGTCACTTACTTTCTTTACTTTATTTTATATGGGTATAATTTGTCCCTGAGCGGACCCATGTGTTCTGATGTACTCTTCTGTTAGCATTGACTGATATATATCGCCCTGGATATTTGGGAGGAAGCACTGTCATGCGTTCAACTGTGGAACATATGCCAATACATTTCTTTAAGCCAATCATAGTCCCCTTCTCCCATCTGCTTTTAATTGAATAGCAATCAACAAGGTATAAATGAACACAGGAACCAATATCGTGTTATCCCCTGAGGAAGCTGAAAAGTGAAACGTACGTCGGGGTGCAGGCACACTGGTCGATATCTGAATGGTACATAGGGCTATATTTGGTTTTTCTTATATTTGCAATCTATCTTTGATCTATTGTTATCTTTGATACTTTCATTATCTATTGTCTTGGGATCTACATCTTGTTAATTGCCTTTGCACTAAGCACTTTATATTTAACTTAACTAGTTATATTCACTTTGTTGGATGATAGATTTGCATGCTACATTTGACCTTGTTAGCCCCTCTGTGATATGTCATGTTAACACTGAACCACTGTTTCCTCTTTATTCATATATGTATTTGCCGTTGTTGTGACTGATTTTTTATATTTATTACTCTGATATTAAATTAATCAAGATATTGTTACCCAGTATCTGGTTATATTTTTGTGGGGGTGTTTTGTACCTTGGTTTGGTGTATCTGATTGTGTCTTTGGCCAAATTTGAACCTAGAACTTCAGCATTTCAAGACACCAGTGCTAAATAGTGAACCACAGAAGATAAGGATAAATAGGGAAGACTGACTAATTCTAGCATTGTGGAGATTTGCATATAATCATAATTCTCCTCTATAGTCGTGCAAAAATTAGATTAGGCTTTGTGTTCAATTCTGGTCTCATTAGAATAATGTAACATTTGGGAATGAAGATACAGCCCAGAAGTCCAGCACTGGAAGATGAGATGGCAAAAATTTCCACAGTCACCATGTATTTCCCTTTGGTGCTGAGATAGGTCGGGATGAACGAGATCCACACACTGCAGAAGACCAGCATGCTGAAGGTGATATACTGAGCCTCATTGAAGGTGTCTGGAAGTTTCCTGGCCAAGAAGGCTACAATAAAGCTCATCATGGCCAGAAATCCAATGTAGCCAATGGACAAGTAGAAAGCAATAGCAGATCCCTCATCACACTGTAATATTATCTTTCCGACTTCTATTTCAATGTTATAATCTGGGAATGGTGGAGAGAAAGACAACCATAAGACACAGATCACAACCTCTCCTATTGTACCAGTAATGAGTAATGATGTAGACAGATGTCTCCCCAACCACTGCCTCAGTGTCCTGCCTGGTTGAATGGTCTGAAAAGCCAAGACTACAGTCACTGTTTTAGCTAAAATAGAAGATTCTGCAAGACTAAAAATTATCCCAAAAGTCACTTGTCGTAACAGACATGACATCCTTGTGGGACGTCCGATGAATAAGAGAGGACATAGGAATGAGAAGAGCAGAGACAGGAGCAGGATATAGCTCAGGTTCTGGTTATTGGCTTTCACAATTGAAGTGTTCTTGTGCTTTATAAATATCCCCAACACAACGACTGTCACAGAACAGAAGAAGAGATTGATAATAATGAGAGATAATCCCAAGGTATCTTCATATGACAGGAAGTCAAGTAATCGCGGGATACAGGTGTCTCTTCTCTCATTAGACCACTGGTCTTCAGGACACTCCAAGCATTCTTCCATATCTGTAGAAGAGAAAGAGAGGAAAAGTTAAGAAAACAGAGGCAATATCTGAATGTAAATGCATAGATATCTGTATACAACACCTTGGCAAATTATGAACACATTGTGTGTAGAGATGAGTGAATTTACGAAAAATAAAATTTGGCTGCTTCGCCGAATTTCACAAAGAAATTTGATTAGTGAAAAATTACTTCGTCACGAAGCGCATAGCGGGCGCAATGATGGGGAATGGCAATCGCACCGTACCTCGTTATTGAACCTCTCAGATGCCTCTTTCATCGCTGATCGCAGCATCTAAGTCTGCAATTTAGGCCTTTCAGCGGTTAATCGGGTTAAAAAAATACCTTATCCATTTGCTTTCATAGAGGCCGTCGCAGCCATCTTGATTGCAGACACCGCCTAAAATCTCGCAGTGATGTGATGACTTGATGACGTCATCATGTTGGCAGGGTGTGATGATGATGTCACCATGCTCGGCCAGCGCACCCTCATACAACACCCTGCACGAGATTTCAATCAAAATGTCCGCGACAACCTCTTTGCGCACAAATGGATGATGTGAGTATTAGTGATGATCGAACATGCTCGGCCGAACACCTGTCTCCTTCCCGCAGGTTTCTTACCTGCTACGCAACCACTATACATGCAAGGAAGTACTGGCACGCACTGTAATGCCGTAGCCATGTTGGCTACTGGCATTACAATGATTGGCTGGCTGGAACGCGTCATTGGGTTCTATAAAGCACCCGATGACACGTGTTCGGCTCAGTGTTAGTCAGGGAGAGCTGAGCATAGGAAGGGAAAGACAGTGTAGGGAGTGTTATTGGAAGATTTTTATTATAAAAACTTTTCAGAGACCTAAAAGTCCTTTTAAGGACTATTGTGTGTGACAGCAGCAATATACACTCACCTTAAGAATTATTAGGAACACCATACTAATACGGTGTTGGACCCCCTTTTGCCTTCAGAACTTCCTTAATTCTACGTGGCATTGATTCAACAAGGTGCTGATAGCATTCTTTAGAAATGTTGGCCCATATTGATAGGAGAGCATCTTGCAGTTGATGGAGATTTGAGGGATGCACATCCAGGGCATGAAGCTCCCGTTCCACCACATCCCAAAGATGCTCTATTGGGTTGAGATCTGGTGACTGTGGGGGCCATTTTAGTACAGTGAACTCATTGTCATGTTCAAGAAACCAATTTGAAATTATTCGAGCTTTGTGACATGGTCCATTATCCTGCTGGAAGTAGCCATCAGAGGATGGATACATGTTCTCATTCTGTTTACGCCAAATTCGGACTCTACCATTTGAATGTCTCAACAGAAATCGAGACTCATCAGACCAGGCAACATTTTTCCAGTCTTCAACAGTCCAATTTTGGTGAGCTCGTGCAAATTGTAGCCTCTTTTTCCTATTTGTAGTGGAGATGAGTGGTACCCGGTGGGGTCTTCTGCTGTTGTAGCCCATCCGCCTCAAGGTTGTGCGTGCTGTGGCTTCACAAATGCTTTGCTGCATACCTCAGTTGTAACGAGTGGTTATTTCAGTCAACGTTGCTCTTCTATCAGCTTGAATCAGTCGGCCCATTCTCTTCTGACCTCTAGCCTCCACAAGGCATTTTTGCCCACAGGACTGCCGCATACTGGATGTTTTTCCCTTTTCACACCATTCTTTGTAAACCCTAGAAATGGTTGTGCGTGAAAATCCCAGTAACTGAGCAGATTGTGAAATACTCAGACCGGCCCGTCTGGCACCAACAACCATGCCACGCTCAAAATTGCTTAAATCACCTTTTTTTCCCATTCTGACATTCAGTTTGGAGTTCAGGAGATTGTCTTGACCAGGAGCACCCCCCTAAATGCATTGAAGCAACTGCCATGTGATTGGTTGACTAGATAATTGCATTAATGAGAAATAGAACAGGTGTTCCTAATAATTCTTTAGGTGAGTGTATATTCTGTATTAAGAATGCTATTATTTTCCCTTATAACCATGTTATAAGGGAAAATAATAATGATCGGATCCCCATCCCGATCGTCTCCTAGCAACCGTGCAATATAGAGCATGCTGCAATTTTCACGCAACGCACAAGTAATGCATGAAAATCACTGCTCATGTGCACAGCCCATT
The DNA here is from genome assembly GCF_905171765.1 of Bufo bufo. Classification (NCBI taxonomy): domain Eukaryota; kingdom Metazoa; phylum Chordata; class Amphibia; order Anura; family Bufonidae; genus Bufo; species Bufo bufo. The sequence goes on along the minus strand of NC_053392.1, from coordinate 28,301,414 downwards.
AGAAATGAATGGGTCCTTAATCCCAATTCTTCTTAATCTCTTAACCAATGATATTGTGGATGAGATTGGGAGTATAGCTTAATTGTCAGATATTACAGGAAGACTTAGAGAAGCTGGAGCATGGGCAAGAATGTGGCAGATCAATTACAGTACTGATAAATGTAAGGTAATGAACAGTGGCCACAGTAATTATATAGCTATATACACATTACATGGAATAAAACTGGGGTCAACAGAACAAGAAAAGGACCTGGGTATTCTGGTAAGCCAAGCAGCAGTGCTCAATGTCAGGTGGAAGCATCAAATGTAATATTACCCCTTTATAAATCCCTCATGAGGCCACATCTTTTTTTTTTTTTTTATAGAATATTTTTATTTTTCCCTTTCATCATATAAAAAATTCAGAAACAAGACATAACAATAAACAATACTACAACAGGACATGCACGAAGATATTTCCTGTATATACACATACAATTGTTACTCGCTTATCCCTGTCCTGTTTCTTTTCTCATGTCATACATATGCAAAAAAGCCAATATAACCCCCCCCCTCCCCCCCCCATGGTTGTCTTGACGGTTACCGCAAATAGAAAAAACAAAACCAAAAAAGAAGAGGTTGATTTCATGATCTCATATCAGGGTTTTTTTCCTTTTTCCTCTATTTATTTATGGGTACCGGCATATTCGTATCTACGTACCCTCCCACATAGGTTCTTCCATTCTTCGATATTTGGTGGTGTGTCCGCCCCCCACTCTCTAGCCACTACGACCCGCGCCAGCATTAATCCTTTGGCCCATTTCATTTCTATTTCTCTATCGAGGCCTATTTTCCTGATATATCCAAGCACCGCTATAGAGATCTCCAGTGGAGCGGAACACCCAGTCGATCTGGTCAGCTCCCGAAAAACCTGACTCCAATAATCCTGCATTAGGGGGCAGTACCAGATCAAGTGGGTGAAATCCGCGTTATCCATCCTGCACTTCCAGCATCTAGCGTCCCTTGTTTTATACATCCTACTCAGCACCCGTGGGGTGATGTAGGTACGATGGACAATAAAGAACTGTATCAATCGAAAATTACTCGATACTGTACTTCTTTTTATACTTTTATAGATACATCTCCAATCTAGAGAGTTAGGTTCCACTTCTAGTGCCCATTTTTGTTCACTGTTAAACTTTATCACTCCCCCTAAACCCCTTTTAATTTTTTTATATATCTGTGATATTGATATTTTGGTCCCCTTATTGAGACAACAAAATTCTGCAAATTCTGATTGTTTGGTGATTAAATACTCTTTATTCTCAGTGGTGTCGAATGCGTGTTTTAACCGAAAATATCTAAAACGTGTGAGGGTGTCTAGTTTTATGCTAAGCCCTAGTTCTTCTAGTGTCCTGAGCTTTCCTTTTATCTCAATCTGTGAAATAAACTTAATACCATTTTTTTCCCAAAATACATAATCATCTAACTTCTGAAACTCGCCTAAGTTTATATTCCCCCATAGAGGGGTAATCTTTAATGAGTAATTTATCCTCAATAATTTTTTGACATTCACCCATATCAAGTGCATCATATTGCTAATAGGGCACTTCTTACCCTTTAATTTCAATATCCCGGCTTCCAAGACACTAAAAATATTGTATTGGAGACCTACAAACTCACCCACTAGATACTGACGTAATCTGTCATCCTCTGTCATTAACCATTGTAGCTGGGATGCGTAATAGTAGCCTCTGAAGCAGGGCACAGACAAACCACCGTCTTCTTCATCGAGCCATAAGTATTTTTGTTTGAGCCTGACCCTTTTTTTCCCCCATATAAGATCATTTATCAATCCTTCCAGTACGTTAAAAAGGTGGTCACCTATCCAGACAGGACATGAGGATATAACATAAAGGATCTGCGGCAGCAAAATCATCTTAATAATAGCGATGCGATCTGCCTGTCTTATCAGTATTTTTTGCCAGATACTTATTTTATTTTTGACCCTTTTAAGCAGAGGGGCAAAATTCAATTCTATATATTCCTGAATCCTCGCACTAATTTTTATTCCAAGATATTCCAGTGCATCTGTGGGTTTCAATATTTTAACATTAATATCCGTTCTCCTGGTTTCATAGCCAATTGGGAGTAGCACTGATTTCATCCAATTCACCCTAAAGCCAGAAATTTGGCCAAATTGGTTTACAGTTCGCATCAAGTATGGAACCGTCGTCGCCCCCCCTTTCAAGAAGAACAAGACATCATCCGCGTATAAACACATTTTATCTGAAGCGCCCCTACTCCCAAACCCCCTGATATTATCATCTGATCGCACCTTACATGCTAACGGTTCAACGAATATGGCAAACAATAATGGGGAAAGGGGGCACCCCTGCCTAGTTCCCCTTTGCAATGTTATCGATTCAGATGTCTCTCCATTGATTTTGATCCTTACTTTCGGATGTTGGTAAAGTAGTTGTACCCATCTAATAAATTTTTCCCCCAGGTTTAGCTCACGCATTATATTCCAGAGATATGCCCACTCCACCCTGTCAAACGCTTTTTCTGCGTCCAGTGACAGGATGGAGTGGGCGCCCTCTCCACTCATCTGTATATTAAGAAGGGCCCGGCGGATATTCATTTGAGCCTGACGTTTCGGTATAAACCCCGATTGATCTGGGTGTACTATTCCACCTATCACTTTTTTTAGGCGATTTGCCAACAATTTGGCACATATTTTAAAGTCTGTGTTGAGAAGAGAGATGGGGCGATACGAGTCCACCTTACTCTCGTCCTTCCCCTTTTTCCCTATCAGGGTTATTACAGCCTCTGAGAGGGAGGCCGGGAGTTCACCCCTGTCCATAGATTCATTAAGGACCCGCAGGAACACTGGAAGGATAACCTCCCCATATCTTCTATATATCTCGAAGGGGAGACCATCCAGCCCGGGGCTAGAGTTACCCTTTATCGATTTCAGAGTATCACATAATTCCTCCAATTCTATTGGTCCATTCAAGTACTCCCTGTCCTCCTCGGAGAGAGTAGGGAGCGAGACCCCCTCTAAAAAGAGTTTTATGTCTCCACCGTCCCCCACTCCCTCCGAGGAGTAGAGGTCCCTGTAATATTTAACAAATTCCTGCTCAATTTCTCCCGGGCTGGATGTTATCACCCCATCTCTCCTCTCAACACGCTTAATTCTGCCGTCTCCCCTTTGATTCTGTACAATGGTGGAAAGCAGTCTACCTGGTTTCCCAGATTCCCCGAAATATCGGGCCCCCTCGAAAAACACTCTTTGTTGTGCCTTATTCTCCAGATAGTTATTTAAAGAGATTTTAGACTCTTCTAACTGAGCCGTCGTTTCAGGGGAATTGTTAACCAGGAGATCCTCCTCTAGTTTCTTTATTTTATCGCATAGCTCCCTCTCCTTTTTGGCGAATTCAGTTTTTAAGCCCTGAATTCTACCAACGAGGATGCCCCGTAAATATGCTTTAAATGCATCCCATACATACCCTATTTGTGCAGATCCAAGATTAATTTTCCAGTACTCCGCTAAATCAGCGCTAATACTTTCATCTTTATTTATCAGATTTAGCCAGTGTGGATTTAGCCGGAACACTCTACATTTTGGTTTAACCGTTGTTTTAAATGTCAGGCAGATTGGGGAGTGGTCTGAGATACTATTGACCTCATACCTCATTTTTGATATCTGCTCTACCAGTTCTGGGCTAGCTAATGCCATATCTATTCTTGACATGATTTTGCTCCCATGACCAAACCAGGAGAACGCTCGCTTGTCCTCATACAAATACCTCCACACATCTATTAACAGCAGTTCTTGTGATATTCTTTTAAGAAGTGTTGGTTGACTTGTCCCATGTTTATCATTTGGTATCACCGAGTATCTATCTAGAGAGCTATTCATAACGCTGTTAAAGTCTCCCATTACCAGTATGGGGCATTTACCTCGCGACTCTGCAAACTCCACTAAGCTATTGATAACACATAGTGAAAATGGTGGGGGTATGTACACAAAAGCTAAAACACACAATATCCCGTTCCACTGGCAGTGGAGGAAAACATATCTGCCCCTATCATCAATCTTCTGATCTAGTGGGAGGTAATCAACTTTGTGGTGGATATATACACTAACTCCACATGAGTAGGTAGAGAAACATGAATGATACTGGTACTTGGCCCATTTCCGCATTAATAAGTATGTCTTATCCTTAGTGTTATGTGTCTCCGTCAATCCCACAATTGCTGGGAGGTGTCTAGTAATAGTATCAAAAACCATAACCCTCTTAACCTTATCCCCCAATCCTCGTACATTCCATGTTAGAATCCTACTCATGTGTGCCTTCCACCTGTGTTTTCGTTCTTATCTTCATTAATAATCCCATCAAGACAACCATCCCACCCGTAGCCCATCCTCCTACCCCCCCTCCCCTGGAGGGGATTTTAGATATTTTTCTAGGCCAGTTGCTATACTAGTACCCTTTCCTCCGCCCGGTGAGGAAGTGCCCACGGATTTTCTACTGTAATTTTTAGGTGGCATTTTTTCCCACATCCAGCACACAAAAAAAGAGAAAAAGCGAAAATGCACAAAGAAAAAGTATCAGGTAAATACCGCACAATCACAAGGCAATATAGGCAGAAAGGCCGAAAGATAAAGGAGGGGTATGTCCCATCGACGCAGTCCAGAATCGGGCCAAAGCCAACAGCTCTATTTACCAGTCCACACACAAAAAAAAAAAAAAAAAGAGAAAAAGGAAAAAAGAATTGTCCGTTTTGTTCTTCCTATTGAACAACGGGTGATATCCAGCGGCTGGGTTCAGGCATATTTGGGAGAAGAGGAAAAAAAAAAAAAAAGGAAAAAGCAGCTCAGAAGGCACTGTACCATACCATTTATATTGTTATACCGTCAGGTGCACCACACAAAGGCACATAATATATCGGTGGTCTCCCAGGTCACCCGATATTTAGAGACCCTTAAAGAAGGCAAGTTCAATTTTCTGGGCGGGCACCTATCCTGCCAGGGGTACCTAACACATTAGGGCAGCTTTGAAAGCCTCCAAGTGGCTCCAGGTGTATACCCGCTTGCGGTGTGTACCCGCTTGCGGGCCCCCCTTAACAGCAGTATCCCGAACCCACTGGGCGACGTTTATAATACTGTACAGCCTGATTTCAACGGTACTCTGTAATGACCATCAAACTTCTTATCCCAGATTCTCCCAGTAGTTATTCCGGCAGAGGGAAAGAGCAAATAACCCCCATCATCATACCGCCTTCCTTCCCTGCTTGCGTCCTCAGCTTCACATCACCAATACGCCGCTCCATACACCGCCAGGAGAGCAACAGAGTCGTGCTGCATACAGAACAGTCTCCCAGTAACGCAAGGCTCACTTCCACAGGCTCACAGGGATCACTTCCGCATTCCACAGGGTTACAAAGTTACATCACCGCTACATCTCGGCTCCGCTCCGCTCCTGTGGTCACGGTCTCCCTGACTCCTCTCAGCGGTTCACCGGTAAGGTCTGTGGATCATTCAGAGGCTCTCCATGCCATGCGTGTGCCTTCCATAGAGAGCAGCGTGCCGAGACGCCAACAGCCTGCACGAGGGAGGAGAGAGCGCGGCACGTCTTCACGTCATACCGCTACGGCCCTGAGGCCACATCTTGAATATGCAATCAGTTATAGGCATATAGGAGAGCTAGAAAGGGTTGAGGGTAGAGATAAGTGAATCGATTCTAAACAAATCAGTCTTGTTATGAATTCCACGAAAAATCTTAAACAAATCTTTACCCCTTCTACACCGGGCCAGTTTTCGCCCTTCTGCCCAGGCCATTTTTTGCAAATCTTACATGTGTCAATTTATGTAGTAATAGCTTTGGAACACTTTTATTTAGCCAAGCCATTCTGAGATTGTTTTCTCATGACACATTGTACTTCATGATATTTGAGTCAATATATTTCACCTTTATTTATGAAAAAATCCCAAATTTACCCATATTTTTGAAAAATTCGCAATTTTGAAAATTTTAATTTCTCTGTTTTTAAAACAGAAAGTCATACCTCATAAAATATTTATTACGTAACATTCCCCATATGTCTACTTTATGTTGGCATCATTTTGTAAATGTCATTTTATTTTTTTAGGACGTTAGAAGGCTTAGAATTTTAGAAGCAATGTTTAAAACCCACTTTTTAAGGACCAGTTCAGGTCTGAAGTCACTTTTTGAGGCTTACATAAAAGAAACCACCCAAAATGACCCCATTTTAGAAACTACACCCCTCAAGGTATTAAAAATGGATTTTCCAAATGTTGTTAACCCTTTAGGTGTTCCACAAGAATTAATGGAAAATGTAGATGAAATTTCAGAATTTCACTTTTTGGGCAGATTTTCAATTTTAATCATTTTATTTTCCGCTAACAAAGCAAAGGTTAACAGCCAAACAAAACTCAATATTTATTGCAAACAACAAATCCAGCTCACCCTGTATGTCGCATTCCCAGCGCACGGATCCAACCAGGTGGGTCTTGTGTTAGCAGTAAAAAAGAAAGCTTGATCCAGCACTTGTGGGATAGTTGCTCCAGCTTTATTGATGAAAATTGATCACATACTGTGGCCCCTTCAATACTTATTGCCCTGATTCTTTAGTTTACAGAAACACCCCATATGTGGTCGTAAACTGCTGTATGGCCAGACGGCAGGGCGCAGAAGGAAAGGAATGCTATATGGTTTTTGGAAGGCGGATTTTGATGGACTGGTTTTTTGACACTATGTCCCATTTGAAGCCCCCCTGATGCACCCCTAGAGTAGAAACCCCCAAAAAGTGACCCCATTTTGGAAACTACACCCCTCAAGGTATTCAAAACTGATTTTACAAACTTTGTTAACCCTTTAGGTGCTCCATAAGAATTAATTGAATATGGTTATAAAATTTCAGAATTTAACTTTTTTGGCAGATTTTCAAATTTTATAAATTCTTTTCCGCTAACAAAGCCAGGATTAACAGCCAAACAAAACTCATTATTTATTGCCCTGATTCTGTAGTTTACAGAAACACCCCATATGTGGTCGTAAACTGCTGTACGGGCACAGAGCAGGGCGCAGAAGGAAAGAAACGCCATATGGTTTTTGGAGGGCAGATTTCACTGGGATAATTTTAACTTGCCATGTCCCATTTGAAGACCCCCTGATGCACCCCTAGAGTAGAAACTCCAAAAAAGTTACCCCATTTTGGAAACTACAGGATAAGGTGGCAGTTTTGTTGGTACTATTTTAGGGTACATATGATTTTTGGTTGCTCTGTATTACACTTTTTGTGAGGCAAGATAACAAAAAAATAGCTGTTTGCCACTGTTTTTATTTTTTGTTATTTACAACATTCATCTGACAGGTTAGTTACGGACGCGACAATACGAAATATGACTACTTTATTTGGTTGTTTGTTTTTAGTTTTACATAATAAAGCATTTTTGAAAAAAAATATTTTTTAGTGTTTCCATATTCTGAAAGCCATAGTTGTTTTTATTGTTATGTAGGGGTTCATTTTGTTCAGTATGAGATGACGGTTTGACTGGTACTATTTTAGGGTGCGTATGACTGATCGCGTGCTATTACACTTTTTGTGATGTAAAGTGACAAATGGCTTTTTGATACCATTTTTTTTTTATGGTGTTCACCTGAGGGGTTAGGTCATGTGATATTTTTATAAAGCAGGTCGTTACGGACGTGGCAATACCTAATATGTATACATTTTTTTTATCTATTTAAGGCCCCTTTCACACGGGCGAGTTTTCCACGCGGGTGCAATGCGTGAGTTGAACGCATTGCACCCGCATTGAATCCAGACCCATTCATTTCTATAGGGCTGTTCACATGAGCGGTGATTTTCACGCATCACTTGTGCGTTGCGTGAAAATCGCAGCAAGCTCTATTTTGTGTGTTTTTCACGCAACACAGGCCCCATAGAAGTGAATAGGGCTGCGTGAAAATCGCAAGCATCCGCAAGCAAGTGCGGATGCAGTGCGATTTTCAAACACGGTTGCTAGGAGGCGATCGGGATGGGGACCCGATCATTATTATTTTCCTTGATAACATGGTTATAAGGGAAAATAATAGCATTCTGAATACAGAATGCATAGTACAATTGGGCTGGAGGGGTTAAAAATAAATAAATAAATAATAATTTAACTCACCTTAATCCACTTGTTCGCGCAGCCGGCATCTCTTCTGTCTTCATCTGTCAGGAATAGGACCTTTGATGACGTCACTACACTCATCACATATTCCATCACATGATCAATCATCATGGTGATGGATCTGTACCGTATTGTACCACCTGGTTTAATAGATAAGCAATTTTATTACACCTCAATTCTCAAATTGGGGTGAATAAGCTGTCTACTTCTGCTATTGGGGTGTTCGCCTTGTTTAATAGAAAAGCAATTCTATTAGGCATTTATTCTCAAATTGGGATAAATAACCTGTCTTGTTTTGTATACTGTATGAGAACTGCTTGTCACAGTAACTGTTTCACTACCAGAAAGGACTGGCTATACATGTTGCTGCAATGTACAGTGATGTACAGTCGTGGCCAAAAGTTTTGAGAATGACACAAATATTAGTTTTCACAAAGTTTGCTGCTAAACTGCTCTTAGATCTTTGTTTCAGTTGTTTCTGTAATGTAGTGGAATATAATTACATGCACTTCATACGTTTCAAAGGCTTTTATCGACAATTACATGACATTTATGCAAAGAGTCAGTATTTGCAGTGTTGGCCCTTCTTTTTCAGGACCTCTGCAATTCGACTGGGCATGCTCTCAATCAACTTCTGGGCCAATTCCTGACTGATAGCAACCCATTCTTTCCTAATCACTTCTTGGAGTTTGTCAGAATTAGTGGGTTTTTGTTTGTCCACCCGCCTCTTGAGGATTGACCACAAGTTCTCAATGGGATTAAGATCTGGGGAGTTTCCAGGCCATAGACCCAAAATGTCAACGTTTTTGTCCCCGAGCCACTTAGTTATCACTTTTGCCTTATGGCACGGTGCTCCATCGTGCTGGAAAATGCATTGTTCTTCACCAAACTGTTGTTGGATTGTTGGAAGAAGTTGTTGTTGGAGGGTGTTTTGGTACCATTCTTTATTCATGGCTGTGTTTTTGGGCAAAATTGTGAGTGAGCCCACTCCCTTGGATGAGAAGCAACCCCACACATGAATGGTCTCAGGATGCTTTACTGTTGGCATGACACAGGACTGATGGTAGCGCTCACCTTTTCTTCTCCGGACAAGCCTTTTTCCAGATGCCCCAAACAATCGGAAAGAGGCTTCATCGGAGAATATGACTTTGCCCCAGTCCTCAGCAGTCCATTCACCAAACTTTCTGCAGAAGATCAATCTGTCCCTGATGTTTTTTTTGGAGAGAAGTGGCTTCTTTGCTGCCCTTCTTGACACCAGGCCATCTTCCAAAAGTCTTCGTCTCACTGTGCGTGCAGATGTGCTCACACCAGCCTGCTGCCATTCCTGAGCAAGCTCTGCACTGGTGGCACTCCGATCCCGCAGCTGAATCCTCTTTAGGAGACAATCCTGGCGCTTGCTGGACTTTCTTGGACGCCCTGAAGCCTTCTTAACAAGAATTGAACCTCTTTCCTTGAAGTTCTTGATGATCCTATAAATTGTTGATTGAGGTGCAATCTTAGTAGCCACAATATCCTTGCCTGTGAAGCCATTTTACTGCAACGCAATGATGGCTGCACGCGTTTCTTTGCAGATCACCATGGTTAACAATGGAAGAACAATGATTTCAAGTCTGCCATTTTAACCCAATCAGCCTGACATAATGATCTCCAGCCTTGTGCTCGTCAACATTCTCACCTGAGTTAACAAGATGATTACTGAAATGATCTCAGCAGGTCCTTAAAGGGTTTCTACCACCACATTTTCACCTATTTAGCTGTCAGACACTAGCGATCTGCTAGTGTCTGCTCTACCTAACCATGCTATTGTAATCCCGTTCTGTGCAGCAGTTACACTAAAAAATGTAGTTTTATTGCTATGCTAATGAGCCTCTAGGTGCTATGGGGGCGTCTTTTCAGCACCTAGAGGCTCCGTCCACTCACTATTTCCGCCGCCCAGCGCGCTCCAGCCCGCCCCTCTCCTCTAGATTGACAGCCCACTCGCGCCTGCGCCGTGTGCTTCTGTATTCGGCGCAGGCGCAGTGACTTTTAGACTGCTCCCTGCGCCGTAATCGGCGCAGGCGCAGTGAAGATGTCGGCACAGGGAGACAGTCACTGCGTCTGCGCCGAATACAGAAGCACACGGCGCAGGCGCGAGAATTCGGCCGAGATGCAGAGAAGTAGTCTGTCAATCTAGAGGAGAGGGGCGGGCTGGAGCGCGCTGGGTGGCAGAAATGGTGAGTGGACGGAGCCTCTAGGTGCTGAAAAGACACCCCCATAGCACCTAGAGGCTCATTAACATAGCAATAAAACTACGTTTTTTAGGGTAACCACTGCACAGAAAGGGATTACAATAGCATGGTTAGGTAGAGCAGACACTAGCAGATCGCTAGTGTCTGACAGCTAAATAGGTAAAAATGTGGTGGTAGAAACCCTTTAATGACAGCAATGAAATGCAGTGGAAAGTTTTTTTTGGGATTAAGTTAATTTTCATGGCAAAGAAGGACTATGCAATTCATCTGATCACTCTTCATAACATTCTGGAGTATATGCAAATTGCTATTATAAAAACTTAAGCAGCAACTTTTCCAATATTTATGTAATTCTCAAAACTTTTGGCCACGACTGTACACTGAGATACACTCTCCCTGCAGGCTGGAATATAACTGATTTAACGCACTTCATGATGAATTAATTTGGAACGAAGCTAATTTTTTGGGGAAAAATTCAGCAGTGTCTGAATTGAATTGTTGAAAACTTTGCTCATCTCCACTGGGGACAATGGGAATGACAATGATCTGTAATGAGAGCAGTGGAAACTACAAGGATTTGTACTAGGATCAGTGGGGTAACAGAAGGATCTATACTGGCAGTGGAGACCAAAAGTATGCGTCCTGTGAGCAGTGGAAACCACAAATATCTGTGTTAGGCTGGTTTCACACGGGCGTTGCGGGAAAAGATGCGGGTGTGTTGTGGGAACATGCACAATTTTTCAGCGCGAGTGCAAAACATTGTAATGCACGCGCGTGAGAAAAATCTGCATGTTTGGTACCCAAACCCGAACAGAAGTTTGGGTTTGAGTTAGGTGTTCTGGAAATTGTATTATTTTCCCTTATAACATGGTTATAATGGAAAATAATAGCATTCTTAATACAGAATATATAGTACAATAGGGCTGGAGGGGTTAAAAATAAATAAATAATAATTTAACTCGCCTTAATCCACTTGTTCGCGCATCCTGGCTTCTCTTCTGTCTTCTTTCTTCAGGACCTGGGTAAAGGACCTTTGATGACATCACTGCACTCATCACATGGTCCATCACATGATCCATCACCATATTTTCTTAGCATTCTGTATTCAGAATGCTATTATTTTCCCTTATAACCATGTTATAAGGGTAAATAATACAATCTACACAATCTTGAACCCAAACCTGAACTTCTGTGAAGAAGTTCGGGTCTGGGTACCACATTCAGTTTTTTATCACTCGCATGCAAAACGCATTGCACCTGCGTGATAAAAACTGAACAACGGAACGCAGTGGCAGTCAAAACTGATTGCCATTGCGTACCTACTCGCGCGGGTTTGCCGCAGCGCATCCGGACCTTATCCGGACACGCTCGTGTGAAAGCATTTTTGAAACAAAAAAACATTTTTCAGTGTCTCCATAGTCTGAGAGCCATAGTTTTTTTTTGTTTTTGGGGCAATTGTCTTAGGTAGAGTATCATTTTTGTGGGATGAGATGATGGTGTGATTGGTACGATATTGGGGTGCTTATGACTTTTTGATCGCTTAGTATTACACTTTTGGTGATGTAAGGTGACAAATAAATTGCTTTTTTGACACAGTTTTATTTTTATTTTTTACGGTGTTCACCTGAGGGGTTATGTCATGTTATATTTTTATAGAGCAGTTTGTTACGGACCTGCCAATACCTAATATGTATACTTTTTGTATTTATTAAAGTTTTACACAATAATATCTTTTTTGAAACCAACAAAAAAATCATGTTTTAGTGTCTCTATAGTCTGAGAGCCATTTTTTTTAGCGTATCATTTTTGCGGGATGAGATGACAGTTTGATTGGCACTATTTTGTGGTGCGTATGACTGTTTCATCGCTTTCTATTACACTTTTTGTGATGCAAGGTGACAAAATGGCTTTTTGACACCATTTTTATTTTTATTTTTTACGGTGTTCACCTGAGGGGATAAAATCATGTGAAATTTTTATAGAGAAGGTTGTTACGGATGCGGCAATACCTAATATGTATACTTTTTTTATTTATTCAAGTTTTATACACTAATATCATTTTTAAAACAAAAAAAAAATCATCTTTTAGGGTCTCCTTAGTCTCCTTAGTCTGAGAGCCATAGTTTTTATTTTTATTTTTTTTGGGCGATTCTCTTAGGTAGGATATAATATTTGTGGGATGAGATGATGGTTTGATTGGTACAATTTTGGGGTGCGTATGACTTTTTGATCGCTTGCTATTACACTTTTTGTGATGTAAGGTGACAAAAAAAAATTGCTTTTTTGACACCTTTTTTTTTTTTCACGGTGTTTATCTGAGGGGTTAGGTCATGTGGTATTTTTATAGAGCAGGTTGTTAGGGACGGGGTGATACCTAATATGTATACTTTTTTTTTTTTTACATTAAACACAATAAAAGCATTTTTGAAACAAAAAAAACAAACATGTTTTAGTGTTTCCATAGTCTGAGAGCCATATTTTATTTTTATTTTTTGGGTGATTGTCCTATGTAGGGGCTTTTTGCGGGATGAGGTGACGGTTAGATTGGTAGTACTACGTTTAGGGGCATACGCCTTTTTGATCACTTGGTGCTGCACTTTTAGTGATGTAAGGTGAGAAAAATAGCTTTTTTTTGCAGTTTTTATTTTATTTTTTAATGATGTATACCGGACGGTCATTACGGACGCGACGATACCTAATATGTGTGCTTTTTCTTTTTTTCTCTTATAAAATTAGGGGAAATGGGCTTTTTTTATTTTTTAACTTGAAACTTTTTTTTATTGAAAACACTTTTTTATACTTATTTTTTAAACTTTATTTCTGTCCCACTCTGGGACTTCAACTTTTTGGGGTATGATCCCCTCTGCAATGCATTACAATACATCTGTATTGTAGTGCATTGCCTGTTAGTGTATGACACTGAGTAGTACACTAACAGGTTGCCTAGGAGACGAGCCTGAGGTTGGATCACCTCCGCACCTGTAGAAGGCAGGTCCCGATGCCGTGCAAGGCATTAGGCAGCCTCTGCACGGCATCAGGCTGCCTTGTCACACATTAGGTCCCTGCCACAGCAGCTTCTTCACCCACCGCAAACGACTTCTATGTCGCAGTCAGCGCTGACCATGGCATAGAAGGGGTTAATCCGCCAGCATCACTGTAAACAGCGATGTCGGCGGATAAAGCAGGGGCCCGGCTATCAGGGACTGCCGGACCCTTGCAGTAATCGGTCGGGCGCAGCTCCTGCACCCGCCCGATCAGCCCGCCATGCATGTACAGTGGAATGCATTCTGGCAATGCATCCCCCGCCATACATGCACAGCGTTTTGCGTTAAGGGGTTAATTGGGAGATCACTTCAGAGGGTTGTGGACATTCTGGTTTTAGCCAGTGACTTAGCAGACTTCTTTTTGCTGCCAATAATATTAGATGTGTTATCATCGGGATATGTTGTTGAGGCTTAGTGTTTTGAAATATATATATTATTGGTGAGTTTGGTAATTGTATGCGTAGTTTGTCTAGTGGTAATTGTATGCGTAGTTTGTCTAGTAGTAATTGTCGCATCTTTCCCCTAAATTCCTCCACTTTCGTACATTGCCAGAGGTTATGATAAAGGTTGGTATTTTCTATTTGACATTTGGGACATCTGGTCATTTTATCTGTTTAGTCTTTCCAGGTGTAAAAACTATATATAGCCCTGTGGATTATACAGAATTGCGTTTCCCTCCATACCTCATTTATTGTTGCAGAACATACCCTCTTCCAACCTTCTAGAACCTCTAGTAAAGTGTTTATGTGAGATTGTGGAACAGCTCTTCCTGTATAATGCTGGTGCATATTTAAACTTTAAGATTGTCATTTTGCATTTCGGCCACAGGAGGCCGCTGGTTCTCTGTTACAGCTAAGTGACTGCTGGATTTAAATATGCAAAGTAGAGGATGACTCATGCTGCTGCGGCTAAAAGAACCAGGAAGTGTGAGAGAGAGTTGACATGCTGGAAGGATTTTTTGTATGAGACTGAATCCGGTTCCATCTTGGTTGCTAAGTGTCCTGGGGTGATTGGGGACGCAGTAGAGGGGGACTAGTCATTGTCCCCCACCTAGATCCGGCCCTTAGGAATAGGGATCGTTTCAGGAGGACTGCTACAGTGTTTGTACAGAAGTTTAACTACCAAGCAAGGCCGCATGTGTGATAAGGGACTGGTGGCCTTTTCAGTTGAGAAGCATTCTCTGACACAGAACGTACGCAGGTCAGTAAATCTGTTTACTCATCGTAGTATATTAGTGGCGCCTGAAGCATCAGAGACTAAGTCTAGGCCTGCAATTAGTTATTTAGTTAGTTAGGACTTGCATGCATGGCAGGCTTTACAGAATTGTTCTGCGGCACAGTATTGACTTGCAGGCTCTGCTGTGTGCGCCATCGGCTAGGTTTGTTCTCTTTTGCGGCACAGCATTGACTTGCAGGCTTTGCCGTGCACGCCAACGTGATAGGTCTGTCCAACCGAAGAGGGACAGTGACTGTGGGCCCGGGTTATAAGATCTTTAGTGCACCTTCACATTGTTGTGTTTAGATTACTGTTTTAGTAAAGTTTCTGTTTTTGCACAAAGCTGTGTGTTGTCGCTTTCCTCGTCTGTGACTTCGCTGTATCCTGGCGGTCCCTCCCGGGTTCACGTTCTTACATTTATTTCAGGTATCTCTTTTTTCCAATTATGAAAGATTGGTGTGGCGTGTTTCGTTGCTATCTTACTTCTTATGTCTCTGTATAGGGACGTGAGAGTAACAGTTGAGTCCTTCTGTCCAAGCATTATATCAAAGTCATTTTGAGGAAGCTCAGTAGGGCAGTCCCTTAGTTTAGCCTTGAGTAAACTAATGATACTTTTGTAGGACAACAAGAGGCATTCTCATTCCCATTTTCAATCTGAATTCCTGAAAGGTGTAATATCTTCCTTGCTTTGAGTTCCAGAAATCTGATAGGGTTTGATTTCCCTGCCAACATATCGTCTTCCCTGATATTAATATATCTAGGTGTTTGACATCCATGTGTTTGGAGCATTGAAAGGGTAGCCCAAATAGTTTTCTTACTAGTTTCCACGTTGCGCATGTATCTTTTAGTAATAAACTACATCTAGCTCTAGGGGGAATATTTGTAAATTGGAATGTAGTAGTGTATTTAGGTTCCATGGACTAAGTAGATCTGTTTCTAGTATATAATTTGAGTATCTGTCTTTCTTAACCAATCTATGCAGGCAGCTGCTGCCAAGACCAGTAAGATAATGGGTTGCATCAAAAGGGGCATTGTTACGGATGCTGTTGCAGGAAACAATAAGTAACAAATAAAGATCCGACTGACTTGATCCCAAACTAAGGAACAAAAAGGTGAGCCCTAATAATGCCCTAGAGCTCTCCCTCACTGCTCAGCCCATGCAAAGATCTCAATGATAGAAAGTTGCATGTCCACGTACCTTAGACTGAGTGACACCTGCAAACCCTATAATAGTGAGGGGACATGACCACCGGCTCCCTGCACTCAATACAGAGGGAGTTAGGGTCACCTAGAATCAAGCCAACAGGAAAACACAAATACAGAAATAGAGTTATCTTGAGGAACCAGCAGTAGCAACTTCCAGCAGTAGCAACTTCAAGCAGTGAACCCAATCCAGGAAGTAGTATAAACCACAAAGTGAAGCAGTATGGGAGGAGATATATAGGGAGGCAATCACTGCTAATAGATGACAGCTGGGAGAGGGAGAAGAGATGTCAAAGCGAAAGCAAAACAAAAGAACATCATGCAGGAGGTACTGAAGAACGTCTATCAGAACTTCTCAGAGATCTGGCGGTGACAGGCATAGATGCCCGTGATGAGAACATAGTCCTACCACTTTACAAATCATTAGTCAGACCACACATGGGAGTACTGTGTACAGTTCTGGGCTCCTGTGAACAAGGCAGACATAGAAGAGCTGGAGAGGGTCTAGAGGAGGGCAACTAAAGTAATAACTGGAATGGGGCAACTACAGTACCCTGAAAGATTATCAAAATTAGGTTTATTCACTTTAGAAAAAAGACGACTGAGGGGAGATCTAATTACTATGTATAAATATATCAGGGGTCAGTACAGAGATCTCTCCCATCATCTATTTATCCCCAGGACTGTAACTGTGACGAGGGGACATCCTCTGCGTCTGGAGGAAAGAAGGTTTGTACACAAACATAGAAGAGGATTCTTTACGGTAAGAGCAGTGAGACTATGGAACTCTCTGCCTGAGGAGGTGGTGATGGCGAGTTTACTAAAAGAGTTCAAGAGGGGCCTAGATGTATTTCTGGAGTGTAATAATATTACAGGCTATAGCTACTAGAGAGGGGTCGTTGATCCAGGGAGTTATTCTGATTGGAGTCAGGAAGGAATTTTTTATTCCCCTAAAGTGAGGAAAATTGGCTTCTACCTCACAGGGTTTTTTTTTTTTTGCCTTCCTCTGGATCAACTTGCAGGATGACAGGTCGAACTGGATGGACAAATGTCTTTTTTCGGCCTTATGTACTATGTTACTATGCAATGTTGCATCAAACTTGCCAGATTATATGCACGAGTATCAGGAAAGTTGATGCCACCTTGTACCTTGGCGAGTACAGTTTTTAGAGATATTCTGGGCTTTTTTGTAGCCCATATAAAGGATCTGAATGATGTTACCAATGTTAGAACATCTTGGTGTTTGATGAGTAGGGGAATTGTTTGCATAAAGTACAGTAGTTTAGATGTACTCCTCATTTTTATAAGGTGATGTAACGGATCTCCTTCAAAGTTAGTATATGAGCCATAATCCTGAGGCAAGAGGCTGGCAAACAGGCCCCTCCAAAACCCAGAGGCGAGGTCATTTTCGCCGCACATCTCCCCCTCCCAGGGAAGACTAACCAGATACCTGACCTCACGCCGGTTGGTACCTGAGTTAGTCTGGCAGTCCACCCACAACCAAATACTGGACCTGTTGAATTTGGTAGCCTGTTTCTGTCCAGTGAGTCCACCAAGGTTATGTTGGTAACTGGTACTCCCGGTCTCTGTGTTGCTCCTTGGCTTGGAGTGGAGGTTGCTTGATGTTTCCCGTGCCTTACATGTGTGAACTGCACGTATATGATCAAGGGCAGTGTGTTCACACACCCGGGAACTGGATTACAGTATGACATTCGCCACTATCTGATTTGTGACAGTACGTTTGTCATATATGTACTAAAATGTCTGTGTGGTCTCCTCTATGTGGGGGAGACCACATGTGACATGAAAACACGCTTGAATAATCATCGCTTTTCCATTAGGCGCAAAAGATTAGACCTGCTGGTCCCAAAACATTTTGTGGAATATGACCATACTGAGAAAGATCTAAAATGCATGATCATAGATCAGGTTCAAAGAAGTAGACGGGGCAGGGACCGCACAGTGACCCTTAAAGAAAGGGAACTGCGCTGGATACATCGCCTACAGTCGCTCAAACCACAGGGCCTGAACGTGGAGTTTAAATGGAACATTATATAGTTTTATGCAGTTTTGTGTGCTTTGTGGGCTTGTTATCTTCATATGCCAATTTGGTAATGTGATCACTTATGGTGTCTAATATCTTATCCATCTTCCAATTATTCACCTTTTTTTATTATCTCTACTTTCAGAATTTACCGGATCTGAGAGGAATTTTTCTTAATTTTTCAAGTCTATCATCACAGCGGCAGAAAATTATGGCTATTGTCTATGGCGGTCTAGTTCCATAATAGGAGAATGGGGTTGGAATTACAGCTTTTACTGTAAAGGAAAGAAAGAATGGATAAGTTGTGAATGGAAGATACTATTGCCACAGGAGATTTATGGGGGTGGATGTTGGCTACAGGGACACAGGGTGTAGATAACGCTCTGTGCCCAGTGGCCCTATAGGTGTGTAGGGAAGGTCACTCACGTGGCTTATCCTCATATACCGCACCCCCTTTATTATTATTATTTTTTTTTTTATTGATTGTAAGTACTGTCCCTTTAAGGGACTTTAATCTTCCGATTTTGATTTTGACATATGATATGTATAATAAATTCACAATGAATTATGTAATTTTTGATATATTTTATGTTTTTCACATTGATGATGTAATTGTCACTCATTTAAGTAATTGACTCACAAAGCATTGTGGGTATAAATGTAGATGTTTTGACACCAATTGTTATGCTTGAGAAAGACTGCAATGAGCAGTTGAAACGTTGCACAGGGGAATAAAGCGGGTCGTTTTCACTGTTACCTTGGAGTGCTGCCTCTTTTTTCAAAAGCTACAACCATTTTGATGACCGAATCGTCTAAGGTCTGAGGATTATTTGCACCCGACTTCACCAATAAATGCTGCTGTCCTTTCTTTGTGTTTTATTAATATCCCTAGATATTTTATTGATGTTTGTGCAATGGCTATTGGGCTCGTTATTGGTTTCCGATACATAGGGGAGGATGTCGGAGTCAGGTTTAGAAGTTCACATTTACGTATGCTGGTTAATCTTAAAACCTGACATAGTACCAAAATGTTCCAGTAGGTTTAGTATCCCCATTGTATCTTTATTTGAGTCTGCTAGAAATATTAATATGTCGCCCGCAAATAAAGCATGCCTTATTTCTGATTTCCCAATCTGAATTCCTTTGATGTTGGTTGCTAACTGTATTGCTTTGGATAGAGGTTCCAGTGACAGGTTGAACAGTAAAGGAGATAGCGGACATCCTTGTCTCTTACCTTTTTGTAATGTTAAGGCGGGAGACAGAAATCCCGGTGTATATATTCTAGCTTCTGGTGCAGTATATAAGCTATTTATATTTGTGGTCAAGGCTACGGCCAAGGGGATGCCTGGAAACCCTAAGTAGATAACACTAAGACTAACCTAACCTAACTGGACGTGTCTTAGATGACCTGACTGAATGGCTGATGATGTGCCCTTTGCCATTGGAGTAGGTGGAAATAGAAAGAGAAGGGTGGGTCACCTGAGAACTCACACCCGTGGGTGAGGCCGTGACTCGTTTATGAAGTGCCTCCGCCCCTCCCACAAATACAGGCTGACTCATCAGCCTTAACTACTTGTGGTCAAGGCTACGGCCAAGGGGATGCCTGCAAACCCTAAGGAGATAACACTAAGACTAACCTGACCTAACTGGACGTGTCTTAGATGACCTGACTGAATGGCTGATGATGTGCCCTTTGCCATTGCCGTGGGTAGGCTTATAAGGGGGCAAAAGCCGAGCCGTGTAGTATAGGAAAGAACCTAATTGGCATGTACAACCAAATCACAAAGCCAAACTGCGAAGAGCGACAGAATTCTTTGCATGGGGGTTCGGGATGTATCGGGCAAAACAAGAAGAACGCCGAGGTCCCATCTTGCTGATGACCTGGCCTGAGACATGCTGCTTTGACACTGCAGATGCTACCCCAATGTGGAACGAGTGATCTGAAATGGCATTGGGGTCGGAACCTGGTCTAGCCGCTAGGGAACGGACATGGGAGAATTGAGATAAGGTGATGGCTCTGACTTTGAACGGAAGTAGTGGGCTATCCGGGGCGGAGTCACCCAGAACCCACAATAAACTATTGGAAAACCTTAACTGGGCACCAACACAAAACAACCGGTAGTACTTGGCCCCCCCTGGTGGACTGACCTGCGATGTTTTGAAAGAGCGGAGATGCAATGTGAAATGGACATTGCACCATGCTGACTGACGCTTGGTTAAGCTTTGGTGCTATGGAAAGTACTAGTGAATTCCCTGGTCTCAGGAACTGAAGAAACCGAGATACATGGCCGCCTTTATAACTATGCTGGAATGGGGCCCAAAAAGGATTACCATCTAGGGAGGAAGAAAGATTCCTGAATGGTTCCCCTGATATTGGCTGTCTGCTTGAGACAGTCCCTCCACTGTTCTTCTGTATGCCCCTGAGGGTTACTTTTATCGCTAGAGACGGTAAGATCGACCTACTAACTGTATCTTTTACCGTGAAGAAAAGTTGGACCCCGGCCAAATACAATTTAACTGTGTTGTAAGAGAGTCTAAGGCCAGTATGGCAATAAGCTAAGAAGGTCATAATATACGAGGTCCTGTCGATGTCCTCCCGTGAGTGAAGGAGTGCAAATTTGCTATAAATGCTCCAGGCGGTTTTGTAATTTCTAACCGTATTAACAGACCAAGACTTTTGCACGAGAGACTTGGCTGAAGAGATGTATGCCTTTTGACCGTGATCAGAGACTGATATGCTGGAGAGGATAGCCCTACTTGTTCCTTCCCCTGCATGACCTGAAAGAAAGCATGGAGAATTAAAAACAAGACAAAGCAGCTGCAGCAAAATTCTTTTTTTTTTTTTTTTACTTCTTGGACCCTGAATGGATGGGGCGACCGGGACATTGAGTTCTGAAACGCTTGTAGCGGGGGAGCGACAGACATTAGCGATTTAAAAAGTGAACCTGAAGAACGTGACAGGCAACAGACATTTGATAAACATTAGCTTGAATAAACGTAACAGTCAATGGACATTCGGGATTAATAAATGTAATCCTGAATAATGTAAACGGGCAACAGACATTAGAAATTTAAAAAACTCAAGCCTAAGTATAGTAAACAGGCAACAGACCTTCGTAGTTAGTAAACGTAAGCCTGAATAATGTAAACAGGCAACAGACATTAGTAGTTAGTAAACGTAAGCCTGAATAATGTAAACAGGCAACAGACATTAGTAATTAATTAACGTAAGCCTGAATAATGTAAACAGGCAACAGACATTAGTAATTAATTAACGTAAGCCTGAATAACGCAAACAGGCAACAGACATTAGAAGTTAGTAAACGTAAGCCTGAATAACGTAAACAGGCAACAGACATTGGTAGTTAGCAAACGTAAGCCTGGATAACGTAAAACAGGCAACAGACATTGGTAGTTAGTAAACGTAAGCCTGAATAACGTCGACAGATATCAATCAACGTAGGCCTGAATAAAATAGACAGGCTACAGAACAATAATGATTAATAAACGTGAGCCTGAAATGTAGCAGGCAACAGACATGATGATTGACACCGTAGGCCTGAATAACGTAAACCGGCGACAGACATTGAATAATAAACGTAGGCCTGAATAAAGTAAACAGGCAACAGACTTTAGAAGTTAGTAAACGTAAGCCTGAATAACGTAAACAGGCAACAGTAATCAATTAACGTAAGCCTGAATAATGTAAATAGGCAATAGACATTAGAAGTTAGTAAACTTAAGCCTGAATAATGAAAACAGGCAACAGACATTAGTAATTAATAAATGTAAGCCTGAATAACGTAAACAGGCAAAAGACATTAAAAGTTAGTGAACGTAAGCCTGAATAACGTAAACAGACAAGAGACAGCAGACAAGAGACAACAGAGGCAGCAGACATCAATGACCAATGAACGCAGCCTGAAAGACGTAAACAGGCGACAGACATTAATGATCGATAAACGTAAACCTGAATAAACAACCGGGCAACAGACATTGGACAGTGTGATAAGCGTGAGCCTGACAACGTGATAGGCGGCAACATTGATAATTAGAAAACATGAGCCGGATGAATCTATCAAGTGATGAGAACTGATCAACCGTGAGGGGAAAGAAGACGACCCTCGCCAGAAACCGCGAGTGTAAAAAAAAAAAAAAAAAATTATTATATTTTTTTTTTTTAACCACCTCAGCCCCCAGTGCTTAAACACCCTGAAAGACCAGGCCACTTTTTATACTTCTGACCTACACTACTTTCACCGTTTATTGCTCGGTCATGCAACTTACCACCCAAATGAATTTTACCTCCTTTTCTTCTCACTAATAGAGCTTTCATTTGGTGGTATTTCATTGCTGCTGACATTTTTACTTTTTTTGTTATTAATCGAAATTTAACGATTTTTTTGCAAAAAAATGACATTTTTCACTTTCAGTTGTAAAATTTTGCAAAAAAAACGAGATCCATATATAAATTTTGCTCTAAATTTATTGTTCTACATGTCTTTGATAAAAAAAAAATGTTTGGGTAAAAAAAAAATGGTTTGGGTAAAAGTTAGTGTTTACAAACTATGGTACAAAAATGTGAATTTCCACTTTTTGAATCAGCTCTGACTTTCTGAGCACCTGTCATGTTTCCTGAGGTTCTACAATGGCCAGACAGTACAAACACCCCACAAATGACCCCATTTCGGAAAGTACACACCCTAAGGTATTCGCTGATGGGCATAGTGAGTTCATAGAACTTTTTATTTTTTGTCACAAGTTAGCGGAAAATTATGATTTTTTTTTCTTACAAAGTCTCATATTCCACTAACTTGTGACAAAAAATAAAAAGTTCTATGAACTCACTATGCCCATCACGAAATACCTTGGGGTCTCTTCTTTCCAAAATGGGGTCACTTGTGGGGTAGTTATACTGCCCTGGCATTCTAGGGGCCCAAATGTGTGGTAAGGAGTTTGAAATCAAATTCTGTAAAAACTGACCAGTGAAATCCGAAAGGTGCTCTTTGTAATATGGGCCCCTTTGCCCACCTAGGCTGCAAAAAAGTGTCACACATCTGGTATCTCTGTATTCAGGAGAAGTTGAGGAATGTGTTTTGGGGTGTCTTTTTACATATACTCATGCTGGGTGAGATAAATATCTTGGTCAAATGCCAACTTTGTATAAAAAAATGGGAAAAGTTGTCTTTTGCCAAGATATTTCTCTCACCCAGCATGGGTATATGTAAAATGACACCCCAAAACACATTCCCCACCTTCTCCTGAGTACGGAGATACCAGATGTGTGACACTTTTTTGCAGCCTAGGTGGGCAAAGGGGCCCATATTCCAAAGAGCACCTTTCTGATTTCACAGGTCAGTTTTTACAGAATTTGATTTCAAACTCCTTACCACACATTTGGGCCCCTAGAATGCCAGGGCAGTATAACTACCCCACAAGTGACCCCATTTTGGAAAGAAGAGACCCCAAGGTATTCGCTGATGGGCATAGTGAGTTCATGGAAGTTTTTATTTTTTGTCACAAGTTAGTGGAATATGAGACTTTGTATGAAAAAAAAAAAAAAACAAACAAACATCATTTTCCACTAACTTGTGACAAAAAATAAAAAATTCTAGGAACTCGCCATGCCCCTCACGGAATACCTTGGGGTGTCTTCTTTCCAAAATGGGGTCACTTTGAGGAAGGATCGTGTTCTCCCAGCCTTACTGTAGAGAACAAAACTATTATACAGCGCCAATTGAATTAAATATACAGACACCTTCTTATACCAGCGTCTGGTTCTGCGGGAAACTAAATAGGGAGCCAAAATCTGGTCATTGAAGTCCACCCCTCCCATGAGCGCATTATAGTCGTGGACTGAGAGGGGCTTTTCAATGACACGGGTTGCCCTTTCAATTTGGATTGTCATGTCTGCGTGAATGGAGGAGAGCATGTAAACGTCACGCTTGTCTCTCCATTTCACCGCGAGCAGTTCTTCGTTACACAGGGCAGCCCTCTCCCCCCTTGCAAGACGGGTGGTTACAAGCCGTTGGGGGAAGCCCACGCGACTAGTTTGCACGGTGCCACAGGCGCAAATCCGTTCTATAAACAAATGCCTAAAGAGGGCCACACTTGTGTAAAAATTGTCCACATAAAGATGGTACCCCTTGCCGAATAAGGGTGACACCAAGTCCCAGACTGTCTTCCCACTGCTCCCCAGGTAGTCAGGGCAACCGACCGGCTCCAGGGTCTGATCTTTTCCCTCATAGATCCAAAATTTGTGGGTATAGCCTGTGGCCCTTTCACAGAGCTTATACAATTTGACCCCATACCGGGCACGCTTGCTTGGGATGTATTGTTTGAAGCCAAGGCGCCCGGTAAAATGTATTAGGGACTCGTCTACGCAGATGTTTTGCTCAGGGGTATACAAATCTGCAAATTTCTGGTTGAAATGGTCTATGAGGGGCCGAATTTTGTGGAGCCGGTCAAAAGCTGGGTGGCCTCTGGGACGGGAGGTGGTGTTGTCGCTAAAGTGCAGGAAACGCAGGATGGCCTCAAATCGTGTCCTGGACATAGCAGCAGAGAACATGGGCATGTGATGAATCGGGTTCGTGGACCAATATGACCGCAATTCATGCTTTTTGGTTAGACCCATGTTGAGGAGAAGGCCCAGAAAAATTTTAAGTTCGGAAACTTGGACTGGTTTCCACCGGAAAGGCTGGGCATAAAAGCTTCCCGGGTTTGCCGTTATAAATTGTGTGGCATACCGGTTTGTCTCTGCCACGACCAAGAGCTCCGCAGTCAAGAACAGCTCAAAAAATCCCAGGGCCGTACTGATCTGAGCCGTCTCAACCCGAACTCCAGACTGGGCGGTGAAAGGGGGAACTAATGGTGCGGCTGAAGTTGGTGACTGCCAATCAGGGTTTGCCAGCACCTCAGGGATTCTAGGGGCTCTACGGGCCTGTCTGTGCGGTGGCTGCGACGGGGTAACTAGTGCACGTGCCACCGTACCAGCTTCAACTGCCCTTCTGGTGCTCGCTACTTCACCATGTTGTACGGCAGTGCTGGTACTAGGTCCAGGGAGGGCTGCGCTGCTGGTGTATGCCTCACCACGTGATCCGGCAGCGACATCCCCACTCTGCTGCTCTTGAAGCGGATCCTGCATAACCTGTGGTCTAGCGACACGGGGCCGGGTACGCCTGGTGCTGCCAGGGACCTCAACCTCCTCGTCCGAACTTTGGGTCAGAGAGCCACTGCTTTCTACAGGTTCATATTCTGACCCGCTAGATTCGTCAGATGAGGGTTCCCATTCCTCATCCGACTGGGTCAGAATCCTGTAGGCCTCTTCAGAAGAATACCCCCTGTTTGACATTTTGGACTACTAAATTTAGGGGTATTCCCTGAGACTACCTAAGAAAAAAAGCAAGCCTGTCTTACAAAGGGGTGGCTAGCGAAGTACCGGAGGCCGCTGCGGTTGATAAAAAATATCAAAACTGATTTTTTTATCGCCGCAGTGCGTGTAAAGTGAATGTGCAGTGATCAAAAAATAATAATTTTTTGTCACTGTGGTGGGGCGGGCGTGGGTGAACGCACGTGTGGGCGACCGATCAGGCCTGATAGGGCAAACACTGCGTTTTGGGTGGAGGGCGAGCTAAGGTGACACTAATACTATTATAGATCTGACTGTGATCAGTTTTGATCACTTACAGATACTATAAAAGTACAAATGCTGATTAGCGATACGCTAAACAGCGAATAAAAGTGACTTCGGTGCGGTGGGCTGGGCGCTAACTGACGCTAACTACCTAACCAAGGGGCCTAAACTATCCTAAAACCTAACAGCCAATACTAGTGAAAAAAAAAAAAGTGTCAGTTTACACTGATCACTTTTTGTCTTTCACTAAGTGATTGACAGGGGGCGATCAAGGGGTTAATTTGGATGATGGGGGTGATGGAAGGTGATCTGGGGCTAAGGGTAGTGTTTTGTGTGTACTCACAGTGATGTCTGCTCCTCTGCTGGATCCAACCGACGAAAAGGACCAGCAGAGAAGCAGAGAAGCCATATAACAGATCATATTTACTAATATGATCTGTTATATGGCTTGTGATTGGATTTTTTAAAAATCAGCAACCTGCCAGCGACGATCATTGGCTGGCAGGTTGCTGATGCAATAGTCCTTTAACTTTTGCCGGCCTGCGATGCGCATGCGCGGGCCGGCTGTGACCGAAATCTCGCGTCTCGCGAGAGGACGCGCCGGCGCGTCCAGGAGGAATGAAACAACCACCTCCAGGACGCGTCTGTGCGTACAGCGGTCCGGAGGTGGTTAAGGCGACTGTACTCACAATCACAGACTGCTGCCCCCGGCAGTGGCAAAACAATGTTATTGAGCCCTAGCGCCTGCTCCAACTTGAGACCGACTGCAGACTAAGATACCTGTCATTTCTGCTGGCCAGAGGATGATGGTCACTGGCTACACTGGAGCAGTAACAGGGGGAGCGCCGAAGCTGGTTACTCCTGGTTACTTGGTGAAAACTAAAATCCAGACGCAGATAGGAGAAGACAAATTTCATTTTTGCTAATCATGACCCTTCACCAAGACATACAAAGCAGATTGTTTTGGCTAGCAAAAGCAAGGAGACCAAGCTGAGTGAATACGAACCGAGGCATGAATACAAACAGTAGCACAAAACCAGCTCACCCAAGCACCACAGACCGCTCTTTTTTTTTTTTTGTAACAGAACCGCTCTCCAGTAAAAAAAGCTATGCTTTAACAGAACTGTTGCAATCCCTCCATTATTCCTCCTGGCAATGCTGGTACAACATGGCAGCTGAGTGCCAGAGAGACGGATCCAAGGGCGCATAGCCGGTAGGGTAGAGAACGCTGGAGGAAAACACCCCGTAGCTGCGACACTAGGAGCGGTGAACGAGAGACCAGGGTGGCGAACTAACAGACAGACGAAACAGCCACACCGTGCGAGACCGTGAGTGTGCCGCACGTGCAAGGAAGCAGATGGCGGGGCAGCGAGTGCAGGTAAGGAAAGCTCAAGACGGGGAGGGAGATCAGAATGATCCGTGTGCTTGAAAGCTGCGGGAGCCCTACCAGACCTGCAAGCCGAGCCAGAAACAAACCCAGAGCGGCGGTTGTCCTTGAGCCCGAGTTGCGCTTACCGTAAGAAACTTTGGCTGGCTCAGGGCACCGTGGCCCATGCATACTTACGAGTCGAGCGCACTTCAGCGTAGCTGCTGTTGGTGTGAGCTGCTTGGGTCAGGGATGAATGAAAACACACCCCCCTGCACCTGGGAACTCACACCCGTGGGTAAGGCCGTGCCTCGTTTATGAAGTGCCTCCGCCCCTCCCACAAATACAGGCTGACTCATCAGCCTTAACTACATGTTCTATAAGGTCCTCTAAAGCCTGTATAATTAAGTACTTCTTGTAACCATGACCATCTAACATTATCAGACACTTTTTAAGCGTCGATTCTCAATATGCCTGGTTGTGTGTATTTACCTGGTTTCATTTGTATTGCATCTAGAACTGTAAGTACTTTGCATATGTTGGATATCGCAGCTCTTCCTTTAACCCCTTTAGGACACAGCCTTATTTCACCTTAAGGACTTGGCCATTTTTTGCAAATCTGACCAGTGTCACTTTAAGTGGTGATAACTTTAAAACGCTTTGACTTATCCAGGCCATTCTGAGATTGTTTTTTCGTCACATATTGTATTTCATGACACAGGTAAAATGAAGTAAAAAAAATAAATTTTTATTTATAAAAAAATACAAAATTTACCAAAAATGTGTAAACAATTGCAAATTTCCAAGTTTTAATTTCTCTACTTCTATAATACATAGTAATACCTCCAAAAATAGTTATTACCTTACATTCCCCATATGTCTACTTCATGTTTGGATCATTTTGGGAATGATATTTTATTTTTTGGGGATGTTACAAGGCTTAGAAGTTTAGAAGCAAATCTTGAAATTTTTCAGAAATTTTCAAAAACCCAATTTTTAGTGACCAGTTCAGGTCTGAAGTCACTTTGTGAGGCTTATATAATAGAAACCACCCAGAAATGACCCCATTCTAGAAACAACAGCCCTCAAGGTATTCAAAACTGATTTTACAAACGTCGTTAACCCTTTAGGTGTTCCACAAGAGTTAATGGCATATGGAGATAAAATTTCAGAATTTAGATTTTTTGGCAAATTTTCCATTTTAATCCATTTTTTCCAGTAACAAAGCAAGGGTTAATTGCCAAACAAAATGCTATATTTATTACCCCGATTCTGTAGTTTTCATTTTTTGCGGGATGAGAGGATGGTTTTATTGGCACTATTTTGGGGGGCATATGACTTTCTGATCGCTTGCTATTAAAATTTTTGTGATGTAAGGTGACAAAAAAATACATTTCTTGCACATTTTTATTTAGAGGGGTATTAGAGGGGGATTAGAGGGGTATTTTTATAGAGCAGATTCTTACAGATGCGGCGATACATAATGTGTCTACTTTTTATTTTATTTATTTATGTTTTACACTATATTATCTTTTTATAAACAAAAAAAAACATTTTAGCATCTCCATAGTCTGAGTAATTAGTTTTTAGCCAATTATCTTATGTAGGGGCTCATTTTTTGCGGGATGAGGGAACGTTTTTTTTATTGGCACTATTTTGGGGGGCATATAACTTTTTGATCGCTTGCTATTACAATTTTTGTGATGTAAGGTGACAAAAAAATAAATTTCTTGCACTTTTTTTTATTTATTTTTACTGTGTTCATCTGAGGGGTTAAGGGGGGTATTTTTATAGAGCAGATTCTTACGGACGCGGCGATACATAATGTATATACTTTTTTTATTTTATTTATGTTTTACACTATATTATCTTTTTATAAACAAAAAAAAACATTTAGCATCTTAGCATAGTCTAAGAGTAATTTTTTTTTTTTTTAGCTGATTATCTTAGGTAGGGGCTCATTTTTTGCGGGATGAGAGGACGGTTTTATTGGCACTATTTTGGGGGGCATATGACTTTTTGATCGCTTGCAATTACAATTTTTGTGATGTAAGGTGACATTTATTTTATTTTTTGGACCGTGTTCATCTGAGGGGTTGGGGGGTATTTTAATAGAGCATATTCTTACGGACGCGGTGATACCTAATATGTTTACTTTTTTTTATTTATTTTAGTTTTACCAAAACTGTGCCACCAATGAAAATAATACAATAGAGGGAGGGAGGGGGGGCCGCACACTGTGCCACCAATGAAAATAATGCAATAGAGGGAGGGAGGGGGGTCCGGGGGGGGGGGGGCGCACACTGACCACCAATTAAATTAATACAATAGAGGGAGGGAGGGGGGCCGAGGGGGGTCTGCCCCCTGCTGCTTGGCAGCCCCTGATCTCTTACAGGGGACTATGATACGCACAATTAACCCCCCTCAGGTGCAGCACCTGAGGGGTTAATTGTGCGGATCACAGCCCCCTGTAAGAGATCGGGTGCTGCCAGGCAGCAGGGGGCAGTCATGTACGCAGTTCTTAGCATATTCTATCTTGAAGCGTCCCCATCACCATGGGAACGCCTCTGTGTTAGAATATACTGTCGGATCTGAGTTTCACGATCTAACTCATATCCGACAGTATATTCTAACATAGAGGCGTTCCCATGGTGATGGGGACGCTTCAAGTTAAAATATACCATCGGATTGGAGAAAACTCCGATCCTATGGTATATTAACTCCTGACTTTACACTGAAAGTCAATGGGGACGGATCCGTTTGAAATTGCACAATATTGTGTCAACGTCAAACGGATCCGTCCCCATTGACTTGCATTGTAATTCAGGACGGATCCGTTTGGCTCCGCACGGCCAGGCGGACACCAAAACGACTTTTTTTTCATGTCCGTGGATCCTCCAAAAATCAAGGAAGACCCACGGATGAAAAAACGGTCACGGATCACGGACTTACGGACCCCATTTTTGCGGACCTTAAAAAAAAACGGTCGTGTGCATGAGGCCTAATGCAGAGGCCCGGATGATCGGGGCACGTGTCACATTGAGTAGTGGTGTCCTTCCGTATCCCCCTCCTGTGCACCTTTTTTGGGTCCGTCCCTCTTTCCAGTATGGGGGACCACACCTGGAAAGTGTTGGCCAGGGACGATCCAGGCGCCTCTAGTTCCCGAGTTACTCCGGCCTGCTCTTTCCCGGTCAGAGAAAATCAGGTCCTTGAGGACTGCCTCATAGAACTGAAGGAATGTCCCTGTGTTGCCAGCGCTCCGGGACGCACAAAAGAGTTGTACAAGGCAACTTGCACCAAGTAGACTGCAACTTTTTTGTACCATGTGTATGGTGTTTATGGGAACGGGATAGATCATGTGATATATTTATTGAGCCGGTCGTTACGACCTTTTTTTTCTATTTTTTATTAGAAAATCAGGGGAAAGGGGCGTTTTTTCATTTGTTTACTTGAAACTTTTTTTTTTTTTACCTTTTTTTGCTTTTTTTTCTAACATAATTTCTGTCCCACTCTGGGACTTCAACTTTTGAGGATCTGATCACCTCTGCAATGCATTACAATACAGCTGTATTGTAATGCATTGCCTGTTAGTGTATTACAAAGAGTAATACACTAACAGGTTGCCTAGGAGACGCGGCCTGGGGCTGGAGCGCCTCGCCCCATATAGAAGGCAGGTCCCGATGCCGTGCAAGGCATTTGGCAGCCTTTGCATGGCATCGGGCTGCCTTGTCACCCCGATGGGCTCCCTTACCCGCTGCAAACCCCTTCTATGCCACGGTCAGTGCTGACCGTGGCATAGAAGGGGTTAATCCGCCGTCATCGACTTTTACAGCAATGCCGGCGGATACAGCAGGGGCCCGGCTATCAGGGACTGCCAGGCCCCTGCAGTGATCGGGCACTCACCGCTTCGGTGCCCTCCCAATCACCATGACCTAATACTTCGGCAAAATGCCGCAAGTCACTTGCCGCCATAACGTACTATTACGTCATATGTCAGGAAGGGGTTAAGCTTTTGCTATTAGTTTTAAACAAACTGTGTAAAAACAGCAACCAGTGCCATTTTACTGCTAATATTCTTGTAAAAAAACACGAGGGAGGATAAAGATGGAGGATCACCTGACACTAGGAAGAAGTGGGCATGCCCTGATTGACTGACAGACAGCCTGGATTAGCCAATCAGGCGACAGTGGTAAGGCAGCTTCTGATTCTGAGACAGAAGAATAGCCATTTTTGTTCAGTTTTCTACCTAGAAACAGTGGCCCAGATTCAGGTAGATTTGCCCATTACTTACACCTGAGCCGCTCAGCTGAATTTCTCTGCGCTGGAGCAATTTTGCCAAATTGCCACCTGATTCAGGAATCGTTTGTTCATTTAATTTGCTCCTGTTTAAGGCAAAGCTGAGGGCGCAAGGCCGTGCAAGTCAAAGTGGGTGTGCCCCTATGTAAATGAGGAATTTTCGGCTCAGCAGAGGTTTGCTAGCATAATTTCAGGGCAAATCCTGCTCAGCTGCTTGCACTGAGCAAATAAATAGGAGCAGACTTGCGCATGTTCTTTGCTGAATTTCATCCTGCTTTTTCCTACCCCCCCTGAGCAAGGAAATTCAGCCCTTTTGCAAGACATGGCACCTCCCAAAGGGACCAAAAAAAGGAAGCCCAACTTTGTGGCTGCAGAGATGGACATCCTGATTGCTGCACTCCAGCAGCATAAGGAAGTCCTATATGGTGCCCAGCGGGCAAACACCACCATTGCCCAAAGGAGGGCTATATATGAAGCCATTGCCCTGGACATCAATGCCCTGGGTAATGAAGTGCGTACCTGGGATGACATCCAGAAGAAATTAAATGATATGAGGCGCAGGGTCCGTGAAAAACTGGCTCTTATCAGGAAGCATACCGGTGGCACGGGAGGTGGTCCGCGATGTATGATCCGGCTCAATCAGGAGGAGCAGCTTATTGCACAAACGTTCGTGCAGGAGCAGGTGGAGGGACTTGAAGGGTACGACTCCACTGTTGGGAACTTGGGGACTGGTAAGTTATTTTTCTTTCATATCTGCTGTGCATCATGGGAGGGGGTACAAGTGAACATATGAGAAGTGTGTTGCACCAGCAAAATATGTCGTTTTGGTGTCATCCACAGGTGGTGATGAGGAAGAAGAAGCTGGGCCGTCTTCGGCTGCGGCTCGACCCAGCCCATCCAGACCAGAGCCAGGGGTCCAGTCAGGCCCCATGGACATTCTGGCTATGCTGGTCCAGGAGGAGATCATACCGGGGCCAAGTATGGAGGAGCAAGTGGTATTGGAGGAGGATTCCTTTTTCCTCATCCAGGAGGACTCTGGCTCCCTCCAGGAGGATACCACCATCCCTGTGCAACCCACCACCCCCCCGCCTAGCACGTCATCCCCCTCCAGGGCAAGCCCCTCCAGGGCAAGCCCCTCCCTTGTGGACCCCTCCCCTTCTCCCACTGTCCGTGGCCGAGCCTCTCCTCCCAGGAAGGCTCTGTCCAAAACGAGGCATATATCCTCCAGCCTCCGTGACGGTCTGCTGGAGGAGCAGGCCCTGCAGACCCGCCATATAGGGGCCATGGTGGGAGAGGTGCGTCGTCTGGCGGACAGCATGGCATCCACCCCCACCTCTATGCAGCATGCCCTCACCCTGCATGAGGACCGGGACAAACATGTGGCACAGAGCCTGGGGGAAATTAGTGGCAACTCTAAGGCCATAGTCACCTGCTTGGTGGCTCTGGAGACCACACCAGCTTTGTTAAGCAGGATGACAGCTGCGGTGCAGGCCAACACCACTGCAGTGCAGGAGGAGGCGAGAGTTACCCGCCGGCATCAGCGGGATACCACCACCCGCCAAATGCAGATGTTGGCCCAGACCAACACCATCCTTGCCCGCCTGGCCAACGCCATGGAGGGCATGCAGCCACCACCTGCAAGGAGTGTGGAAGTAGGGGTTGATGCTCCTCCCCCCCCTCCTCCCCCCACCCCTCCATCCCCACCCCATGCCTCCTCCGCACCACGGAGATTGAGGAGCCAGAGTCGGGGCACCCTTGGCTCAAAGAAAAAAACCAAAAAATAATTTTATGTCTACATTTTTTTGCTCAACACAATATGATTTATTTTTTATTTTTCTATATGCTCAGGGTATGAGAATTTTTTTTTTTAAAATGCTCAGGATATGAGTTTTTATATTTATTTGTAGTCCCTACACACGGTGAGGAGTGTATACTACAGTGTGACTGGTGTGTGAATGGGGGGGGGGGGGTGGCACTCCTGCTGGAAAAGGGGTGTCACCCTCTGCCATGTGAAAGGTGTATGAATGGACAGCAACATAATTGGAGCCTTGACGCGGCGTTGCTGCTCCCTAATACCATGGGGTATTGTTGGGTCTAATCCAATTGGGGGTGCATGTGTCGTGTGTGTGCTAGGGACTACAGTGGTGTACATACATGCATTATACTTGTGACAAGATCAGGGTGTGTTTAATGTGCAAAGAGACGTTCCACAAGACCATTCCGGATTGCTCTTCCCTCAGAAGATGCGGTAGTGTTTCTTGGGGGGGGGGGGTTGCGTGGTTCGGGGGTAAGGTCATTGCGTAGCTCAATGTGCATGCCCCTTCTTTGAGCTAAATTGTGGAGAATACTACATGCCCCTACGATTTGGCATACAAAGTTGGGTGAATACAATAGGGTCCCCCCTGATTTATCCAGACATCTGAATCGAGATTTAAGGATGCCAAATGTGCGCTCCACCACCGCACGGGTACGTGCATGGGCTTCGTTATATCTTTCCTCTCCTGGTGTTTGAGGGTTACGAAATGGGGTCATCATGTGAGGTCCCAGGGCATAGGCAGAGTCACCTGGAAGGGAAAAGACAGGAGGATGTTAGTCGTGCATGTGCCCCTTGTGATGTGTGCATCATGGGGGGGGGGGCAGTCATACCTGACACCCATGTCACTCACCAATCAGCCAGCTGTCTCCATACATGTTCTGGTCAAACTCGGTTGGGATGGGGCTGTGTCGGTAAATAAAACTGTCATGGCTTGACCCTGGGTGTTTGGCACGGACATGCCATATGAGGCCATGTGCATCCACAATCATCTGCACATTTATCGAATGCCAATGTTTCCTGTTGCAGTAGATATGCTCGAGGTGCCGGGGGGGGGGGGGGGGGGCGTGGGGCCACATGGGTACAATCTATTGCACCCACAGTGCGTGGAAATCTGGCTAATAAATAAAAATCACTGATTGCCTTCTGCCGCACGTCAGCCGTGGTTGGTTTGATAAATTGTGTGCCCATTCGTCTGAGTATTGCAGGGATCACTTGGTGCACACACCTGCTCATGCTGGATTGGGACATCCCCGCCACCACTCCACCTGTGCGCTGAAATGAGCCAGTTGCCAAAAAATGAAGGGTTGCCACTACCTTCACCAGTGGCTGCACTGCCTGTCCCCGATGGGTCGGGCTGCTGATGTCATCCTGCAGGATTGTTACCAACTCAAGGATGACTTCAGGGCTAAAGCGAAACATGCGATACACCTCAGTATCAGTCATCTGAAAAAGGTTGTAGCGCCCTCTGTAAATCCTCTCCCGTGCCCTCCTACGAGTCGGCTCAGTCAATAGAATATCAAGAACCATAGCTGCCCCTGGCATGTTGGTGCACAGATGTGAGGTCCCGAAAATGTGGGTGCTCTGCTTGTTCAGATCGTCTGTCTAGGTGCTGCTGAAGTTGCGCGCTCCTTCAGATGACATTTGGCCATCTTTTGCTAACTTGCCCCTGCTTTTAACAGGAGCAAGTTTGCCCAGGGAAAAAAGCTTACACGCTTCCAGCGCAAGATGCGCATCACACGCGCATGTTTCTGAATCATCGGCAGTACCTAATTTGCATATTCGCTGAGGGAATTCCATGAAGGCGCAACTTACACCCCGCGCAAAATTGCACGGAAATTGCGCAGGAACAGCTAGGCTGCGTGCGCGGGGAAATGGCCGCATTTCAGGCTTAACTGGTTTACAGAATCAGCCGCAAATTTGCATAGGAGCAAATCAGTACTTGCGCGGCGCAAATCACACTTGTTCCCGCGCAAGTGCTTCTTGAATCTGGGCCAGTGTGTCTGGCAACGTCTGACAAAAAAACCTATTATATAGACACAAGCCACTAATGTAGTGAGAAACACTATAGGGAGAGATATAATTGTGTAGATTTTAGGGAATTTGATCAGGTAAAGCTTTGAGGAAGTGAGGGACTGGTCACACTCTGCTTAAGGGCTCATTCAGACGACCATATTAATGAGCCTGCATCCGTTCCGCAATTTTGCGGAATGGGTGCGGACCCATTCATTTCAATGGGGCCGCAAAAGATGCGGACAGCACACTGTGTGCTGTTGTGTTATTCCGCAGCCCCGCAAAAAAGATAGAGCATGTCCTATTCTTGTCCACAATTGCCGGCCATGTGCAGACCGCAAATTGCAGAATGCACACCGGCTGGTATCCTTGTTTTGCGGATCCGCAATTTGCGGATTGCAAAAAACTACGGTCGTCTGAATGAGCCCTAATACAGTTACTTGCTGCTACAGAGGTTCAGAGTAGCAGTTCTGCAGGGCAAAACCCACCTGTATCTAAACAAAGACACCTTTTATTTTTAATCTTAAGTTCCTACAAATAATTACTGTATTGCCAGCACAGCACTCCAATGGCATTCTGCAGCAAATGCTAAGCAACTGCATATTCTTTTCAGTGCATTATATCTGTTATTAAAAGCCTTGCACTATACCAAAAGCATTTTATGGCAAAAACACAATTTTTATACTAATGATATTAAACGCATAGTTCAAAAACATTTTGATGCAAACTTAGCATTATTATATCCATGTTAGCAAATGCATTACTAGCATGTGCTTCATAGACATTAGTACAAAAATTTGTATTGTACAAGAAAACCAGAGATGCTCATAGTTCCCAACGCCTTGTCCGCATCTCCAGCATGTATCAGGTATCTCTTGATTGTACCTATGGAGTAATACAGGGGTCTTATACCATCGTGCAGTGATTTTGTATTGCATCTCCCGATAATTGTATGCTGGAGAATTGGAAAAGGCGTTTTGGATAACCAACAGTTTCTGAGACTCTGTTAGTTGATATTGTAATTCTTTGTTCCATTTGGAACAGAACCCTGGTTCCTGTATTGAGGAGTTTATCATTTTATAGCATTTTGCCATTCTTCTATAATATATGGGACTTTATTACTCATTGTGCAGAATATGGATAACCACTTTGATCTGCTAATGTTCACCTTCCCTTCCCTCCCTTCTCTCCCTTCCATCCATCCCTTTCATGATATAGTTAATTTGTTTCTCAAATTATTTGTACAAATGATCTATACCTGTGTATACTTTGATATGTTACTTTATTTGTATTTGTTACAAGAATGGAATGATGTAATTCCAATATTGTCTAATATGCTTATTAGCATATGATTTTTTCTTTTATTTATGTGTAAGAATGAGAATTGTAATGCTTTAAAAAATTAATAAACTCATAATTTATACAAAAATTTGTATTGTTGAACCAGTTATATTAAATGTTTGTTCAAAGACATTTGATAGCAAACACTGCATTAGTCTCAAAGTAAATTGTCAATAACAGTGTGCAGTGTATTTGTAGACAGGAAGGGACATTTAATGGTGTCTCTGTCTTTAACCGCCTCACGTCCGCCCATAGGATATAAACGTCCTATGGGTGGACGTCTATTTCTGACAGCACGTTTTAAAACGTCCTGTCAGAAATAGCAGCTGCACGCTAATCGTGCAGCTGCTGATCGGGTTGCCCGCTGTCAGTGACAGCAGGGCAACCCTAAGACAAGGCAGGGACAGTGCCCAGGTGTCCCTGCCTTCACGATCGCTGCAGACACAGCGCTCACCGAGCGCTGTGTCTGCAGAGCAGGAAGCGCTGTGCGCTTCCTGTTCCGGCCCGGCGGTCATGTGACCGCCGTGACCGGAGAGTGCAGGAGCTGTGTGAGGTCTCTCAGAGACCTCGATCAGCCCTGCTGTGAGGCTGTACAGCGCAGGATT
Organism: Bufo bufo; assembly: GCF_905171765.1. NCBI lineage: Eukaryota > Metazoa > Chordata > Amphibia > Anura > Bufonidae > Bufo > Bufo bufo. Next base: position 28,264,425 of record NC_053392.1, on the reverse strand, counting down.
GCTGCTGTACAGCCTCTCTAGGGGTGCATTTGTCCTGTAACCGGGGCTACTATGTCAGCCCCAGTTACAGGAGAAATCAACAGTGTAAAAAAAAATAAAAAGTGAAGTAAATGTCCCCCAGAGGTCTTGTATGACCTTATAGGGGACGAAAAGTGTAAAGAATAAAAAAAAAAATTGAAAATAGAAAAAATAAAATAAAATAGACATATTTAGTATTGCCGCGTCCGTAAAAACCAGCTCTATAAAAATATCACATGACCTAACCCCTCGGGTGAACACCGTAAAAAATAAATAAAAAAAACTGTGTCAAAACAAGCAATTTTTGTCACCTTGCATCACAAAAGGTGCAACACCAAGTGATCAAAAACGCGTATGTCCCACAAAATGGTACCAATAAAACGTCACCTCATCCCGCAAATAAAGAGCCCCTACATAAGAAAATCTCTCAAAAAATAAAAAAACTATAGCTCTTAGAACATGGAGACACTAAAACATCATTTTTTTGGTTTCAAAAATGCTATTATTGTGTTAAAGTGAAACAAATAAAAAAAAGTATACATATTAGGTATTGCCGCGTCCGTAAAAACCAGCTCTATAAAAATATCACATGACCTAACCCCTCGGGTGAACACCGTAAAAAAAAACAAAAAAAAAACTGTGTCAAAACAAGCAATTTTTGTCACCTTGTATCACAAAAGGTGCAACACCAAGTGATCAAAAACGCGTATGTCCCACAAAATGGTACCAATAAAACCGTCACCTCATCCCGCAAAAAATGAGCCCCTACATAAGAAAATCTCTCAAAAAATAAAAAAAACTATAGCTCTCAGAACATGGACACATTAAAACATAATTTTTTGGTTTCAAAAATGCTATTATTGTGTAAAACTTTAATAAATGAGAAAAAGTATACATATTAGGTATCGCCACGTCCGTAACAATCTGCTCTATAAAAATGTCACTTGACTGAACCCCTCAGGTGAACGCTGTAAAAATAAATAAATAGAAACTGTGCTAAAACAACCAATTTTTTGGTCACCTTGCCCCATAAAGTGTTATAATGAATGATCAAAAAATCATATGTACCCAAAAATAGTACCAATAAAACTGGCACCTTATCCCCTAGTTTCCAAAATGGGGTCACTTCTTGGGAGTTTCTACTGTAAGGGTGCATCAGGGGGCTTCAAATGGGACATGGCATCTAAAAACCATGTGGAGTTCCTTTCCTTCTGCGCCCTGCCGTGTGCCCATACAGCAGTTTACGACCACATGTGGGGTGTTTCTGTAAACCGCAGAATCTGGGTAATAAATATTGAGTTTTGTTTGGCTGTTAACCATCGATGTGTTAAAGAAAAAAATTGATTAAAATGGAAAATCTGCCAAAAAAGTGAAATTTAAAAATTTGATTTCCATTTTCCTTTAATTCTTGTGGAACGCCTAAAGGGTTAACAAAGTTTGTAAAATCGGTTTTGAATACCTTGAGGGGTGTAGTTTCTACAATGGGGTCATTTATGGGGGTATCCACTATGTAGGCCCCACAAAGTGACTTTAGACCTGAACTGGTCCTTATAAAGTGGGTTTTGGCAATTTTCTTAAAAATTTGAAGAATTGCTTCTAAACTTCTAAGCCTTCTAACATCCTAAAAAAATAAAATGACATTTCCAAAATGATGCCAACATAAAGTAGACATATGGGGAATGTTAAATAATAAATATTTTATGAGGTATCACTTTCTGTTTTAAAAGCAGAGAAATTGAAATTTAGAAAATTGCGAATTTTTCTAATTTTTGGGTAAATTTGGGATTTTTTCATAAATAAAGGTGAAATATTTTGACTCAAATTTATGACTATCATGAAGTACAATGTGTCACGAGAAAACAATCTCTGAATGACTTGAAAAAAATAAAGGCGTTCCAAAGTTATTACCACATAAAGTGAGATATGTCAGTTTTGCAAAATTTGGCCTGGTCAGGAAGGGGGCAAATGGCCCAGATGGGAAGTGGTTAAATTACAGAAAAAACATTTGCAATATTGCTAATGCCCTTTAATAATATGTGGATTCCAAGCCCATGACTTTTCATTTAGGCCTCATAACAAAATGTCTGGAAAACGGAAGAGTGCAAAATTAAAGACTTATGTCTTGTTCTCACAGTCAGAATATGAGTAGTAGCAGCTCTAGCAGCATGAGCCATCCAGCTAGTAGTAGTAGTGTTAGTAGTAGTAGGTAACAGTTCTTCCTGAATATTGAAAGGATGTTATTAATAAGGACAAAGAGGATGAAATGATGAAAAGATTATGTGGAGGTCAGGTCTACCTAATATAGACTTTGACACTGGGCCTAAGAGCCAGGGTTCACAGGATTTCTCATGCTCCACCTCCTTCCATCCCCAAAGAAGCCTTTCTATCATCTCTGTCTTCACTGCCCCCTCCTAGTGGGGTGCCTTTGTTTTCCCTAAGAGGCAACAACCCCCCCCCCCCCCCCCCCATACACTATGTTAAACAGTCAAGAGTCTCACTGGTGATGAGTTGTGTGATAGCAGTCAGCGTTTGGACTGCCATGAGGAGGTTCAGGAAGAGCCGGGGACCCCATGCATAGCAGTGTTGATGGTGATAGTAGTAGTGGGACCTGTAGCCACAGTGGTGGCTGTATGGGCAATGGAAAAATACAGAGCAGAGGAGGGGGCCAAGGAGCCCTCTATGACAGGGATTACTGCAGCCTTAAAAGGATTGTCAAGAAATGGCCATTAAAGAATTTAAGAGCACTTCATTCTTCCTTCTACATTATGGAGATGCTAATTTCATTTCAGGACTTGATACCTGCCCACACTGCCAAAATTACAAATACCTGGTGTGAATGACTGTGATTGGTCAGCAAACTTGCCTGACCTAAACCCCATAGAGAATTTATGGGGTATTGTCAAGAAGAAGATGAGAGACACTAGATGCAGATGAGCTGAAGGCCGCTATCTTAGCAACCTGGGCTTCCATAACACCTCAGCAGTGCCACAAGCTGATCACCTCCATGCCACGCTGCATTGATGCAGTATCTCATGCAAAAGGAGCCTGAACAAGTATTGAGTGCATAAACTGGACAGAGATTTTAGTAGGCCAACATTTCTGTATTAAAAATAATTTTTTGCATTGGTCTAATATAATATTCTCATTTTCTGAGATATGTTTGGGTTTTCATTAGCTATAAGCCATAATCATCAACATTACAAGAAATAATTTTGCCACTGCTTTCCGCTATTGGAGTTGAGACAGCAGTACACCTACGTATCTCTACCTTACCTTTATACTATATATTATTCCTTTTCACTCCTAACAAAAGGTAAATCCCCATCTTTGTTTACGACCACCCTTGCCACCTAACTCAGATGCCAGTGGTGAAAACCTTTCTAAAAGCTGGACCTTCCATACTGAATATTCTCTTCTACTGATATTACCTGACACAAGTTTGCAATTTTCAAGAGCTTGTTAAACATTAAGGGGGAAATGTATACAATGATTTCCTCCAGTTTTGTGATTTATGGTGTAATGAAAATACCATCCATTTTTTATATCTTACGAGCTTTGTAAGTGGATACAACTTTTCACCATACACTCACCTAAAGAATTATTAGTGCCCCCATACTAATACGGTGTTGGACCCCCTTTTGCCTTCAGAACTGCCTTAATTCTACGTGGCATTGATTCAACAAGGTGCTGATAGCATTCTTTAGAAATGTTGGCCCATATTGATAGGATAGCATCTTGCAGTTGATGGAGATTTGAGGGATGCACATCCAGGGCACGAAGCTCCCGTTCCACCACATCCCAAAGATGCTTTAGTGGGTTGAGATCTGGGGACTGTGGGGGCCATTTTAGTACAGTGAACTCATTGTCATGTTCAAGAAACCAATTTGAAATGATTCAAGCTTTGTGACATGGTGCATTATCCTGCTGGAAGTAGCCTTCAGAGGATGGATACATGTTCTCATTCTGTTTACGCCAAATTCAGACTCTACCATTTCAACAGAAATCAAGACTCATCAGACCAGGCAACATTTTTCCAGTCTTCAACAGTCCAATTTTGGTGAGCTCGTGCAAATTGTAGCCTCTTTTTCCTATTTGTAGTGGAGATGAGTGGTACCCGGTGGGGTCTTCTTCTGTTGTAGCCCATCCGCCTCAAGGTTGTTCGTGTTGTGGCTTCACAAATGCTTTGCTGCATACCTCGGTTGTAACGAGTGGTTATTTCAGTCAACGTTGCTCTTCTATCAGCTTGAATCAGTCGGCCCATTCTCCTCTGACCTCTAGCATCCACAAGGCATTTTTGCCCACAGGACTGCCGCATACTGGATGTTTTTCCATTTTCACACCATTCTTTGTAAACCCTAGAAATGGTTGTGCGTGAAAATCCCAGTAACTGAGCAGATTGTGAAATACTCAGACCGGCCCGTCTGGCACCAACAACCATGCCACGCTCAAAATTGCTTAAATCACCTTTCTTTCCCATTCGGACATTCAGTTTGGAGTTCAGGAGATTGTCTTGACCAGGACCACACCCTAAATGCATTGAAGCAACTGCCATGTGATTGGGTGACTAGATAATTGCATTAATGAGAAATAGAACAGGTGTTCCTAATAATTCTTTAGGTGAGTGTACATCAGCCCTGTAAATCTCAGTGCACAATTCTAGACCTCTAGCAGAAGACAAGCCAAACAAAAGTCCATCCCTCACCAGTCTGGTTGGAGATCTCTCCTTCTGCACAAGGGGCACAGTAGTAGCAGCATTTCTGTTTTCCTTCCAGTGGGACTTTTCTGTATCCGGGAAGACAACTCTCACTACAGGCAGAGTGCGGTGTCTGAAGTAAAAAGTGTCATACAGGATTTGCTTTTGAGGCATATGAGGACAAAGCTAACTTTAAATGTTCACTTTCAGAACAATTCTTGAAGACAAAGAACATTTTCTATGTGAAATTTACCTGGCGAAATCGGGGATTCCAAAAAATTGAGTTGTCATTTATAACAATTTGCAGATAACCACTGCCTTCATTAAATTGTCCAACTGTTTGTTTTCCCACAGTACGGTCAGTATATACATGATAGTTCACCAGATCAAATCTAGCCGGAAAGTGTCCTTTATCATGAATCGAATCTCCACCTGAAGTTGTATAATGAACTCTCTTTATATACTGATTGAGCTAAAAAGAGAAATAGCAACAGATCAATGAAGGTGAGAAATATAGAAGAACCGGATATTGATGACAGGTGAAGAATTTAGGATCCAAGTTACAGGAGAAGTAGTGCATGGCTTTATGTGTGCAGCGGAGACACAGTTAAGGGCTAAGGGCAGAGATGAGTGAACCACTCAACATTTGTTTTGTGTCAGGTTCGGCGAATTTTAGAAAAAAATTGATTTGAACCCAAATCGATTTGGACTGAACCAAAGTTGCTCCAATTACCCTTAAACTTGGTATATAAAACCCTCTAGTCTCCTTGGACTCAGAATCTTTAGGAAAACTTGTATTTTCTTTTAGTTTATTTTTTGTAATTTTTTTTATTCCCCCCTCCCCCCAAGCTCTGGAACGCAATGACAACAATAGTACAGTCTGGGTAACACTGACATACATAGTTATGGGTAAACTCATGTTTGACGCTGCTAACATACTGTTTTTTTAAAACGCACAACGCTGGCACATGTGTTCTGCTTTTTCATATTCCAGAGCTTCCAAAAATTGTCCCTTATAGGGGTCCGATGTTTAAACACACATGGTATTATGAGCCAAATTAGTTTTTTTTAAAAGTGTCCGAAAATGATACCTTGACAGGGTCAGAATGCCTGTTCCTACGACACTCACAAGTGTTGATTGTCAGAAGAAAAAATAGCTAATTCTAAAAAAGCCTATAACATTCTTTCTCCCTTTTAATTGTGAGCAGCAGCAGTACAGTGTGGATGTGGAAAGGGTAGGGTAATAGAGACACGTGGCCTCAATGATAGCGACAGCAGAAGCAGCATAGCATGGGACATACAAAGCAGTAGATTGGATGTCTATCGATAGTAGTAGTAGTAGTGGTGGTAGTGGTAATAGTGTTCATACTGGTATTAGTGGCTGATACTTTGCATTAATAGTGGTGGAAGTAGGGGTTTAGCAGAGTGGAGCATTAGCAGCTGAGGCGGTGGCAGCAGAAGCCATATTGTACATGTTGGCAGGCAGGCAGCAGCATGATTGAGACCGCAGCAGCCTTATAGAAGATGATGACAGGCTAAGGCAGCAGCAGTGGCATAATGCAGGCAGGCAGCAGCATGATTGAGACCGCAGCAGCCTTATAGAAGATGATGACAGGCTAAGGCAGCAGCAGTGGCATGAAGGCCGCAGTGGCATAATGGAGTCAGCAGCAGCCATGCAGAACATGATGGATGGCAGGTTGCAGAACTGGCATGATGGCAGCATTGGCATGATGGAGGCAGCAGCAGCCATATAGAACATGATGGTCTGCAGCAGTGGCATGATGGCAGCAACGGTCTGATGGAGGCAGGATGGCAAGCAGACAGGCAAGTAGCAACAGTGGCAAGATGGGGCCCCATCAGCACAGCCAGATCAGCCTAAGGCCTCTTTCACACTACAGTATGTCGATTTCAGTGTTTTGCGTTCCGTTTTTCACGGATCCGTTTTTTTGTTTCCGTTGTGTTTCCGTTTTGGTTCAGTTTTTCCGTTCCGTTTTTCCGTATGGCATATACAGTATACAGTAATTACATAGAAAAAATTGGGCTGGGCATAACATTTTCAATAGGTGGTTCAGAAAAAACGGAACGGATACGGAAGACATACGGATGCATTTCCGTATGTGTTCCTTTTTTTTGCGGACCCATTGACTTTAATGGAGCCACGGAACGTGATTTGCGGCCAAATATAGGACATGTTCGATCTTTCAACAGAACGGAAAAACGGAAACGGAATGCATACGGAACACATTCCGTTTTTTTGCTGAACCATTGAAATGAATGGTTCCGTATACGGACTGTATACGGAACGCAAAAAACGGACCGCAAAACCGAAAAAAAAAACGGTAGTGTGAAAGAGGCCTAAACCGGATGAGTGTGAAAATCCTCTCAAATCCAGGCTTGGTTCCATTTGACAAAAGCTATGTTTTGGGGACTGATGGAGGACAACTTGGTCCATTTAGGTGTCACCATGCCTGCCTCCCATGGCACTGAAAACCCTCTCCGAGATGATACTGGAGGCTGGGCAAGAAAGAGGAAAGCGTGGTATACCAGTTTGGGCCACTGTCCCTGTCTGCTTGCCCAGAAATCCATGGCGTCAGCAAGATGCGTTAGCTTTTCTTCCTCCATATTCATCGCACCCTGTTGCATGACGTCAGTGTCTCTTCAAAAATACATATGAGGGGGGTGAGGGACAACTGCAGCATGAACGGCTTCAACAGCCCGACCTGGAAACAACGCAGGCTCACTTCACAGGCGGTCTGGTGTATGACTAAACCATTCTCGGATTTCCACTGCTTGTACAGACGTTCGAGCATGTGCAATGTTGAATTTAGTTGGAACGTTGCAGATAGAGATGAGCGACGTTGACGAAGTGGAATTCGATCCGAATTTCAAGAGAAAATTCGATTCACACCGAATCGGAATTTCCTCACGCTTCGTGGTAACGAATTGTATTTTTTCCTAAAATGGCTGCTGCACGTGTTAGGAAATAGAGCAAGGAACTCTGGGAAAGAGGGATCACCCACAATGCCATGGATGCAGCCAATCAGCAGCCAGCCAGCCCCTGTGATGTCACAGCCCTATGAAAAGCCTCAGCCATCTTGTATTCAGCCATTTTCCAGTGTACTTAGTGCAGGGAGAGACGTCAGCAGGCGCTAGGGACAGTGCTAGGAAAGACTTGAAAACTTATATTTTGCTTAATAGAAGTTCAGGGAAAGAGCATTAGAAGTGTAGGGAAAGGATAGGGAGGAATTATTCCACAGTATTGAAGCAAAACAGAGTTCAGTAGGGGAGGTTACAGCCTGGGTAATAAGAACAATCCTATTACACCTTGCTGCACTGACTGGGGATCCAAATTGCCATTATACAGCTCTGTAATTCCAGCAAACCGTGCTTGTTATTGGGGTACAAGTGCTGTTTGATACCGCCATTAACAGGGTTTATTACAAGGAAATATTTCTACGTCTTATTTGCCCTTGTGCGGTGCAGTTATATGTTCTAAAGCATTTTTTTTTGCGTGTATTAGTGTGTATTAGTGGAAAAAAAAGGGCTTATTAGCCGTTGTGTGGTGAAGTGAGAAAATTACAGACTTTTTGGGGGAGTTTCAATGTAATTTTTATTTATTTATTTGATCTAACAGACAGAGAAGTGCCAGGCCCTGCACAGGGGAGTGGAAGAGGCCTAAATGTTTCTGGCGCAGGCACAAGTCGCAGCAGAGTAAGGGGCGTGACAGCAGGAGTCGCAGCGAGAGGCCTGAGCTCCCAGTGTCATCTAGCGGTTGTGTCTTGACCAGCAACCCAGCGGTTCTTGAATGCTTGACTCGTTTATCCACTTCGTCCCAAGTGTCATCAGACACCCCCAGCCAAGAGTCGGTGGGTTCGTCAGACACAACCCTTAGTTGGTATGGCCCGGGAGCAGGCCCTGTGCCCTCACCTGTCCTCAACCTGCCTCTGCCCTATTCTGTTCCCTCAGCCACAGAAGTATTATATGCTGTGGGCCATAGGCGTGCACAGTCTATTGCATTAGGGTGTGCACCCTAAAGCACAAATACACGCCTCGCGCTTGTGTATGTATGTATATATATATTATATACACATACACACACACATATATACACTCACCTAAAGAATTATTAGGAACACCATACTAATACGGTGTTGGACCCCCTTTGCCTTCAGAACTGCCTTAATTCTACGTGGCATTGATTCAACAAGGTGCTGATAGCATTCTTTAGAAATGTTGGCCCATATTGATAGGATAGCATCTTGCAGTTGATGGAGATTTGAGGGATGCACATCCAGGGCACGAAGCTCCCGTTCCACCACATCCCAAAGATGCTCTATTGGGTTGAGATCTGGTGACTGTGGGGGCCATTTTAGCCAAATTCGGACTCTACCATTTGAATGTCTCAACAGAAATCGAGACTCATCAGACCAGGCAACATTTTTCCAGTCTTCAACAGTCCAAATTTGGTGAGCTCGTGCAAATTGTAGCCTCTTTTTCCTATTTGTAGTGGAGATGAGTGGTACCCGGTGGGGTCTTCTGCTGTTGTAGCCCATCCGCCTCAAGGTTGTGCGTGTTGTGGCTTCACAAATGCTTTGCTGCATACCTCGGTTGTAACAAGTGGTTATTTCAGTCAACGTTGCTCTTCTATCAGCTTGAATCAGTCGGCCCATTCTCCTCTGACCTCTAGCATCCACAAGGCATTTTTGCCCACAGAAATGGTTGTGCGTGAAAATCCCAGTAACTGAGCAGATTGTGAAATACTCAGACCGGCCCGTCTGGCACCAACAACCATGCAACGCTCAAAATTGCTTAAATCACCTTTCTTTCCCATTTTGACGTTCAGGAGATTGTCTTGACCAGGAGCACCCCCCTAAATGCATTGAAGCAACTGCCATGTGATTGGTCGACTAGATAATTAAATTAATGAGAAATAGAACAGGTGTTCCTAATAATTCTTTAGGTGAGTGTGTATATAAATATATATATACACAAATACACTAAGGGGTATCAGGGTACATTATTATACATGGGTAATATAACTAAGGGATATCAGGGTAAATTATACAGGAGTAATATAACTGAGGAGGGCTATCAGGGACATTATACAGGGATAATATAACTTATATTATATAAGTTATATTACCCCTTTATCATGTCCCCTGAGATAGCACTCCTCAGTTATATTATCCCTGTATAATAATGTACCCTGATACCCCTTAGTTTTACCCCCTATATAATTTATCCTGATCCCTCAGTTATATTACCCCCTTTATAATGTACCCGATAGCCCTCCTTAGTTATATTACCCCCTGTAATTTACCCTGATACCCCTCAGTTATACAGTATCATATAACTGAGGGGTATCAGGGTACATTATACAGGGGTATAAATGAGGAGGGGTAGCAAGCAGCAGGGAGCATACTTTATGTGTTAACTTAACGTTATATAACTAACTTATATGGGGGGTGAGAGGCCAGGGCAGAGTTCCAGTGTCGTAGCGTGGGTTGCCAGCACCCGGGTCAAGCCAAGTATTGCTCCCCCCCAACCTGTGGACATGCCCCTTTTTACAAATAATGCAGTACATGTCACCTACAGTCCTATGTACAGATAATGTAGTAGATATCTCCTGCAGTCCTATGTAACACCACAGATGACACAGTGATAACTCTCTGAGTACAGATAATGTAGTAGATGTCACCAGCAGTCCTATGTAACACCACAGATGACACAGTGATAACTCTCTGAGTACAGATAATGTAGTAGATGTCACCAGCAGTCCTATGTAACACCACAGATGACACAGTGATAACTCTCTGAGTACAGATAATGTAGTAGATGTCACCAGCAGTCCTATGTAACACCACAGATGACACAGTGATAACTCTCTGAGTACAGATAATGTAGTAGATGGGTGTGAGGCCCCAGAATTCAGAACACGTACAGTGTGACCTGAAGTCTGGGGCCAGGCTTCGGCAGTGTGGGCCAAATCCTATAGCCATCCCCCCCCAAGCAGATATGTGGATGGACATTACATATAAAGGTACACACTATACAGTAGAATACAGCAGCACATACCTGTTACATCCAGTGACGTCTCCTGTGGTGTAGACTTTCCTCAACGTCTTCATTCGGCGAAAAGACCGCCATGATACCTTCTTTCAGCCGCGTCTCTGCAGAGTTTCACAGAAAAATGTTTAGATTTCTCACTTTACTATCATCCTCAGATAACAGACCTCCCCTCCCCCCGTAGTGCCCATAAGTATAATGCCCTCTGTATTATTATAATATATACTGGCCCCCTGTGTTATTATTATTATTAATATTATAATGGCCCCCTCTGTATTAGGCCCCATTCACACGTCCGCAGAATGTGTCCGCATCCATTCCGCAATTGTGCGGAACGGGTGCAGACCCATGCATTCTCTATGAGGACGGAATGGATGCGGAAAGCACACTCTTCGCATCCGCATTTCCGGAGCGGCCTGCCGAACTTCCGGTCCGCGGCTCTGGAAAAAAATAGAACATGTCCTGTTCTTGTCCGCAAGACACTACGGACGTGTGAATGGACCCTAATAGTAATAATTATGGCCCCCTTCACCCCTCCAGCATACAGTCCCATGTAAAATACATCACTCCCTGCCTTCATCCCCTCCAACATACAGTCCCATGTAATATACAAAACTCCCCCTGCCTTCAGCCCCTCCAGCATACAGTCCCATGTAAATAATATCACCCTTCCTCTTTTCGCCGCCTGCCTTCAGCCCCTTCAGCATACAGTCCCATGTAAAATACATCACTCCCCGCCTTCAGCCCCTCCAACATACAGTCCCATGTAAAATAAGCAACTCCCCCTGCCTTCAGCCCTTCCAGCATACAGTCCCCATGTAAAATAATATCACCACTCCTGCCTTCAGCCCCTCCAGCATACAGTCCCCATGTAAATAATATCACTTCACCCCCCTCCCTTCAGCCCCTGCAAAAAGCCCCCCAAGTACACATAACAGTCACTATTCTCCTCCACATACTGACCTGCAGCTTCTGCTCCTCTCTCCAACAACGTGCTCTGTTGAATCTCCTGCACATCTTGAGGCCCCGCCCCCTGTATGAAGAGACTCCGCCTCTTCCTCCGACATCATACCTCCCTGGAGCAACTCCATTCTAGCGCTCTACTGTCTCATAGGCTTCAGACCACTACACTGAAGCCTATGTGAAGGATCGGATCAGGAGTTGGCAGATGGCAGTGCACACCCTGTGCGCACGCCTATGCTGTGGGCTCAGCTCCACTATACAGCAAGAATGAGCTACTAGAAGACAGTCTAGATGTGGAGGAGACATCTGCCACTTCCTCCGGTAGACGGGCAAGTAGTGATGAGGAGAGTGGTGTGGGAGCTGGTGTTGCGAGCGGTCAGGATCCTGACCCAGAGACTTTTGAGGAGGACATCAGTGACGTGCAGACAGTACTCGATGATGATGATCTTGCTGATCGCACTTGGGAGCCAAGTGAATTAGGGGCCTTATCATCATCGGGAGAAGAGGGTGGCAGCTTGCCCGTGAGGCAGCAGTGGAGCCAGCAAGTCGCTAGCTTGGCCGGGAGTCAGCAGGGTGGCAGCAGTGGGAGGTCGGTAGCCAAACGTGCCCGGGGTAGACCACCTGCTTCGCAGGAGCATACCTGCCCTAAAAGTAGTGATGCAGGGGTTCACGGAGGCAGCAGCCGTAGTAGTCAGTCAGTGCGGAGTGTTGGGGGTAAAATCACCTACTCGCCAGTTTGGCAGTTTTTTGTTAAGCTGCCGGAGGAGGTGAACATGGCCATTTGCCGAATCTGTGGGAAGAAGGTGAAGCGTGTCCAAAGTGCCAATGTTGGCACCACGGCCCTACGTCAACATATGTAGCTTTACCATAAAGTGGCCTGGGAGAACCTGGTTCCGATGTGGTGTTTCAGCCTGTGGCACACACCCGATTTCAGGCAGTCAAGGCTCCACCACCTCAGCCAAAAGGAGCTGTCTGTCCTTCCCATCATCTGCTGGTCCTTATGCTCCTGCTCCTGCTCCTCCTCCTCGTCAGTAATTCCATCAGCAATTGATCACCGAAGCGATTGCCAAGAGACAACAATATGTGTGCACTCATCCAACGGCGCAGAAGCTGAATGTGTTCCTGGCCAAGTTGCTGGTGCTGTAGTCCCTCCCTTTCCAAGTGGTGGACTCTGCACCTTCCAGAGAACTGATGGCTTGTGCCGAGCCAAGGTAGAGAATCCCAAGCAGTCATTTCTGTGCCAAAAAGCCAGTACCAGCCCTGCACACGTATGTAGAACAGAAGGTAGGCCAGTCCTTGAGCCTGTCGGCGTCTGCCAAAGTGCACAGCAGCGCCGTGTGGGGCTGTAACTACAGTCAGGGACAATACATGTCCTTTACGGCCCACTGGATGAATGTGGTTCCTGCAAAGCCACACCAGCAACTTGGCCAGGTGACGCCGCTTCCGCCTCCACGTTCTCACGCCGTTGGTACTGCGACAATGTCCGCCTCTGCCTCCTCATCCTCCACCGTGTCCTCATCCTCCACTGCAGGGACAATTTACAGTGCCCCTCCAGCATACAACATGTGCAGGGCACGGCAGTTTCATGCTGTTCTGCACCTCGTTTGCCTGTGCGAACTGAGTCACACAGGGGAGAAACTGCTCCGTGTCCTTCATCAAGAAATCGAATCCTGGCTTTCTCCGCGACAACTCAAAATCGGAACCATGGTGACTGACAATGGTAAGAACATGTTGTCGGCGCTGCGTCAAGGAGGGCTAAGCCATGCGCCCTGCATGGCACATGTGTTCAATATGGTTGTGAAGCGGTTCCTGAAGTCTTCCACCCATCTTTAGAAACTTTGCATGAACTTCAGCCACTCGTACACCGCAAAGCACATCCTCCTTGACCTGCAGCAGCAGAACGGCTTCCCCCAACATAGGGTCATATGCGACGTTTCCACCCTCCATATGTTGGACCGACTATACGAACAATAAAAGGCCATAAATAATTTCTTAATGATCCAAGCGGACAGGAGTACTCCCCTGTGTAACTTCGATGTCAGCCAGTGGCAGCTCATGCGTGACAACTGCCGTTTGCTCAGGCCCTTTGAGGAGGCCATGTTATTTGGCAGTCGCCAGGACTATGGGATGAACAACGTCATTCCACTGCTTCATGTCCTGGAACAGGTGCTGGTAAATCTGGCTGTCAGGGGACTGGAGACGTGGCACCTATATCTCATGACCACATGAGCCTTGTGGGGGCTGAACTGTAAGAGGAGGAGGTATAGGAGGAGGACATTGGTGCACAAGTAATGTTTAACGAAATGGGTGGTTTTTATACACAGGTGACAAGAGAGGAGGAGCAGGAGTAGCCAGAGGAGCTACAGGGTGATGAGGACCCATACACACTGTGGCAGTATGCAGTGGATATGGAGGCAGGGAGTCCCTCCGAGTCACTTGCACAAATGGCCCAATGCATGCTCACTTGCTTGCATAGTGACAGCTGAATTGTCACCGTTCGGCAGAGGGATGACTTCTGGCTCTCCACCTTGCTACCGGTCCAAAATGGGGGCCTTTTTTACACCCGCTGAGAGGGAGAACAAACTGAATTACTATAGAGACATCCTATGTAGTCAGTTGGCCGCTGCCTATCTGCGCCATTGCCCATCCTCTTGCAGGTCTGACCGGGGGGGCCCTTTGTGCTCACGTTCCTCTGCCATGGCTGCTGTGGCAGGGGGGGGGGATCTAGTTTGACCACTCTGTGGTCTATTCATGCTGCTGCTGCCACCTCCACACTCTGTCATTGTGCTACTCTGTGGTCTCCTCATGCTGCTGCTGCCACCTGCACACTGTCATTGTGCCACCCTGTGGCCTCCTCTGATTCTGCTGCTGCCGCCACCTCCACACTCTGTCATTGTGCCACTCTGTGGCCTCCTGATGCTGCTGCTGCCACCTCCATACTGTCATTGTGCCACTCTATGGCCTCCTCCTGATGCTGCTGCTGCCGCCACCTCCACACTTTGTCATTGTGCCACTCTTTGGCCTTCTGATGCTGCTGCCACCTCCACACTGTCATTGTGCCACTTTGTGGCCTCCTCCTGATGCTGCTGCCACCTCCAGACTCTGTCATTGGGCCACTCTGTGGTCTCCTCCTGCTTCTTCCACCTCACCACTATGTCCCACCGCCCCCACTTTATGACTGAGCCACTATTTTGCCTTTCTGCCTGGCTGACATAATTTATTTGACCTTTCTTCTGATCTGTCAGAAGGAAGGAAAAAAGAGGCGCACAACGGATCCTGTCTATGTAACAGCTGTAAGGCCTGCATGACATGGCCCCTATTTTTGATCAGAATTGGCTTATGATTTGGTAGCCAAAAGCAGGAGTGGGTACAAAACACAGAAGACATGCAAATATTCCATTCATGTGTCATCTCTGTTTTGGATCCACTTCTGTTTTTTTTTTGTCATTAGCAATACTGATGGACTACTGACCAAATGCTGACCGAGTGAAGGCGGATGCTCCACAGACAGGATCCGTTTTTTTGGGGGGCTATTGTTCTGACAGATTAGAGGAAGGGCAAAATAATCTGTAACGTCAACACAAACTTACTGCTGACATCCTCTCCACTCTGTCGGGAGGGGCTATACTTGTATAAGTGTTTAATAGAACAGGTTTTGTAGACATCAATGTGGAATCAACTGCTGACGATGTAAAAGGAGTGCGCTTTTTCTTGACGCTAACATTGACCTGAGTTCACACTTGAGTTATTTGGTCAGATTAAGCGGTGTAGCTGCAGATCATTATGACCCTGCAAGTCCAGGAGAGCATACCACACCATTTGAGAACGGCTGAAAAAAATGACAGTCCCCTGGACATTGCCAGCACCTTGTGCAGGGAGCATGTGTTATTTCCCCCAGGTTCAGGGCAGGCAAGGATGTTGCAGCCATTGTCGCTGACCATTTTACCCAGTTGGAGAGTGCATGGTGACAGTGAGAGCTTGATGGACTTTAGCAACTGCTCGCCTGTGGGCTACTCTTGCCCAGGCGGATCAGCTCCAACACCGCTTGACACATGTGATAGGAGGGAGGAGGAATGGGAGTGACACTGTGCCCTGCTGCTGTTGGTGACGGGACCGTGTTCATGGAGGTGGAGCAGGCGGATAAATGTTTGCTGTGGGAGCCAGCCCGATGATATCATGGGGAACGTAAAAAGAACCTGGCCATGTTGCTGTGGTGCTGCCTCTCCACTGCCACAGAAAAACATTGACCCATTGGGCCCTGAAAGACATTCACTGTCTCTGTCTGTAAAAGCTGCTCCAAGTGTCCACCATTAAGTGCACCTTGCCACACAGTGAGAACTGCCACATTCTCCGCCACATGAGAGTATAAGGGACTACTACAATGATATTGCAGCAACTGCACCTCAAGCAATGTGGCCAGATGGGGGTTCAGTTTGTAGAAAAGCTAATTGCTGCTGGAGAAAAAGGTTTTTCATGGCCAAACATTCTGTTAAAGATGTCTCAATGTCTCATGATAGAGCAGAAGACAAGGAATACACTGCGTGCAGAATTATTAGGCAAATGAGTATTTTGACCACATCATCCTCTTTATGCATGTTGTTTTAATCCAAGCTGTATAGGCTCGAAAGCCTACTACCAATTAAGCATATTAGGTGATGTGCATCTCTGTAATGAGAAGGGGTGTGGTCTAATGACATCAACACCCTATATTAGGTGTGCATAATTATTAGGCAACTTCCTTTCCTTTGGCAAAATGAGTCAAAAGAAGGACTTGACAGGCTCAGAAAAGTCAAAAATAGTGAGATATCTTCCAGAGGGATGCAGCACTCTTAAAATTGCAAAGTTTCTGAAGCGTGATCATCGAACAATCAAGCGTTTCATTCAAAATAGTCAACAGGGTCGCAAGAAGCGTGTGGAAAAGCCAAGGCGCAAAATAACTGCCCATGAACTGAGAAAAGTCAAGCGTGCAGCTGCCAAGATGCCACTTGCCACCAGTTTGGCCATATTTCAGAGCTGCAACATCACTGGAGTGCCCAAAAGCACAAGGTGTGCAATACTCAGAGACATGGCCAAGGTAAGAAAGGCTGAAAGACGACCACCACTGAACAAGACACACAAGCTGAAACGTCAAGACTGGGCCAAGAAATATCTCAAGACTGATTTTTCTAAGGTTTTATGGACAGATGAAATGAGAGTGAGTCTTGATGGGCCAGATGGATGGGCCCGTGCCTGGATTGGTAAAGGGCAGAGAGCTCCAGTCCGACTCAGACGCCAGCAAGGTGGAGGTGGAGTACTGGTTTGGGCTGGTATCATCAAAGATGAGCTTGTTTTGCCTTTTCGGGTTGAGGATGGAGTCAAGCTCAACTCCCAGTCCTACTGCCAGTTTCTGGAAGACACCTTCTTCAAGCAGTGGTACAGGAAGAAGTCTGCATCCTTCAAGAAAAACATGATTTTCATGCAGGACAATGCTCCATCACACGCGTCCAAGTACTCCACAGCGTGGCTGGCAAGAAAGGGTATAAAAGAAGAAAATCTAATGACATGGCCTCCTTGTTCACCTGATCTGAACCCCATTGAGAACCTGTGGTCCATCATCAAATGTGAGATTTACAAGGAGGGAAAACAGTACACCTCTCTGAACAGTGTCTGGGAGGCTGTGGTTGCTGCTGCACGCAATGTTGATGGTGAACAGATCAAAACACTGACAGAATCCATGGATGGCAGGCTTTTGAGTGTCCTTGCAAAGAAAGGTGGCTATATTGGTCACTGATTTGTTTTTGTTTTGTTTTTGAATGTCAGAAATGTATATTTGTGAATGTTGAGATGTTATATTGGTTTCACTGGTAAAAATAAATAATTGAAATGGGTATATATTTGTTTTTTGTTAAGTTGCCTAATAATTATGCACAGTAATAGTCACCTGCACACACAGATATCCCCCTAAAATAGCTAAAACTAAAAACAAACTAAAAACTACTTCCAAAAATATTCAGCTTTGATATTAATTAGTTTTTTGAGTTCATTGAGAACATGGTTGTTGTTCAATAAAAAAATTAATCCTCAAAAATACAACTTGCCTAATAATTCTGCACTCCCTGTAGTGTTTGCAGGAGAAGAAGAAGTTAATCATGATAAAGATACTGTATTGCTTGGGGATGAGGGTTGGCTGCCACAAAGAGGACCAGGAGAAGTGTCACGGAGCAGAGGATGTGAACCCTCTGTGCCACTGACTAGGAATACTCCAGAGGGGCGTGACTAAGCAACTACCCAGATTTCACTAGAGCCACTGATGGTGAGGATAGGCTTGACTGTTGGTAGTTGCCAGGGGCTACTCTGGAGCGTAAACGAGTCAGTGACAGCTGGTCCAGGCAGACCAGGAGGTACCAAACGAGGTAGGCAGGCAGGGTCGTCATCAGGAGCAACAAAGCAGGAGCCGAGGGATGAGGCAGAGGCATGGTCAGGCAGGCAGAAGGTCAGGGCAGGCAGCACAGGTACAAGTCAGACAGTCCGGGTTGGCAACAGGAGAGACTAAGCAAGTAGGCAGGGGTCAGACGAAGTGTAATCCAAGGATGAGATACAGGTCAGGAACACAAATGCTAATCAAGCTCTTTTGCAACAAACTAGGACCTTGACACTCAGACGTCTGGGAGAAGGGCTGAGCCCTTTAAGTACGTGTAGGAGACCCAGGGTTGGTCAATGAGGTCACCTGACCCAACCCAGCCGAGCCCAGGGAGTGATGCTTACCACCCAGAGCAGTGACACATGGAACCAGCCTAACTCATGCTGTGTGCAGGGCTGAATGGAATCTGTGGAATGGAATACTCAGAAGCATCATCACAAACAGAGTGTCCTGGACTGCAGTGGTAACTGGGAGGCACTGGCCACTGATCACCGGATAGGAATCCTGGCCAGTTGTATTTTCCCAAAAGATCTGATCATGCCACCTCATTTTCTGCAATGGAGCTCTGATACCTACGATTGTATTAGAATGGTCTTGCACATAACTGTGGTTTTGTGTGCTGGCCTTGAGGAGAAAAAATACCACACGAGAGTTGCGCACACAGAGCTACAGCCAGCCGAGCTTGGATTAGCTCTGCCATGTTTGGCCCTAACCCACCCACAATGTCAGCGGAATCACCAGATACAAAGCAGACTTGGCTCTGGCTGTTCTTTGGGAGATACGGTTACGTCACATCTGCTCTTTCCCCGACTTTCAGTTGCTGGCTCCACTTCCAATGCTGTGGCTACAGGTGCCACTATTGCCACCACCAACACAGCTATGCAAGGGGTACCCAGCCTCCTCCCAAATCTCCTCAGGGAAGCCCAAATAGTAATGGCTCTCACAGAATTCATCAACAAGAAGACTCTCTTGACTATCTTCCGCAGAGCGTTGTGGTGTTTTCTTGCCACTTCTTAGGAAAAAGGAAGGCACCCCACTAGGAAGGGGCAGTGAAGACTGAGAGGACTCCATTGTAAGGCTTGTTGTGGCTGCAAAGAGGAGAAGCAGGAGGAACGCTGTCACCCCTGGCTGCATAGCTTGGTGTCATACTCTGAAATAACCTCCATGTCATCCTGCTGCAACTGAGAGGAGGACTGAGCCATCCAATCCACAATCTCATCATATTTCTCCTCAACAATAATGTTGCACCATTCTGTAGCCACGGACAACCTGGTTACTAGTAATACTACTTCTGGCCGGATAGTTGGTGTTGCCATTATTCACATTCTGGCACTAGGTCATTTGTTGAGAACCCTTCCATAGCGATTACATTTTTGGGCCTCACAGATAATGCTGTGCGCTACCCTGTGTATTGGTGTAGTAATCAGGTATATGCTGGTTTTAATAAATTGAACAACCCCAAAAACTTGAAACCATGTGGAGATAGAAATAAATGGAAACGTATTTAGGCCTAGTATTACTCACAGATACTTTTGTGTGTTACCCTTTGTATTAGTGTACTGATTACGTATATGCTGGTTTAATTAAATTTAACAAGCCCCCCAAAAAAATTGGGAACCGTGTGGAGACAGAAATAAATGGGTTTAGCCCTAATATTACGTAATCAATCACCCCACCCCCAAAAAATTATTTCTGTTAAAATGGGGGAAAAAAATCTAAGAAATTTTCTTGCAGGCAGCAGCTACAGTTCTGCTAGGAGGCAAATCCTCAGCTCCTGACTTCTCACTCCCTGGCTGACAGCTTTCCCTGCCTGTTTCTATTCTACATACACAATTCTTCTTCTTTCTAATTCTAACCTTTCCATTTACTGCCTCTGGCAGACACTGTGAGACTGAACCACCCTCATTCACAGCCCAGCACAGAATGGCGTTCTGCTTATTCTGCTAGGGCACCTCCCTGTCTGCTGCAGCACTGATTGGCTCATCCAGCCTGTTTATTGCCCTGAGAGCCAATCAGGGTAAGCCCTACCCCCTACTTGATGTGAGCACCCTTCTTCCTCCCTAGTGCTTTTTTCCCGCCAACATCTTTAGTAAAATAGCACTACGCAGTGGCGTACCTCCAATAGAGGCAGACCACGCAGCTGCTATGGGGCCCCTGGGGGAAGGCGGCCCATAGTGGATGATAGGCCACAGCCACTAATTACACTTACAGCTACCTGTGAGAGGAGAATATAGGATGTGGAGAAGGACCTTTGGTGATGTCATCATCATGTGACCAGTGTAGAAAACTGGTAAAAGATCTGTGGGATGTCGCTGTGAGGGGGCGGAGCTTGTGTGTAGTGCCTGGAGGAGAGGTTAGTGGTGTCCTGGGATAATCCTAGAAAAACTGGGAGTTATAGTCCTGTCCTATTATATTCTACTCCATGTAATTTCAAATTATGCCCTAGTACAGTCTGGTAATGCTGTGAGTTGTAGTTCTGTCCTATTGTATCACCTCTCTGTAATGTATACTGATGCCCCATAATAAGTCAGGCCATACTGGGGGTTATAGTTAGATCCTTTTAAAGCTCTCACCTATAAAAACTGGATGATGCCCCTATAATAATCTAGACATGCTGGGAGTTGTAGTTCTCTCTTCTTAGGCTGGGTTCACATCACTGTTTAGTTTTCTGTTTTGCGTGCAGGACTTTTTTCTTTCTAAAATAACGGATCTCAGACGGAAATGGCTCAAACGGATGCGGAATGTGCAGAACTGATGCTTGAAATACAGGATCCTTTTTTTTCTGTTCTTCTGACGGATCAGACGTACGGAAAGCTAAATGGTGATGTGAACACAGCCGAATACTCTCTCTCTGTAATATCCAATAATAACAGCCTGGACATGCTGGGAGTTATAGTTCTCTCCACTTTTACCTCACTCTGTGTTGCCCCCGTATTTCCAATAATAACAACCTGTTGATGATGAGACCTGTAGTTCCCTTGTCACTATTGTGATGTTCTGCAGCAGCTGAGGTGTGTGTTAGGCTGTGTTCACATCTGTGCTGGTGACGTTCGGTGTTCTGCCCGGTCATAGGACCACAAAAATGAAAATCCCGATCTGGCACTTCATTGATGACCACACCTGACGGATCCGCTGACTATGATGAGATCTTCCGAGTTTCCATCTGCCAGGATATAAAATTGTGTCCAGAATTTATGACCTGACCTGTGACTGAGGCCCCAACACAGATGGGACCAAAGCCTTATATGTTCCTTAGCATAAGATTATGATGTTCTGCAGAAGTTGAGGTGTGTATTATGATGTTATGCAGCAGCTGAGGTGTGTATTATGATGTTCTGCAGCATCTGATGTGTGTATTATGATGTTCTGCAGCATCTGATGTGTGTATTATGATGTTCTGCAGCTGCTGAGGTGTGTATTATGATGATCTGCAGCAGCTGAGGTGTGTATTATGAGATTTTACAGCAGCTGAGGTGGTATTAGGAGGTTCTGAAGCAGCTGAGGTGGTATTAGGAGATTCTGCAGCAGCTGAGGTGGTATTAGGAGATTCTGCAGCAGCTGAGGTGGTATTAGGAGATTCTGCAGCAGCTGAGGTGTGTATTATGAGATTTTACAGCAGCTGAGGTGGTATTAGGAGGTTCTGAAGCAGCTGAGGTGGTATTAGGAGATTCTGCAGCAGCTGAGGTGGTATTAGGAGATTCTGCAGCAGCTGAGGTGGTATTAGGAGATTCTGCAGCAGCTGAGGTGGTATTAGGAGATTCTGCAGCAGCTGAGGTGGTATTAGGAGATTCTGCAGCAGCTGAGGTGTGTATTAGGAGGTTCTGAAGCAGCTGAGGTGGTATTAGGAGATTCTGCAGCAGCTGAGGTGTGTATTATGAGATCTTACAGCAGCTGAGGTGTGTATTAGGAGATTCTGCAGCAGTCAGACTGGATTAAATCCTTTTGTTTTCTGTGTCTGCACTTTGTAGAATGTCCCTGTCCTGTTCCTCTGACAGCACACGTCGCACTGTGACCTGACTGACTAGTCCGGACCTGACCTGATCCAGCGGCGTCACCAGTCCAGACTCTAGTCCAGCTCGGTAAAGTTTTTCCCCAGGCTCTGACTGCGCTCTGCATTGAGGAGGAGGTGAAGCAGCAGCAGGCACAGTCCATGGGGGAAGGATGACATACTATATAAGAAGTAGCAGCAGCAGGCACAGTTTATCGGGTGAGGCTAGGTAATGACTTGCGATCAGATTTTGGTATTCTGTTTCAGCCACCAGAAGAATGCCAGAATCACCAGATCCAGCATATGCCGAACACTGCTGACACCTGCCTGATCCCAGTCACAATAATGGGGTCAGTAGAGATCCCACATGCAGCGTATCTTGCCCTTTGTTTTTAAAGGAATCTGCAACGGAGGCTTCTGCTGGAACTCTGCAGCAGATGTGCACATACCCTAAGGGGTCCTATGGGTCACTCACAAGGGGCCCAATTCAGATTCTTGCCATGGGGCCCAGCGATTTCTATGTATGCCCCTGGCGCTAAGTGCTATGAGTGAGGGTGGATAGGTTTTGCAGTGTCTGACAGAAAAACAGCCTTAGGGACAGTGTACTAGGAGAATAGAGGGTGTTATATAGTAATTTTCAGGGCAATTGGAGCCAATTTGGTTCTGCCTGAACTGAACTTAAAAAAAAATTGGCAAACCTGAACTGAACCTTGAATGAACCATCTCTACTGAGGATCAAGTTAAAGATTTGAGTGATCTCATTGTGCCCCATTTCCCAAACTCTCCTGAAAGAGATCTTGTAATTGATAGAGCTCACAGGGTGCCCAAGTACCTTCCCTCCATGACTTTACAGGGTGTGTTAGCATGTCTCTCCATTTTTCATTTTTAACAATCATTGCTCAAAACAGCTGCAACAAGCTAAGCCTGGTACACTTTAAACAAATCTTCTTTATGTGCAGACCACTCCCTACACTTGCAAAAATAAGAGAATATGCTAACTATATTGAGATGTTAAGAGGAAAATTGAATATCTTGCAAATGGAGATTCCTTGTTAAATTGTCTAAAGAGGTTTTCTGACCTTTTTATACTGATGATCTGTGTAGTGCCCTGGAGCAGGGGTACTTTGAAGTCTGGGCATTTTTGGACATTTGCCTATTTTCCCTATGCAAAGTTATAAACTCCCTACCCAGAGTGTAATAATATTACAGGCTATAGCTACTAGAAATGGGTCGTTCATCCGGGGATTTATTCTGATTGCCTGATTAGAGTGAGGAAGAAATTTTTTACCCTTAAAGGGTTTCTAGCACCAGATTTTCACCTATTTAGCGATCTGCTAGTGTCTGCTATACCTAACCATGTTCATGTATTACCTTTGTCTGGAGCAGTTAAGCTTAAAAACGTTGTTTTATTGATATGCAAATGAGCCTCTAGGTGCTATGGGGGCGTCTTTTCAGCACCTAAAGGCTCCGTCTACTCACTATTTCTGTCGCCCAGCGCGTCCCCCCAGTCCGCCCCTCTCCTCTAGATTGACAGCCTACTTCTCTCTATCTCGGCCGAATTCTCGCGCCTGCGCTGTGTGCTTCTGTATTCGGCGCAGGCGCAGTGACTGTCGGACCGCTCCCTGCGCCGTGATCGGCGCAGGCGCAGTGAAGATGCCGGCGCAAGGAGCGGTCTGACAGTCACTGCGCCTGCGCCGAATACAGAAGCACACGGCGCAGGCGCGAGAATTCAGCCGAGATGGAGAGAAGTAGGCTGTCAATCTAGAGGAGAGGGGCGGGCTGGAAGGAACGCGCTGGGCGGCAGAAATAGTGAGAAGACGCCCCCATAGCACCTAGAGGCTCATTTGCATATCAATAAAACTACATTTTTAAGCTTAACCGCTCCAGACAAAGGTAATACATGAACATGGTAAGGTACAGCAGACACTAGCAGATCGCTAGTGTCAGACAGCTAAATAGGTGAAAATCTTGTGGTAGAAACCCTTTAAGTGGGGAAAATTGGCTTTTACCTCACAGTTTTTTTTTTGGCCTTCCACTGGATCAACTTGCAGGATAGCAGGCCGAACTGGATGGACAGATGTCTTTTTTTGGCCTTATAAATTATGTTACTATACTATAGGGTTAACTTGCACTGTTTAATACTGTGTAACTGCATTTTATATGTTGTGATATACAGTTGCAAGAAAAAGTATGTGAACCCTTTAGAATGATATGGATTTCTGCACAAATTGGTCATAAATTGTGATCTGATCTTCATCTAAGTCACAACAATAGACAATCACAGTCTGCTTAAACTAATAACACACAAAGAATTAAATGTTACCATGTTTTTATTGAACACACCATGTAAACATTCACAGTGCAGGTGTAAAAAGTATGTGAACCCCTAGACTAATGACATCTCCAAGAGCTAATTGGAGTGAGGTGTCAGCCAACTGGAGTCTAATCAATGAGATGAGATTGGAGGTGTTGGTTACAGCTGCCCTGCCCTATAAAAAACACACACCAGTTCTGGGTTTGCTTTTCACAAGAAGCATTGCCTGATGTGAATGATGCCTCGCACAAAAGAGCTCTCAGAAGACCTACGATTAAGAATTGTTGACTTGCATAAAACTGGAAAGGGTTATAAAAGTATCTCCAAAAGCCTGGCTGTTCATCAGTCCACGGTAAGACAAATTGTCTATAAATGGAGAAAGTTCAGCACTGCTGCTACTCTCCCTAGGAGTGGCCATTCTGTAAAGATGACTGCAAGAGCACAGCGCAGACTGCTCAATGAGGTGAAGAAGAATCCTAGAGTGTCAGCTAAAGACTTACAAAAGTCTCTGGCATATGCTAACATCCCTGTTAGCGAATCTACGATACGTAAAACATTAAACAAGAATGGATTTTATGGGAGGATACCACAGAGGAGGCCACTGCTGTCCAAAAAAAACATTGCTGCACGTTTACAGTTTGCACAAGAGCACCTGGATGTCCCACAGCAGTACTGGCAAAATATTCTGTGGACAGATGAAACCAAAGTTGAGTTGTTTGGAAGAAACACACAACACTATGTGTGGAGAAAAAGAGACACAGCACACCAACATCAAAACCTCATCACAACTGTGAAGTATGGTGGTGGGGGCATCTTGGTTTGGGGCTGCTTTGCTGCGTCAGGGCCTGGACGGATTGCTATCATTGAAGGAAAAATGAATTCCCAAGTTTATCAAGACATTTTGCAGGAGAACTTAAGGCCATCTGTCCACCAGCTGAAGCTCAACAGAAGATGGATGTTGCAACAGGACAACGACCCAAAGCATAGAAGTAAATCAACAACTGAATGGCTTAAACAGAAGAAAATACGCCTTCTGGAGTGGCCCAGTCAGAGTCCTGACCTCAACCCGATTGAGATGCTGTGGCATGACCTCAAGAAAACGATTCACAGCAGACATCCCAAGATTATTGCTAAACTGAAACAGTTCTGTAAAGAGGAATGGTCAAGAATTACTCCTGACCGTTGTGCACGTCTGATCTGCAACTACAGGAAACGTTTGGTTGAAGTTATTGCTGCCAAAGGAGGTTCAACCAGTTATTAAATCCAAGAGTTCACATACTTTTTCCACCTGCACTGTGAATGTTTACATGGTGTGTTCAATAAAAACATGGTAACATTTAATTCTGTGTGTGTTATTAGTTTAAGCAGACTGTGATTGTCTATTGTTGTGACTTAGATGAAGATCAGATCATATTTTATGACCAATTTGTGCAGAAGTCCATATAATTCCAAAGGGTTCACATACTTTT
Organism: Bufo bufo; assembly: GCF_905171765.1. Lineage (NCBI taxonomy): Eukaryota > Metazoa > Chordata > Amphibia > Anura > Bufonidae > Bufo > Bufo bufo. Next base: position 28,238,514 of record NC_053392.1, on the reverse strand, counting down.
TCTTGCAACTGTATATCCTGTTCATTTGCACTGTGTTTTCATGACACCGTGGAAAGGGTTAATGAATACTGGGAGACTTTTGGGACTTTGAATGAGAAGCTGGTAATTTTCTGCAGTTACAATATCTGGTCCATTGATCATTCACCAGGTAGTGCCTCCAAAATGAAACCCAACAACCCTTCAACAAGGATAGACAAAGGTAGATCCATCAATATTCATGAAAACCTCACATTTCACCAAAGGGTTTTGATAACTTTCAAAGACTAAATTTGATGTCTTTAGGATGACAGATATCTTCCTATAAGTAGAGATGTATTCCCTAAAATTTTCTTTGATTCTAATTGTATCAATTTGTTCATCAGATTTGACTGAAAGTGCCCCAGTTGCCATAAGAAGTTGTGTATGACACCCTGAGGTCTCCTAGGACTGTATGTACCCAAATCATGCTCTTTAATGCCAAGACTGTAATAATAATGTCAAATTGATGGAAACATACAGTACAGACCAAAAGTTTGGACACACCTTCTCATTCAAAGAGTTTTCTTTATTTTCATGACTATGAAGGCATCAAAACTATGAATTAACACATGTGGAATTATATACATAACAAACAAGTGTGAAACAACTGAAAATATGTCATATTCTAGGTTCTTCAAAGTAGCCACCTTTTGCTTTGATTACTGCTTTGCACACTCTTGGCATTCTCTTGATGAGCTTCAAGAGGTAGTCCCCTGAAATGGTCTTCCAACAGTCTTGAAGGAGTTCCCAGAGATGCTTAGCACTTGTTGGCCCTTTTGCCTTCACTCTGCGGTCCAGCTCACCCCAAACCATCTCGATTGGGTTCAGGTCCGGTGACTGTGGAAGCCAGGTCATCTGGCGCAGCACCCCATCACTCTCCTTCATGGTCAAATAGCCCTTACTTTCAAAGTTTTCCCAATTAATTTCTTAAAGTAATGATGGCCACTCGTTTTTCTTTACTTAGCTGCTTTTTTCTTGCCATAATACAAATTCTAACAGTCTATTCAGTAGGACTATCAGCTGTGTATCCACCTGACTTCTCCTCAACGCCACTGATGGTCCCAACCCTATTTATAAGGCAAGAAATCCCACTTATTAAACCTGACAGGGTACACCTGTGAAGTGAAAACCATTTCAGGGGACTACCTCTTGAAGCTCATCAAGAGAATGCCAAGAGTGTGCAAAGCAGTAATCAAAGCAAAAGGTGGCTACTTTGAAGAACCTAGAATATGACATATTTTCAGTTGTTTCACACTTGTTTGTGATGTACAGTTGCAAGAAAAAGTATGTGAACCCTTTAGAATGATATGGATTTCTGCACAAATTGGTCATAATATGTGATCTGATCTTCATCTAAGTCACAACAATAGACGATCACAGTCTGCTTAAACTAATAACACACAAATAATTAAATGTTACCATGTTTTTATTGAACACACTATGTAAACATTCACAGTGGAGGTGGAAAAAGTATGTGAACCCTTGGATTTAATAACTGGTTGAACCTCCTTTGGCAGCAATAACTTCAACCAAACGTTTCCTATAGTTGCAGATCAGACATGCACAACGGTCAGGAGTAATTCTTGACCATTCCTCTTTACAGAACTGTTTCAGTTCAGCAATCGCATTCTTGAGGTCATGCCACAGCATCTCAATTGGGTTGAGGTCAGGACTCTGACTGGGCCACTCCAGAAGGCATATTTTCTTCTGTTTAAGCCATTCTGTTGTTGATTTACTTGTATGCCTTGGGTCGTTGTCCTGTTGCAACACCCATCTTCTGTTGAGCTTCAGCTGGTGGACATATGGCCTAAAGTTCTCCTGCAAAATGTCTTGATAAACTTGGGAATTAATTTTTGCTTTGATGATAGCAATCTGTCCAGGCCCTGATGCAGCAAAGCAGCCCCAAACCATGTTCCCCCCACCACCATACTTCACAGTTGGGATGAGGTTCTGATGTTGGTGTGCTGTGCCTCTTTTTCTCCACACATAGTGTTGTGTGTTTATTCCAAACAACTCAACTTTGGTTTCATCTGTCCACAGAATATTTTGCCAGTACAGCTGTGGAACATCCAGGTCCTCTTGTGCAAACTGTAAACGTGCAGCAATGGTTTTTTTGGACAGCAGTGGCTTCCTCTGTGGTATCCTCCCACGAAATCCATTCTTGTTTAGTGTTTTACGTATCATAGATTCGCTAACAGGGATGTTAGCATATGCCAGAGACTGTTGTAAGTCTTTAGCTGACACTCTAGGATTCTTCTTCACCTCATTGAGCAGTCTGCGCTGTGCTCTTGCAGTCATCTTTACAGGATGGCCACTCCTAGGGAGAGTAGCAGCAGTGCTGAACTTTCTCCATTTATAGACAATTTGCCTTACCGTGGACTGATGATGAACAGCAAGGCTTTTGGAGATACTTTAATAACCCTTTCCAGCTTTATGCAAGTCAACAATTCTTAATCGTAGGTCTTCTGAGAGCTCTTTTGTGCGAGGCATCATTTACATCAGGCAATGCTTCTTGTGAAAAGCAAACCCAGAACTGGTGTGTGTTTTTTATAGGGCAGGGCAGCTGTAACCAACACCTCCAATCTCATCTCATTGATTGGACTCTAGTTGTCTGACACCTCACTACAATTAGCTCTTGGAGATGTCATTAGTCTAGGGGTTCACATACTTTTTCCATCTGCACTGTGAATGTTTACATGGTGTGTTCAATAAAAACATGGTAACATTTAATTCTTTGTGTGTTATTAGTTTAAGCAGACTGTGATTGTCTATTGTTGTGATTTAGATGAAGATCAGATCACATTTTATGACCAATTTGTGCAGAAATCCCTATCATTCCAAAGGGTTCACATACTTTTTCTTGCAACTGTATATAATTCCATATGTGTTAATTCATAGTTTTGATGCCTTTAGTGTGAATCTACAATTTTCATAGTCATGAAAATAAAGAAAACTCTTTGAATGAGAAGGTGTGTCCAAACTTTTGGTCTGTTCTGTATATGGCTATGGGTAAATGGATGGCAGCCGAAGGTACCAAACAGCCTGTTTAAAAACACACTGCACTGTACGATTTATGTTTTTTTTTTATAACAAAAAAAAATGACCAAAAATATTCCCTGTGGTGGTGATAAATACATACTGGTATTGGAGGAAGTGGTCCAAAAATGTTCTCTTTTTGGGGAGAAGCAACATGTTTGGCATTTGTTTAAAGAAAATTTACAGTATTTTGAAGCAATGGTTTTTACAAAAGCTGTCAAAAGCTTTTGGAGCAGTTTCAAGTTTGAAATGGTCTGCAGGGTAAGGTTCCCTACAGCAGCAGCACAGTGTGGAACAAGTTGGACAAGACAGTAGATGTGTAGCTGTGTATTGTTATAGTAATGGCAGCAGCACAGCATGGAAAAGAGGTGGACAAGGCAGGAGATGTGCGACTGTTTAGAGCAAGTATTAAAAGAAGCACAGTATGGAACATGATGGACAAGCCAGGCTATCTGCTGATTGTAGAGGTAGTAGTAGTGGCAGTAGTAGTTGCAGCTGCAGAAATGGCAGTACAGTATAGAACATGATGGACAGGCAACATCGGCAGTGCCATCATTTGAGCTGGTTATAAATAGTCATCAATGGCAGATCTATCACTGGCAGCCAGAAGTATGTGAAAATCCTCATGGATCCATGCCTCATTCATTTTCACAAATGTCTCTTTTGGTGTGACAATGCCACCTGCTATGTTTAATACCTCCTCTGTCAGCATGCTGGAGGGTGGGTAAAACGGTACACTGATGGCAAACTTGGCCACTTCCTGCCACTGGTCCACTAGGATGACCCAAAAGTCCATGGGGTCATGGATCAAAATATTTGCTGCAGGAAGGCCACAATCCAAATACAGGGTGGGCCATTTATATGGATACACCTTAATAAAATGGGAATGGTTGGTGATATTAACTTCCTGTTTGTGGCACATTAGTATATGTGAGGGGGGAAACTTTTCAAGATGGGTGGTGACCATGGCGACCATTTTGAAGTCGGACATTTTGAATCCAACTTTTGTTTTTTCAATAGGAAGAGGTTCATTTGACACATCATAATTATTGGGAATTTCACAAGAAAAACAATGGTGTGCTTGGTTTTAACGTAACTTTATTCTTTCATGAATTATTTACAAGTTTCTGACCACTTATAAAATGTGTTCAATGTGCTGCCCATTGTGTTGGATTGTCAATGCAACCCTCTTCTCCCACTCTTCACACACTGATAGCAACACCGCAGGAGAAATGCTAGCACAGGCTTCCAGTATCCGTAGTTTCAGGTGCTGCACATCTCGTATCATCTGAAGGCAATCGTCTATGCTGTGAAGATACGAGATGTGCAGCACCTAAAACTATGGATACTGGAAGCCTGTGCTAGCAGAGAAACTGATGGATCAAGGAGTGGGAGGACCCCTCAGTGACCACAGCTGCAGCTAAGTGAAGCTGATCATTGTCCAAGACCCAGATCCCGTCCAGGGAAAGGAGGATTGTTTCCAGGAAGACTGACAAGAGCTGAGGAACAAAGCTGCATACCCTGCGGGGCCTCATGTTTGCTGGGGAGACTGGTTGTTTGGTTCAGAGTTATCAGTGGATAAAGAGCAGACCCGGGTTGTTAAGATCGTGCACGTACCTCATTGCAGAGTTGGCGCCTAGAGACTGAGACCAGGCCTGTAGTTAGCTAGTTAGGGTCTCTGCTTTTTGTCAGGTCTAAAGTGTTGCTACTGTTACTATAAGGACTCTATTACTTAAAGGGACATTGCACATTTGAGAGCTGATAAACACCCCCATGAACTCAATCCAGTTCAGCATTTTGCTCAGGAGTAATAATCAGGCACGTACTACCAGAGTAGTTATGGAAGGGGGAATACTATAGAGCACAGTAAGCTTGTAAACTGTTGTGTTGCACCACAGGCTAGCCTGTACTAAGCACCTGAACAATTGCTCGTGTTTGCTTCAGGGTAATAATTGGTACGGCGAGGCAGTTTAAGTTGTGCCCGCCAGTAGGTAAATTACCGCAAAATTTCCTCTGGCATCCATCTGAGGGCGCCGTGCTGTGCAACACAGGGGTCTCAGCCTTTTGGGCTGGGTGTATGTAAGTTTATTTTATGTTCTCAGCATTTGTGGCTGTGTTTATTACCACGTGTTGGTAAAATTCTGTTTTGGCAAAAGCTGGTGTTGGAGTTGCTTTCCTCGTTCGTGAATTCGCTGTATCCTGGGGAGCCCGCGCTGGTACACGGCTTACACTTGGACAGTAGAAAATGCAGTTTGCACAGAAGCCGATCAATGGACGAGTATTGTCATTTCCTGGCCACACATTCTGCTATGGATAACTGATGATGGGATGGAGTCAGAGCAGGAGGAAGAGAGGCAGTAGCTGATGATAGTGACGGTGAAGATGACAATGTGGCTTAGCCACTAGTATGACAATGGGAATGAAAAGGACAGGGTTGCTCTCTATTTTCTCCTGTGAATCTATGATGCAGATACATGTGTTGAAGTAGAGCCATCATTCTCTCATTGGTGCCTTCATGGCCACATCTTTTCTCTGCCTGCAGAGCTTGCACAATTAGATGATTTCTCTAGCCTGCAGTGCTGTGAAAATTTCTCACATGGGAAAATTTCCCACACAGACCACCAAAACCTCAGCATGCCCTAGGTTTGACAACTTCTGACCCTACTCCAACTATAGTCGCAACATAATTTGTTCTGGAGAGAATCACAGTAGTACTGTAGTGTAAATCTGTTCCTGAATTTTGGATGTTTTGGCTATACATACATGGGCTGTACCCTTTGTCTATGCTATCCTCCTCCTCTCATGTCATCACCTCCTGGTCACCCTGATCCAGTTTCCAGGTTCTTTTCAGCAGACAATTATAATTATATTAGAGATGAGCGAGAAATTCTCCAAAATTCAGCTGATTAATCCTAATTTCACAAAGAAATTTGCTTTGTGATGAATTACTTCATCATGAAGCGCATTTCTTTGTGAGTAGCGGGCTCGATGACAGGGAGCGACAATCATACCGCCCCCCCTGTCATTGAAGACCTCATATGCCGCGTTCATCACTGATACGGTCTAAACAGTCAGAAAGACTTGAATGCAGGTTTCTGAGATCCAGACAGCACACTTGAGGCATAGATATTGGAAGACATAGGATTAACAGACAGGTAGACAGGTGATAGTGAAGACACAGATGAGTCAGGCAGGCTGGATACTTGACAGGAACACAGACGAGGCAGACGGACAGGGTAACCTTAAAGACAGACCGAACTGAAAGTGGAAGTGCTGAAACACACAGACAGGGAAGGTGCAAGGTAAATCGGAAACAGGAACAAATGAGGGATTAATGCAGGGTAGGACGGGTTCAGATCAGCATTACCAATTCCGTTATTGCTGTCAACAGGACTTTCTTTTCTGTCCTGGATGACGGAAACCAGATGGATCCTTTATGCTCTATTATGACAGATGAAAATGGAATGCCTCTAAAATTTTATGTATTGAATTCTGTCTTACAATTCCATTAATTTCCGTTATAACCATGTTATAACGGAAAGCAATAACGGAATTCATAACGCTGTTGTGAACCCGCCCTAAATCGCAGAAGCAGAAGACTTCGCAATAACTTTGCTTCTCACCAGGGAACCTAAAACTCAGGCACCCTCCACCTGGAGAGGGCACCTTAAATACTCAGGGACCACCATCCATTGGCTGGGGAAGGGCAGTGGCAGACATTACTAGAGATGAGCGAAGTTTTCAAAAATTCAATTTGATCTGAAAGTGTGTTACAAATCATCTGCTTTCCGGCCTGCAGGCAGGGCCGGCGCTTCCATAGAGGCAAGGGGTGCAATTGCCCCCGGGCCCCCGAGTCCTTAGGGGCCCCCTCGCGCCGGCCCGCAACTAACTTTAGACAGGCAGGACAGTCAGTAGGAGATGAGCGCTTCCATTGTGAAAGCGCTCATCTCCAGTCATCTGTATCGCAGTCCTCAGGACAGCGATACAGATGGCTGTGCGGCAGGGGAGGGAGAGGTGTGTCCCTTTCCCTTCCTCTGATAGGCTGCAGGCACTAGACCGGCAGCCTATCAGAGGCCGGCGCAGGTGGTGCGATGACGTCATCGCGCCGCCTGACCCCTGAGCCGTACACAGCGCGGGACACAGGCCGGAAGAGGCCTGCATCGCATCGCTGCCAAGGAGGTAAGTATAAGTGTTTTTTTTCTCTTTCTGTACAATACTGGGGGGGCGGCTGGCTATGGCTATGGCTAGTGGCACATGATGGGGGGCCGCCTATGACTACTGGCAAATGATAGGGAGGGGCCCTATGGCTACTGGCAAATGAAAGGGGGGGGCCCTATGGCTACTGGCACATGATAGGGGGGGCCGCCTATGGCTAGTGGCACATGATGGGGGGGCCGCCTATGACTACTGGCAAATGATAGGGGGGGGGCTATGGCTAGTGGCACATGATAGGGGGGGGCCCTATGGCTAGTGGCACATGATAGGGGGGGGGGCCCTATGGCTACTGGCACATGATAGGGGGGGGGCCGCCGCCTATGGCTACTGGCAAATGATAGGGGGGGCCCTATGGCTAGTGGCACATGATAGGGGGGGCCCTATGGCTACTGGCACATGATAGGGGGGGGGCCGCCTATGGCTACTGGCACATGTTGATGGGGGGCTCAGGCTACTGGCACATGATAGGGGGGCCCTATGGCTACTGGCACATGATAGGGGGGCCCTATGGCTACTGGCACATGATAGGGGGGGGCGCCTATGGCTACCGGCACATGTTGATGGGGGCTCAGGCTACTGGCACATGATTGGGGGACATCTATGGGGGCACTTCTTACTGGCACATTATTGGTGACACTATAGGGGCATCTACTGAGGCCACAAAGAACGGTTATTTTATATGGGGGGCTCTGTATAGGGGCATTTTATACTGGGACACATTGTGGTGGGTACTATGGGGAAGGGGGGAGAGGACTACTATGGGGTCATCTACGGGGGCACTGAGAAGGGGTATTTTATGCTTACAAATTATGAGGGACACTGAGGGCATCTACTGGGGCACTATATATCGGGCATTTTATACTGGTACATTATGGGGGGCACTAGGGGGGAGAGGAGCACTATGGGGGCATTTACTGGGGTCACTATATAGGGGTATTTTACATTGGCACATTATGGGAGCACTTTGGGGACATTAGCTCAACTGGGGGCATTACAAGGGGGTATTTTTTGCACATTATAAGGAGAATTATTACTACTGGGGGGGCATTATGGTGGGCTTTATTACTCCCCCATGGTATGACCCCCTAGTAGCAGCGCCAGCCTCTCCCTGCTCTGCTATCCCTCTGCCCCTTCTCCAAATCCTTATTATGAAATATTTCTCATTAGGATAAAGCACAACATCAGCTCCACGAGCCCCCGGCCAAAGTGTGGAAGTGGTGTCCGAGATCCCCAAGAGTCAGGTAACTGTAAGTGTTCATGTGAAATATGTTTATGTTATACACATATAGCCTCCACTGTGCCCCAAAATATACAGTTTCTTCTGTAAAAGTCATCAAGTGTCATTGTTTTTCGCCCCAGGGCCCCATTTCACCTAGAACCGGCCCTGCCTGCAGGGAGAGTGTATCTCGGTGCACATCACTGTGCATTGCAGACACATGGATAGCTAGTGCTTTGTGGTAGTGAAACAGTTACTGTGCGTCAGTATGACAGGCAGGTGATAGGTTAGACTGAGTTCACACTTAACACTTCACTTATTTGGTCAGTTACAGGTCAAAAACTGACCAAATAACTGAAAGGGATTCTGTCAACAGAATTAACCCTATTAAACTATCTGACATTAGCGATGTGCTAATGTCAGCAGACTCTAACTAGTCTATTCCTACTTTTATCTATGCCCCCGTTACTCCAGAAATATAACTTTTATAATATGCTAATTAGCCTCTAGGTGCAGGGGGGGGGGGGCGTTGCCCCTGCTCCTAAAGGCTCCGTTCTCCCGCCTCTGGTCATGCCCTGCTGCACTCGATTGACAGGGCCAGGCAGCCTTCACCTCCAACTGCTGGCCCTGTGCGCTGGGGAAATCTCGCACCGTTCAGTATTCGGCGCAGGCGCAGTGAGGAAGCCGGCAGCCGGCGAGCGCCCTTCACTCACTGCGCCTGCGCCAAATACTGAATGGGACGGCGCAGGCACGAGATTTACGGCAGACAGGGCCGGGAGTAGGAGACCAACGCTGCCTGGACTTGTCAATCTAGTGTAGCAGGGCGTGGCCAGAGGCAACGCCCCCATACTCCTATAGGCTAATTAGCATATTATAAAAGTTATATTTATGGAGTAATGGGGCATAGATAAAAGTAGGAATAGACTAGTTAGGTTCAGCTGACAGCACATTGCTAATGTCAGCTAGTTTAATAGGGTTAATTCTGGTGACAGAAACCCTTGAAGTGTAAACTCTTTTAACCACCTCAGCCCCCAGTGCTTGAACCCCCTTAATGACCAGACCACTTTTTACACTTCTGACCTACACTACTTTCACAGTTTATTGCTCGGTCATACAACTTACCACCCAAATGAATTTTACCTCCTTTTCTTCTCACTAATAGAGCTTTCATTTGGGGGTATTTCATTGCTGCTGACATTTTTTGTTATTAATCGAAATTAACCGAATTTTTTGCAAAGAAATAACATTTTTCACTTTCAGTTGTAATTTTTTTTTTTTAAAAAACGACATTTCTATATACATTTTTCTCAAAATTTATTGTTCTATATGTCTTTGATAAAAAAATGCAATAAATGTATATTTATTGGTTTGCGCAAAAGTTATAGCGTTTACAAACTATGGTACAAAAATGTGAATTTCCGCTTTTTGAAGCAGCTCTGACTTTCTGAGCACCTGTCATGTTTCCTGAGGTTCTACAATGCCCAGACAGTAAAAACACCCCACAATTGACCCCATTTCGGAAAGTAGACACCCTAAGGTATTCGATGATGGGCATAGTGAGTTCATAGAAGTTTTTATTTTTTGTCACAAGTTAGCGGAAAATGATGATTTTTTATTTTTTTCTTACAAAGCCTCATATTCCACTAACTTGTGACAAAAAATAAAAACTTCCATGAACTCACTATGCCCATCACAAAATACCTTGGGGTGTCTTCTTTCTAAAATGGGGTCACTTGTTGGGTAGTTATACTGCCCTGGCATTTTAGGGGACCTAAAGCGTGAGAAGAAGTCTGGAATCCAAATGCCTAAAAAATGCCCTGTGAAATCCTAAAGGTGCTCTTTAGAATTTGGGCCCCTATGGGCACCTAGGCTGCAAAAAAGTGTCACACATGTGGTATCGCCGTACTCAGAAGAAGTAGGGCAATGTGTTTTGGGGTGTATTTTTACATATACCCATGCTGGGTGAGAGAAATATCTCTCTAAAAGTCAACTTTTCCCATTTTTTTATACAAAGTTGTCATTTTAGAGAGATATTTCTCTCACCCAGCATGGGTATATGTAAAAAGACACCCCAAAACACATTGCCCAACTTCTCCTGAGTACGGCGATATCACATGTTTGACACTTTTTTGCAGCCTAGGTGCGCAAAGGGGCCCAAATTCTAAAGAGCACCTTTAGGATTTCACAGGGCATTTTTTACGCATTTGGATTCCAAATTACTCCTCACGCTTTAGGTCCCCTAAAATGCCAGGGCAGTATAAATACCCCACAAATGACCCCATTTTGGAAAGAAGACACCCCAAGGTATTCCGTGAGGGGCATGGCGAGTTCCTCGATTTTTTTTTTTTTTTTGGCACAAGTTAGCGGAAAATGATGATTTATTTATTTTTTTCTTACAAAGTCTCATATTCCACTAACTTGTGACAAAAAATTTAATTTTACATGAACTCACCATACCCCTCACGAAATACCTTGGAGTGTCTTATTTCCAAAATGGGGTCACTTGTGGGGTATTTATACTGCCCTGGCATTTTAGGGGCCCTAAAGCGTGAGAAGAAGTCTGTAATCCAAATGCGTAAAAAATGCCCTGTGAAATCGTAAAGATACTCTTTGGAATTTGGGCCCCTTTCCTAGGCTGCAAAAAAGTGTCACACATGTGGTATCGCCGTACTCAGGAGAAGTAGGGCAATGTGTTTTGGGGTGTATTTTTACATATACCCATGCTGGGTGAGAGGAATATCTCTGTAAATTGACAACTTTGTATAAAAAAAATTAAAAAGTTGTCATTTACAGAGATATTTCTCTCACCCAGCATGGGTATATGTAAAAATACACCCCAAAACACATTACTCTACTTCTCCTGAATACGGCGATACCACATGTGTGACACTTTTTTGCAGCCTAGCTGCGCAAAGGGGCCAAAATTCCAATGAGAATCTTTACGATTTCACAGGGCATTTTTTACGCATTTGGATTCCAAACTACTTCTCACGCTTTAGGTCCCCTATAGTGCCAGGGCAGTATAAATACCCCACAAGTGACCCCATTTTGGAAAGAAGACACCCCAAGGTATTCCGTGAGGGGCATGGCAAGTTCCTAGAATTTAATTTTTTTGTTAAAAGTTAGCGGAAAATGATTATTTTTTTTTTCTCTTACAAAGTCTCATATTCCACTAACTTGTGACAAAAAATAAAATTTTACATAAACTCGCCATGCCCCTCACGAAATACCTTGGGGTGTCTTCTTTCCAAAATGGGGTCACATGTGGGGTATTTATACTGCCCTGGCATTTTAGGGGCCCTAAAGCGTGAGAAGAAGTCTGGAATATAAATGTCTAAAAATTTTTACGCATTTGGATTCCGTGAGGGGTATGGTGAGTTCATGTGAGATTTAATTTTTTGTCACAAGTTAGTGGAATATGAGCCTTTGTAAGAAAAAACAATAAAAAAAAAGAGAACATCCATCTGATCACCGCGCCTGCGCACTGGCCCATAATTTTTCCCTACCCTAACCGCCGGCGAGGCTCCCGGCGCATGCGCACTCTGCTGTGAAATTTCCCTAACCCCTCGTTGTGCGCCTGCGCGGCGCTGCACACCTCCTCACGTCATGTCCGGTGCGACCGGAAGTGAAGAGGGTAGGTAAATCTCACGAAGTAGGGAAGTATAACGATACAGAGGTATGGGAAAACCCACCGGGACAAGAAAAAGTCTCCAGACTGGAGATCTCACCTTCCATGCGTCCTTTAAAGGTCGGACGGTAAATAATTGGAGATTTTCTTGTCTTTTATATGAGAACATCAGATGATGTAAGGCGTAAGCCACAATATACACTGAAGAATACACACTGAATGTGTAACGGAAATCATCTACATCATACTGGGAGCGATCCACATTACCTAGAACATCTCGTTCGTCACATAGTCTATTAAATGAATACTGTCCAAAGCCGCAAGAAAAATATTCATTCCATATATCAAACATTATCTCAACCCCAGGATATTTTAGAGGACCGGCTATGACTAAATATTCTTGTAATCCTGGAATTCTTCTTTTTTGAAGTGTGATCTGCAAACATCCTTGTAATATATTGAAAGTGATTAACTCTTCAGTAAATATAAGTGAGAGTACGATTACAACTTTCCTATGATTGAGGTCATGAGACAATATTAAGCTCAATGATGATAAGCCATATGAGCTACCAACATATATAATCACATTGCATTGAATCTTCTGTGTTTGATATAACACCTTCCTGGAGGCCATAGGTGTTTTGAAAAAGGCAGAATTACTGACAGATTCTCTATAAGCTATGCAGACTCCGCTCCGTGTTATTACATTGTAGAGCTCCATGCTGGCTCGTTGGCTGCTCTCATCGTCTACCGTCACTATTCCCACCCAGCTCCAGCCAAAATGCTTTAGTAGAAGGACAACGGCTTCATACAGAGAAGACTGTTCAGGGACTGTGCGATAGAAATAGGGGAACCGCCGCTTGTTACTGAATACAGGATCCATCGCTCCATAGCTGATCTGTAGGAAGAGAATATTGAACTGTTATATTGTATTATTTACCTAATGCAGAACCAAATGCCACCTTTACCTCCATGTGCATTGCTTATGCTTTTTACATTGTGCACACTGGTCCAATACAGTCAATTTTTTCAGCTACTGTACCTTATGTATCATTACTGACATTTAGGCAATATAAATTAGTCATTTCAGGAGCAGGAGGAGTGTGCCCACCTACTTACCCTGATACAATATGTGTCTGTAAGATGCCATGGCCATGTGCTGAGAGCCATTGCTGCTGCTTACCCTAGTCCTGGCCACTCTCCAGTGGTCTCAGGAATAAATACTTATGATTAGTGTTGAGCAAATCGAAGTATCTGAAGTGGACTTCGATCCGAATTTAAGGGAAAACTCGAATTGCGGCGAAGCCAAATTTCCTTGTGCTTCGTGGTAACTAATTGATTTTCCCTGAAATAGTGGTTAAAAAAATCATACCTCATCCTTTTGAGCGCGAAGAGGCCTCCGCGGCCATCTAGATTGAAGATCCCATGCAATCCAAATGCCCCTTATAGTTTGTCTAGATAGAAAAAAAAATACCCTTAACCTCTTCAGGACACATGACGTACCAGTACGTCATGTGTTGTTCCGATCACGCGCCAAAGACACATGATTTTGGCAAGAGCCAAGGCAATGTGGACCTGGAGCACAGCGAAGAGCAGAACCTGGTGAGCACCCCTGGCAACCGCACTCTGACAACCTGCACTAGGGTGTCAGAGGCTGCAGGACAGCGACTGGCAGCAGGGTGGCACACACTTGTGTACAGGGGTCAGGGCACACCTGCTGCTTTATATACAAACTGAAAAGACTAGCGTGGTATTAGCAGGAGGTGCTCAAACCCACATGCAGTTGTGCATATATATAGGGGAGCAAATACTGCACTTGTGGCCCGTTGCTAATGGCGATCCCCAGCAAAAATGCATACGGTGGAGGATGCCCGCAGCGAACCACAAGTACCACAATAGACATCCTACACAAGGTAGCAATTGTGTGGATGTCATAATTTAATATAACAATATAACAAAATAATAGCAAAGACAGGTGCACTCTGCGGTCTTACTAAACCCTGTAGATGTGGCCTGTAGATGGAAAACAGGCACATTTAAATTGGAGTTTATACACCTCCAGGAATCTCTAGAGATTCCTGGAGGTGTATAAACTCCAATTTAAATGTGCCTGTTTTCCATCTACACGCCACATTTAGGTGCACCTGTGAGGCCTGGGACATATCAGCCAGTCTTGAGTGGGACTCGCAGACTCCTCCCTCCTCCCACTGCAAGCATGGCCACATGCTGGAGGTAACTGGTGAGTTGTTTGTGAGTCGGCCTCATGCTCCTGTAATTTGCCCACTGGCTCCTGGTATTGCCCATACGGCTCAGGTAGGAGAGTGTTAGGTCCCGGGCTACTTGAGAAACCTTGGCGTGGTGCCCGGGCTTAGACATGTTCTACACCGTAGGACATGTTGACTAATCTCTCAATTTTAAAATCAGTTTGAGGGTTTAGTAAGACTGCAGAGTCCACCTGTCTTTGCTATTATTTTGTCACACCTGCTGCTTGACTAGGGGCCATAGATTCTGACTGGCACAGGGTGCCCAGCAGTGGCACATGGAGCCTAATAGGTGGCACAGACTGTCTAAAGGGCTATGAATGGTACAGGGTGCAGGACAGTGCCAGACTGGCAGAGGGCACAAGGCAGCATACTGTTTTATGTTGCCCTGGTGGCACAGGATTTCAGACAGTGGCTGAATGGCGCCTGGCAGTGAATAGGTGGCACTGCTCGTGTTTGGTGTGCCAACCTGCTGAGCAGCGCAGAGTGATTGGCATCACTGGGATGGTACTAGGTGGCAGACAATGGCTGGATATTATATATACATGGCCATAGTCAGACTGGCACAGGGTACGCGACCATAGTCAGACTGGCACAGGGTACATGACCATAGACTGGCACAGGGTACACGACCATAGTTAAATGTTGTATGCAATAGGTGGCTGAAAAAGGGGCGGGGAAAGGGGTGTGGTAAATGGGCGGAGTCAATGGGGCGGCAAAATTAGCTTTTGCCTAGGGTGGCAAAAATCCTTGCACCAGCTCTGCTTGATAAGTGCGGGTCCCACCTCTGGGACCCACACCTACAACGAGAATGGAGCGGGGAGAGCTGTGGCTGGAGGACCCCAAATTTCCCGGAGTCAGTCCACTACAAGCGCTGCTCCCCTGCTGCTCCTATAGAAGTGATTGGGAGCGCACTGCGCACGCACGTCTCCTGCTCCCATTTATTTCTATGGGGCAGACGGAAATAGCTGATCCAGCGCTCCGCTATTTTCAGTGGCCCCATAGAAATTAATGGAGGGCGGCTGCGCATGTGCAGTGCGCCCTCCGTTCGTTTCCCCGCTCTGTTCTCATTGAAGGAGCGGGTCCCAGAGGTGGGACCCGCACCTATCAGACAATGGGGGCATATCCTAGTGATATGCCCCATTGTCTGAGATGGCAAAACCCAGAAAAGAGACTTGCAAATATTTTCATACATTGTGTGACTGGGTACAGGCCCGAAAATGTCAGGAATATGAAAGGGTTCCGAACAAAAGACCTAGGGTCAGGACTTGTTCTCCCAGAGCCAGGATGTGAGTAGTAGCAGCCAGAAATAGTTGTAGCAGCAGTAGTAGTAGGCCGCAATTGTCCCCGGCTTCGGCACAACATTATCATTGAGGAGAAAGAGGATGCTATTGTGGATAGGATGGCTCACTCCTACTCTCAGTTGCAGCAGGATGATGTGGCAGTGACTTCAGAGTATTACACAATGCCTTGGAGCCAGGGTTCATAGCATTCCTCCTGCTCCTCCTCCTTGCAGCCACAGAGAAGGCTTTCACCGGAATCCTGTCTGTCTTCACTGCGCTGTCCTAGCGGGGTTCCTTCATTTTTTCTAAGAATTGGCAAGAAAACCCCACTATGCCCTGCATCAGATAATCAAGAGAGTCTCCCTTTTGATGACTTGTGCGAGAGCAAGCACTGTTTGGGTTGCCCAGACGAGGAGGTTCAGGAGGAGGCTGGGGACCCCAACATTGCTTTGTTGATGGTGGTAATAGTGGCACCCAAAGAATCGGTATTGGTATGGAAGCAGCATAAGTGGCAGTCAGGGCAAATAAATAGCAGGAAATGGGGAGGGGGCCCAAGGAACCCACCATGATATATCCTATTCTTATAAAAGTTGCAGGGAGGAAGAGTACTCCTCTTCCTCCTTGTCCCCTGCTCCATCAAGTGACATCCATAACAGAATGTGTGGCTATGAGAACTGTATTCTCGACCAGCAATTAGCTCGTCTACAAGCTGAACCCCCACCTGGCTAAGTTGCTGGTGGTGCAGTCGCTGCTGTACCATTTAGTGGTGCCTTGCACTCTCATGTGGCAGAGAACACAGACGGCTCCTTGCGATTCTTGCTGTGAGGCAAGGTGCACACCACAAAGGACAACTGGAGTAGCTGTTACCAGCAGGGACAGTAAATGTCCTTCACTGCCCACAGTGTCAATGTTTTTTTGCGGCAGCAGTGAGCGAGCACCCCAGCAACAAGGCCAGGTCCTTTTGACACCCCCCATAATTGTGTCAGCCTGGCTCCCAGACCAGACACTTATCCACCACCTCCTCCTCCATGGATACACTCCTGTTCCTAATAGCAACAGGGCACAGTGTCTCTCCGACTCCCCTTCCTTTCTATCACATGTGTCAAGTCAAGCATTCGGTTTTGGGGCTGATCAGCCTGGGCTAGTTTAGCTACACAGGCAAGCAGTTGCTAAAGTACATCAAGCAGCAAACATCCCACTGGGCAAGGTGGTCAGTGACAATGGCCGCAACATCATGGCTACAATGAACTTGGGGGAAATAACACATGATCCCTGCATGGCGCACATCATTAACCTAGTCATGCAATTCTAAAAAGTACAATAGCTTGCACAAGGTGCTGGCAATGTCCAGGAGACTGTCCTTTCATTTCAGCTATTCTTACGTGGTGAGGAATGCTCTCCTGGACTTGCAGCAATAGAACTGTCTGCTGCTACACCACTTAATCTACAATGTTCCAACTTGCTTGAATTCAACATTGCACATACTAGAGCCTCTGCACAAGCAGCAGAAAGCCGTGAACAATTTTGTCATGTACTAGCGGAGTTGGAAAGAACTGGCTCCTCGTGCACGCTGGCCAGAATGGCAGCTTGTATACTTTCTTGCTTCCTGCTCTGACAGGTGTATTGCTGACATCAAGCAGTCTGATGATTATTTGATTACTTGTGTACAGAGCTTGCCACAGCTTCCAGGCAAGCAGACGCCTGCCGCCAGAGTGTCTGAGAGGAAGGAACCTCTCTTCTCCCCCAGGAGAATCGCCAACCTTCAGCTGCCACACTCAGTAGAAGCCGCAGCAGCCATTTCAGTCTCCTCAACAAGATTGAGTCATTTTATCCACATGCTGCATTGGGTTGAGACAAATCAGCAAGTGGAGATCTCCTGCTTTAACACCCAGGTTCAGGCCTACCTACACTCTGCCTGTCACTGATGCATACCCTGTTACTTGACCCCATGGAATTCTTAGCAGGCCAACTGGAACGATAGCCCTAACTGGCACAGTAAGCTCTCTGTCTTCTTTCTTGCCCAGCCTCCAGAGTCATCTCGGTTTTGGGTGACAACCAAAAGGCCCATGTTGTCCTCCGCTAGTGTCAAAAATGAACCAAGCCTGGATTTGGGAGGATTTTCACACTCCTCCAGGTGAGGCTGATGAATAGATCTAGCCTTCCTGAAGGTGTCCCATCTTACCACTGTTGCCATGTGTGAACCCAGCCTTAAGGTGGCTTCTGTGGTGGCCTAAGTAAGTGGAAATGTAAATCTTAAACTCACTGGGCATCTAGAGTTATTACAGAGCAGTTGGGACATTGTATGCTGCCATACTGTCTCCATGTGTACAGTCGTGGCCAAAAGTTTTGAGAATGACACAAATATTAGTTTTCACAAAGTTTGCTGCTAAACTTTTTAGATTTGTTTCAGTTGTTTCTGTGATGTAGTGAAATATAATTACACGCACTTCATACGTTTCAAAGGCTTTTATCGACAATTACATGACATTTATGCAAAGAGTCAGTATTTGCAGTGTTGGCCCTTCATTTTCCGGACCTCTGCAATTCGACTGGGCATGCTCTCAATCAACTTCTGGGCCAGTTCCTGACTGATAGCAACCCATTCTTTCATAATCACTTCTTGGAGTTTGTCAGAATTAGTGGGTTTTTGTTTGTCCACCCGCCTCTTGAGGATTGACCACAAGTTCTCAATGGGATTAAGATCTGGGGAGTTTCCAGGCCATGGACCCAAAATGTCAACGTTTTGGTGCCGGAGCCACTTAGTTATCACTTTTGCCTTATGGCACGGTGCTCCATCGTGCTGGAAAATGCATTGTTCTTCACCAAACTGTTGTTGGATTGTTGGAAGAAGTTGCTGTTGGAGGGTGTTTTGGTACCATTCTTTATTCATGGCTGTGTTTTTGGGCAAAATTGTGAGTGAGCCTACTCCCTTGGATGAGAAGCAACCCCACACATGAATGGTCTCAGGATGCTTTACTGTTGGCATGACACAGGACTGATGATAGCGCTCACCTTTTCTTCTCCGGACAAGCCTTTTCCAGATGCCCCAAACATTTGGAAAGTGGCCTCATCAGAGAATATGACTTTGCCCCAGTCCTCAGCAGTCCATTCACCATACTTTCTGCAGAAAATCAATCTGTCCCTGATGTTTTTTTTGGAGAGAAGTGGCTTCCTTGCTGCCCTTCTTGACACCAGTCCATCTTCCAAAAGTCTTAGCCTCACTGTGCGTGCAGATGCGCTCATACCTGCCTGCTGCCAATCCTGAGCAAGCTCTGCACTGGTGGCACTCCGATCCCGCAGCTGAATCCTCTTTAGGAGACGATCCTGGCGCTTGCTGGACTTTCTTGGACGCCCTGAAGCCTTTTTAACAAGAATTGAACCTCTTTCCTTGAAGTTCTTGATGATCCTATAAATTGTTGATTGAGGTGCAATCTTAGTAGCCACAATATCCTTGCCTGTGAAGCCATATTTATGCAACGCAATGATGGCTGCACGCGTTTCTTTGCAGGTCACCATGGTTAACAATGGAAGAACAATGATTTCAAGCATCACCCTCCTTTTAACATGTCAAGTCTGCCATTTTAACCTAATCAGCCTGACATAATGATCTCCAGCCTTGTGCTCGTCAACATTCTCACCTGAGTTAAGACGATTACTGAAATGATCTCAGCAGGTCCTTTAATGACAGCAATGAAATGCAGTGGAAAGGTTT
Organism: Bufo bufo; assembly: GCF_905171765.1. Lineage (NCBI taxonomy): Eukaryota > Metazoa > Chordata > Amphibia > Anura > Bufonidae > Bufo > Bufo bufo. Next base: position 28,219,145 of record NC_053392.1, on the reverse strand, counting down.
TTTTGGGATTAAATTAATTTTCATGGCAAAGAAGGACTTTGCAATCCATCTGATCACTCTTCATAACATTCTGGAGTATATGCAAATTGCTATTATAAAAACTTAAGCAGCAACTTTTCCAATTTCCAATATTTATGTAATTCTCAAAACTTTTGGCCACGACTGTACAGTGTTGTCTTATATGTGTGATCTTATCTCTTGCTAACTGATTAATACCTGGACTAAATATGTAAAATACTGGTCCTATAGCAGAATATAAAATGGGAAGACTATTAAAACTATTGTACATTCCACCAAGGTAAAGGCAAGAGTATGTAACATAAATTAGATTTTTTTTTAAATACAGTAAGTTATAATTGAAGCGATAAAGTGATAATTTACTATTTAGAATTCTAGAGACTTGATATTTCTGTACTTATGGGCTTTCAATATGAAGGAGTCCACATAAATGAACCAACTGATCTCCAACTGATCTCCAACTTCTAAAGTCCATTTCCAATTATTATTATTTTTTTTTGAAGATTCTCTCTAATTCTTGGACCATTATAGAAGCTAACAGTGTACATTTATTAATATTACCTGAGGATAGCCATAGATTCCAGTAATCTCGGCTATGGACAGACTGGAGGAGGACGTCAAGTGTCCGATAAAAGCCACCACTTTGTTCTTCTCATCACAGCTGTAGTTTGGGATGGCTTCTTCTCGTCCTGACAGTATACTCAGTGCACTCTGTACAGCTTTATGTTCTAACACACAGGAGTCAAATATCTTGTATCCCAGAGTAATATTAGGTAAGATGTCAGATCTTCTGTTCACTTCTTCTATGGCGAACATGAAGACCAGGAGATGTCTCAGTAAATGAAGAGACTTCCTAAAAAGAATTTGCACATATGAGCTTACATTACTTGCAAATGCCAATGGTTCTCCACATTCAAAAATTATATTAGGGATTCAGGGGGTTTAGAGTGAGTGACAAGATTATTAAATGAGATATAAGATGGTGATGGTGCCTTAGAGGTGATCTCATTTACATGTATTAAGATATGTGAGGCTGAGCAAGAAAATGGCAAATAATTCATTCCTCCCAAGGACTTTACAACAAAAACATTCATTACTAGTGTCACAAACAACCTCCTCTAAGGGCATTTTCTAAGTAAACCCCTAATTCTTCAAAGTAACACTGATGGTGGGCATAGACTTTCCAGAGGAGAACACCAGGTCGCTACCTTTTCAGGTGAGTTGGCATATGAAGCAGCTGGCCCAAGCGGACCAGGGGTACCACTGCAAGGTAGCAGAGGTATAGATGTAGTCAACATGCCGAGTCATAACCAGAAGTGACAGTACATGATCAAAGGATAAGGCAGAGGCTAGGTCATGCAAGCATTGGGTCAGGGCAGGCAGCACAGGTACTGGTCAGGCAATCTGGGTCAGCAAGAGAAGAGTCGAGACGGAGCAGGCAGGGATCAGCCTGGGGCTGGAGGGACCTTTGATGCTCAGGCACCTGGGAAGAGGACTGGACCACTTATATAGGTGCAGAAGGCTGGGATTGGTCAGAATGTCAGCACAGGTCACATATGCTTAATCCTTAAATCACAGGAAGTGACGCACACTGGCCCTTAAACAAACTGAAAGGCATGCTTATACCAGGGCTGGAAGGAAACCGCGGTGTCGGAGTCCATGGAGGATGATTCCTGCAAGGGCAGCACCTGGGACCGAGGCAGTGAATAGGGAGAAAAACCCAGGACCGCGGTGGTGAATAGGGAGACACTGGCAGCTGACCACCCCGTTTCCTGCCCCACAATGTGGCTGGAGAGGACAATGATGGAGGGGCCAGGGAGGACAGTGCATACACAAACACAGAGGCCAGGACTGCGGCAGTGAGTAAGAGAACATCGGCAATCAGCAACCACCATTACAGTACCCGTCTTGAGTCCAAGACAAGAATCTCTTTATCAAGTTTGGAGCATGGATGTTCTCCTATGGCTCCCAAGATCTCTCCTCAGGACCCAAACCTTTCGAGTCAACAAGATAGTAGGTCGTCTTGCCACGCTTCTTGATATCCCTATCACTTGGCCTAAATAGGCTAATTTCCTATCTTATCCCAGATATTAAAACATAACTTTTAATAAAGCATTGATAAAACATATTTAGTAAGGATAACTCCTAATGTGAATTACTAAGTGAGCACAAACAAATGTGGTTAAAACTAGCTGGTAACCATGGTTGTTTTTGGCGCAGAGGTGCTATATTGTTTACAAACGGCAGCTGGGAGTGCACTTTCCCAATGCTGTCTCACTTTCTATAACAGAGTTGCTATACACTGTCACTCTGAGAGTCTGAAATCGCGCACATATACAATGGTGACCAGAACTTAAAACCTAACTCATGCCCCCCAACATGTTTCGCCAGCTAATCTGGCTTTATCAGGGGTAACGGGCAGAGATGAATTAAGACGCCAAAACCAGTCTTATAAAGGCTACTGCCTCATCATTGACAGCTGAATCAGCCTATGGGCACAGAGAGAACCAGTAGGTAAGTACAGTGGGATGCAAAAGTTTGGGCAACCTTGTTAATCGTCATGATTTTCCTGTATAAATCGTTGGTTGTTACGATAGAAAATGTCAGTTAAATATATCATATAGGAGACACACACAGTGATATTTGAGAAGTGAAATGAAGTTTATTGGATTTACAGAAAGTGTGCTATAATTGTTTAAACAGAATTAGGCAGGTGCATAAATTTGGGCACTGTTGTCATTTTATTGATTCCAAAACCTTTAGAACTAATTATTGGAACTCAAATTGGCTTGGTAAGCTCAGTGACTCCTGACCTACATACACAGGTGAATCTAATTATGAGAAAGAGTATTTAAGGGGGTCAATTGTAAGTTTCCCTCCTCTTTTAATTTTCTCTGAAGAGTAGCAACATGGGGGTCTCAAAACAACTCTCAAATGACCTGAAGACAAAGATTGTTCACCATCATGGTTTAGGGGAAGGATACAGAAAGCTGTCTCAGAGATTTCAGCTGTCTGTTTCCACAGTTAGGAACATATTGAGGAAATGGAAGACCACAGGCTCAGTTCAAGTTAAGGCTCGAAGTGGCAGACCAAGAAAAATCTCGGATAGACAGAAGCGACGAATGGTGAGAACAGTCAGAGTCAACCCACAGACCAGCACCAAAGACCTACAACATCATCTTGCTGCAGATGGAGTCACTGTGCATCGTTCAACCATTCGGCGCACTTTACACAAGGAGATGCTGTATGCGAGAGTGATGCAGAGGAAGCCTTTTCTCCACTTGAGGTGGGCTAAAGCACATTTGGACAAGCCAGCTTCATTTTGGAATAAGCTGCTGTGGACTGATGAAACTAAAATTGAGTTATTTGGCCATAACAAGGGGCGTTATGCATGGAGGAAAAAGAACACAGCATTCCAAGAAAAACACCTGCTACCTACAGTAAAATATGGTGGTGGTTCCATCATGCTGTGGGGCTGTGTGGCCAGTGCAGGGACTGGGAATCTTGTCAAAGTTGAGGGACGCATGGATTCCACTCAGTATCAGCAGATTCTGGAGACCAATGTCCAGGAATCAGTGACAAAGCTGAAGCTGCGCAGGCCGGGGCTGGATCTTTCAACAAGACAACGACCCTAAACACTGCTCAAAATCCACTAAGGCATTTATGCAGAGGAACAAGTACAACGTTCTGGAATGGCCATCTCAGTCCCCAGACCTGAATATAATTGAAAATCTGTGGTCTGACTTAAAGAGAGCTGTCCATGCTCGGAAGCCATCAAACCTGAATGAACTAAAGATGTTTTGTAAAGAGTAAAGGTCCAAAATACCATCAACCAGAATCCAGACTCTCATTGGAACCTACAGGAAGCGTTTAGAGGCTGTAATTTCTGCAAAAGGAGGATCTACTAAATATTGATTTCATTTCTTTTTTGTGGTGCCCAAATTTATGCACCTGCCTAATTTTGTTTAAACAATTATAGCACACTTTCTGTAAATCCAATAAACTTCATTTCACTTCTCAAATATCACTGTGTGTGTCTCCTATATGATATATTTAACTGACATTTTTTATCGTAACAACCAACGATTTATACAGGAAAATCATGACGATTAACAAGGTTGCCCAAACTTTCGCATCCCACTGTATGTGTCACTACAAAGTGGCCAATGAACATATCGCATGTCCAAATCAACCCTGCTCATATCTAACCTGATGGGTGTTCCTAGATGATGCGCTGTGCGCTGTCTAACAGCGCGAGCACTTACACTAATCCAGCACCACTTATGCCTGTTACGGCTGCACTGAAACTTAGTGCATGGCACGGCCGGCTGACTAACTGCGCATGCGTCCAAACTTAGTCTTGAGTGCTCCTCTTCTCTCTCACTGCGGCTGCGCTCAGACTTAGTGGAGCACACAGCTTCAACATCGCTGTGTGCCTGCGCAGGCACTTTGGTATAAATCACTGTGCTATAGCAAAACTTCGCCTGTGTGGACACTGTCATATTCTTGCTAAAACCAAGTGAGTGAGAATGCGCTAGAACTTTATTTGGGATGAAATTAAATTGTCTCACAGCGCCTGCGTTGGCCGCCAAAGATGTTACTGCAAGGGATATACATTATTATCAAAACCCAAACATCGTTCTTAGAAGGAAGGAACAAATAAGATGAAACTTCATCTCAGTCACCATTCCACATTAGAATAACTAACTGGCTTATATTATCATGGCCAACTTCAAGAGGTCAAAATGGGAACATTACACATGCAAAGTAAATAAGTAAACATAAACACAGTGCAACAGTGTAGCGTCTATAAAAAAAAGGATGGTGAGTGTACAAAAGTACACATAGGTGAATACATAAAGGTCACAAAAGATCATGTGACTGTAATAACATTCCACCTAGCAAAAGTTTAAAGTGACACCTAACTTACATATATCTCTGGTATTACTAATGCCTTAAATTATTTATGACAGTAAATGTCAATCTGGAGTAAGAAGTATATAAGACTATTTTTAAAAAAGCATCCTGAAGGCTCACAAAATGTCAAAAAGAAAAATCTTAATGTAATGTAAATACAGATTAGCAGGGTATCATCTACAGGGGCCTTTAGGGCTGAGGCTGTCAAAGCGGTAAATCCACCTAGTTTCTTCTTGAAGAAGGATTTTGTCCAAATCCCCTCTACGTGCTCCAAGAGACTTTCTTGTTACGCCCCAAAATTTGAGACACCTTGGGTCTCCATCATGAAAGGACCTAACATGGCATGAAATTGTCATATCAGATTTCGTGTTTATACTGCTGATATGCTGGCAGATCTGCCTGCGAAATTTTTGGGATGTCTTTCCAACATATAGTTTAGAACAAGGGCATTGGGCAATATAGATAATACCCATAGTTTGGCAGTTGATAAATTGCCTGATGTCATACTTTTTTTTCCATCTACAGGATTGATAAAATCTTTGGTCTTTTTTATAGAAGGGCGAAAACTACACCTACCACATGGGAAACTGCCCACCACATTATATCTAAGCCATGCTCTTAGGGGGAGTGACTCTATAAAAACTGTGGACCAACGAGTCTTTTAGATTTTTACCTCTACGGTAGGTAATGCTGGGTTTAGAGGTCAACACCTTCCTGAGATCATTGTCAGCTGTTAAAACGTGCCAATGCACTCCCAGCTGCCGTTTGTAAATAATATAGCACCTCTGCGCCAAAAACAACCATGGTTACCAGCTAGTTTTAACCACATTTGTTAGTGCTCACTTAGCAATTCACATTAGGAGTTATCTTTACTAGATCTGTTTTATCAATGAGTTATTAAAAGTTATGTTTTAATATCTAGGATAAGATAGGAAACTAGCCTATTTAGGCCAAGTGATAGTGATTTTTGGAAATTCCTTTCCCAGATACGTGTCTCCATCAGTTTTGGCTTCTTGATATCCCGGATGTCCTTGGCTTCAAATACATTATTAGAATCACCAGTCATCGGATTTGGAGTGGATGGAACAGCAGAAAAACTATTTAGAATTACTGGTTTCAGCAAGGACACATGAAAGGAGTTGGGAATCCACAGAGAGAGAGGCAGATGTAGCTTATAGGTAACCTCATTGATACTCTTCAACACCTCAAAAGGTCCCAGAAACCTAGGGGAGAATTTGAAACTAGGGACCTTTTTAATTGAATATTTTTAGAGCCATACCTTCTCCTGATGAACAGTTTTTTTTTTTTTGTCTTCATTTACTTTCATATGGGTGGGAACAGGAAGAGGGATACGAGGATGTTGTCCATAAACGAGAAAGAAAGGTGAGGATCCAGTGGACTCATTAGAGTGGTTATTATAGGGAAAATCTGCCCAAGGAAGCAGCTGTACCCAGTTGTAACGTTGGGCAGAGACAAATTGCCTGAGATAGTTCTCTAGTATCTGATTGACCCGCTCTACCCACCCATTACTCTGGGGATGATATCCAGAAGAAAAGTCCAATTCTATCTCGAGCAGCCGACGAAGAGCTCTCCAGAGCATAGAGATAAACTGGACTCCACGATCAGAGACTATGTGTAAAGGCAGACTATGTGCTCTACCATACAGTTATTCCTCTTGGCAGGGGAGAAGAGCTTAGAAAAAATGCAGATGAATATCTTAAAACATATCTAAAAAGGCCTTAAAACCTTTCTGTATTAAAACTGCATGGGCTCCTACAGAGGAAGCATCTGCTTCTAAAAAGAATTGTCTGGAGACATCAGGATGGTGAAGAACATGAGCAGAGGCAAAGGATTTCTTTAATTGGATGAAAGTGGCTTCAGCCTCTGGAGTCCAAGCCCTGGCATTCACCCCTTTCTTAGTAAGAACAGAAATCGGGAATGTAAGGGATGAAAAACTAGGAATGAACTGGCCATAAAAATTAGAAGACCCCTCAAAACTGCTGTATGGTGCAAAGACCCTAAGGGTGTGGCCAGTTCACTACTGCATTCAGCTTTTCATCTGCAACCCTGTATTGGAGATGATGTACCCCAGGAACAGCAGAGAAGACTTCTCAAAGATGCATTTCTCGAGTTTGGCATCTAACTGTATATGCCTTCGGTGAAAGATTATATCCACAGAGTAGATTAGAATATCCTCCAGGTAAACTATCACACAGACCTAGAGCATGTCCCGGAAAATGTAATTAGCGAACTTTGGAAAAACCATGGTAGCATTGCACAGACCAAAGAGCATGGCGAGATATTCGTAGTCACGGGTGTTGAAAGTGGTCTTATAGAAACATAGAATGTGTCGGCAGATAAGAACCATTTGGCCCATCTAGTCTGCCCAATATACTGAATACTATGGATAGCCCCTGGCCCTATCTTATATGAAGGATGGCCTTATGCCTATCCCATGCATGCTTAAACTCCTTCGCTGTATTTGCAGCTACCGCTGAAGGCTATTCCATGCATCCACTACTCTCTCAGTAAAGTAATACTTCCTGATATTACTTTTAAACCTTTGCCCCTCTAATTTAAAACTATGTCCTCTTGTAGCAGTTTTTCTTATTTTAAATATTCTCTCCTCTTTTACCTTGTTGATTCCCTTTATGTATTTAAAAGTTTCTATCATATCCCCTCTGTCTCGTCTTTCTTCCAAGCTATACATGTTAAGGTCCTTTAATCTTTCCTGGTAAGTTTTGTCCTGCAATCCATGTACCAGTTTAGTAGCTCTTCTCTGAACTCTCTCCAAAGTATCAATATCCTTCTGGAGATATGGTCTCCAGTACTGAGCACAATACTCCAAATGAGGTCTCACTAGTGCTCTGTAGAGCGGCATGAGCACCTCCCTCTTTCTACTGGTAATTTCTCTCCCTATACACCCAATCATTCTGCTAGCATTTCCTGCTACTCTATAACATTGTCTGCCTACCTTTAAGTCTTCTGAAATAATGACCCCTAAATCCCTTTCCTCAGATACTGAGGTTAGGACTGTATCACTGATTTTATATTCTGCTCTTGGGTTTTTACGCCCCAGGTGCATTATCTTGCACTTATCAACATTAAATTTTAGTTGCCATATTTTTGACCATTCCTCTAGTTTTCCTAAATCCTTTTCCATTTGGTGTATCCCTCCAGGAACATCAACCCTGTTACAAATCTTTGTGTCATCAGCAAAAAGACACACCTTACCATCGAGGCCTTCTGCAATTTCGCTGATAAAGATATTAAACAATATGGGTCCCAGAACAGATCCCTGAGGTACCCCACTGGTAACAAGACCTTGGTCTGAATATACTCCATTGACTACAACCCTCTGTTGCCTGTCCCTCAGCCACTGCCTAATCCATTCAACAATATGGGAGTCCAAGCCCAAAGACTGCAATTTATTGATAAGCCTTCTATGTGGGACAGTATCAAAAGCCTTACTAAAGTCTAGATAAGCGATGTCTACTGCACCTCCTCCATCTATTATTTTAGTCACCCAATCAAAAAAATCAATAAGATTAGTTTGACATGATCTCCCTGAAGTAAACCCATGCTGTTTTTCATCTTTCAATCCATGGGATTTTAGATGTTCCACAAGCCTCTCCTTAAGTATGGTTTCCATTAATTTCCCCACTATTGATGTCAGGCTTACTGGCCTATAGTTGCCCGATTCCTCCCTACTACCTTTCTTGTGAATGGGCACAACATTTGCTAATTTCCAATCTTCTGGGACGACTCCTGTTGCCAGTGACTGGTTAAATAAATCTGTTAATGGTTTTGCTAGTTCACCGCTGAGCTCTCTTAATAGCTTTGGGTGTATCCCATCAGGCCCTTGTGACTTATTTGTATTAATTTTAGACAGCTGACTTAGAACCTCTTCCTCTGTAAAAACACATGCATCAAAAGATTCATTAGTCTTCTTTCCTAACTGAGGTCCTTTTCCTTCATTTTCCTTTGTAAAAACTGAACAGAAGTATTCATTGAGGCAGTCAGCTAGTTCTTTATCTTCTTCCATATACCTTCCTTCTTTTGTTTTTAATTTGGTAATTCCTTGTTTTAGTTTCCTTTTTTCATTTATGTATCTGAAGAATGCCTTATCGCCTTTTTTCCCTGACTGAGCTAATTTCTCTTCTGCCTGTGCTTTAGAAGCTCTTATAACTTGTTTGGCCTCTCTCTGCCTAATCTTATAAATTTGCCTTTCATCCTCGTTTTTTTTTTTTTTTATAATAAAGCCTAATGCAATTTTCTGTTGCCTTCAATAGTGCCACTTTTAAGTAGTCCCATTTCTCCTGGACTCCAATGAAACTGTTCCAATCTGATAGGGACTCGTATACCACTAATCTAATTTTAGAAAAGTCTGTTTTTCTAAAATCTAAAACTTTTGTTTTTGTGTGGTGTGACTCAGTCACTGTTACTTATAGTAAACCACACTGACTGGTGATCACTAGATCCCAAGCTTTCCCCTACAGTAATATCATATACCAAATTCCCATTTGTGAATACCAAATCTAAAATGGCCTCCTTCCGGGTTGGCTTCTCAACTACTTGCTGTAGAGATAATCCCAGTAGGGAATTTATAATATCTGTACTCTTGGCAGAACTAGCTATTTTGGTTTTCCAGTTTACATCTGGAAGATTGAAGTCTCCCATAATGATAACTTTCCCCTTCAATGTCATTTTAGCTATTTCCTCAACTAGTAGATCATCTAATTCTTTGACTTGGCTAGGTGGTCTATATATCACACCTACACGAGTCTTTCACTTGTCGCTCTCACAAATGCAAATCTGATTGTATGCTCTGCACAGGTCAATTTAGTTGAGACCTTAACTCCCCGGATCCTGTTGGAAAGTTCATAAATTAGTGGTATAGGGTAAAGGGTAATAGTTTTTGACAGTGACTTTATTCAGCCTCGATAACCGATATAGGGTTGTAAGGAACTATCTTTCTTTTGTACAAAGAAGAACCCAGCACCAGCGGGTGATGCAGATTTCCGGCTAAACCCCCTCTCGAGATTATTCTTGATGTATTCTGACATTTTTTGGGTCTCGGGGAGCGAGAGTTGGTAGACTCGACTGCGAGGAGGAGTGAAACCGGGCAAAAGGTCTATTGGACAATCATAAGATCAGTGGAAAGGTAGCATATCGGCCGCCTCCTTACTTAAGATGTCTGCAAAGTTGAGATACTGAGATACAGTGGAAGACCTGGCAGATCTTCAGGCACAACAGGCAAGGACACAGGTCGAAGTTCAGATAAAAAGGTAGACTGACTTGAGGATCCTCAGCGTAGGATTTAAGGAGTGCCAGTCCAGGACTGGAGTATGCTAACACAGTCAGGGAAGACCACAGATAACAGGATTCACAGAGGCTGGCAACACATAAAAGGAGATGTTCTCCAAAACCCCTATTTGCATCTTGAGGGGCTCGGTGACAAAAATCACAGGTCTGGGAAGTGGCACCCCATTTATGGACTTTTCTTGGCAGAAGCTAGGGAGCCAGTACTGATGAACTGGAGCCTGCTAAATGAAGTTACCAGCTGACCCAGAGTTCAAGAATGCAGGCATATACAAAGTAACTCCCTCATAGGAGAGGGTGACTGGAACAGCAAATTTTGGAGAGGACTTAACTTTGTCCAGGACCACCTGCTCCTAAATACTGACATTTTCCAGCCTCTGTGGGCAATTCTGTACAATACAAGCAAAGGTTCTCTCCTCTGTGGCGTTGACATTCCTGATCAGACAACCTAAGGTGTTCTACTTGCCTGGGCTCTTCAGGTAGAGAGGACACTGGAGGAACGACTGGCCTCTGGAATGATGGTGCCAGATGGGGTGGTCTTCTGGTGCATGCAACCTCCTTTGAATGCTCCTTGAACCACATATAAATTCTTGTGGCCAAGGAGATCAGTTCATTTAGAGTTGACAGACAGTCGCAACCAGCTAATTTATCCTTGATCCAGTCAGAAAGGCCCTCCGAAAACACCACCAGTTGAGCATCATTGTTGCAAGTTCTGCAGCCAGGGTGCAGAACTGGATGGCATATTGGCCCACAGTTAGAGAGCCTTGGAGTAGATGTAGCAGGGCAGAGGCAGCAGAGGAAGTGTGGCCTGGATCCTCAAAAACCAGTAAGAATTTAGCCAGGAAAGTCTTCAGATTAGTAGTCTCCGGACCTTCACTTTCCCAAATAGTATTTGCCCAAACAAAAGCCTCACCAGACAATAAAGACACAATGAAGGCAACCTTGGGCCACTCAGTAGGGAACTTGCGCCTGTGCAGCTCGAACTGGATCAAGCACTGGTTCAAGGAGCCACAACATGTTTTAGAGTCTCCATCATAATGTGGCGGCAGAGGAAGTTGAACGCCAGTAGCAGTCCACTCCAGGCTCACAGGAACAGGAACTGCAGGGGTAGCCACAACTGGTGACACTGTGGTAGCTGGAGAGGAGATGGCATCCAGGTGGGCAGTGATATTATGCATGAAGTGCATCAGGACGTCCTGTCATTCGCTCTGACATCTTAAATAGCAATTCCTGTACATCAGGCTTGGGATGACCATGGCCTGGGTGTACTGTCACTAACCAGCGAGTGTGGACCCACCTTGCCAAGTGACCAACCTCCTCCAAGGGCATTGTCTAAGTGAACCCCTCATTCTTCACAGTACCCCTGATGAACCAGTGGGTACCAGTGCAAGGTACCAGAGGTACGGACATAGTGAACATGCCCAGTCGTAACCAGGAGAGACAGTGTGGGACCAAAGGATGAGGCAGAGGTAAAGTTGTGCAAGCAATGAGTCAGGGCAGGCTTCACAGGTACAGGTCAGGCAATGCGGGTCAGCAAGCAGGCAACTCGGGGCTGGATGGAAATAGTGGTTGCACTGTCTGGGAAGGACAGAGCCTGCAAGGACAGAGCCCGGGACTGCGGCATTGAATAGGGAGACACCGGAAATTGACCACCGCTACTACATGCCCTGCAATGTGTCTGGACACGGACAATGACGGAGATGGCCAGGGAGGAGAGTGCTCGCTGGAACATGGAGCCCCGGGACTACTCTAAGCTCTAGAACACAATGACAGCAATAGTAAATCATACATAGTTACACTGACATACAAAGCTATGGGTAAACGCATGTTTGATGGGGTTAATAAATAGCATGTTTAAAAACGCATGTAACATCTGCTATGCTTTTTCATATTTCAAAGCTTCCAAAAATTGTCCCTTATCGGGTCAGATGGGATTTAAACACACACGGTGTTATGGGGGAAAAAATGGATTGTTAGCGGACCAAGAGTCCAAAAATTATGCTCAGAATGCCTGCCCATACCACACACAAGTGTTAATTATAAAAAAAAATGGCTGGTTGTGAACAAGCCAATAAAAATTCTCCTTTTAATTGTGATCAGCAGCAGTGCAGTGTGGATGTGGAAAGGGTAGAGCAATAGAGACACGTGGCCGCAATAGTAGCGGCAGCAGAAGCAGCTTAGCATTGAACATACCTTACAAGGCAGCAGATTAGCTGTCTATGGGTGGTAGTAATAGTAGATGTAGTAGTGTCAGATATGTAACATTAATAATGGTGGCATTAGGAGATTAGCAGTGAGGAGTAGCAGCTGAGGCTGTTGTGACAGCAGCAGTCATACAGTACATGTTGCAGGCAGGCAGCAGCAGCCGAACAGAACATGATGGTAGGCTGGCAACAGTAGTGGCATGAAGGAGGCAGTGGCATGACGGAGGCAGCAGCAGCAGTTGTATGAAACATGTGTAACGCCCCACATTTAAGTAATGCCCCAGAGTGGCATTACCACTTCTGCACCTCACTGCTATCTCTAATAGTCTAATATCATGTCATCTGTGTATTTATTCCAAGTCCTTCATAATGTGCGTTTCCTATTTTGCAATGGTTATGTTCAAATGCATTATGCCTGGTTCACCAGCAGGTGACAGCAATTATGGCAGAGCTACACTTAGAGAGAATGGAGCTTTCCATTCCATTCTAAGACCCCCCTCTGTGGTGTGGTGGGCGTTTCCCACTTGCCGCAGGAAGGGTGGAAACTAGTTCTAGTCAGTCTAGAAAGGAAGCAGGTGCACGTCCCTGCTGGACATGCCTTGCGTAAGCCAGCTGGAGTACTTTCAGCTCAGCTGGATATGGAGGCAGAAGCTTAGAGCCTCAGGTGCCAGAAAAGAGAGACTCCCTGGTATAGCATAATTCTGGATCAGACTACAAAGTAAAGTTGCAGCACCCAGATAAAGCTAAATTATACAGCTATCCTGTCAGCACAGCAGCAGAGCCAGAGTACAGATGTACTAGAGAGGAGTTTGCCTGCCAGTTTAATGCTAAAGCCTGCTGGAACCAATACAAAGCCTGTAAATCATTTGGAGAAACGTCTATTGGTAGTAAAGCTGTTATTGAACTTCATCATAAGGTCTGGACTCAATTTATTCTTCATCCCACCATTCAACAACCCCTCTTTTCATTGCTTCAAAGCCAACACCTGGGCTCCAGCGTATCCAGGTAGGAGCATTGTGACATGTGCATCAACATTCATAATATCACTTAAAGGGGCCCTGTGTCCTTGTTGCTTCACCGCAACTGGCATCACGAAAACAATTACTTTTTTCCTCTTAAAGGACCTAGGGGGAGGCGCCCGTTGCACATGTTGGTAGGCAAGCAGCAACAGTGACATTATAGTGGCAGTGTAATGATGAAGGCAGCAGCATCAGCCTTATGGAACATGTTGGTAGGCAAGCAGCAGCAGTGACATGTTTGAAGCAGCCGCAGTAGCTGTATGGAATATGATGGTAGACAAGCAACATGATGGTAGGTAGAAAGGCTGGCAGACAGAAACAGTGGCAAGATGGGGCACCATCAGCAAGGCCAGCTCTGTTCATCAGCCTCACCCAGAGGAGTGTGAAAATCCTCTCGTTCCAGGCTTGGTTCATTTTGACAAAAGCGACATTTTGGGCACTTCCTCTGTTTGGGTGTCACTATGCCCCTTGTCTCTGAGATGACACTAGAAACTGGGTAAGAAAGTGTACTGTGCCAGTTTGGGCCACTGTTCAATTCTGCCTGCTCAGAAAACCATGAGGTCAGGTAACAGGGTATATGGCGTACACAGGCCAGAGTGTAGGTAGGTCTGAACCTGGGCATTGTAGCGAGAGATCTTGGCTTGCTGACAGGGCCGGTGCAAGGATTTTTGCCAACACAAGCAAAGCTCAACTGGCCCTGGTCCCGTCTGCAGAAGCTGGCTTCTCCTCTGTGTGGTCCTGGTATCTTCTCTCTGCTTAAGACAATCGCTGGTTTGAGGACCGTATTTTTTGCCCTCTAAGACGCACCTCAGGTCAGACAAGCAATCAGACCCCCAATGTTAATAAAACCTCAGATTAGACCCCCAATTCCTCAGATCAAACCCCCATGTCAGACATCAGCCCCCATCTATCAGCCCCCCATGTCAGCCATCAGGCCCCCATGTCAGACATTAGCCCCCCATGTCAGCCATCAGGCCCCCATGTCAGACATTAGCCCCCCATGTCAGCCGTCAGCCCCCATCCATCAGCCCCTCATGTAAGCCATCAAGCCCCCATGTAAGCCATCATGCCCCCATGTAAGCCATCAGCCCCCATGTCACATTTCTCCCCCTCCATGTCAAATCACCCCTCCATGTCACATTTCTTCCCCTCCATCACATCACCCTCATGTCACATTTCTCCGCCCATGTCAGATTTCTCCCCCTCCATGTCACATTTCACCCCCTCAATGTCACATTTCTCCCCCTCAAGGCCTCAATGGCACATTTTTCCCCCTCCATGTCAAATCACCTATGTCACATCAGCCCTTCATGTCACATTTCTCCCCCTCCTTGTCACATTTCACCCCCTCAATGTCACATTTCTCCCCCTCCAAACCATGTCACATCATGATCACATAATTACCCCCTATTGTGTCACATTTCAGTCCCCTCCCATGGCACATCATCCCCCCCCCCCCCCGGCCGGACCTGGTCCCATCCCCATGTCACAGACTACAGACATTGTCTCCCACCTCCCATCATGTCACAGTCACCACCCCCCCCTCCATTTATGATTGTTGTTTGTGTAATAATTTTTTAAAAACACATTTATGCCGTGCACTCTGGCGCTAGTGCGCTCATCACCTACCCACCTATCCTGCTGCTACGGCAATCTGGCTGTGTGTGAGTCAGACTCACAGACACAGTCAGCTCCAGTCCCTGCTGCCGCCCGCCACTCGCCAGTCACACCCCCTGGTCTGACCCCGTGACCGTGTTGCCGTGCTGTGGGCCCGTGCCGCTCTGTGAGTGAGGGCCGGGACCGCACGGCGCACGCAGGCTGGGGCGGGCGGCCGGCGGCGCTGCGGCGCAACTCACAAGTAAATGTTTTTTTTTTTTAAAAAGGTTCATTTTTCCGCCCTCTCCCAGGGTGCACCCTTAGGCAGCCGATTGGTCTGCCTTATGGTAGCGCCGGCCCTGCTTGCTGATATACCTCAGCCTGTCGCAGCAAGTGAAAAAACTGCTCCATCTTATAGGTGGAGACTGAACTGGCTGCTACTGCTACTGTGGCTTCTGCTTTTTTTGGTGACAGTAAGTGGGTGACTCTGCGGGGGGGGGCTGTAGAGGGACATCCGTTTTAGACAAATTGGCAGCAGGTGACAGCTCTCCAAAAGCTGCATACAATGTTTCCTGGTAATGTAATCTGGATGCCCTTTCGGAGGGAATAAAACATTCCCCCATTTGCTTTGATAGCGAGGGTCTAAATGTGAGAGGGGTGAGATCGTTCATGCTGCAGTTGTCCCTGCTGAACAACTTTGTGGTCTCTTCGAAAGGCTTCAGCACCCGACAGGCGTCTCAGATGATCTGCCATGCCAGGCTACTGTTTCCAAAAATCATTGCTAGAGTTGAGCGGACGCCTGGATATTTGGGTTTGACGGGTTCGGCCGAACTTCACAAAAAAGTTCAGGACCCGAACTTGACCCCGAACCCCATGGAAGTCAATGGCGACCCGAACTTTGGAGCACTAAAATGGCTCTAAAAAACAGTCATGGAAAGGGCAAATGGGATCAAAATTTGGTTAAGAGCATGGCAAGTGCTCTGCAAGCAAATGTGGATAGGGATATGACTTAAAATAACATAAAATACGCAAAAATTTAAAATAATAATCTTGATCTAAGAGGACGAGGTCCATATAGAGTAGGAGGTTGAGGAGGTGGTGGATGTGGCGGTGTAGGTGGAGGAGATAGCCAACACTGGTTTTTGTTTTTAATTTTTAATTTTTTTGGGGGGGGTTTAAATTGGGGTACACCCCAAAACATTCCAAACATTGGGAAATATAACCTGTGATAACCCCCTCCAGCCATGCTAAACAAATGTTCAGACAATACACTGGCTGCAGGGCAGGCCAGCACCTCCAAGGCGTAAAGGGCAAGCTCAGGCCATGTGCCCAATTTGGAGACCCAGATGTTGAAGGGGGCAGACCCATCAGTCAGTAGGTGTAGGCGTGTGCACACATACTGCTCCACCATGTCGCACGTCCCCGTCATGTTCATGATCCAATTGGATATCTGGTCTATCAACTTTCGATGTTCTTTTCTGCGTCTACCATGTTGATCAGGGTTAGCGGCGAATCAGGGTTCCACGCCGGAGAGGGAGCGTGAGAAAGGGAGACCACATCCAAGGGAGGTCAATGGCTGCAATGTGATCAAGCTGAAATGTGGGACAAATTATTGAAGCCAAAGCTTCCAAGTAAAGGAGGGGGCGCGCAGCAATTACCCACTCCCTACTCAGGGAGGTAGTGACGATAAATAACAATACAGGACTCTTAAGATGCCCTGTTATTGGAATGATTAATAAAAAATTATAGGGAATGTCACTGGGGTATTTTGGATTTGTAAACGTTAGAAAGGAGAGGCCCTGCTGCCGCTTTAATGACTCTAGATAACTTCTGCCTGATCGCACGTCCCCGTGACGTCCACCATCCATTTGGATATCTTCTCTATCAACTTTCGATGTTCTTTTCTGCGCCTACCATGTTGATCACGATTAACGGTGAATCAGGGTTCCACGCCGGAGAGGAAGCGTGAGAAAGAGATACCACATCCAAGGGAGGTCAATGGATCCATTGTGATCGAGCGGAAATGTGGGACAAGTTGTTAAAGTTGAAGCATAGAATGAAAGGAGGGGGAGCACGTCAATTAAAGACTAATTTTTGAAATTTAATTCCCTGTCACCTATGCAGAGCAGGGGTTTTTCATCGCCAAAAATGGGTTAATGCCACCCACCAATGGAACAGATGATTTTTAAAAATTTTGGTAAAATATCACCCAAGAATGTAACAGACGAATTACTGAAATGTATTTCCTTGTCCACTAGTAGAGCAGGGGTATATCACAGCCAAAAATTGGTGAATGTCACCCGACAATGTAACAGAAAAATTAGTGAAATTTATTAACCTGTCTACTAGGTAGAGCAGGGGTATATCACAGCCAAAAATTGGTGAAATTCACCCGAAAATGTAAGAGACAAACTATTGAAATGACATAAAATAAAATATGTACAAATTAATGTATGAGGTGGAGGTACATATGGAGTAGGAGGTTGAGGAGGCGGTGGACGTAGCGGTGTAGGTGGAAGCGGCGGTGGAGGAGGACAAGGTAGCCAACACTGGTTTTTGTTTTTGAATTTTTTTTAAAATTAGGGTACACCCCAAAAGAGTGGGAAATAGCAAAAATACAACAATTAGCAATTGCACTGTAGTATAACAATGGCTGGGTAAGGCCGGTATACATGTCTATTCTGCACAAGGTACAGACAAGTCCTGTGGGATCCATGCCTGGTTCATTTTAATGAACGTGAGCTTGTCCACATTGGCTGTGGACAGACGGCTGCGCTTGTCTGTGATAATGCCCCCTGCCGTGCTAAACACACGTTCAGACAATACACTGGCTGCAGGGCAGGCCAGGAGCTCCAAGGCGTAAAGGGCAAGCTCAGGCCATGTGCCCAATTTGGAGACCCAGAAGTTGAAGGAGGCAGACCCATCATTCTATACGTGTAGGCGTGTGCACACATACTGCTCCACCATGTTGCGAGACTGCAGCAAAGAGCTGGCTTTGGTGTGCTCGGTCCCTTGCTGCGTTGGGCAGTAGCAGGCATACTGTCTAGGGGATTGCCGCTCCGCTTTTGCACCCTGCTCCCTCTTCTGCTGTGCTGGTGGCTCTGTGCGACCACAGCCTCTTCCTCCGAACTAGACAGGTCACTCGCATGACCTTGATTCCATGTGGGGTCGAGGACCTCATCGTCCTCCACATCATCTTCCACCCAGTCTTCACCCCTGCCCTCCTTGTCGGTCTGCACACTGCAGAAAGCCACAGCAGTTGGCACCTGTGTTTCGTCATCATCCGAGACGTGCTGCGGTGGTCCTCCCATGTACTCATCTTGAAACATAAGTGGTTGGGCATCGGTGCACTCAATCTCTTCCACTTCTGGGGCAGGGCTATGTGGATGGCCCTGGGAAACCCTGCTAGCAGAGTCATCAAAAAGCAGAAGAGACTGCTGCATGTCTTGGGGCTCAGACTGCTTTGCTGATTTGCAAGGGTTGAGGTGAAAGAATGATGGACATCGGCTGCAGGTGCCAACTCTGATCTTTCAGCAGGAGACTGGGTGGGAGACAATGTGAAGGAACTGGAGGCACTGTCAGAAACCCAATCTACTATCGCCTGTACTTGTTCTGGCCTCACCATTCGTAGAGCCGCATTAGGCCCGACCAAATTACGCTGAAGGTTCTGTCGCCTACTCGCACCTGAGGAAAGTCTTTCACTTGTGCGTGTAGCTGGCACAGATCGATCACGTCTTCTCCCTGCAACAGGACCTCCACCAGCAGCACCACGACCGGTTCCACGTCCCTTATTTGACGCTCTCCTCATTCTCCGCAAATTTAGGATCTTGCCCAAAATGGGTGCTTTTTTTATAACAGAATATAACAGCAGTATCTAACGCGTGTATTTCACACTGACAGATGCAGCAAAGGCCGAAAATTTAGTTTTTTGCCCAAAATGGGTGTTTTTTTAATAACAGAATATTATGGCAGTATTTAAATCTTGTATTTCACACTGACAAATGCTGAAAAGGCCCCAGATGTTGGGTATTGCCAAGAATGGGTGTTTTTGTTTAAACCTAGAACATTATTGCAATATTTTAAGCTTGTATTTCACACTGACAAATGCTGAAAAGGCCCCAGATGTAGGGTATTGCCAAGAATATATATTTTTTTAAACCCAGAAAATTATTGAATTATTTCAAGCTTGTCTTTCACACTGACAAATGCTACAAAGGCCTCAAATTTAGTATTTTGCCCAAAATGGGTGTTTTCTTAAACCAAGAATATTATTGCAGTATTTCAAGCTTGTATTTCACACTAACAAATGCAGCATAGGCCACAGATGTAGGCATGGCTGTGATGGCTTCTAAGGGCACACAAGTTAAATGCTTGTTGATTGGCTGCTCTGCAGCCTTTCAAAAAGCGCCATTAACTTGCCGGCTCGGGTCCGAGGTCCAAAAATCCTAAAGTTCGGTACGAACCCGAACTTTACAGTTCGGGTTCGCTCAACGCTAATCATTGCATGACTAGGTTAGTGATGTGCGCAATGCAGGGAGCATGTGTTATTTCCCCCAGGTTCAAGGTAGCCACAATGTTGCACCCATTGTTACGGACTTGCCTTGTTGGAGTCGGTGGGGTAACACCCAGCGGATGTACTTTAGCAAATGTTCACCTATGTGGCTACTCTCACCTAGGCCAATTAGCTCCAACACTGCATAGCAACGCTTGATTTGACACGTGATGCAGAAGGAGGGGAAGTGGCCTTGGCTGTTCTTTGTACGTCACCTCTGCTCTTTATTGCTGCCACCACCTTCCTCCTCTGATGTTGGCTCCGGCTTAGCACCACTATCCAGCTCCCAGGTACTGTCCAATAGTGTTGGACGAACATCGACTGGGACGATTCGCGAACGCGCGTTCGCGATCAAATGTTCGCAAACAGCGTGTTCGCGATCAAATGTTCGTGAACCGCGCATCCGCGGCGGGCCACATTGACTTTAATAGCAGGCTATATTGGTCATATTTGCAGCCACCAAATACTTACTAGAAGTGCACAAATAGTCCCACAACATGGACAGTGACATACTAGAGGGGGATCATTGGCAAAAATTCCCACAAAAAATGCTTATTTTAATCAGGGTACATTTTTATGCGTCTTAAAGCAAAACTATCAAAAATGTGCCCTGCTAGAGCCTAGAAAAACTTTATTTTAGGCCACGGGAATACAGGCCCCAAGAATTGGGCATTCACCTGACAGAAAAGAACAAGTGATTATGTGGCTGGAGATACATTAGGTGGTCACTGGCAAAACATTTTAATGTAGGCCACTGGAGTACAAGCCCCAAAAATTAGGCATTCACCTGACAGAAAAGGTCTTTTGTGGTGCTGTATATACACAAGACAAGGACCATTCTTTGTTCTGGGTGGTGGTGGATATGTGTGGGCTGGCATGAGGAAATTCAATTACAAGTGGTCGTCATAGGTGTTGAATTCCTCCGAGATCCATGCCTCATTCATTTTAAGAAATGTGATGTAGTCCATATTGTCATGAGTTAGGCGAGTGCGTTTATCGGTCACAATCCCCCCTGCTGTGCTGAACGTCCTTTCGGACAGGACACTCGACGAGGGCCAAGCCAAGAGTTCCATGGCAAATTGTGCTAGCTTTGGCCACAGGTCAAGCCTGCACACCCAGTCGTCCAGGGGTTCCTCGCTTCTCAGAGCGTCCACATAGGCCGTTTACCCGATGTAGTCGGACACCTGTCGGTCTAGGCGTTCCCTGAGGCTGGATACGGAGGTCGGCTGTCAATGGGTTGGCTGCAAGAAGTGACCAACACATCTTCAAACCGCCCTTTTCTTGCAGGTGTGATAGGATTGGTACCCGCACCTGTTTCGCTGTGGGTGGAAATTCCTCTGCCAGCGCCCGCAACAGCAGAATGCAGCATCTCTCGCAGCGAGGCCTGGAAATGCTGCATTCTGCCAGCCCTCTGTGATGCTGGTAACATGTCTGCCACTTTGTGTTTGTACCGGGGGTCTAAGTAAGTTGCCACCCAGTACTGGTCCTTGCCCTTTATGTTTTTTATACGGGGGTACCTCTTAAAACACTGGAGCATGAAGGCCCCCTATTTTCACTAAATTGGAAGCGGTGGAGTGCCCTGGCTCCTGCTTATCGCCCAGGAGAATGTTGTCCTTGGTCTCCTCCCCCCAGCCACAGACAACACCAGGGATCCCCGAAAAGATTAAAGCCTGCTCTTCTTGCTCTTCCTCCTCCTCCGCCCCGGCACCATCCTTCTCTGACTCCTCTTCAGACTTCTGCTGACTTGTCTCAGATGGAGTAGCCCCCCTGGGAATTCATTCAGCATTGCGACTTCCTCATCTTCCAGCTCCTCGACGGCTTGATCAATGACACAACGCGATGCACGCTCCAGAAAGAAGGCGTAAGGTACGATGTCACTGATGGCACCCTGCCTGCAACTGACCAGTTTGGTAATCTCATCAAATGGCCGCAGAAGTCTGCATGCATCACGCATGAGCAGCCACTGGCGCGATGAAAAGAAACCAAGCTCCCCAGAACCTCTCCTGCTGCAGAGTTTGTACAGGTAGTCGTTAACGGCACGTTGCTGCTGGAGCAGCCTATCAAGCATATACAAGGTGGAGTTCCAGCGCGTTGGGCTGTCACAAATCAGATGTCTGATCTTCTAAAATTGCCAGAGATTTTCCTGGGCAGCGGAAAGACGTTCTGGACCCCTGGGTATTTGGCAACGAATCACTGCACGACTAAGTTCAGGACGTGTGCCATGCACGGCACGTGTGTCATTTTGCCCTGTTTCAGCGTGCTCAGCAGATTGGCACCGTTGTCGCACACCACTTTACCAACTGTCAAATTGAGCGGGGTTAGCTACTGATCGGCCTGTGACCGCAGAGCTGAAAGCAGTGCAGGACCGGTGTGGCTCTTGGCTTCCAGGCACAACAGCCGCAGCCCAGCATGGCAACATCTCACCTTGGACGTTGAATAGGTTCTAGGGAGCTTGCAGGGCGTAGCGGAAGAGGCAGTAGCAGTGGAAAAGGAGGAGTCAGCCGAGGAGGAGACGAAGGATGGAGTAGGAGGAGGAGGAGGAGGAGGAGGAGGAGGAGGAGGAGGAGGAGGAAAAGAGGCAGACCTGCATGCAATCCTTGGCAGTAACACCAAATCCACATGGGAGCCATGGGTTACATGCTTGACGGCCATCAGAAGGTTCACCCAGTGGGCATTAAAAGTTATGTACCTTCCCTGCCCGTGTTTACTAGACCACGTGTCTGTGGTCAGATGTATCTTGGCACCGACACTGTGTGCCAGAAATACATTCACTTGCCGCTGAACGTGGCCATACAGCTCTGGGATGCCCTTCTGGGAGAAATATTTCTTTCTGCAGACCTTCCATTGCGGTATGGCAATGGCCACAAATTTTCTAAAGGCCTCCGAGTCCACCAGTTTATATGGCAGTAATTGGCGGGCTAGCAGTTCCGACAAGCCAGCGGACAGTCGTTGGGAAATAGGGTTATCCGGCGTCATCAACTTTTTACGCTCGAACATTTGGGCCACGGAAGCCTGCCTTCTGCCAGATGAACGCGACGACGGCACAGTGGAAGGTGGAGTGGAGGACAAATGAGAGAGGAGAAGGAAAAGAGGCAGGACGTGGAGCGCCGGGAGTGTGGCTTTGTGGGTTCTGACGGTGTTGCTCCCACGGGGCTCAGTGATGGGAGGCCATGTGCCTTCTTAAGGCGGTCATCCCTAGGTGAGTGTTGGGCTTACCGCGACTTATGCGTTGACAGCACAGGCTGCAGATGGCAACACTATTGTCAGCAGCTGACACGTTAAAAAAAGCCCACACTGCGGAGCCATGTGCCGGCGTCCTAGGAGCGCCAGATGTGACCGTGCCTGGTGGATGGCTCGCTCCAGATAAATTTGCAGTCTGATTTTTGCCTCCTGTGCCCTGTGAGCTCTGCCTGCTTCACCTCCCTCTCTGCTGCTCCATCTCTCCCTCTGAACTCTCCTCCTCTTCCTCTCTTTTGGGCACCCAAGTGACGTCCATCGACACGTCATCATCGCCACCTTCACCACCACTGACATTTGAGATCTCAGAGTAGGCAGCAACAGCGGGGACCTCCTTCCTTGGGCTGATCTGGGTACTGTCGTCAGACCGCTGGGAGGCGGCCGTTGCTACCTCCTCTTTCTCATCCGATGTAAAGAATGGCAGTTATATCAAACCCCTTAATCAGTATTTTGCCGAAGCAGGTATATCACAGCTCTCAATCAGTATTTTGTGGAAGAAGGTATATCACACCCCTTAATCAGTTTTTTGGGGGGCAACAGGTATATCACACCCGTTGCAAATAGTTGTTCCGATAGTGTTTGTCACTCTATCTAGCTGCGGTATCGCAGCAGAACCGCACACAACTGCTGCACAATACAGATTTACTATATACTTTCTATGTTAGAAAGTATATTATAGGTATATCACACCCCTCAATCTGTTTTTTGGGGGGCAACAGGTATATCACACCCGTTGCAATTAGTTGTTACAATAGCGTTTCTCCCTCTATATAGCTGTATAGCTGCGGTATCGCAGCAGAACCGCACACAACTGCTGCACAATACAAATGCACTATAATATACTTTCTATGTTAGAAAGTATATTATAAGTATATTACACCCCTCAGTAAGTCACACCTATCGATAGCACACCTATACTTTTGTGGCCCTATTAGCTAGTGTTTGGTGTCCCTAACAGTCTGTCCCTGCTCCACAAAGCAACCTCTCCCTACACTGGCAAAACACAGAATGTAAAATGGCTGCCAGATCGGGTTCTTATATAGGGTGTGGTGTGTCCATGTGCTGAAACGTCTCTATTGGCTGTCCTGTCCCACCTGATGGATGTGTCATGGGTCAAAGTTCAGCGCAATGCAAAAGAATATGGCGCATGCGAACATCGCCATATGTTCGCATGTTCTGCGAATCGCGAACGCGCAAAGTTTGCCGCGAAATGACCGCCGGACGAACCGCAAGGCCATCTCTACTGTCCAACACACAATGATCATTGGAGTCCTTAACCTACATGCCAGTTTTATCACACTGTGAGAGATTTTGGTTGGCTCCTTGGCCTTTTTCCCCAATTCCCTGCTCTACATTTGCCCTAACTGCCACTGTCGCTGCCCCACCTCTTTGGGTGCCACTATTACCACCATAACTACAGCTATTCACCGGGCCTCTACCCTCTTTCTGAACCTGGTGTGGGGTTTTTCCCCAAACATATGAGTTTCAGAACAGTCTGCTGTCGTTTCCCTCTGGCTGTGCTGAAGTTGGTGGTGCAGGTGTTGTGCTGATGTGATGAGGAGGCGGTAGAGGAGGAGGAAGCGGAGTAGGAGGAGGCAATCCTCGGTGGTTGTAGGATGTGCGCCAAACCGCTTTACCCCTCGGGCCCAGATGCCAGGGGGCAGTTAGTGAGATATAACGTCCCTGCCCGTGCTTACTGGTCCGCATATCGCTGGTTATGTGGACCTTACCACTGATTGCAGCGCATACCGGTTTTTTTTCCGCCACTTGTTCGTTCAGGGCACGGACGGTCCGCCTAGAAAAGTAGTGGCAGCTGGGAACCAGGGACCGTGGGACGGCTGCCGTCATTACATTTTTAAAACTCTCCGTCTCCACAGAATGGCAGCATTTCAAAAGGAATTTTGAAATGTTGGCATTCAGGGCCAGGGCTCGCAGGTGGGTAGGGGGGTACTTCCTCTTTTTCTCCAGTGTTTGGGGGATGGACAGCTGAACGCTTCCATGGGACAGTGTGGAGATGTTCAGTGACACTGCTGGTGGTGGTGTTGCTGTCACATCCTCACTTTGAGGGGTGCCAGGTGGCCCTGTCGCTCCAGAGGGGGAGGAAGAGGCTGAGACCGCAACAGAAGAGGGAGCAGGAGGAGCCTCAGATCTTTTGTGGTTTTTCAGGTGTCTACTCCATTGCAGCTTGTGTTTTGCAGTTAGATGCCTGGTCATGCAGGTGGTGCTCAGGTTTAGAACATTTAGGACAGGCATCCTCAAACTGCGGCCCTCCAGCTGTTGTAAAACTACAACTCCCACAATGCCTTGCTGTAGGCTGATACCTGTAGGCTGTTCGGGCATGCTGGGAGTTGTAGTTTTGCAACAGCTGGAGGGCCGCATTTGAGGATGCCTGATTTAGGCGTTGCTTCAGGCTCTGATTGCACAGCATGCAAACCACCTGTGTCTTGTCGTCAGCACATTGCCTGAAGAACTGCCACGCCAGGGAACTCCTTGGAGCTGGCTTTGGTGTGCTCTGTCTCTGGGCACATTGGACAGTAGCAAGCATGCTGGCTGGGGGACGGCCGCTCTGCTTTTGGACCCTGCTCCCTCTTTTGCGGTGCGGCTGGCGCTGTGTGACCCCCACCTCTTCCTTTGAACTGCACACATCACTCTGATGACCTGGATGCCATGTGAGGTCTAGGACTTTATCATCCTCCACATCATCTTCCTCCCACTCCTCACTCCTGCCCTCCTGGCTGGTCTGCACAGTATAGAAATCCACAGCAGTTGACACCTGTGTTTCGTCATCATCAGCAGAGACACGCTGCGATGGTCCTCCCACGTCCTCATCCTCAAACAAAAGTGGTTGGGCATCAGTGCACTCAATCTCTTTCACTTCTGGGGCAGGGCTAGGTGGATGGCCCATGGAAACCCCACCAGCAGAGTCATCAAAAAGCATAAGTGACTGCTGCATGACTTGGAGCTCAGCAGATGTTGAGGTGGAAGACAGATGCCTACCGGTGCCAACTCTGCGCTTTCAGCAGGGGACCGGATGGGACACAATGTGAAAGAATCTGGAGGCACTGTCAGCCATCCAATCTGCTATCGCCTCTACTTGTTCTGGCCTCACCATTCGTAGAGTGGTATTTGGGACTACAAAATGAAGCAGAACCTCCTGTCACCTGCATGCACCAGAGGAAGGTGTTTCATTTGGGCACATAGCTGGCACAGATAGACAATGTCCTCTCCCTGCAGCAGGAGCTCCAAAACCAGCAGCACCACGACCACGGCCACATCCCCTTGTTGATGCTCCTCTCATTTTTTTTACGGTCACCCACCAAATTGGCTGACAGACGAACAATTGTATTTCTGTGCTACGGGTGCAAATGAAGTGTTTTGCACCCCAGAAAATGTCTATAGGTCATGACACAATTAACGGACTGATTAACTCTCCTATTACAGCAAGACGGATTCAAGGGTGATGTGATGAACCCCAAAAAATTGCTTTGTGTCACCGACATTATTAACAGACTGATTAACTGCCAATAATGACTTTAGGTCAACCAGAGAATTAACAGCCCGATTAAGTATTGTATTTCTGTGTCACTGGTGCAAAGGTGTTGTATTGCACTGACCAAAAATGCCTACAGGTCACCCACAGAATTATTAAAAAAAATAAAAGCCTAACGCTGTCCCTCCGTGCAGCAGCGTCATGTCCCTACACTAGTCAGAGCAGAATGGCGGCGCACCACATGATTCGGCATTTATGCATGCATAGTCACATGGTGCGCTGGCCAATCACAGCCATGCCAATACTAAGCATGACTGTGATGGCTTCCAAGTGCCCACGCTTGTTGATTGGCTGTGCTGCAGCCTTTCAACAAGCTTTATTTTCACTCCGAACAATGAACACTGACTTTCGCGCCAATGTCTGTGTTTGGGTTCGTGTACCCGGACACCTTAATGTTCGGTACAAACCCGAACAGTGCGGTCTGGGTTTGCTCATCCCTAATTGGGACCCTTCTGTATTCCTGACATTTTTGGCCTAATGTACACAGACACACAAAGTATGGAATAGTTTGCAAGTCTGTTTTCTGGAACTTAGACTACGTTCAAACTTGCGCTGTTGTTTTTCGGTATTGGGATACGGCAGAGCAACTCAATATCAGAAAAAAACTTTTCTCTTTAGTCCTCATGCATTCTGAATGGAAAGAGATCCGTTCAGGATGCATCAGGATACCTTTAATTTTGTCAGCATTCTGCTTTGTGACAGGACACAAAACCGCTACCGTCATAAAAACGGAAAAAAGTATCCGGCCCTGAAAACAATGTAAGTCAAAGGTAACGGATCCTCTGCCAGATCTGAATATCGGCATTAACAGCGCAACTGTGAAAGTAGACATAAAGACAAAGAGTTGCGATAAAATGTCCTTCTCTTTCCAGGAACACAGTGAAGACATGGCTACTGACAGTTGACTTTGGAAAAAAATGCAGTATCGGCGCCACTAACAGATTTGGGCCTAATGTCTTATGTGCGTTCAAATACGCAGATTCCGAAGACAGCTTTCTGTAGTGTCAAAGTTGTCAACCTACTATGAGATTATTTCCCTCTTCCACACACCAACACTTGAACTGTCTAGTGATGCCCTGACACCCTCAGAAATGTAATATGCTACTATGTGTATTATAAGACACACGTTCTGCACGTATCTTGTATTGCTATATTTTGCAAAACCAAAAGAACATTTTAACTGTCTGGAGATGCCTTGACACAGATTTCAGACTAGTATTTCACGTAGCGTGAAACGCTGCCATCTGTTTTGTAAGACAGACATTGAACAATAGTGTTGCTATATTTTGCAAAAGAAAAAAAAAAAAACTGTCTGGAGATGCCCATACACAGATTTCTATGTTAATACTTAGAGAATTCAAATGCTTCCCTCTGTATTGTAAGACGTTGCACACTTGTATTCTATATTGCTATATTTCGCAAAAAAATAAATAAAAAAATTGAACTGTCTGGAGATTTCAGACTAGTATTTCGGGTTATCCCTCAGAGATTTGAAACACTACCCTCTGTATTAAAAGACACGGAGCACACTACTGTTGCTACAGTATATTTCACAGTGAAGGGAAACTAAAGTAATAATGGGTGGACTACAGGTCCCAGAAAGATTATCAAAATTAGGGTTATTCACTTTAGAAAAAAGACGACTGAGGGGAGATCTAATTACTATGTATAAATATATCAGGGGTCAGTACAGAGATCTATCCCATCATCTATTTATCCCCAGGACTGTGACTGTGACGAGGGGACATCCTCTGCATCTGGAGGAACGAAGGTTTGTACACAAACATAGAAGAGGACTTTACGGTAAGAGCAGTGAGACTATGGAACTCTCTGCCTGAGGAGGTGGTGATGGTGAGTACAATAAAGGAATTCAAGAGGGGCCTGGATGTATTTCTGGAGTGTTACAGTTAGGTCCATATATATTTGGACACTGACACAAATTTAGTTTTTATTACCTGTTTACTAAAACATATTCAAGTTATAGTTATATAATTGACATGGACATAAAGTCCAGACTTTTAGCTGTCATTTAAGGGTATCCACATTAAAATTGGATGAAGGGTTTAAGAGTTTCAGATCCTTTACATGTGGCACCCTGTTTTTAAAGGGACCAAAAGTAATTGGACAATTGACTCAAAGGCTGTTTCAGGGGCAGATGTGGGCAATTCCTTCATTATTCTCAATTAAGCACATAAAAGGCCTGGAGTTGATTTGAGGTGTGGTGCTTGCATTTTGAAGATTTTGCTGAGAAGTAAACATGTGGTCAAAGGAGCTCTCCATGCAGGTGAAACAAGCCATCCTTCATCTGCGAAAACAGAAAAAAAACATCCGAGAAATTGCTACACTATTAGGAGTGGCAAAATGTAAAGTTTAGTACATCTTGAGAAAGAAAAAAAGCACTGGTGACCTCCACAATGCAAAAAGACCTGGACGCCCACGGGAGACAACAGTGGTGGATGATCGTAAAATAATTACCATGGTGAAGAGAAGCCCCTTCACAAGAGCCAACCTTGTGAACAACACTCTCCAGGATATAGGTGTATCAATATCCAAATCTACCATAAAGAGAAAACGGCATGAAAGTAATACAGAGGGTTTACTGCGTGGTGCAAGCCACTCATCAGCCTCAAGAATAAGAAGGCTAGATTGGACTTTGCTAAAAAACTTGAAAAACCAGCACACTTCTGAGAGAACATTCTTTGGACAGATGAAATCAAGATCAACCTCTACCAGAATGATGGAAAGAAAAAAGTATGGTGAAGGCACAGTACAGCTCATGATCTAAAGCAAAACACGGCGGAGGCATTGTGACCAAACTGATTGGTCGGCGTTTCATAATACAGATAAACAATGACCCAAAACATAAAGCCAAAGCAACCCAGGAGTGGAATATTCTTGAATGGCCGAGTCAGTCACCTGATCTGGACCCAATAGAGCATTTCACTTGTTAAAGACTAAACTTCAGACAGAAAGGCCTACAAACAAACAGCGACTGAAAACTGCGGCAGTAAAGGCTTGGCCGAGCATTAAAGAGGAGGAAACACAGCGTCTGGTGATGTCCATGAGTTCAAGACTTCAGGCAGTCATTGCCAACAAAGGGTTTTCAACCAAGTATTAGAAATGAACATTTTATTTCCAATTATTTATTTTGTCAATTACTTTTTAGCCCCCAAAATGAAGGGATTGAGTTTAAAAAATGCTTTAGTTTCTCACATTTTTATGCAATTATTTTGTTCAACCCACTGAATTAAAGCTGAAAGTTTGAACTTCAACAAAAATTATAAAAATGTTGTATCTGTCCAAATATATATGGACCTAACTGTATATTCTATGCTGGGCTGTGCTGTTCTTTCTTGTTTCCTCCTATGGCTACCAGTGATGAGTGAAGTTTTAAAAAATTTGATTTGGCTACCATGCGGAATCCATAACGGAATTCTTAGGTAACCCGAACTTTGTACGCCGAACTTCAAAACATACGTTTTCTCATCCCTAGTCTCTTGTTCCATTTTTGTGTTTATATATAAGCATTGTGACTCTTTTCGTCATATTAAACTCCATTTAATAAGTTCTGTGTTGTGTTCTTGAACAGATCTACATGCTAAGCTCGAAGCATATACAGTAAGGTGACCTGTTTAGTTAGCAGTTTGGAAAGGAAATTGTAATATTTAACTAACAAATTTGCATTATATAGAGATAGTAGGGAGTAACTGAAGGCTTCCTGTAAGAGTGTAAGCTCTTGAAACAAACATTAGTGGTGGCAGTGTTGAGGAATTACTGGGGAATAGTAATAATTTAGATAAATTGGTTGTTTATGTATTGGCCACTGAGCCAAACTCACACATCCCGTCAACTCCATTGAGGGTGATCGTGACAGAACCGTACATTGTATAGTGGCTGCGCTTGGTATTGCAGCTCAGTCCTATTCACTTGAATGGGGCTGAGCTACTCCCGGGCCACCTGACACATGAACTTGTCATTACTCGGCCTAGGAAAAGTAGAGAGAAGGCAGCAGCTGTGCCTTCTTAAACATCTGATCGGCAGGGGTCCCGCTTGTCGGACCACCACCGATCACATAATGATGACCTAGGTCATCAGTAACAAAACCCTCTGAAAACCGCTTTAATCTTCACATATCATAGAGGTCACATTGTACAACTGAAAAAGTTACTTGATTATATAAAATGGTGGAACACAGAGATGACTTACTGAGTACATTGAGTTGATCTTTCACAAGTTCTTAAAGAAGGAATGGCAGTATGTACAATGAATGAAGCAAATTCTACTATTCCTCCTATTATCAGATCTGCTGGTTTTGAGGCAAACTCAACATCATCAATTAGCTCGAGACTGCACAGAGAATCCTGGGAATGTCCTCCGGCTGTGGTAAGGAGTATCAGGAGTAGTATGTATAGATATGTGTTCATCTTGTCGCCTGATAAGAGAGAAAATGTAATTGCCCCCTTGTAAACCACATGTTAACCCAATCTTAGATTTTTTGCAACTTTTGAATAATCTTAATAATTTTATAGAGTGACAGCTGGAGGCATGAGACTGAATCAAGACAATTTACAGATTTGGATTACAGCTGTGACCTGGGTTATACAATCAATCAAAAGTGCTACATAAAGTCTAGGTGTAACCAGTAGCCTAAAGGATAAATGACCATGTATTCAATCATTTTTGGATATACTGTACCCAGGGGTGCACCTAGCTTTTCTGCTGCCTGAGGTGTAAATTGAAATGGCCATACCCGTGCCAAAATCTCAATGCTCTCACCCCCCTTTAGTATACTACATGTTGCTCCTATATATATGGTATTATGTATATCTAGATAGGGAGGTACGTAGATAAACTAATCACACACTGGGGGTTATTTACTACATTTTAAAATTAGCCAGAATTGGGCACAGTTTGGGCCAAAATTGGGCCAGATTTATTAGATGGATGCCTTGGATAACTGATTAAGGGGATACGTCTCCTGTGCCAAACCTTTTAAGGTCTGGTGGAAAACACTCCAGATGTTCAATAGTCTAGTTTAAGTGCTGCAGTCAGTCCTCAGTTAGGAAGTTGTCAGCAGAGAGGGACACAGCATAGAGGAGCAAGGTTCTGTGGATGGGAAACAGGAGAGTTCAAGGGGAAGGCACAACCAGGCTTGTGGTCTGTGGTGGGACATGCAGAGAGAGTAGGTGATCAGAACCTCTGTAAGGCCAAGGGGGAGGTGGGTGAAAATTATGGAGATTTACAGCAGAAAGATCATTCAGCTTGAAGAGGTAGAAGAAGAACTCAAATAGAAGGTTCAAGCTTCAGGAAGTCAGATAATCTAAAAATCTGGAGGACCACATGTAGTGCCTTGGAGCAGGGATACTTATAAGTCTTGACATTTGTGTACATTTTCCCCTGTTTCCCCTATGCAAATTAATCAACTCCTTTCTTTATTTCACTTTAAAGGGTTAACTTGCACTAACGTATACTGTTTAATACCGTGTAATTGTATTTAATATGTATGTTTTGATATATATCCTGTTCATTTGCACTATGTTTGCACAGTGCTGTGGAAAGGTTTAATGAACACTGAGAGACTTTTGGGACTTTCTAGCTAATAATGAGAAGATGGTAATTTTTCACAGTTACCATTAGGTTTAAAGAAGAGCATGTTTTGGAGGGGAAAAGCCACAATTGTTTACCACCAAAACCAGACAGTCTGATCTTTTAAATGTCTGGTTTAGCTATGTTGTTATATTTGAAGACTTGTTTTGTCTGGAAAACCTGCTGTGTCATTGCCATTGAGTATCATTGAAGCTCTAATGTAAGTCTATGAGAGACAGGAATTGTAACATTGTATTTGTTTGTGCTGAGTTTCTCCACTCCACCCCTTCCAACAGATTATTCTAGTTTAGCCAGAAACTGTCTATAAGGTGAGCAGAGCCCCTAGTGTTCTGCAGTTAGGGAACAGTGCTCAGAAGAGGAGACTCTGCCAGACTACTTGAGCGACTTGAAGAAGACACTGAGATGGAGATACTCTGCCACAGACCCTGGATCACCATCCTCTGGCCAGAGTATCAGCCTTCTGAGAGGGAAAAGAACAGCTAGCTCAGTCCTTTCCTCAGCATCAAACCCTTCTTCTCCCCGGGAGGAGACTGGAGAAGCCTGGCCAGTGCCTCACCTGTATTATTTTGCACCTGAATTCCTCCAGTAAATAAGCACCCTGGTTTACTGCAGACCCTGACTTATTGTAACGGTCGCGTACACACACACACACACACACAGGGGGGAGGGAAGTGACCACTGTGCTCCACCCTTACCTCTGGCCCAGCCTACTTGCCTCGCGAGTCCTAATGACAGGGGACAACTGGATGGCAAACCCTAACTTGGAATAAGTGCAGGGATGACAGACAGACAAACAACAGGACGTGAACGGACCGAGTCAGTACCAGGAAAGCTACAAAGTACAAATGGAACAAGCAGAGAATTGTCAGGAGAAGCCGGGGTCATAAATACCAGGAGAGACGTGAAGTACCAAAGGAGTCAGCAGAGGATCGTCAGGAGGAGGCCGGGGTCAGACTACCAGGAGAGCAGCAAAGTACACAAGGAGCAGGCAAAGGATCGTCAGGAATTCAGCAGGAGGTAAGTACGCCAGGAAAGACCAAATCACAGGTGGAAGCTAAATTAACAGGCAACCTGTGGCCAGCAGGCTGCCAGTATTTATAGTGGGGAGAGAGGGTCATGTGATGTGGCCAGCGTCACATGACCAACAGACCAACCAATCGAGCACCGAGTGATCAGCTCGGCGCTCAAGGCAGACTTAGGAGCAGGGAGCCACCCAGCTAGTAAAGCCATTCTGGGAACGAGGTCAAAAACAGATCCTCACTCCTGAAGCTAAGCAGCAGGTCTGCGGCTAATGGGGGACCGAGTGCACGGACCCAAGACTTCAGGTGATGGCCTTTCAGGGTGTTCTAAATGAAATTATCGAACAAGTCTAGGAGCATGAACCTCCCTGGCAGGTACCCAAGATCTCTCTTCAGGTCCATACCCCTTCCAGTGAATCAGGTACTGAGAGGAATTACGCACCTTCCTGACATCCACTATTTTAGACACCACATACTCGACAGCATCATTAACAAGAACCGGCGGAGGCGAGGCTTTCGATGGTACAATCGGTTCAAAATATCTTTTAAGTAGAGATTTATGGAACACATTATGAATGTGGAAGGACTCGGGCAGCTCCAACCTAAATGATACCGGGTTAATCACCTCCGTGATCTTATATGGTCCAATAAAACGAGGAGCAAACTTTTTAGAATCTACCTTAAGAGAGAGATTCTTGGAGGACAACCATACCTTATCCCCAACCTGAAAATTCACCCCCCTTGAACGTCTCCTATCGGCCTTGAGTTTCTGAGAACTTTGAGCCTTTTCTAAGTTCGATTGAACCCAGGCCCAAACTGTGCACAGTTCAGAGGAGAACCTATCCGCCTCAGGGTTAGAGGAGGAGACGGATGACCCAGAATGAAAACGGGGATGGAAACCATGGTTACAAAAGAAAGGTGAAACGCCAGCAGAAGAATTGACACGGTTATTCAAAGCTAATTCAGCCAATGGAAGAAATTTCACCCATAATTGCTGGTCATCAGCAACATACAACCTCAAGAATTGTTCCACAAACTGATTAAGGCGTTCAGTCTGCCCATTACTCCCAGGGTGGTAGGCAGAGGAAAAAGACAATGAAATTTTACATTTTTGACAGAAGGCCCTCCAGAATTTGGACACAAACTGCACACCCCTGTCAGAAACAATATTTTCTGGGATACCATGCAATTGAACAATTTCTTTCACAAAAATAGACGCCAGGGTTTTGGCATTCGGGAGTTTAGACAGGGGAATGAAATGGACCATCTTGCTAAACCTATCGACCACTACCCAAACTACAGTCTTACCCTCCGCCGGTGGTAGGTCAGTTATAAAGTCCATCGAGATATGGGACCAGGGTCTACTGGGAATGGGTAGGGGTCGTAGGTTACCAGCAGGGCGAGTCCTAGGTGTCTTGGACCTGGCACAAACCTCACAGGCTAACACGTAGGACTTGACATCCCTAGTTAGAGTGGGCCACCAATAAGATCTAGAAACCAGATCCTTAGTGCCCTCAACACCCGGATGTCCACAAAAGGCAGAATCGTGACACTCACCCAACAGCTGGAGACGAAATTGTACGGGAACAAACAACTTATCTGTTGGGGTTGATACCGGTGCCAGATGTTGTTCAGACCTAATGCTAGCCGAGATATCCTGGGTAAGAGCTGCTAAGAAGA
This sequence comes from Bufo bufo, assembly GCF_905171765.1. NCBI lineage: Eukaryota > Metazoa > Chordata > Amphibia > Anura > Bufonidae > Bufo > Bufo bufo. The sequence continues at coordinate 28,184,424 of NC_053392.1, read as the reverse complement.
TTTTTGCTGGTAGGATGGATTCAGGTGGTACCTCAGTAGGTTGAAAAGCCTGGAAGCTCCGAGATAATGCGTCTGCCTTCACATTTTTACTTCCCGGCCTGAACGTAATGGAAAAATCAAAACGAGTAAAAAACAGAGCCCATCTGGCTTGACGGGGATTCAACCTCTTAGCAGACTCGAGAAACAGTCAGTGACAACAGTTACACAATGCCTTGCCCCCTCCAGAAAATGCCTCCACTCCTCAAATGCCCATTTAATGGCCAGCAGCTCACTATTCCCTATGTCGTAGTTTCTCTCCGTGGGAGAGAATTTCCTGGAGAAGAAGGCACATGGTCTCAGGTTAGTGAGGCTAGCAGGACCTTGTGAAAGGACTGCTCCTGTGACGTCCTCGGACGCATCCACCTCCACAATAAAAGGTTTCTCCTGATCAGGCTGGATCAGAATGGGAGCGCTACTGAATGCCTTTTTTAATTTTTCAAATGAAGATATGGCCTCAGTAGACCAATTCTCCAAATCCGCCCCTTTCTTAGTAAGGTCGGTCAACGGTTTAGCAATTACGGAAAAATTCATAATAAATTTACGATAGTAATTGGCAAAACCTAAGAACCGTTGTAAGGCCTTTAAGGATGAAGGTCTTACCCATTCCTTAATTGCTAGTACCTTACTAGGATCCATCTTGAAGGCGTGAGGAGTCAGAACATGCCCTAGAAACAGAATCTCCTGTACACCAAAAACACATTTCTCTTGCTTAGCGGATAGCTGATTCTCCCTCAACACCTCTAATACTTGTTTAACATGAGACACATGGGATTCGAAGTCAGGAGAGAATATCAAAATGTCGTCAAGATAGACAATAACAAATTTACCTAAGAACTCCCTAAGAATGTCATTCATGAAGTTTTGGAACACAGCTGGGGCATTGCTGAGTCCAAAAGGCATCACCTGATATTCAAAGTGTCCTACCGGAGTATTGAACGTCGTCTTCCATTCATCTCCCTCCTTGATTCGGATTAGATTGTATGCCCCTTTCAGGTCAATTTCGGAAAACCAGGTTGCCCCCAGAAACTGGTTAAATAAATCCGGAATCAATGGGAGGGAGTATCTATTCTGGACAGTGATTTTATTTAATCTCCAGTAATCGATACATGGCCTAAGACCACCATCTTTTTTCTTAACGAAGAAAAACCCCGCCCCCATAGGAGAGACAGAAGGTCTAATATGCCCTTTACCAAGGCTCTCCTTAATATAATCTTCCATGGCCTTGCGTTCGGGCATAGAAAGATTGTAAATTCGTCCCTTAGGAAATTTGGCCCCCTCTACTAGCTCTATGGTACAATCATAAGGTCTATGGGGGGGTAGAACCTCTGGGGTTGGTGATGAGAATACATCAGAATATTCCTTAACAACAGTGGGTAAAGTATCAGACTTTACTGAGACCCCAGCCTGTACCACGGACAAGCACGAGTCACACTTAGGCCCCCATCTCACCAACTCCCCATTGGACCAATCTATAGTGGGGTTATGTAGTCGGAGCCAAGGCAACCCTAGTACCACCTCAGCCGGTAGGTTCTCCAGGACTAAAAGCGAAAATCTCGCTGAGTGGCACACACCCACGGTTAGAGAAATCTCTGAGGTACATAAGCTCACCGTACCACCAATAAGAGGAGTAGCATCAATAGCCATGACATGGATAGGAGTTGGTAAGGCAAACATAGGAATACCCAATCTTACAGCATACTCAGAGTCAATAAAGCTAGCCGCTGAGCCAGAATCAATAAAGGCCTTACTCGGCCATTTATCTACTCCCAGAGAAATCGTAATGGGTACCGAAAGCTTACATTTAGAAAATTCAGGATGTACCTGGTCTTTAGGTTGCCTTGCCCTAGGAGACTTGACAGAGGACCTTCTTAGGACACTGGTTGATCCAATGGTCAGGATCTCCACAGTAAAAGCATTCTCTGCGTCTGCGGCGAAGATTCCCTCAGGTCATGCCAACCTGCATGGGTTCCTCGGTGGAGACCTCAGCATTGTCTCTGGGATAGGCCTCTGGCTGGACCACCATCTGGGAAGAGAACTGTTGTTCCTGTCGTCTCCCTCTAACCCGTCGGTCAAGTCGGACAACAAGGGTCATCATCTCCACTAAGGTCTCTGGAAGTTGATAACTGACCAGAAGATCCTTTAATTTATCAGACAGACCTGACCTGAACTGACTCTTCAGGGCTGGTTCGTTCCATCCTGAGGGGACACACCACCTTCTGAATTGGGTGCAATAATCCTCTGCTGGTAGATTGCCCTGAACCAGTGCCTTTAGAGCCGTCTCGGCTACTAGAGCCCTGTCTGGTTCATCATAGAGGGTACCTTAAAGAACCCCTCCACAGAAGATAAACAACTGGCGCCAGCAGGTTAAGAGAACGCCCAGTGCTGGGGATCACCCTGTAATCGGGAAATGATAATGCCCACGCGTTGACTCTCGGGGCCAGAGGACACGGGGTGCAAACGGAAGTAAAGTTTGCAAGTCTCCTTAAAAGAGAGAAACTTCTTCCGGTCTCCAGAAAAGGGTTCTGGGAGCTTAATCTGGGGCTCAAAATGTGGACTGGAGGCCTGAGGAGTGGAAGAACCTTGCCCTAACTCAAAAGAACTGAGTTTTTCCCCTAACTCCTGCACCCTCTGCATCAGATTAGAGACATGGTCAGTCAGGGTCACCAGAGGATTCCTTATACAGTGGTTATTGGGCCTGTTAATCTGTAACGGTCGCGTACACACACACACAGGGGGGAGGGAAGTGACCACTGCGCTCCACCCTTACCCCTGGCCCTGCCTACTTGCTTCGCGAGTCCTAATGACAGGGGACAACTGGACGGCAATCCCTAACTTGGAATAAGTGCAGGGATGACAGACAGACAAACAACAGGACGTGAACGGACCAAGTCAGTACCAGGAAAGCTACAAAGTACAAATGGAACAAGCAGAGAATTGTCAGGAGAAGCCGGGGTCATAAATACCAGGAGAGACGTGAAGTACCAAAGGAGTCAGCAGAGGATCGTCAGGAGGAGGCCGGGGTCAGACTACCAGGAGAGCAGCAAAGTACACGAGGAGCAGGCAAAGGATCGTCAGGAATTCAGCAGGAGGTAAGTACGCCAGGAAAGACCAAATCACAGGTGGAAGCTAAATTAACAGGCAACATGTGGCCAGCAGGCTGCCAGTATTTATAGTGGGGAGTGAGGGTCATGTGACGTGGCCAGCGTCACATGACCGACAGACCAACCAGTCGAGCACCGAGTGATCAGCTCGGCGCTCAAGGCAGACTTAGGAGCTGGGAGCCACGCAGCTAGTAAAGCCGTCCTGGGAACGAGGTCAAACACAGATCCTCACTCCTGATGCTAAGCAGCAGGTCTGTGGCTAATGGGGGACCGAGTGCACCTTTGGAACCCCGTTACACTTATTTCCCATTGGGGTGCACCATGCCTTACTATCCCTTCCAGAGAGCAGCAACATGTAGTGACACCTCAACGGTGTCTAGGCAACCCAGTGTAGCGTTTGGGCCACCCCAAACCAAGCAACTGCATATAGTTGCAAGAAATGCTAAGGACAGGAACCTACCTTGTGAAGATACAAGCTGGAGTCTTGTAATAAATAGTACTATTAATGATGTTATTCATATTAGTAAGAGTATCTTTAATTTCAAGTTCATCCCCAGTTACAAGTCAAACATAGAAAGTATTTGTCTTAGTTTGTATGCAGAATGTGAAAAAGGAAAATGAGAAAATAGATTGTAAACGGTTTTCAGTCAGTATAGAGAAGGACATTCAGAAAAATATTGCACATTTGGTGAAAGTATTTCATAATTGTTAGCTAGGTCAAAATTATAAGTGTAGCAGTCCCATGTGTTATATAGACATTGTGGTTGGTAAGGAAGCAAATATGTACTTTTGTAACTTTAACAACTGTGGGGATCCGCTCTGGTAGGCAGTGGTAGCGAGTGCAGTATAGAGGCAACACAGACCGGTCTCGGTGTAAAAAACTATGCTTTGTTTATTCACACGGTGCATACAAGTGAAAGATTGTGCAGTTCATAGGGAGGGTGGTCACACACAACAGCAAAATAATAGTTCAAACACAGCAAGTCCCTGCTGCAGGCTACTTGAGGCCTGTTTCCGTCACATAAAGCAAAGTCTATTTAAAGCCAGGAGTAATGTCACCTTTTTCTCCTTGGTGAAGCAAGTCCCTGGGTCCGGCTTCTAGCCACGAACACGGATCCCCCCTGGCTTCAGCTGCGGGTTCCCGCACACTCCTTTACAGGCCCTTAGCACACAGCCCAGCTCACCTCCACTTCTCACTCTCACAGCCAGAGAGCAAAGAAACTACACATTGCGCACCACACCCTTGTTGCTGGTCGGGTTTTAACTCTTCCCTGCAAAACCTGGCCTGGACCGTGGGGACACAGGCACCCACCCACATATCTGCCTGCTCCCAGTAAGAGCCGGCCCGGATCCGCTGTGTTAACAGCATAACCGCTGCAAAATGCACTTTTCTGGCTCTTACTCCACCGGGGCCAGGACCCCCGGTGGCACGTACCTCCCGTCTACCACCACCCCAGGTACTCTCCTACATATCCCCCCCCCTTTGTTCAACCCTGAAGGGTTGCACACCCTGTTCAATCCTGAGAGGTTGGACACATGTACAACAGTGTTTATAGTATGTAGAGTGAATCTGGATCGCACCTCCTCATTCCTATGCTACTGATATGACCATTGTTTACAATAATAAGCAGCATTTCTTATGATAAAACATGGCTATGCAGCAATGCTATCAATCATTTGCTGTGCACTAGAAGAGGCAATTAGTATACAGTTTGATCAAAGAGCATAGGCCCACTTACCGCGACAAGGTTGCCTCTTGTTTAAGTGGGAACCTACTCTAACCATGGCGCAGAGCCGTGCGGCGACCGCCGCGCCTCCACACCGCTCCAGCAGGCAATGGGATCCAGCAGCCGCACAGCGGCCCCACTGTACAGTGAGGCCACCTGGGCCCCGGGTCCCATCACTCCACCAGCACGGCACAGAAGCAGCGATGGCCACCGTCCAGCGCCGCATGGGAACTGGTGCAAAAGGTTCACCTGTTCACGGCCTCCCAGGAACTCCAACTGGGATGTGGTAGGAATTTATAGACCCTATGCAGACTTCTGCTAATTTAAAAGCACCTGAGCTTAAAATGGGGAGGAGTGCAGATTCAGAGGGGGGAAAAAGAAACTATAGTGGAAATGCTTATAGTATGTAGAGTGAATCTGGATCGCACCTCCTCATTCCTATGCTACTGATATGACCATTGTTTACAATAATAAGCCATGCTTTATCATAAGAAATGCTGCTTATTACATACAGTAGTCAATAGTATAGGAATGAGGAGGTGCGATTTAGTTTCACTCTACAAACCATGATTTAAATTCTCTATAGTCTTTTTCCCCCATACTAAGTCAGCACTCCTCCCCATGTGACACAGGTGCTCTTTACTTAAATTAGCAGTAGTCTGCACAGGGTTTTAATTCCTACCACATCTCAGTTGGAGTTCCTGAGAAGCTGTGAACAGGTGATCCTTTAGCACCAGTTCACATGCGGCGCTGGATGGCGGCCGTCACTGTTTCTGTGCTGTGCTGGTGGAGCTGTGGGATCCGAGGCCTAGGTGGCTCCGCTGTATAGCGGGGTAACTGGTTGGCTGCTGGATCCCATTGCCTGCTGGAGCAGTGTGGAGACGTGGTGGTCGCCACACGGCACTGCGCTACGGTTAGAGTAGGTTCCCACTTAACAAGAGGCGACCTTGTCACAGTAAGTGGGCCTATGCTCTTTGATCAAACTGTATACTAATGCCTCTTAATAGTGCACAGCAAATGATTGATATAACCGCTGTATAGCCATGTTTTATCATAAGAAATGCTGCTTATTACATACAGTAGTCAATAGCATAGCAATGAGGAGGTGCGATTTAGTTTCACTCTACAAACCATCATGTACAACAGTGTACCCGGGACAGAGCATCGGCATTCCCCTGTAAGCGGCCTGCCCTGTGTTTCGACACTGAACTTAAAATTCTGGAGGGACAAGAACCATCTGGTGACCCGGGCACTCCCCTCCTTGGCCCGGCTCATCCACTGGAGAGGGGAATGGTCGGTCACCAGACGGAACCTTCTCCCTAACAGATAGTACCTAAGGGACTCGAGGGCCCACTGAATGGCCAGGCATTCTCTCTCTACCACGCTGTACCTGGTTTCCGCTGGGGTGAGCTGGCGACTCAGGAAGACAATGGGGTGTTCCTCCCCACTGATTTCCTGAGAGAGTACTGCCCCTAGGCCCACTCCAGAGGCGTCCGTCTGAACGAAAAACTCCTGTATGAAGTCGGGTGTCACCAAAACCGGGGACCCACATAGAGCCGACTTCAAACGGGAGAATGCCTCTTCCGCCTGCTCATCCCAGCGGACCATCACCGTCTTCCTCCCCTTTAAAAGTCTTTAAAGACGGGGCCGCTACTGTGGCAAAGTTGGGGATAAAGCGCATGTAATATCCTATCATCCCTAGGAACGAACGTACTTGCTTGGTGGTAAGAGGTCTGGGCCAGCTCTTGATCGCCTCAACCTTGTCTACCTGGGGTTTGACAACTCCCCGCCCAATCACGTATCCCAGGTACCAGACATCCTCGAACCCGATTGAACACTTTTTTGGGTTGGCCGTCAACCCGGCTTTTCTAAGTGAATCGACTACGGCCTGTACCTTGGGCAGGTGACTCTCCCAGTCCTGGCTAAACACGATGATGTCGTCCAGATATGCCGAAGCATATGGACAATGGGGCCGTAGGATGACGTCCATCAATCACTGGAAGGTGGCTGGAGCGCCATGTAGGCCAAAGGGCAAAACTTGGTACTGAAATAACCCCTCGGGGGTGACAAAGGCAGTCTTCTCCTTTGCCGCCTCTGTGAGGACCACCTGTCAAAATCCTTTTGTGAGGTCGAGGACCGAGAAATAGCGAGCTTTTCCTAGCCGTTCTATGAGCTCGTCTACCCGGGGCATGGGGTAGGCATCGAATTTCGACACTTCGTTGAGCTTTCTAAAGTCATTGCAGAAGCGCAGAGTACCGTCAGGTTTTGGGATGAGGACTATGGGGCTATCCCACTCGCTCCTTGACTCCTCAATGACCCCTAACCTCAACATGGACCTTACTTCTTCTGAAATGGCCTGTCGCCGGGCCTTCGGTACACGATATGACTTTAACCGTACCCTGACGTGGGGCTCAGTGACGATGTCATGTCGGACTACAGAAATTCGACCAGGAAGCTCAGAGAACATGTTCCTATTTCGACTCACCAACTCTTTGGCTTCCTGAGCTTCTTTGGTCGACAGACCACCCGCTATCTTTACCGCGGAGGTGCCCTCCGGGACCTCGGATGGAGCTGGGATCTTCCCCGCAGACAAGACAGTGCTTGGGCCGTCCCTATCTCTCCACAATTTCAGTAAATTTACATGATATACCTGTTCTGGCTTCCGCCGACCTGGCTGGGATATCTTGTAATTTACTGACCCTACCTTCTCTTTCACCTCGTAGGGACCTTGCCACTGTGCCAAAAACTTACTGTCAATGGTAGGGACTAGCACCAGTACCCGGATTAAATGGCCACCCGGATTAAATGTCCGGACCTGGGCACTCCGGTTGTATACCCGGCTCTGTGCCAGTTGGGCGGCCTCCATGTGTTCCCGGACGATTGGTAGGACTGTCTCTATACGGTCCTGCATCTTTTCTATATGCTCTATAATACTCTTGTGTGGGGTGGGCTGTTGCTCCCACACCTCTTTAGCGATGTCCAGCAACCCTCTTGGACATCGACCGTATAATAGCTGGAAGGACGAGAATCCCGTACATGCCTGGGGCACTTCTCGCACTGTGAACGTACGGCAGCAACAGGTCCCAATCCTTTCAGTCTTTGGCTACGGTTCTTTTCAGCATAGTTTTTAGGGTTTTGTTAAAGTGCTCCACTAGTCAGTCGGTTTGAGGATGGTATACGGACGTGTGTAACCGTTTAACCCCTAAAAGCTTGCAGAGCTCCCTCGTCACCTTAGACATGAAGGGGGTCCCCTGGTCGGTCAGGATCTCTTTTGGAATCCCCATTCTTGAGAACATACCCATGAGTTCTTTAGCTATGAGCTTAGCCGAAGTATGACATAGTGGGATCGCTTCAGGATATCTGGTGGCATAGTCTAGGACCACCAAGATATGCTGGTGCCCTCTGGCCGACTTGTTTATGGGGCCTACCAGATCCATCCCTATTCTCTCTAAGGGAACCTCGGTGATGGGCATGGGTACAAGGGGACTGCGATAGTGGGGCTGGGGGCTCGTCATCTGACACACTGGACAGGATTGGCAAAACCTTTTGACCTCCTCATAAACCCCGGGCCAATAGAACCTTTGCAGAATCCGCTCTTGCTTTTTTTTGCGCCCAAATGTCCTCCCAGCACGTGGGAGTGGGCCAAGTCCAGTACCACCCGGCGGTATGGCTGGGGTACCACCAGCTGCTCCACTACCTCCTGCTGCACTTTGTCCACAGCAGGTCCTGGTTAAAAGCCAGATGGGGAAACACCGAGTCGGCCCCTGGGTGCTAAGCCACCCCATTTACCACTGTCACCCCTTCCCTCGCCCACAGTAATGTCGGATCCTGGAGCTGGGCGGTCCCGAATGTGTCACGGGATACCTCCAGGTCCGGGATGGACGGGGTTTCCACGGATTCGCCTGCCAACACCTCTAGGGGAAACCTATCGGGATGACACTCTACAGGTGATGTGGTGACCCCTACGGCTGGTATCCCCGCATCGGGAACTTCGGGCACTGGGCCCGATTGTCGTCTGTCCCTAAGGGAAGGCATATCGCTCTTCCATAGAGTCCAGAACAAAGGAAAATCCCTTCCCAGTATGGCGGCATAAGGGATTTGGCGTCCCACTCCGACGACATGCTGCACCTCTCGGGCCAACACGGACATGGTAATGTCACGGATGTAGTAGGGGAGAACACCAAAAGACAATCAGGAAGGAAGGGGAAAGACACTAGGCCTCACCGCTAGGGAAGGAAAAGGGTCACCACCTATAAAACCCTGCTCTATCTGACACCACATCAGAGGAAATGCCATGTAGTTTCACGATGTTGTCGACAAACACCTGTGCAAAAGTTTTAGCATTGGGTAGACTAGGTAATGCAATAAAGTGTGCCATTTTACTAAAACAATCTACAACCACCAGAATCACAGTTTTTCCCGAAGAATTCGGTAAATCCGTGATAAAATCCATGGGCAAATGGGTCCAAGGTCTGGACGGGATGGGCAATGGAAGCAGAGATCCGGAAGGCCGAGCATGTGTCACCTTAGCACGTGCACAGGTACCACAGGCTGACACATAGTCCTCGAAACACTTACGCAACCCCGGCCACCAGAATCTGCGAGAGATGAGATCGATAGTCGATCTGCTCCCAGGGTGCCCAGCACGCACCGTACAGTGATGTTCCTCGAACACCTTGTGACAACTTCCCCGGAGGACAAGAGTCTGGAGCATCCTCCTGTGCCTCCAACACCCTGGCCTCAAGATCAGGATACAGAGCGGATATGACTACCCCTTCAGATAAAATGGGACTAGGGTCATTAGACTCACCCCCCCCCCCCCCAGGAAAGCTACGCGACAAAGCATCTGCCTTGACGTTCTTAACCCCAGGGCGGTAAGTGACAAAGTTAAATCTGGTGAAAAACAATGACCATCTGGCCTGCCTTGGGTTCAGTCGCTTAACCGACTCCAGGTAGGCCAGATTCTTGTGATCCGTAATTACTGTAATAGGCTGAATTGCTCCTTCCAACCAATGCCGCCATTCCTCGAACGCCAACTTAATGGCCAGCAATTCCCTATTCCCCACATCATAATTCCTTTCAGCAGTAGAGTTTTTTAGAGAAAAATGCACATGGGCGCCATTTACTAGGTGAAGGACCTTGCGACAAGATTGCTCCTACCCCTACCTCAGACGCATCAACCTCAACAATAAATGGCGAGTCACGTCCGGTTGCATCAGAATAGGGGCCGAAGCAAAACATTCTTTCATAGCAGAAAAGGCCTGTAATGCCGCATCAGACCAGACAGAAATATCCGCACCCTTCCTAGTCATGTCTGTTAAAGGTTTAACCACCGATGAATAGTTCAAGATAAATTTACGGTAGTAGTTGGTAAACCCCAAAAACCGCTTTCAGATTTTCGGGTCGATCCCAGTCCAACACGGCACGGACCTTCTCGGGATCCATATGAAAACCTGAGGATGAGAGCAGGTAACCCAGAAATTGCACTTCCTGTACAGCAAATACACACTTTTCCATCTTAGCATACAACTTATTCTCTCTTAGCATCTGTAACACCTGTCTCACATGATCCTGATGAGTCTCTATATCAGGCGAATAAATTAGTATGTCATCAAGGTATACAACGACAAACCTCCCCACCAGATGATGAAAGATGTCATTGACAAAGTGTTGAAAAACCGCAGGAGCATTGGTTAACCCAAAGGGCATGACCAGGTTTTCAAAATGACCGTCAGGGGTATTAAATGCGTTCTTCCACTTATCCTCCTTCTTGATCCTTACCAGATTATATGCCCCCCTCAGATCCAACTTAGGCCTCTTTCACACTTGCGTTGTCCGGATCCGGCGTGTACTCCACTTGCCGGAATTACACTCCGGATCCGGAAAAACGCAAGTGTACTGAAAGCATTTGAAGATGGAACCGTCTTCCAAATGATTTCAGTGTTACTATGGCAGCTAGGACGCTATTAAAGTCCTGGTTGCCATAGTAGGAGCGGGGATCGGGGGAGCGGTATACTTACAGTCCGTGCGGCTCCCAGGGCGCTCCAGAATGACGTCAGAGCGCCCCATGCGCATGGATGACGTGATCCATGTGATCACATGATCCATGCGCTTGGGGCGCCCTGATGTCACTCTGGAGCGCCCGGGGAGCCGCACGGACGGTAAGTATGCTGCTCCCCCGCTCCCCACTACACTTTACCATGGCTGCCAGGACTTTAGCGTCCCGGCAGCCATGGTAACCATTCAGAAAAAGCTAAATGTCGGGTCCGGCAATGCGCCGAAACGACGTTTAGCTTAAGGCCGGATCCGGATCAATGCCTTTCAATGGGCATTAATTCCGGATCCGGCCTTGCGGCAAGTGTTTCAGATTTTTGGCTGGAGCAAAAAGCGCAGCATGCTGCGGTATTTTCTCCGGCCAAAAAACGTTCCGTTCCGGAACTGAAGACATCCTGATGCATCCTGAACGGATTTCTCTCCATTCAGAATGCATTAGGATAATCCTGATCAGGATTCTTCCGGCATAGAGCCCCGACGACGGAACTCTATGCCGGAAGACAAGAACGCAAGTGTGAAAGAGCCCTTAGAGAACACCTTGGCACCGACAATCTGACTAAACAAATCCGGAATCAAAGGAAGGGGGTAAGGATCACGGACGGTAATACGATTGAGCTCACGGAAGTCCAGGCATGGTCTCAGGGTACCATCTTTTTTCTTTACAAAGAAAAACTCAGCAGCCACTGGGGACTTGGATGGTCTAATATGTCCCTTTGCCAAACTCTCGGTAATATACTCTCGCATGGCCTTTCTTTCGGGTTCCGAAAGATTATACAACTGAGATTTGGGCAATTTAGCTCAGAGAATAAGATTGACGGGACAGTGATACTCCCGATGCGGAGGCAACTCCTGGTTACCACTCTCAGAGAAAACATCAGAAAATTCTGAAATGAACGAGGGTACAGTTTTAGTGGTCACCATAGAGAATGATGCATTAAGACTGTTGTCCATGCAAAAATCACTCCAATCGAGAATCTGTCTCGCTTGCCAGTCGATGTTAGGGTTATGTTTGCTTAACCGTGGTAAGCCCAACACCAACGGAGCAGGCAGACCCTCCAATACATAACAGGAGATAGATTCCTGATGCAAATCACCCACTCTTAAATGAATGTCATTTACTACCTGCGACAGACATTTTTGGGTAAGAGGTGCTGAGTTAATTGCAAAGACAGAAATACTTTTCTTTAATGCATTAGTAGTCAACCCATGAATGCATACAAACTCTCCATCAATCAAGTTAACTCCTGCCCCACTGTCGATAAATGCTTCGATTTTCACAGTTTTGGACTCTAGCGCCACCTCGGCAGTCAGGAGAAAACGGGTACTACCAGTAAAAGACAAATGTAGGTTTTCTTGCTTCCCATCCACACCACCAATAGTAATTTGAGGATTAAAAGATTTTTTCTTTTTGTTTACACCTTGATGCTGCAAGTACGGACAAATGTTCACAAAATGTCCCTTCTTGCCACAATAAAAGCAGACTCCTTTCACATGACCCAAGCTTTTGCAAGGAGTAGCTCCTCCTAACTGCATAGGCTCATCACAAGGCGCAACTACCAGTGTCTCTCCACCATAAGTGTCAAAGGAAGCAGTACCCTTATTGGACAGTGCGTCCTGAAGGTGAGGACCCCTAGATCTCTCCCTCAGGCGTCTATCTAGACGTACAGCAAGGGACATAGCTGCCTCCAATGAAACAGGATTTTCATGAAAGGCCAACGCGTCCTGCAGTCTCTCAGAGAGACCTTGACAGAATTGGCTGCGGAGAGCAGGATCGTTCCACTCAGTATCGGTAGCCCATCTCCTAAATTCAGAGCAATAGGTCTCCGCAGAACGATCTCCCTGCCGCAAACTCCGTAAATTGGTGTCGGCCTGAGAGATCCGATCCGGGTCATCGTAGATGAGATCCAAGGCTCTGAAGAATTCATCTACCGACCGGAGGGACAGTGATCCGGTCGGCAGAGGAAAAGCCCAAGATTGGGTGTCCTCTTTAACCACCTCAGCTCCCCTAGCTTAAACCCCCTTAATGACCAGACCACTTTTTACAATTCTGCACTACACTATTTTCATGGTTTATTGCTCAGTCACACAACTTACCACCCAAATGAATTTTACCTCCTTTTCTTCTCACTAATAGAGCTTTCATTTGGTGGTATTTCATTGCTGCTGACATTTTAACTTTTTTTGATATTAATCGAAATTGACCGAAATGTTTGCAAAAAAATGACATTTTTACACTTTCTGTTGTAAAATTTTTCAAATATAACTACATTTCTATATAAATTTTTCTCTAAATTTTTTTTTCTACATGTCTTTGATAAAAAAAAATGCAATAAGTGTATATTTATTGGTTTGGGCAAAAGTTTACAAACTATGGTGCAAAAATGTGAATTTACGCACTTTGACTTTCTGAGCACCTGTCATGTTTCCTGAGGTTCTACAATGCACAGACAGTAGAAACACCCCACAAATGACCCCATTTCGGAAAGTAGACACCCTAAGGTATTCACTGATGGGCATAGTGAGTTCATGGAAGTTTTTATTTTTTGTCACAAGTTAGCGGAAAATTATTATTTTTTTTTTTCTTACAAAGTCTCATATTCCAGTAACTTATGACAAAAAATAAAATGTTACATGAACTCACCACACCCCTCACGAAATACCTTGGGGTGTCTTCTTTCCAAAATGGGGTCACTTGTGGGGTATTTATACTGCCCTAGTATTTTAGGGGCCCTAAAGCGTGAGAAGTAGTTTGGAATCCAAATGCGTAAAAAATGCCCTGTGAAATCGTAAAGATTCTCATTGGAATTTGGGCCCCTTTGCGCACCTAGGCTGCAAAAAAGTGTCACATGTGGTATCGCCGTACTCAGGAGAAGTAGGGCAATGTGTTTTGGGGTGTTTTTATACATATACCCATACTGTGCGAGATAAATATCTCTGTAAAAGACAACTTTTCCAATTTTTTTATACAAAGTTGTCATTTTACAGAGATATTTCTCTCACCCAGCATGGGTATATGTAAAAATACACCCCAAAACACATTGCCCTACTTCTCCTGAGTACGGCAATACCACATGTGTGACACTTTTTTGCAGCCTAGGTGCGCAAAGGGGCCCAAATTCCAATGAGAATCTTTACGATTTCACAGGGCATTTTTTACGCATTTGGATTCCAAACTACAGGGTGGGCCATTTATATGGATACACCTTAATAAAATGTGAATGGTTGGTGATATTAACTTCCTGTTTGTGGCACATTAGTATATGTGAGGGGGGAAACTTTTTAAGATGGATTGTGACCATGGCGGCCATTTTGAAGTCGGCCATTTTGAATCCAAATTTAGTTTTTTAAATAGGAAGAGGGTCATGTGACACATCAAACTTATTGGGAATTTCACAAGAAAAACAATGGTGTGCTTGGTTTTAACGTAACTTTATTCTTTCATGAGTTATTTACAAGTTTCTGACCACTTATAAAATGTGTTCAATGTGCTGCCCATTGTGTTGGATTGTCAATGCAACCCTCTTCTCCCACTCTTCACACACTGATAGCAACACCGCAGGAGAAATGCTAGCACAGGCTTCCAGTATCCGTAGTTTCAGGTGCTGCACATCTCGTATCTTCACAGCATAGACAATTGCCTTCAGATGACCCCAAAGATAAAAGTCTAAGGGGGTCAGATCGGGAGACCTTGGGGGCCATTCAACTGGCCCACGATGACCAATCCACTTTCCAGGAAACTGTTCATCTAGGAATGCTCGGACCTGACACCCATAATGTGGTGGTGGGTGCACCATCTTGCTGGAAAAACTCAGGGAACGTGCCAGCTTCAGTGCATAAAGAGGGAAACACATCATCATGTAGCAATTTCGCATATCCAGTGACCCCCTTAGACTTTTATCTTTGCGGTCATCTGAAGGCAATTGTCTATGCTGTGAAGATACGAGATGTGCAGCACCTGAAACTACGGATACTGGAAGCCTGTGCTAGCATTTCTTTTGCGGTGTTGCTATCAGTGTGTGAAGAGTGGGATAAGAGGGTTGCATTGACAATCCAACACAATGGGCAGCACATTGAACACATTTTATAAGTGGTCAGAAACTTGTAAATAACTCATGAAAGAATAAAGTTACGTTAAAACCAAGCACACCATTGTTTTTCTTGTGAAATTCCCAATAAGTTTGATGTGTCACATGACCCTCTTCCTATTTAAAAAACTAAATTTGGATTCAAAATGGCCGACTTCCAAATGGCCGCCATGGTCACCACCCATCTTAAAAAGTTTCCCCCCTCACATATACTAATGTACGTATACTTCTCACGCTTTAGGGCCCCTAAAATGCCAGGGCAGTATAAATACCCCACAAGTGACCCCATTTTGGAAAGAAGACACCCCAAGGTATTCCGTGAGGGGCATGGCGAGTTCCTAGAATATTTTATTTTTGCCACAAGTTAGCGGAAATTTTTTTATTTATTTTTTTCTCTTACAAAGTCTCATATTCCACTAACTTGTGACAAAAAAATAAAATTTTACATGAACTCGCCATGCCCCTCACGAACTACCTTGGGGTGTCTTCTTTCCAAAATGGGGTCACTTGTGGGATATTTATACTGCCCTGGCATTTTTGGGGCCCTAAAGCGTGAGAAGAAGTCTGGAATATAAATGTCTAAAAACTTTTACGCATTTGGATTCCGTGAGGGGTATGGTGAGTTCATGTGAGATTTTATTTTTTGTCACAAGTTAGTGGAATATGAGACTTTGTAAGAAAAAAACAAAAAAACAACAAAAAAAAATAAATCTATTTCCGCTAACTTGTGCCCAAAAAAATAAATAAATCTTCTATGAACTCGCCATGCCCCTCAAAAGTGATCTTTATAGCGCCGCAGCGATTTTACGGTGTTTTTGCAGTGATCAGAAAAGAAAAAAATATTCTGTCACTGCGGTGGGGCGGACTGAACGCAAGTGTGCGCACAAGATCAGGCCTGATCGGGCGAACAATGCGTTTTTTGTAGAGCCTATAGAACATGTCCTATTCTTGTCCGCAATTGCGGACAAGAAAAGGCATTTTCTATATAGTTCTGGCAATGTGCGGATCCGCAAAATGCGGAAAGCACATTGCCGGTGTCCGTGTTTTGCGGATCCGCGGTGTCCGTGTTTTGCGGATCCGCAAAACACATATGGACGTCTGAATGGAGCCTTACAAGGAGTGATCAATGACAGGGGGGTGATCAGGGGTTAATAAGGGGTTAATAAGTGACAGGGGGGGTGTAGTGTAGTGTGGTGATTGGTGCTACTTTACAGAGCTGCCTGTGTCCTCTGGTGGTCGATCCAAGCAAAAGGGACCACCAGTGGACCAGGTAGCAGGTATATCAGACGCTGTTAACAAAACAGCGTCTGATATACCCTTTAGGGGTTAAAAAAATCGCATCTACAGCCTGCCAGCGAATGATCGCCGCTGGCAGGCTGTAGATCAGTTTGTTTACCTTCCGATCCTGTGAACGCGCGCTCCTGTGTGCGCGCGTTCACAGGAAATCTCGTGTCTCGCGAGATGACGCGCCGATGTGTCCAAGAGGAACAAACCGACCGCCCGCAGGACGCATCCCTGCGTTAGGCGGTCGGGAGAAGGTTAAGCAATGAAATAATCATACCCACACGTTGACACTCATCCCCAGAAGAGTATGGCCGCAGCTTAAAGTATAATTTACATGACTCCCTGAACCGGATGAAATTGTCACTACCCCCGGAAAACCTGTCCGGGAGAGCCACCTTCGGTTCAGGACAGGTACTGAGATCCACCACCGAAACCAGCAGCCTGTGGACTCTGAATCTGCAAGACAGTTGCGCGGAGGTCTGCTACCTCCAAAGTCAGATTCTGCATCTGTTCGACCAGTGCAAACATAGTATCCATAGCTGCACAGATCAGAACAAAAATGGCGGTATAGGCTTGGGATAATGTCACGGATGTAGTAGGGGAGAACACCAAAAGCCAATCAGGAAGGAAGGGGAAAGACACTAGGCCTCACCGCTAGGGAAGGAAAATGGTCACCACCTACAAAACCCTGCTCCTGGCCCTAACTCCTATCCGTATGGGCACCTCTCGATGGTAGAGATACCCATACACGGGAACCTAGAAAACCCTGGTGACCCTCAGATGCCATAAAGATAATGACAGGGCAGAGACCACCTGTTCCTTCCCTGGTGAAGGAACTAACGTCTCACTGAGGCCTAGTAAACAACCGGGGGGGGGGGGGGGGGGGGGGGCGGGGGGGTGGGGGGGGGGTCGGGGGAATACAAAACACGACAAGCGAAACACTTAACTTCAGAGGATGAAGGATGAAAAGGACTTCAACACGAACCACACTCCAGCTCTTCCAAGACCAAATGAAGCTATCCCAAGCAAGGAGTTATGGGAAAAGTCAGACTAAATAGGGCGTGGTAGAGTTCACATGATCCACACCTGACCAGGAGTGCGTTTTGCACTCGCGTGAGAAAAATCGGCATGTTTGGTACCCAAACACAGAAGTTCGGGTTTGGGATCGGTGTTCTGTAGATTGTATTATTTTCCCTTATAAAATAGCGCTGGAGGGGTTAAAAAAATAAATAAAATTAAACTCACCTTAATCCACTTGATTGCGCAGCCGACATCTCTTCCGTTTTCTTTCTTTGCTTTGTGCAGGAACAGGACCTGTGGTGACGTCACTCCGGTCATCACATGATCCATCACATGATCCATCACCATGGTAAAATATCATGTGACAGACCATGTGATGACCGGAGTGACGTCACCACAGGTCCTTTTTATCATAAACCAAAGAAAGAAGACAGAAGAGATGCCGGCTGCGCGATCAAGTGGATTAAGGTAAGTTTAATTATTTTTTATTTTTTTTTAACCCCTCCAGCGCTATTGTACTATGCATTCTGTATTCAGAATGCTATTATTTTCCCTTATAACCATGTTATAAGGGAAAATAATAATGATCGGGTCTCCATCCCGATCGTCACCTAGCAACCGTGCGTAAAAAACGCATCGCATCTGCACTTGCTTGCAGATGCTTGCGATTTTCACGCAACCCCATTCATTTCTATTGGGCCTGAGTTACGTGAAAAACGCACAAAATAGAGCATGCTGAGATTTTCACGCAACGCACAAGTGATGCGTGAAAATCACCGCTCATGTGAACAGCCCTATAGAAATGAATGGGTCGGGATTCAGTGCGGGTGCAATGCGTTCAACTCACGCATCGCATCCGCGCGGAATACTCGCCCGTGTGAAAGGGGCCTTAGGACTCATGCACTAGGGTCACCAGGCTCCCAGAGTGCAGCAAAGCATTAATCGGATGTCTATCGACCAAGACTTGGCACAGAGGCGGCATATCGGCGGCCGGCCGGGCATCCGTGGTACATACAGGCCGGGCAAAGAAAGAGGACCGGCGAGCGAACCCGCAGTCCATGGGTTCAGGTGTTTGAGGACAGTTCGCTGCCCTATGTTCCAGGCCGTGGCAGTGCCAACATTGAATCCCTGTGGTCCCTCCCCGGTCTCTCTTCCCCGGAGTAGGACTAGCCTTCCCCCCCCTTTGTGGTTGGGTCCCTTTTTCCTGATCCCTAGCCTGAGAGGGAGCCTGACAGGTTTCCCGCGCCTGCGTTGAGTCCCGCAAGTCCTGGGTCGCCACATACCTCTCGACTAGGCTTACTAACTGATCCAGGTTGCCGGGGTCTCCCTGACCAATCCAGCGCTGTATGGCCCTTGGCAGTGTCTGCACGAAACGGTCCACGACCACTCGCTCGATCATTTGGGAGGGGCTCAAAGTTTCGGGCTGGAGCCACTTCCTCACCAGATGTACCAGGTCATATGCCTGAGACCGGACGAGTCTGGACTCAGAAAAGGCCCCCCGATGTACTCTCTGCGCCTGCACATAGGTAGTAACCCCCAAGCGCGCCATCACCTCAGCCTTCAGCTTCCCATAGTCCTGGGCGTCCTCCCTGCTGAGGTCAAAGTACCATTTTTGGGCGTCTCCGACTAGGAATGGCGCCACCACTTCAGCCCACTGTCTCGACGGTAAGTTCTCCTGTTCCGCGGTCCTCTCGAACACCATCAGAAAGGCCTCTACATTGTCCTCCGGAGCAATTTTCCTTAATGCTGAACGGACTTTATCCCTGGGAGCCGACGGCGATGGAATCACTGCCGTTGGGGTCTCTCGCTGGGACGCACGCAGAGCCTCTTGCATAAGCGCCATTTGTTGTACCAGCAAACTGTTTGCTGTTGTGCATTGCTTTGCACCAACTGCTTAACCAGCTCCTCCATTTTGTCCGGGATGACCAAGCTTGCTGGTTTAATGTATGACATGCAGCCGTGCACACCCGGATAAATATTCTTGGCCAGCCTCACTGCAGTATGCCCGCTGCAAGCCACCAATTGTGGGGATCCGCCCTGGTAGACAGTTGTAGCGAGTGCAGTATAGAGGCAACACAGACCGGTCTCGGTGTAAAACACGATGCTTTGTTTATTCACACGGTGCATACAAGTGAAAGGCGGTGCAGTTCATAGGGAGGGTGGTCACACACAACAGCAAAATAATAGTTCAAACACAGCAAGTCCCTGCTGCAGGCTACTTGAGGTCTGTTTCCGTCACATAAAGCAAAGTCTATTTAAAGCCAGGAGTAATGTCACCTTTTTCTCCTTGGTGAAGCAAGTCCCTGGGTCCGGCTTCTAGCCATGGAACACGGACAGTGCAGTTTCTAGGTAAAATTTCTCTCAGGGCGAGTGTCAAAAAAACTCCCCCCCCCCCCCTCAAAACTGCTCGATGAAATAAGTGTCTCCCCATTGTAAAAAATGTGGAACCACATTGCACGGACGGTCACAGTGACCCACAGGCTTCTTTCTCAGCACTGCTCCGGGCGGGCGGTAACAGGCAGGCGGTGCGGGCGGCGGCGCTCACCGCACTTACTGTATGTCACGTGAGTGAGCGCCGCCGCCCGCACTGCCTGCCTGTGGGGGGACATTATTTTTAATAAGGATCACTATGGACATTATTTAGAATGGAGGCTGCTGTGGTGTCATTATAACTGTATAATGTCTGATAGGCCTAGTCCTGAGTTATATTACCCTGCCCTGTATAATAATGTACCCTGATACCCCTTAGTTATATTACCCCAGCCGGGTAATATAACTAAGGGGTATCAGGGATGGGTACATTATTATACAGGGCATGGGCAGGGTGATATAACTCAGCTCAGGACTAGGCCTGACATTATACAGTTATAATGAGTAATGACACCAACAGCAGCCTCCATTCTAAATAATGTCCATACTGATCCTTATTAAACTTAATGTCCCCCACAGTGACAGTGGCCCCCATTTTCATGTCTCCCACAGTGACAGTGGCCCCCATTTTCATGTCTCCCACAGTGCTCCCCCCCCCATTGTAATTAATGTCCCCCCCATTGTAATTAATGCCCCCCCATTGCAATTAATGCCCCCCCCCATTGTAATTAATGCCCCCCCAGACCATCACTCGCCTCACAGCAGGCATCAGCACTGCTCAGGGGCTCAGGGCGGGCGGTAACAGGCAGGCAGTGCGGCGCTCACTCACTCACTGTATGTCACACGCCTGCGCCGCCTAGTGGGAGGAGCAGGCGCGTGACGTCAGTAAGTGCCGCCCGCACTGTCTGAAGAGTGAGAGGACTCGGCACTCGGGCACAGGTCAGGCGAGATGTCAGAGGGAGGCAGGGCCGGTGCGAGGATTTTTGCCGCCCTAGGCAAGATAAAAATTGCCGCCCCCCCCCCCTTATCAGACATCACATATGTTCCACCCCTTTCTCAGCTTTTAAATTAAAATAACTGCTATGCTTCCCTTACGGTTAATCCAGCTTCTTGTAGCTGTCTTTTTGCGGAATGGAATTGCGGCCCCATACATTTCTATGGGGCCGCAATTCCGATCCTGAAAAAAATAGAACATGTCCTATTCTTGTCCACAATAGCGGACAAGAATAGGCATATTCTCTTAGTGCCGGCAATGTGCGGTCCGGAAAATGCGGAACGCACATTGCCGCTGTCCGTGTTTTGTGGATCCGCAAAACACATATGGACGTGTGAATGGATCCTAAATGTGAGGTAAATTTAATTTAATAACTAAACAATTACATAATAAACATATTGCATTGTCTACTTACCACCAGGACAATACGATGATCTGGTCTCTGGCTGCAGTCTGGCTCTGGGGACTCCCTTGTCACTCTCTTCTACCCCCCCCCCTTGTCACTCATTAACATTTCCCCCCCCTTGTCACTCATTTCCATCCCCCCCCTTGTCACTCTCTTCTACCTCCCCCTTGTCACTCATTAACATTTTCCCCCCCTTGTCACTCATTTCCATTCCCCCCCCCTTGTCACTCATTTCCATCCCCCCCTTGTCACTCATTTCCATTCCCCCCCCTTGTCACTCATTTCCATCCCCCCCCTTGTCATTCATTTCCATTCCCCCCCCCCTTGTCACTCATTTCCATCCCCCCCCTTGTCATTCATTTCCATTCCCCCCCCCTTGTCATTCATTTCCACCCCCCCCCTTGTCACTCATTTCCATCCCCCCCCTTGTCACTCATTTCCACCCCCCCCTTGTCATTCATTTCCATTCCCCCCCCTTGTCATTAATTTCCATTCCTCCCCCCCCCCTTGTCACTCATTTCCATTCCCCCCCCCGTCACTAATTTCCATTCTCTCCCCCCCCTGTCACTAATTTCCATTCCCCCCCCGTCACTAATCTCCATTCTCCCCCCCCGTCACTAATTTCCATTTCCCCCCCCCCCCACCTGTCACTAATTTCCATTCTCCCCCCCCCCCCTGTCACTAATTTCCATTCTCCCCCCCCCCGTCACTAATTTCCATTCTCCCCCCCCCCCGTCACTAATTTCCATTCTCCCCCCTGTCACTAATTTCCATTCTCCCCCCCCCCGTCACTAATTTCCATTCTCCCCCCTGTCACTAATTTCCATTCTATTGTCACCTCTAGTGTAGCGTGGCCGAGCTCTGGTCGGTCCGCGGTACAGGAGCATTTGTTTCCTGTACCCGGCCAGACTGAAAGGAAGTGCACACTAAGTGAGCACTTCCTGTCAGTCCGGCCGGGTACAGGAAACAGAAGCTCCAGTACCGCGGACCGACCAGAGCTCGGCCACGCTACATTAACATGAGCACAGAGCAGAGACAGCAGGCAGGAGATTCTTTAGAGGAGCGGCAAGCGCTTAGCCGCTCAGGAGGCGCAGCATGACGGGCGCCGCCGGCCGGCAATTATATATAACCAATTTTTATTTTTTATTTTTTTACACCACACAGGGCGCCCCTGCCGGCGCCCCCCTTCTGACAGCGCCCCGGGCGCCCGCCCGTCCCGCCCGCCCCTAGAAACGGCCCTGAACACGGATCCCTCCTGGCTTCAGCTGCGGGTTCCCGCACACTCCTTTACAGGCCTCAGCACACAGCCCAGCTCACCTCCACTTCTCACTCTCACAGCCAGAGAGCAAAGAAACTACACATTGCGCACCACACCCTTGTTGCTGGTCGGGTTTTAACTCTTCACTGCAAAACCTGGCCTGGACCGTGGGGAGACAGGCACCCGCCCGCATATCTGCCTGCTCCCAGTAAGAGCCGGCCCGGATCCGCTGTGTTAACAGCATAACCGCTGCAAAATGCACTTTTCCCACTCTTACTCCACCGGGGCCAGGACCCCTGGTGGCACGTACCTCCCGTCTACCACCACCCCAGGTACTCTGCTACACAACATAGTTAGGTGGCTCACTATATAAATTATTGAAAAGGTAGGCAACACCAATGGTGTAAAGCAATTCACTAATGAGAATGGCTATCGCTAAAATATAACTTTTATTAATTGTCCTTAAAATGTGGATATTCAACTACAATACAAACATACATAAATACTGTTACGTCCTGGATCCCACTAGTATATGGCGAGAGTGTGACCTCATACGCTCAAACCTGATCCTAGGACAATGTACCATTCAGGGAACAAGTGGTGGGTCTGGAGATGAGCGGGGTAACCATAAGCGCCCCCCATGCACAGTACTCCAGCACAGCGTGGGTTAAACAAGTGAGAGTGCCTAAAAGCAAGGACGCTGTCACTCCACCCTAAACTGTTACCCTTGGTACATTAACTAAATAAACACTGGCTACTATATGGTTTGGCTTCCTAAATGAGGTGTTAACTTCTCTATAATACTGGAGGCACATAGGCCTGTCTGCTCGACGCGTTTCTTTAGCTGCTATTAGTATGCAGCTTAGTCATCAGGAGCGAAACTAGAAGCTAAATGACAAACAAACAAACAAACAGAGGTGCTGCACGCTCTCATGTATAGCGGCTGTCCCAGTGCCGCAGGCTACTTGTTTGCACGCTATACATGAGAGCGTGCAGCACCTCTGTTTGTTTGTTTGTCTGCTAATGAAACGCGTCGAGCAGACAGGCCTATGTGCCTCCAGTATTATAGATGTTAACACCTCATTTAGGAAGCCAAACCATATAGTAGCCAGTGTTTATTTAGTTAATGTACCAAGGGTAACAGTTTAGGGTGGAGTGACAGCGTCCTTGCTTTTAGGCACTCTCACTTGTTTGACCCACGCTGTGCTGGAGTACTGTGCATGGGGGCGCTTATGGTTACCCCGCTCATCTCCAGACCCACCACTTGTTCCCTGAATGGTACATTGTCCTAGGATCAGGTTTGAGTGTATGACGTCACACTCTCGCCATATACTAGTGGGATCCAGGACGTAACAGTATTTATGTATGTCTGTATTGTAGTTGAATATCCACATTTTAAGGACAATTAAGGGTACTTTCACACTTGCGGCAGGACGGATCCTGTTCACCCTGTCGGATCCGTCCGTCTGCTATTTCGCCGTGCCGCCGGACCGCCCCTCTGTCCCCATTGAATATAATGGGGACGGGGGCAGAGCTCCGGCGCAGTACGGCAGTTCGCGGTGAGAGGCTGCCGGACTAAAAAGTCGGACATGCAGGACTTTTAGTCCGGCGGCTTTTCGCCGTGCACTACCGTGCTGCGCCGGAGCTCCGCTCCCCTCTCCATTATAGTTAATGGGGACGGAGCGGCTGTCCGGCGGCACGGCAAAATAGCAGAAGGACGGATCCGACATGGTGAACAGCCTGTCGGATCCGTCCTGCCGCAAGTGTGAAAGTAGCCTAATAAAAGTTATATTTTAGCGATAGCCATTCTCATTAGTTAATTGCTTAACAACATAGTTACTTTCACATCTTCCTTTTCCAATCCGGCAGAAATATCTCAAAACCGGAAGAAAACGCTTCAGTTTTGTCCCTATTCATTGTCAATGGGGACAAAACTGAACATAAAAAAACCTCAGTTTTCTACAGATCATGGAACACTAGTTACTCAAGTCAGAAGCAACACAGGTCACAAGAGTAAAATTACAGTAACATAAGTGAAACTCATATTAAAGCCAGTCTCCAGTTAGTGTATAAAGACAATGAATATGGGTAATGAGCATCATACTATAGATGACGTAAAGGAGACCGCATAGTGCGGAAGTGATATGCCGCCACATCTATAGGTTATAGCGCATGAGTACAGAGGGAGTATGATGGCCACATCTGCAGTGCTGGAAATTTGGACCTTGTGGACTAAAGACACCAGTGCAAGCACACTGAGTAATATTGTAAACCAGAGTAGGAGACAGGGCCCTACAGGGAAGAGATAGAGCGCACGTAGACCAATAGAAAGTAAATACAGGCGCCTAAAGAGAACATGGCTATACGGGAGAACATGGCTAAACGCAAAGGTCCTAATATATTAGTTACAGCCAAAGCTGTTCTATAAAGCCTAACTACGGTAAAGGTCAATATAAGGGACATACATTTAGACGTGCCAACATATCACTTCATTTACAGTGCTATGAAGTCTTGACCACCTATGGTAAGCTGCTCATTACCCATATTGAATGCCTTTATGTCTTCAATAACTGGAGATTGGTTTCAATATGAGCTTTGCTTATGTTAATATAATTTGACCCTCGTGACCTGTGTTATTTTATTTCTTGGGTAACTAGTGTGACATCACAAGTAGTTGGCTATATAAATCTAGTTGTGACTGTGTGTATCCATACTTGAAAAAGGCCTAGGCTACTTTCACACCAGCGGCAGCCTTCTCTGGCAGGCTGTTCTGGCGGGTGAACAGCCTGCCGGATCTGTGCTGCCGCTAGTGCACGCGTTCCGCCGGTGGTCTGCTCTGGCCTCATTGACTATAATGTCGTAGTTTTATTCTGGCCACCTCTCGGCATGTTTGCCGTGTTGCCGCCGGAACTCCGGCCCGCCCCCGTTATAGACAATGGGGCCAGAGCGGACCTCTGGCGGCACTCGTGCACTAGCGGCAGGACGGATCCGGCAGGCTGTTCACGGGCTGGAACAGCCTGACGGAGAAGTCTGCCGCTAGTGTGAAAGTAGCCTTATCTATAGCCATCTAAACGTTGCATCTATGGGATCGATTTCTATGGATTAAAGGTTCTTCACTGCTTCACCTTCAAGTAAGAGTGCTGCTATTTTTTGCTTTGTTTTGTCCAAGTAAACAGTGTGAGGCTTTCTGAGATGTCTGGTGTGAGGTTCCCTGTGAGGTCTGACTGAGGAGTGTCAGGTTCCCTGTGAGGTCTGACTGAGGGGCGTCAGGCTCCTTCAGATGTCTTAGTGAGGAGTATAAGGCTCTCTTTGATGTCTTGAAGAGATGAGTGAATCAAAGTCAAACGAATTGACTTCGATCCTAATTTCAGGAAAAATTTGATTAGTCATGAAGCTGAATTTCCTTGAGCTTTGTGCTAATGAATCAATTTTTACTGAAATGGTGGTAAAAAACGAAGAAAAACATACTCACCTCATCCATTTGGTTGTGGAGAGGCCGTCGTACCTGATTAACCCCTGAAAGGCCTCAATTTTAATATCAGATGCTGCGATCAGCAATGAATGCGGCATCTGAAGGGTTCAATGAAGGTGGGCGGTGCGATCGCCGTTCCCCATCATTGCACTCGCTACATACAATGGAATACAATTCGTGAGGAAGTAATTTGTAAGTAATCAAATTTCTTTGTAAAATTCTGCGAATCAGCCGAATCAAATTTTTGATAACATCACTCATCACTAATGTCTTGAGAGGTGTCAGGCTCCCAGTGATGCCTGTAAGGTGCAATGTTTTCTGTCGTGCCTGAATGAAGGGTGTCAGGCTCCTTGTGAAGTTGCGGTCACTTACCTGTTAGTATGGAGATCCTGGCAGCACAGTGACAGGTGAAGATGGGTCCAGGTCCTCTTCTTCCCAGAGTCTGTCTCTGACCCTAACATTTATCTTCTCCTTACATCAGCACTGGTTCATCTGTGGACAGATCAGGTAGAAATAGAAGAGTTCGGGGAATTAGGAGAAATTCTGAAATACATTAACCAGAGGAGGGAATATTGTAATTTATAAAGTCTCAGTTATATCTGATATTTTTGATGTAAGATTATTCAATGGAGATAAAGTGACCAGAAAACTTTAATAAGAAAAAGTCTTGTTGGCTCTGTCCCTTCAAGTGTGTTCAATTGAGAGGTTCTCAAAGAGATTGAGAGAAGGAACTCATGTAATTCAGTGGTGGTCTGCAATGTACAGAACATAGGGCCATAGCTCTCAGAAGAGAAAAGTCACTGCACTCAGTGGAATAAGGGTCATTTCTATATTTAGTTCCATGTATAGCAAACATTACATGGTAGCGTGTTAGCCAGGGGCGTTGCTAGGGTCTTAAAAGATCAGGGGCACAAGCCCCAAGGCACATGAACCCCCCCGAAAAAACATTATAATATACTGTATATACTGTTATATATACTGTATGTGTATATATAATCTTCAAGCGCCAAGACCTCCCCACAGCACATAATTCTAACACCACCACTACCAAATGCCACAATGCAGCATAAATTAGACCACTACAGCCACATTACAGTTCCCCCTAATAATACACACACATTTCCCTATAATACTCAAACATACACAGTTCCTTTATTCACAGTATATACTGCATGAACAGCTCCTCCGCTCACAGTATATACACAGCAGCTCCTCCGCTCATAGTATATACACAGCATCTCCTCCGCTCACAGTATATACACAGCAGCTCCTCCGCTCATAGTATATACACAGCAGCTCCTCCGCTCATACATATACATAGGCTCTCCTAGCAGTATATACACAGCCTCCCCTAGCAGTATATACATAGGCTCCCCTAGCAGTATATACATAGGATCCCCTAGCAGTATATACATAGGCTCTCCTAGCAGTATATACACAGCCTCTCCTAGCAGTATATACATAGGCTCCCCTAGCAGTATATACATAGGCTCCCCTAGCAGTATATACATAGGCTCCCCTATCAGTATATATATAGGCTCCCCTAGCAGTATAAACAAAGGCTCCCCTATCAGTATATACATAGGCTCCCCTAGCAGTATATACATAGGATCCCCTAGCAGTATATATATAGGCTCCCCTAGCAGTATAAACAAAGGCTCCCCTATCAGTATATACATAGGCTCCCCTATCAGTATATACATAGGCTCCCCTAGCAGTATATGCATAGTTGTTGTTTTTTTAAAATACATACTATTTAACAAAGATACAGGTCACGTAAGCACACTGTCCTATACATGGATGGTGGTTAACGTTACAGGAATCTGTCCTGCAATGGTAACACACGTCTCTGCTGTTCCATATTATCAGGTTGGTAGTGGCTGCTGCTGGGCTGGCAGAGGCCATTTTCATAAGACATTTCCAGCAGTGGTGACCTGGACAGCTGGAGCAGGATGAACAGCAGTAGCTCTGGAATCTGCTTGTCCTGTCTGAATCTTCTGCAGGGCTGGGTCTGGTCCTCTGCTGCCAGGCCCGAGTGAGGGGCTTCCTGCTCTGATACTGAGACACCAGTGCGGTGCTGCTGGCCGGTCTCACTGCACTTCAGCCCGGCGCACAGTGGAGTTCCTTACAGGTTTAATGTGCGCCTGGCTGATGTCATTTGGGGCCCCACTGCAGCCCCGCACTGGTGACTCAATATAACCATAAAAGGAAGATGTCTGTGCAGCGAAAAATACAGCTATTAGCCAGAGATTTGGGGCAATGTGCTTGTATTCCGAGCCCAAGCCCCGAATCTACATGCCTAGTGACGCCGCTGGTGTTAGCCAGAAAAATCGACGTGATGTTCAATACTTTAGCGTTAAAAAAAGACATTAGTATTCTACCCATGACACTTTAAACCAGAAAAAGTATAGGGGAGATTTATCAAACCTAGCTTAGTGGCTCATATCGACCAATCGGATTCCAGATTTCATTTTCCAAAGCAACTCTGAAAAATGTGAGGTGGAATCTGATTGGTTGCTATGAACAATTAAACCATTTTTCCTTTACACCAATTTTGATAAATCCACCTCTATACTTTCAAGCTTTCAGAGAACAGAGGCTTCTTAATACTTGTACATGTGATGCATCATTAAGACAGATTTATAAAACTAAAGTTATTGTTACAGAAGTACAGGCAATAGGGTGTAAAACTAAAGGAGACCATACACATTCCATAGCTGTTGATCTCCAGCCAACAATACTGCATACATACATGCTCGGCTTGGCTATACGTTTTTATGTGAATTCTATGGGGAGGGCTGAGAAGGCCTCTGCCAGAGACTTCTGGTTCTGGTGGAGGCTTATCTTCTAAAATAACAAAATAATAGGGCAAAAATATTCATTTCACCCAATTCTTCACCCCCCTGACATCATATGTATGGAGAGAGTTGGGAGCTCCCCATACACATATTAGTGTATTGTTGTCTGAACCCGTCTAGGACGGCAAGTTCGACCTAGAGTCTAGTGTATGTGAGCCTTTAAGAATTAAGGAGATCTGGAATCAGTCTAGTGATGAAGGGGCAGGCGTGTGTCCATGTAGTGGGTCATAAAGCAAGGTGTTAAAGTGTTTTTCAATGAGTGGAAGGGAGAGTTAGCAGGGAAGGGTGCTAGCAGAACATAATTCTGTATTGGGCTGTGAATGAGGGTGGATGAGTTTTACTTTGTCTGCCAGAAAAATTATCTTAGGGAGCCATGGAAAGTCAAAAGTCATAACCAAGCTTGTATTCTACTGCCACGGACAGTGAAGGGAAAGGCTTGAATTACAAAGTAGAAAAACAATTGTGTGTGTAGACTTGGGACAGGCAGGGAAAGCTGTTAACCAGGGAGTGAGAAGTGAGGAGCTGAGGCTGGGTGTGCCTCCTAGAACAACTGCAGCTGTTGCAAACCTCAAAAGCAGCTACCTGCAAGGACATTGCTTAACTTTTCTTTTTTCCCCCCATTTTAATGGAATTTTTTATTTTTTTTAGGGGGCAGGGGTGGGGGTGGGGGGGATAAGCACAAAACTGTACAACACATGTTATACCATTGATCATTTTAAATCTCAGTGAAAACACATGAAATACTAGCCGAAATCCGTGTGAGTGCAGATGTGATGACGTAATTAGAGATGAGCAAATAAAAGTTGACGAGGTGGAATTCCAGTAAACCTTGCTTGTGATTGGGGTACAAGTTCTGTGTGATACAGCCATTTACGTGGTGTATTAATAGGAAAGATACGTACGTCTTACTAGCCATTCTGCAGTGAATTTTGATAGTTATAATTTTTTTGGGGGGGTGTCTTAATAGGAAAAAGAAAATCTTATTAGCCGTTCTGCGGTGAATTTATATTGTCATACAGCCTTTATTGCGCTGTATTAATAGCAAAAATAATTATGTGTTATTAGCCGTTCTGCGGTGAACTTACATAGTCATTCTGACGTGAAATTTTTTTGGGGACAATTTTTTGCTCAAATTGCTCGGTGAATGCTGAGTTTCATCTGTAGGGACTGAATAATCATCTATCAGCCGTTCAGTGGTGACTTTTTTTGGGCTACAGCCTGTTTTGGGGTGAACAAATAAGAAATCTCATTGCGTCTATTTTAGTGGTGCCATTTTTTTAGGATACAGCCTAGTAATTTACATTTACAGGAGTCGCAGAAGAGGCAGAAGAGGCCTGAGCTCCCGGTGTCATCTAGCGGTCGTGTCTTCACCAGCAACCTAGCGGTGCTTGAATGGTTGACTCGGTCTTCGACTTTGTCGCAAGTGACATCAGATACCCCCAGCTAAGAGTCAGTGGGTTCCTCTGACACGACGCTTAGTTGGCATGTCCCGGGAGCAGGCCCTGTGCCCACAACTGTCCTCAACCTGCCTCTGTCATTTTCTGTTCCCTCAGCGCGAGAAGTATTATATGCCATAGGCTTGGCTCCACTTTTCAGTGAGAACGAGCTACTAGAGGACAGTCAGCAGCTACTGTCCAGCCAAGCTCTTGAGGAGACATCCGCCGCTTTCTCCGGTAGGTGGGCAAGTAGTGATGATGAGAGTTGCGTGGGAGCAGGTGTTGTGAGCAGTCAGGCTCCTGGCCCTGAGACCGTTGAGGGGGACATCAGTGACATGCAAACAGTAGCGGATCATGAAGCTGTAGCCGATTGCACTTGGGAGCTGGGCGAAGAAGGGGCTTTATCATCATCATCAGGAGAAGAGAGTGGCAGCTTGCGAGTGAGACAGTGGCTGAGCCAGCAGGGTGGTAGCGTGGCCGTGAGTCAGCAGAGTGGCAGCAGTGGGAGGTCGGGAGCCAAACATGCGTGAGGTAGACCACCCACTTTGCAGGAGCCTACCTGCACAGAAAGTAGTGGTGCAGGGGTTCACGGAGGCAGCGGTAGCAGGCAGTCAAGGCGGAGTGTTGGCGAGAAAATGCCATACTTGGTTTTTTGGCAATTTTTTATTAGTGCGTCGGATGAGGTGAACATGGCCATTTGCCGAATATGTAGGCAGAAAGTTAGGCGTAGCCAGGGTGCCAATGTTGGCAAAACGGCCCTGCGTCAACACATGCAGCATCACCATAAAGTGGCCTGGGAGAACCGTGGCTCCAATGTGGCGGTCCAGCCTGCCGCAGCAACTGCTGCATCACCCAATAGCACGCAGTCAAGGCTCCACCAGCTCAGCCGAAGGAAGCTGTCTGTCCTTCCCATCATCTGCTGGTCCTGATTAGTGTTGATCAAGCACCAAAGTGCTTGGGTGCTAGGGTCCTCGGGCCGCACACCTTGGGATGCTCGGGTGCTCTACCGAGCACCCCAGCACAATGGAAGTCAATGGTAGAACAAGGCATTAAACCAGGCACCCCCTGCTCTGAATAGGGCGGGGTGTCTAGTTCATAGGAAAAGTCTGGTTCATAGGAAAAGGTCAGAAATTGATGGAAACACCAGAGAATTGGTTCGGGAACAGCATGGGGGGGATGTCTGGATGCATCTTGGACTTCAAGGTCGCTGCTGGGAACGATGTTGTCCGAGTAGTACTCCACTTTTACAGACTGACAATAATACGCACAAAACCGAAGATAAAATCAATTTTAGATGAAAAATTGTTAGGAAACATTCTTTCCTGTATATTTACTTGTATATAAAGTGCAAGTGCTGCTAGAGGCACTCCGATACAACCTGTATATCACATAAAGGAGGGCCTCATTCACATCGTGGTACAATAGTTCAGGTAGTCGGACTCCTACACTCATAAAGCCTATGCACTAAGTGAAAGGGCTGCCAAAAATTACAAGGAACTGTCACTCCAATACACCCTTTATTACACATAAAGGAGGGCATCATACACACCCTTGAAAAATTATGATTGAAAGCCTGCTGGTGACCCTCAAAAACATTAGGAGCAAGGGCCTGCTGGTGACCCTCTAAAATATTAGGGGCGAGTGCCTGCTGCTGATCTGACCATTGAAAACATTAGGGGCGAGGGCCTGCTGCTGATCTGACCATCTAAAACATTATGGGCAAGGGCCTGCTGGTGAGCTTACCCTCTAAAATATTGTAGGTGAGGGCCTGCAGGTGAGCTGATCCTCTAAAACATTATATGCGAGGGCCTGCAGGTGAGCTGATCCTCTAAAATTATGTCACTTCCAGAAGCGGATACCGTCTTTTGAAAAAGTACACTGGATGTCACAGATACATTTTTTCAGCGCACACTTTACACTGGAGATGTGGTGCAGCTAATGTCACTGTCTGCAGCGGCCTAACTATTGCACGCTATTTAGCACAGGATGCGCTAAAAATAGATATTGCTGCCTCACACAATAGTCCTTAAAGGGACTTTTGGGTCTGTAAAGTTTTAGCTATTTAGCGCAGGTTGCGCTAAAAATATATATTGCTGCTGCCACACACAATAGTCCTTAAATCGACTTTTGGGTCTCTGAAAAGTTTTTCTAATAAAAATATTCCTATATCACTGCCTACACTGTCTGTACCTTCCTCAGCACAGCTCACCCTGACTAAGACTGAGCCTAACACGTGTCATTGGGTGCACCCGATGACGCGTTCCAGCCAACCAATCACTGTCATGCCAATAACCAACATGGCTACGGCATTACAGTGAGGGCAGTACACAGGGGCGTAGCTATAGGCTCATGGGCCCTGGTGCAAGAGTTCAATTTGGGCCCCCCCTACTCCACAGCAGAAGTATATGCCAATCGTCCACCAGCAAGGCAGTTGACACTGGGATCTCCATGTTATTGGTCAGTTAATACATCAGGGACCCCCTGGCATGGGGCCTGGGCATAGCTAAGTGCAAACTGGGTGATCCATAGGCAGGACCGGGTGGCTGCCCTCATCCACCAGCCCGTCCCTAGGAAATCTCTCATTAGATGTGAGAGCAGCAGCAATCGATCAGCCAGGATTAATGTGCACAGTGGGAGGCCCCCCCTTAGGCAAATGACAAACTGCCCCCCCCCCCTCATTCTTAGGCAAGTGACAAACTCATCTCTGCTACAACTACAATGAGCAACTACAACAAATGTAATGCCAAACTGCAGTTCCTCTATGTGATGCCTGGGATAGTTTCCACTGGACTCACAGGCTGTGTGGGTCCAGTGGAAGCTATCTAAGGCATCACAAGGAACTGCAGTTTGGCATTACATTTGTTGTAGTTGCTCATTGTAGATGTAGCA
Source organism: Bufo bufo (assembly GCF_905171765.1). Classification (NCBI taxonomy): domain Eukaryota; kingdom Metazoa; phylum Chordata; class Amphibia; order Anura; family Bufonidae; genus Bufo; species Bufo bufo. Next base: position 28,151,431 of record NC_053392.1, on the reverse strand, counting down.
GGGATGAGTTTGTCACTTGCCTAAGATTGAGGGGGGGCAGTTTGTCACTTGCCCAAGACTGAGGGGGGGCAGTTTGTCACTTGCCTAAGGGGGGCCTCCCACTGTGCACATTAATCCTGGCTGATCGATCGCTGCCTGCTGCAGTCACATGATGCATGATGAGAATACTGAGATTTCCTAAAGGGTGTATTGACTGGTCTGGGCTTATTATCACAATCTCACCGGCGCTCCCACCAGGCGGGTCAGAGCCCGGATTCACTCAGGACAGACACAGAGTCGCAGTCACTCACTCACTGGACTGACCGGACCAGGACCCCGGTCGGTCGGACGCTCACCTCAGTAAGTCAGTCAGGTCAGTGAGTGTGTCTCGCAGTCACACTCACAGGATAGGAGAGCAGTGGCGTAGCGTGGGTTGCCTGCACCCGGGGCAAGCCAAAAATGGTGCCCCCCCCCTACCCCGGGCACGCCCCTTTTAACAAATACTGTAGTAGATCACTAGCAGTCCTATGTAACACAGTGATAACTCTCTGAGTACAGATAATGTAGTAGATGGGTGTGAGGCCCCAGAATTCCGAACACGTACAGTGTGACCTGAAGTCTGGGGCCGGATGCGGCAGTGTGGGTCAAATTCTATATACCCCTTACCCTACCGAGAAACAGATATGTGCATGGGTAATATTATTACAGGAGAATGCCGCACCATACCTGTTACATCCAGTGACGTCTCCTGTGATGTAGACTTTTCTCAACGTCTTCATCCAGAGATAAGTCCGCCATGATACCTTCTTTCAGCCGCTTCTCGTCTCTGCAGAGTTTCACAAATTATTTTTTAGGTTCCTCACTTTACTCTCATCCTCTCCTTCCTGGTGTCTCAACAACTCCTCCTGCTAACCCCCAATACTGTGCTAGAGCCAGACAGCCCCCATTCCCCATAATATTATTCCCCCTGTATATTATAATGGCCCCACTTTATTATTAATATAATGGCCCCCTCTTTATTATTAATGTAATGGCCCCCTCTTTATTATTAATGTATTGGCCCCCTCTTTATTATTAATGTAATGGCCCCCTCTTTATTATTAATGTAATGGCCCCCTCTTTATTATTAATATAATGTCCCCCTCGTTGTTAATATAATGTCCCCCTCTTTATTATTAATATAATGATAGTCTCTCCACTCTTATTAATACTATGATGTCCACTGAGTACTGTCAGTGGTCCTCCTCTCGTGCCCCCAGTGCCTCTGCAATAAGGGTAGAACGTAGGGTACATAAAAAAAAAAAAAAATTAATACTTACCTCTCTCTCCTTCACAGCTTGTGGCATCCTGGTACAGGCGGTCACCAATGCCTCGCTCACTGTGCCTTCCCGCGCCGCGTCATCTCGTGAGATCCGACGCAGGAGGTCACAGTGAGGTACGTGTGTAGTGTACGGGGACGGTAATGCCCGTCACTACAAAAGGGTCACTTGTTGTGCTGTCGTGTCCCCTTATTTATGGGGAGGTTGGTTATAAAATGTAATTGAATGTAATGCTATGTACTTCCCTGTTACTGTGAAATTTGCATGTACAGGCCTGCTAGGGGTGTCATTCCAGCTCTTAGTCACTAGAGGGAGCTAGGGAGCCCTAGTTTATATAAGGCCCAGTCAGGGAAGGGAAAGTCAGTCTGAGGTTCATAGTCTAGTCTAACCAGAGATTAGACAATGTCAGAGTCAAGTCCAGGCCTGAAGCCTGCAGACTAGGAGAGGGTAATGCAGTCCCTGTAACCGGGTTCCAGATCCAAGGAAAAGGTTCCCCTCCTGAATTTATATATGCAGAAGCAGGAACACCACAGCTAATCAGCCTGAGGACACTGAGAGAGACAGAGGCAAGTCCAGAAAAGCAAGAGGTACTCAAGACAACAGAGGAGGTACTTGATAATTATAAAACCAAGGATATACGCCAGAGCTAGGGCATTGGGCCTTGGAGAAGAGTTTCTATGTTCCAGGATCAGTCAGGAATAGAGTGCAAGCCGCCTGTACTGCAAGTCCTGTGTTTAACACTCTAAAGTCACCTTGCTATATAAATATATATTGCCTGCATCAACTGTATTGAAAATCAACTGTCTTCAAAGGAACTGCGCTTCCGTCAATGTCCCTATATGATGACTACTAAAGTTTGAATTCTGTTTTAACATCACGTGGTTCCTCAGTTATTCCTGCTGTCAGCAAACGGCGTGCCACCGTTTAATTGGCACTGGCGTCACGAACATTTCTCATCATCACCTGCCCTTGCAGAGAGTCAGCTGTCTCAGGTTAGTGTCACAATTGCACTACAACACCCAGGAACATTTCTACGCCTAACTTGAGTACGCTGCACGTGACTAAGTCCTGTGTCGCACCTCCTCCTTACTTCGCCTGCCCAGCTGCCCTGCACAGTGCGCGTCACGCAGGGCCTCTCCTCTCGGCCTCCGCTCCGCCCCCTGTAAATCTTATTTTAGTTATTCAGCTGCGTTCTCCTGGCTTGAGGGGGCCCTGTGGGCCCCCCTGACTCAGGGGCCCGGTCGCAATTGCGACTGCTGCGACCCCTATAGCTACGCCACTGGCAGTACATAACTGCACGTTTATTGGCTGCGTAGCAGCCAAGAAACATGCTGGGAGTGGATTCTAGCATTGCGCTCGAGCACATGTGGTATTCGGTATACCGCCATGTGCCGAGCATCGAGATGCTCGAGCCGAACTGGTGTTCGGCCAAGCATGCTTGATCAACACTAGTCCTGATGCTTCTGCTCCTCATCCTCCTACTCCTCGTCAGTCATTCTATCAGCAATCGATCACTGAATTGATTGCCAAGACACAGCAGTATGCGTGCATGCATCCAACGGCTCAGAAACTGAACGTGCTCTTGGCCAAGTTGCTGGTGCTGCAGTCCTTCCCATTCCAAGTGGTGGACTCTGCACCTTTCAGAGAACTGATGGCTTGTTCTCTGAAAGGTGCAGAGTCCACCACTTGGAATGGGATGGACTGCAGCACCAGCAACTTGGCCAAGAGCACGTTCAGTTTCTGAGCCGTTGGATGCGTGCACGCTGTAACGGACCGTTTCAGCAGACAAGGGGTTAAAATCCATTTAGGAGATATGCCCCTTTTCTGAGAGACAGGCACAGCTACTGCAGAACACCAATATCCCGAGCTGGATACAAAATAGCACTTCAAACTGGAACCTCACGAATAGCTGCTAGCAGACGAACAGGAATCAGCTTACACTCCTGGCAATCAGTCTCTAACAGCATACAGCGGATCCCCCCAATAACGAGACAAGGCTCTGTGTTGAGGGTCAAGCAGTAGTCTGAGGTCCTGGCACACCCAGCCTGGTTTTTATTACAGTTGTTTGCAAATACAGGTCCGCCCACAGGGAGGTATAAAACAACCAAGCCCATCTGGTGTACACGCCCCTAGGGGACCAGAATGAAGACTGTGACATAGGACAGATACAACATATCCCCACAATGCATCATGGTTTCCTCCTCTCTGTCCTGGAGACAACCTGAGGAGCAATCCAATTATCTCTCAGGACAAAGGGAGATCGCCAATACACATGTGTATACAACAGGACAGACATCACCATTTAAACACACAATGGGACAATGGCACAATAGAAACACACCCAGCATATTCCTCCCAAGCTGACAAGTTACACTTATTATAAATTGTTACAACTTTGTGAGTTTACATTGGCCATACATATAACTTACATCAATTTAAACAGTATAACTTGGGGACAAACCTATCCAAAATTCATTTGAATAGGTTCAGGGGTTTAAAAGTTAGTATATGGCCCATAATCCTGGGGCAAGAGGCCAGCAGCCAGGCCTCTCCAAAACCCAGTGGCGAGGTTGGTTTCGCCACACACGCATACTGCTGTGTCTTGGCAATCAATTCAGTGATCGATTGCTGATAGAATGACTGACGAGGAGTAGGAGGACGAGGAGCAGAAGCATCAGGACTTGTGCCGAGCCGAGGTGGAGAGTCCCAAGTCGTCATTTCTTTGTGAAAAAGGCAGTACCAGCTCTGCACACATACAGTACAGACCAAAAGTTTGGACACACCTTCTCATTCAAAGAGTTTTCTTTATTTTCATGACTATGAAGGCATCAAAACTATGAATTAACACATATGGAATTATATACATAACAAACAAGTGTGAAACAACTGAAAATATGTCATATTCTAGGTTCTTCAAAGTAGCCACCTTTTGCTTTGATTACTGCTTTGCACACTCTTGGCATTCTCTTGATGAGCTTCAAGAGGTAGTCCCCTGAAATGGTCTTCCAACAGTCTTGAAGGAGTTCCCAGAGATGCTTAGCACTTGTTGGCCCTTTTGCCTTCACTCTGTGGTCCAGCTCACCCCAAACCATCTCGATTGGGTTCAGGTCCGGTGACTGTGGAGGCCAGGTCATCTGGCGCAGCACCCCATCACTCTCCTTCATGGTCAAATAGCCCTTACTTTCAACGTTTTCCCAATTTTTCGGCTGACTGACTGACCTTAATTTCTTAAAGTAATGATGGCCACTCGTTTTTCTTTACTGCTTTTTTTCTTGCCATAATACAAATTCTAACAGTCTATTCAGTAGGACTATCAGCTGTGTATCCACCTGACTTCTCCTCAACGCAACTGATGGTCCCAACCCCATTTATAAGGCAAGAAATCCCACTTATTAAACCTGACAGGGCACACCTGTGAAGTGAAAACCATTTCAGGGGACTACCTCTTGAAGCTTATCAAGAGAATGCCAAGAGTGTGCAAAGCAGTAATCAAAGCAAAAGGTGGCTACATTGAAGAACCTAGAATATGACATATTTTCAGTTGTTTCACACTTGTTTGTTATGTATATAATTCCACATGTGTGGATGCCATAGTTTTGATGCCTTCAGTGTGAATCTACAATTTTCATAGTCATGAAAATAAAGAAAACTCTTTGAATGAGAAGGTGTGTTCAAACTTTTGGTCTGTACTGTATGTAGAACAGAAGGTGGGCCAGTCCTTGAGCCTGTCGCTGTCTGCCAAAGTGCACAGCAGCGCCGATATGTGGAGCTCTAACTAGGATCAAGGGCATTATATGTCCTTTATGGCCTACTGTGTAAATATGGTTTCTGCCCAGCCACACCAGCAACTTGGCCAGGTGACGCCGCTTCCGCCTCCACGTTCTCACGCCGTTGGTCCTGCCACAATGTCCACCTGTGCCTCCTTATTCTCCACTGTGTTCTCAGCCTCCATTGCAGGGGCAATTCACATTACTCCTCCAGTATACCACATGTGCAGGGCACGGCAGTGTCACACAGGGGGGGAACTGCTCTGCGTCCTTCATCAAGAAATCGAATCCTGGATTTCTTCTCAACAACTCAAAATCAGAACCATGGTGACTGACAACGGGAAGAACATGGTGTCGGCACTGCGTTAAGGAGGGCTGAGCTACAGTATGCGCCCTGCATGGTGCACGTGTTCAATCTGTTGTAAAGCGGTTCCTGAAGTCTTCCACCGATCTGCAAGACATCCTGAAAATGGCCAAGAAACTTTGCATGCACTTTAGCCACTCGTACACCGCAAAGCACCCCCTCCTTGAGCTGCAGTGGCAGAACGGCGTCCCCCAACATAGGTTGATATGTGACATTTCCACCCATTGGAATTCCACCCTCCATATGTATGACCGATTATATGAACAGAGAAAGGCCATAAACGATTTATTGATGACACAGGCGGACAGAGGTACTCCCCTGTGTAACTTCGATGTCAGCCAGTGGCAACTCATGCGTGACACCTGCCGTTTGCTCGGGCCCTTTGAGGATGCCACTTTATTTGTCAGTCGCCAGGACTACGGGATGAACAACGTCATGCCACTGATTCATGTACTGGAACAGATGCTGCTAAATCTGGCTGGCCAGGGGACAGGAGACGTGAACACTACATATCACGGCTACATGAGCCCGGTGGGGGCTGAACTAGAGGAGGAGGAGGACATTCGAGCACAAGCAATGCTTAGATAAATGGCTGTTTTTTCTACACAGGTGACAGGAGAGGAGGAGCAGGAGCAGCTGGAGGAGCTATAGGGTGATAAGGAAGATGAGGCAGATGACCCAGACACACCGTGGCAATATGCAGTGGAGATGGAGGCAGGGATTCCCTCCGATTCACTAGCGCAAATTTCCCGATGCATGCTCAGTTGCTTGCGTAGTGACAGCCGAATTGTCACCATTCAGCAGAAGGATGACTTCTGGCTCTCCACCATGTTAGACCCTCGCTACGGTCCAAAATGGGGGACTTTTCTACACCCGCTGAGAGGGAGAACAAACTAAATTACTATCAAGACATCCTATGTAGTCAGTTGGCCGCTGCCTATGTGCGCCATCGCCCACCCTCACGCAGGTCTGATCAGTGGGGCCCTCTGCACTCACATTCCACTGCCATGGCTGCTGGAGGGGGGGCAGGAGCAGTACCAGCTCCTTCAGCAGCAACTTAAGTCTAGAGTCGTTAATGAGCAGTTTTCTTCACCTGCCTACTGAAGAAACTACTCACCAGCAGCAGCAGCTAGACATATAGCAGAACCTGAACCAGCAGGTTGTGGCATACTTGGAGTGCACCCTGGCACCCCACATCGAAGATGTCCTGGACCACTGGGCAGCCAAACTCGATTTGTGGCCACAACTAGCTGAGTTCGCACTGGGCAAGCTTTCCTGCCCAGCCAGCAGTGTGGCATCAGAGCGGGTGTTTAGTGCAGCGGGGGCCATAGTTACCCCAAGGAGAATTCGCTTTTCCACCCAAAATGTGGAGAAACTGACCTTTGTGAAGATGAATCAGGCGTGGATCAGCCAGGATTTTCAAGCACTGGTGCCTGATGCATCAGACTACACTCACCTAAAGAATTATTAGGAACACTTCTTCTATTTCTCATTAATGCAATCATCTAGTCAACCAATCACATGGCAGTTGCTTCAATGCATTTAGGGGTGTGGTCCTGGTCAAGACAATCTCCTGAACTCCAAACTGAATGTCAGAATGGGAAAGAAAGGTGATTTAAGCAATTTTGAGCGTGGCATGGTTGTTGGTGCCAGATCTGAGTATTTCACAATCTGCTCAGTTACTGGGATTTTCACGCACAACCATTTCTAGGGTTTACAAAGAATGGTGTGAAAAGGGAAAAACATCCAGTATGCGGCAGTCCTGTGGGCAAAAATGCCTTGTGGATGCTAGAGGTCAGAGGAGAATGGGCCGACTGATTCAAGCTAATAGAAGAGCAACGTTGACTGAAATAACCACTCGTTACAATCGAGGTATGCAGCAAAGCATTTGTGAAGCCACAACACGCACAACCTTGAGGCGGATGGGCTACAACAGCAGAAGACCCCACCGGGTACCACTCATCTCCACTACAAATAGGAAAAAGAGGCTACAATTTGCACGAGCTCACCAAAATTGGACTGTTGAAGACTGGAAAAATGTTGCCTGGTCTGATGAGTCTCGATTTCTGTTGAGACATTCAAATGGTAGAGTCCGAATTTGGCGTAAACAGAATGAGAACATGTATCCATCCTCTGATGGCTACTTCCAGCAGGATAATGCACCATGTCACAAAGCTCGAATCATTTCAAATTGGTTTCTTGAACATGACAATGAGTTCACTGTACTAAAATGGCCCCCACAGTCACCAGATCTCAACCCAATAGAGCATCTTTGGGATGTGGTGGAACGGGAGCTTCGTGCCCTGGATGTGCATCCCTCAAATCTCCATCAACTGCAAGATGCTATCCTATCAATATGGGCCAACATTTCTAAAGAATGCTATCAGCACCTTGTTGAATCAATGCCACGTAGAATTAAGGCAGTTCTGAAGGCAAAAGGGGGTCCAACACCGTATTAGTATGGTGTTCCTAATAATTCTTTAGGTGAGTGTATATCATGCATGGTGCAACACCTAAACTTTGTCATAAGAGGCCTGTTTCTTCTGGCTACCTGCTTCAGCTACTATTCTGATGCTGCCATCCGTCTGATGCCAGGTGCTTCTACTGCCACGCACCATCTTCAGCTGCTACTGGTATTGCCCCCCACCTCCCCACACTGTCAATGGGCCACTCTGTGTTCTCATGCTGCTGCCACCTCACCACTATGTCACTGTGCCACTCTGTGGTCCTCTTATGCTGCTGCCACCTCACCACCCTGTCACTGGTCCACTCTGTGGTCTCCTCATCCTGCTGCCACCTCAACACTCTGTCATTAGGCCACTTTGTGGACTTCTCATGCTGTTCCCACACTCCCCACTCCATGACTGGGCCACTATTTTGCCTTTTTGTCCTGTTTGACATAAACATTTATTTGACCCTTCTTCTGATCTGTCAGGAGGAAGGAAAAATGAGACACACAACGGATCCTGTCTGTGTAGCAGCTGTAAGGCCTGTATGGTCCCATCAGAATTGGCACATGATTTGGTAGCCAAAAGCAGGAGTGGATACAAAACCCAGAAGACATGCAAATATTCCATTCACGTGTCATCTCTGTTTTAGATCCACTCCTGTTTTTTTTTTGGCTTCAGCAATACTGATGGATTACTGACCAAATGCTGACCGAGTGAAGGCGGATGTTCAACAGACAGGATCCGTTTTTTGGGGGTTATTGTTCTAATGGATCAGAGGAAGGGCAAAATAATAAGTGATGTCAACACAAACTTAACAAACTTCTGACACCCTCTCCACTCTGTCGGGGGGCTCTACTTGTATAAGCGTTAATAGAACAGGTTCTGTAGACAGCTATGAGGAATCAGCTGACAACGGTGTAAAAGGAGTGTGCTCTTTCACGCTATAGTAAGATCTTGGGTCTCTGCACAGTTCTTACCTGGCGCTAACATTGACCTGTAAGGTTGAGTTCATATTTGAGATCTTATCAAGAAAGCGGAGGGGTCCCTAGAGGGCTCCGCATTTATAAAGAAATGTCGCAATTCCAAGATGACACAGATTTTTCCCTTGAGTGGCAGAAAATGCACCTGGAATTCTCTCTAAAGATACAGGAGACTGTGTTAAAGAGAAATGAAAAAGAGTATCAAAATTTAAAAATGGAGCTGCACAAAGCTAAAGTAGAGCTCTCTACACGCCTCACGGAGAAACAGTTCAGCGCTTTTGTAAAACGCCTGGAGGCCAGATTGGTCACCACACAGAGTGAAATAAAAGAAAAGAAAAGAAAAGAGACAAGTTCCTACGCGATAAACAGGACTTTGATGGAGACAAGGTGTTCAATTGGAATCCGAAGAATCGCATGAGAAAACGCAGGCAGCCGCGAAGAAGGAGCGATTATTGGACCACTGACTCGGACTCTAGTCACTCCGATGATATGACAACACAGGGGCCTGCAGACCCCAGTAACAAAAATCATGAGCCAGCCCCCTTTGGGCAACACACAAGAAGGGGGAGGAGCAAGGGCAAAAATACAAAAAAAAGCAGGGCCACAAAAGAAAACAGGTGTCCTGGAGAAATTAGTTGTTCCTGCATCTTTATGCACTCCACACAATTTAGTGATCAACCTGACCGGTTCCGTGCTTTCACCAGACTGTGAGCGAGTCCTCAACCGGGGGCTCAACTACAGCCTGGTGGAGCAGTTTGACCTGGTCGGATTTGGGATAGACCTGTACAAGGCAGTTAGAAAGCTAACATTAAACAAGCTGTTCAATAGAGTCCTATTCACAAAGAAGGAAGCGAGAGAGGGGGAGGTCCCAGCACATATAGGCCCTTTGGGGTTCAGTACCACGGCTAATTTTGACCCCACGGAAGTGGAGTGTTTAGAGTGGATGACGGGTGCGTCTTTGGGTACCCCCACCCCACAACAGGAGGGGGAAGGGGGCGACTTCCGGGGGGGCATCAGGTCCACATTTAATCCTCCCTTGGCTGCTGGTAGTTCCATCGATTTGTTCCAACAAAAAGTCTTAGAAGGGGTGAAGGCATTAGTATACCCAAAGGCACCCAAAAATTTGGGCGTTGGAGAGGAAAAAGCCCTAAAATGGTTACAAGCATGTGAAGATATTGTCATAAAACCAGCAGACAGGGGGGGTAATGTGGTCCTGATGACCAAAGATTATTATGTGACAGAGGCACGTCGCCAGTTACATAACAATGAAGTGTATGAAAAATTACAGACAGACCCCACATACCAAGTGCAGGGTCTGTTAAGGAGACTTCTCCATAAACATTGTGAATGTAATACACTGTCACAAAAAATGGCAGAGAAGTTACTGCCAGCGTTCCCCTCTAAACCATCATGGTACTTCGTACCTAAGATCCACAAGTCACTGACACACCCCCCAGGGAGACCTATAGTCTCCGGGGTTGGGTCAGTGACTGAACCCCTGTCTAAATACATAGACTGGCTACTTAGACCCATGGTGAACAAGGTGCCTTCCTATATTAGGGATACGTCAGACCTCTTACAGGTACTTAGGTCCATACAGTGGCAGAAGGGCTTCCAGCTTGTATCCCTGGACGTTGAGAGCCTGTACACACGCATCCCCCATGATAAAGGCATTGAAGCAGTCCTGGACATCTTGTCCGGCACTGGCAAGAGTGAGAGGTTCTCCAGTTTCATCTCTGATGCACTGGGGCTCATTCTCCGCCACAATGCCTTTAGGTTCGGGGATGCGTGGTACAGGCAAAAGTTCGGCACAGCCATTGGCACGCCTGTCTCGTGTACATTCGCGAATCTATATCTAGCTAGATTCGAGGACAGATATGTGTACGCACTCTCAAACCCCTTTTTGTCCCATATACATACAGTACAGACCAAAAGTTTGGACACACCTTCTCATTCAAAGAGTTTTCTTTATTTTCATGACTATGAAGGCATCAAAACTATGAATTAACACATGTGGAATTATATACATAACAAACAAGTGTGAAACAACTGAAAATATGTCATATTCAAGGTTCTTCAAAGTAGCCACCTTTTGCTTTGATTACTGCTTCTGTCCAAGGATACAAAAAATATATCTAAAACAATATAAAGGACATAAAGCTAAAAATGTGTAGATTTCAATTTGCATATGGAGTGTAATGATAGAAGAGCATTTCTGCTTAGACTAATAGTGCACATATTGTATCTCCTTGACTCTGGATCCACATGCACTGCTGTCAGTGTGAAAAGGGGAAACAACCTGTTCTCATTGTCACTGCATAATTGAGGGATGTGTGGAGGAGCAGTGCCAGGAGGAGCAGGGCAGAGATGGATGGATATGGGGAAGAGCAGGGGGAGATGAAGGGATGTGTGGAGGAGCAGTGCCAGGAGGAGCAGGGCAGAGATGGATGGATATGGGGAAGAGCAGGGAGAGATGAAGGGATGTGGGGAGGAGCAGTGCCAGGAGGAGCAGGGCAGAGATGGATGGATATGGGGAAGAGCAGGGGGAGATGATGGGATGTGTGGAGGAGCAGTGCCAGGAGGAGCAGGGCAGAGATGGATGGATATGGGGAAGAGCAGGGGGAGATGATGGGATGTGTGGAGGAGCAGTGCCAGGAGGAGCAGGGCAGAGATGGATGGATATGGGGAAGAGCAGGGGGAGATGAAGGGATGTGTGGAGGAGCAGTGCCAGGAGGAGCAGGGCAGAGATGGATGGATATGGGGAAGAGCAGGGAGAGATGAAGGGATGTGTGGAGGAGCAGTGCCAGGAGGAGCAGGGCAGAGATGGATGGATATGGGGAAGAGCAGGGAGAGATGAAGGGATGTGTGGAGGAGCAGTGCCAGGAGGAGCAGGGCAGAGATGGATGGATATGGGGAAGAGCAGGGAGAGATGAAGGGATGTGGGGAGACTTATTAGATGTATTTATGAATAGATGATAATTTCTGATAAACAAAAAATAATTAAAATAATAATTGATGAATTATAGCGAATAATTAATAAATTGCCTGCTTGGTTAACAAGTATACAAGTGTAGCAGAGCTGAGTTAGTTGAGGTATTTCATGCAGCCTTCCTTTCACTTACTGCTTCATCTGATTATCTGCTGAACCACCATCATCATCATCACCTATTTAAATATTTATACACATTTGGTTATGTATCTTCAACCTTACTGTGTATGTAAACTATTCCATAGTTGAACTAACTCTACTTTGCTACTCTTGTAGCATTTTGTTATCTAGAGCAGGTTGACTCTGCCAGACCAGGCAGGGAATAGGGTGGGCAGAGGTGGAAGGATGAGGAGGGCCAGGCAGAGATGCAGGGATGCCAAGGAATGGGCAGAGACGAAGAGATGCTGGGTTGAGTGGTGCCAGGAGGAGAGGAGCAGAAATGGATGGATGAGGAGAAGTGGGCAGAGATGGGGGGGAAGCAGAAGAACGGGCAGAGATTGAGGGATTCGGGGATGAGTGCTACCAGGAAGAGCTGGGCAGAGATTGATGGTTGTGGGGAAGATCTGTGGCGGGAGGATCGGGCAGAGATAGAGGGATCAGGAGGATTGGGCAGAGATGGAGGGATGTGGAGGAGCGGGCAGAGATGGAGGGATGCCAAGGAGTGGGTAGAGGTGGAAGGATGCGGAGAGGTGCCGTACTAGGAAGAGCAGGGCAGAGACTGATGGATATGGGTAAAATCTGTGCCGGGAGGATTGTGCAGAAATGGTTGTGCAGAATTGGTGGGGAGGAGCGGACAGAGATGGAGGGATGCCAAGAGGAGTGGAGCTAGGAGGAGAGGATTATAAATGGAGAGATGAGGGGAGGAGTGGTACCAGGAGTAGCAAACAGGGATGCGGGGTGGAGTGGGCAGATGTGGAGAGATGCTGAGAGAAGCGGTGCCAGAATGAGTGGGTCAGAGATAGAGGGATGCTGGGAGGAGCAGTAGATAAAACTCTAGGATCAGCTATCAGAATGCCGCAAGTATTTACTGCCGGCCCTACTATACTGTAGCTCCATGCGCCATCTGCTGGTGGTAAAACCACATTACACCCATGATTTTTCTAGCAATTCTTTTAACGTGATCTACTACCTAAGGAAACATGATACCGCTATGCGCTCACGTGATGCGCCTGTGATCGCTAAGCCTGCTACATCTGTACACAGGGTAGTTTAGAACATTACCTGTGAGTGATAACGAATTTAGGATAAACCCCATAAGGACCCGCGCTAGTGGACGTGACTTAAGGACCAGCGCCGTACATGTACGGCCGGCTGATTGGGCAGGTGCAGGAGCTGCGCCCGCCCGGTCAGCAGCAGGGGTCCGGCAGTCACTGATAGCCAGACCCCTGCTGTATGCGCCAGCATCGGTGAAAACACAGATGCCAGCGCATTAACCCTTGCACGGCCACGGTCAGCGCTGACCGCAGTGCGTGTGGAATCCTGCCGAGGGCAGAGTGGCCATCAGGTCCTCGCGCTGTTGCGACGGGGACCCGATGGCAGGGAAGGCAGCCCAATGCCTTCCTTAGGAATCGTGGCTGCCTTCCGTGATAGCCTGTGAGATCCAGCCCCCTGTATTACACTGGTATTACACTTACAGCCAATGCATTACAATACAGAAGTATTGTCCTGCATTGTAAAAGGGGATCAGACCCCCCAAAAGTTGAAGTTTCAGAGTGGGACAAAAATAAAGTGAAAAAAGAAGTTAAAAAAAATAAAGTTTTCAAAAACAAAATTTTAAAGTTTAAAGGGCTTCTGTCACCCCATTAAACCGTTTTTTTTTTTCTTTACTAATAATCCCTACACTGCGATCTCATCATACATAAGCTAATTAATGATTTTCGTTCAGTAGAATTTGTTAAAAATCGATTTTTATAATATGTAAATTACCTTGCTACCAGCAAGTAGGGCGGCTACTTGCTTGTAGCAGCCGCATCCTCCGATGGTAATGACGCCCCCTCGGCATGCTGATTGACAGGGCTAGGGAACGGAATCGTTCTGTGCTGGCCCTGCCTGTTTTGATTCAATATCTGGAGCCTGCGCCGCGGCCGTAGCTCTCTTCAATCTGCGCAGGCGCACTGAGAGGCGGCCACTCACTCGGCCGCTCGCTCCTCAATGCGCCTGCGCCGGGTGTAGATGTGACGTCATCGGCGCAGGCGCATTGAGGATGGAGCGCCGAGTGAGTGGCCGCCTCTCAGTGCGCCTGCGCAGATTGAAGAGAGCTACGGCCGCGGCGCAGGCTCCAGATATTGAATCAAAACAGGCAGGGCCAGCACAGAACGATTCCGTTCCCTGGCCCTGTCAATCAACAAGCAGAGGGGGCGTCATTACCATCGGAGGATGCGGCTGCTACCAGCAAGTAGCCGCCCTACTTGCTGGTAGCAAGGTCATTTACATATTATAAAAATCGATTTTTAACAAATTCTACTGAACGAAAATCATTAATTAGCTTATGTATGGAGAGATCGCAGTGTAGGGATTATTAGTAAAGAAAAAAAAAAAAAAGGTTTAATGGGGTGACAGAAGCCCTTTAAAGTAAAAATAAAAAATAAATAAAAAAAGCGTCCTTTTCCCCAAATAAAGTAATTTTTAGTTTTTTTAAATAGGGGAAAAAAAGAATAGTAGACAAATTAGGTATCGTTGCGTCCGTATCGACTGGCTCTATAAAAATATCACATGACCTAACCCCTCAGATGAACACCATAAAAAAAAAAAAAAACTGTGCTAAAAAAATAAATAAAACTATAGCTCTCAGACAATAGAGACACTAAAATCGTTAATTTCTAACGATAATTTGTTTTCCCTTAGTCCTAACAGCAGCACAGATGGGGTTAACTGCCCCTGTGGACTGGTCTCCCCATCTGTGCTGCTGTTGAGGACGTAAGGGAATCGTTAATTTCTAACGATAATTTGTTTTCCCTTAGTCCTAACAGCAGCACACAAATATCCCACCCTAAATACATTATGCTTGTTAAAAACACGGTGGGCTGGGGGGTGATCTCCTCCCTTTCAGGGAGCTAAAGATCGTTTATTGGTTCTTGGGCTCATTAAAAGAAGAATCCCCTAGGGAGGGTCCTCATGCCTGGCAGAACTAAGAACAGTCTGCCCAAAAGCCGAAAACTCTGCCATCCTAGCATCTATCCTATAATGGGAGATGAAGGTTGACTCAGAGGTCCAGGAGGCCGCCTTACAGATCAACTCTAAGGGAAGGAGTCTTCTCTCCGCAACCGAGGTGGAGACCGCCCTAGTAGAATGGGCCCTCACAAACTCAGGAGGATCTAAGGATTGGGAGACGAAAGCTTCCATAATGGCCTCCTTGATCCAGCGACTAATGGTGGCTTTAGACGCTTTACGGCCTTTAGACTTACCGGCAAACAGGATAAGAAGATTCTCATCTATCCTGAACTCACTAGATCTATCCACATAGATCTGGAGGCATCTTGAAATATCCAGCGGGTCTCTAGCTGGAGTATCAGAGGAGGAGGCTGTAAACAAAACTGGTAAAGATATTACCTGATTGATGTTCTGGAAAGTAGGCACCTTAGGCCTGAAGTAAGGTAAAAACTTCAGGAGTACTCTATCCTGTAGAAAAATAATGTACGGGTGAATTGTGGAGAAAGCCTGCAATTCAGAAACTCTTTTGGCTGAAGCTATAGCCAGAAGAAAGACCATCTTTAAAGTCAAAAATTTTAAATTTACCTCCTCCAAGGGCTCGAAGGGGGGAGATGCTAGCCCCCTGAGCACTACTGAAAGATCCCACTGGGGGATAGGTTTCAGTATAGTAGGCTTTAGTCTTTCAGCTCCCTTCAGGAAGCGTTTGATGAGTGGGTCCCGAGAATGTGGCCTGTTGAGACAGGCCGAGATGGCATAAACCTGTAGCTTCAAGGTAGCTGGAGATAGGCCTCTATCTAATCCATCCTGAAGAAACTGAAGTATCGCAGGAAGGGGGGGATCTGCAGACGCCACCTGTCTGGAATCACACCATGCCTCGAAGATTCTCATGATCCTGGAGTAGGCCTTCTTTGTAGACTCTGCTCGGGAATGCGACAAAGTTCTCAGGACCGACTCGGAAAGCCCTTCTATGTTGGGAAGGGACTGATCAACCTCCAGGCTGTCAGGTTGAACCTGTGCAGATCTAGGCAGAGGTGAGTGTCCCACGACACCAGGGTCTGCTCTGGGGGGAGTCTCCAGTATTGTCCCCGACTCATCTGAATGAGCTGGGTAAACCAGGATCTTCTGGGCCAAAACGGTATGATGGCTATTACCGAGGCCTGATCCTGACGCATTTTTATCAATACCCTCGGTATCATGGAAAAGGGAGGGAAGATGTAAGCCAGCCTGAACCTCCACGGTATTGACAGAGCATCTATCGCCAGGGGGTTGTCTTCCCTGTAGAGGGAACAGAACCTCATCACCTTGGCGTTGAACCTGGTTGCCATGAGATCCACTTCTGGCATACCCCATCTGTGAACTAGCTGCCTGAAGATCTCCGGATGCAGAGACCACTCCATGGTCGGTAATCCTCGACTTAAGCGGTCCGCTATCATATTGAGGGAGCCTCGAATATGAACGGCAGATAGATGGGAAAGGTTCAGCTCTGCCCACCGAAGAATTACCCCGATCTCTGACAGAAGGGGCAATGATCTTGTGCCTCCCTGTTTGTTTATATAGAGAACTGCAGTCATATTGTCTGACTGGACTTTCACTGCTTTGCCCCGGATCTGAGGCGCAAAGTGAAGGAGGGCTAGCCGGATAGCTCGCATCTCGCGAAGATTGGAGGAAAGATGCCGCTCCAGAGGAGACCAAGATCCCTGAATTGGGGATCCGTCCAGGTGAGCGCCCCAGCCTACAAGGGACGCGTCTGTAGTCAATATGACCCAAGCTGGTTGGGTCATAGACTTCCCTGCTGGTAGCTGAAACCACCATCTGAGGGAATTTCGGGTTTGACCGGACATGGAGCACAGGGAATCTAGCCCCGCAGGGCTGCCGTTCCATAGGTGTAAGACCTCCGACTGAAGAGGACGGAGGTGCCATAGCGCCCAAGGGACCGCAGCCGCTGACATGAGCCCCAGCATCTTCATGAGAGTCCGGATAGAGACTCGACGAGGGACATAAAGGACCTTTGCCAGGTCCTGAATCCGCGCTCTCCTTTCTGGAGTCAACCGGAGGGACATCTCCACAGAGTCGACCACGAATCCTAAGTAATGGATTGAAGTCGATGGGCTCACATTCGACTTCTGCCAGTTGATAATCCAGCCTAGGCGGAAGAGAAAAGAGATTGCGACCTGAAGATGGTGGGTAAGGATCGGAACTGAAGAGGCTATGAAAAGCCAATCGTCCAGATAAGGAATAATAGTCAGTCCTTGGAGTCTCAAAGCTGCCACCACCGAAACCACCACCTTGGTGAAGATAAGGGGGGCAGAAGAGATTCCGAAGGGAAGCACGGCGAACTGAAAGTGCCTGCAAACCCCTGAAATCTGGACCGCGATCCTGAGGAGTTTCCGGGAAGCGGAATGGATCGGAATGTGAAGGTACGCATCCTTGAGGTCCAGAGTAGCCATGACGTCCCCAGGATTGAGGATATGGCTGACTGACCTTATGGTTTCCATGCGAAACCTTGTTTTCCTTATAAATCGATTGAGGAATCTCAAATCGATGATCATCCGGAGATCTCCTGTCTTCTTGGGAACCAGGAACACTGGTGAATAAATCCCTAGGCCCCTCTCCCCTGCCGGTACCTCCTCTAGGGCTCCCTTGGAAATATAGTCCTGAATGTAAGATTCTAGGACCACCTGTTTGGCAGACCCGAAGTTTCGTGTGGCGATGAATCTCTCTGGGGGGAGAGAGATAAGATCTACCCAGTACCCGGTGGAAACTATGTCCTGGACCCAGGTTTCTGCAATCAACCGGCTCCAAGAGTCTTTGAAATGGGTAAGACGGCCCCCCACGGGAATCTGGGGGAGGGGTACGGGAAAATCTAGAGGAGACACTGCAGGGGCAGCAGGGCTTATCCAAGAGCCTCGAGGAGGCCCATAGTCAGGAGGGTTTTTGCCTCCCTGGTGGGTTTGCGGGGGCGTCTCGGATATTTACGAGACGGCCCCCCCAATCTCTGCGCCTAGACTGCTGCCCAGGACGACCTCCGCCCTTCTTTTCCTGTCTGGGGCGTCCCCGAAAGGGCTGCTGGGGGAGGCTCTTCCCTTTTTTATCGGAGAGCCCCTCCATTATTTTGTCCAATTCGGACCCGAATAACCTATCTGGTTCGAAGGGGAGCCCACAAAGGTTAAACTTGGATGCGTTATCCGCGATCCACGGTTTCAGCCAGAGTGGTCTGCGAGCAGCTGAAACTAGGGCCATAGTTTTGGCGGCCAGCTTCAGCTGCATCTGGGAGGAATCAACTAAAAAGTCCATAGCCAGGTTGGCTGACTTGAAGGCTGCCAGGATGTCGTCTCTTGATACGCTCTGGTCCACATCCGTCTGGATTTGATTAAGCCTAGAGCGTAGATAGGTGGCTACCTCAGTGGCCGCAATGGAAGTAGATGCGGAGGCAGCGGCCGCCGCGTAACCCCTCCTAAGGGTGCACTCTGCCCTCCGGTCTAGAGGGTCCTGCAGGCTAGACCCATCGTCTGCAGGGACTAGAGTGCGCCGGGACAACTTGGCTATAGCCATGTCCACCTTGGGAACGGAACCCCACGATTCCACCAAGGGTTTAGCCATCGGGTACATGAGTCTGAATTTTCTGGTAAGCACTGGACCCTTCTCAGGCTTTTTCCACTCTGTGCGCATCACAGAGAGGAGGGTCTCATCCGCTCTAAAGACACGCTGTGTCCGACCGGCGGGATCGGAGAACTCCCCCATGTCAACATCCTGGTCCCCCGACCTGATGGACTTGAGTAACTTCTGCGTCTTTTCTGGAGGGAAAAAGCAAGAAGTAGATTCTTCTTCCTCAGAAGAAGAAGACCCCACTGAACAGGGGGTAGGTCTTTCGACCGGTGCGACCACCTCCATGGGAGTCTGAGAGGGACCTGGTAGCCTCTCATTAAGCAGCTGAACTACTCCCTTGATGGAATCATCCACGTATGTCTTGGTCCATTGGAACATCTCCTGCATCGTGGGTTCCGTGGATGCCGTGCGACAACTCTCACATCTGGAGTAAGGACAGCTGTCATCTAGGGGTGTGTTACATTCGTAACATGCCAAATGCTTCCTCTTGGCCCCAGCCTTCCGCTGATCCTGCTCCTTAGGGGAAGCCATAGTCTGTAATGGAAGAAACAAAACAGGTCATAACACCTACAATATCAGGAGGTGGAGAAAACCAGACCTTAAGGGGAACCACCAGCACTAGAAGAAATAGAGCTGAAAGAAGAGGAAGTACAAAACCCAAGCAAAGCAATACTGCAGGAATATCACAAAGCACAGGAGAGCTCTGGAGCTAACTTGTGAAAGCAACGCAACCAGAGCACTGACTGATGGGCTCTGGGCGCTTAAAAGGAGGAAGCCCCGCCCAATGGGCGGGTTCCTGAAACGAGATCAGCACCACTCCCTTTTTTTTTTTTTTCTCTTGTAGAAAAACCAGAGTCTATACTGGCTCTACCTATACGAAAATTGTCTCCCCAGACTAATCCTAAGTCCAGGATGTCCTTCTAGGGAGCCAGTTTAAAAGAAAGGTGAGTTTTATACATCACCGCAACACTTCGGAAAACCGGAAGTGACGTAGCGCACCTAGGGCGCGTCACTTCCGGAAAATGGCGGCGCCCATAGCGCCGCACACACGCGGTAACGGAGGGACGGAGCACCGTCTACAGATGATGAGAGAAGAGGGAAGGGGACGCCCCCCTCCCCGACGGTACCCCAGACCGAAATCGCCATGATCAGGCCTAAAATAAAGGCACTGAGATCCATAGAAAGCGAGCTAAGCTTAAGGAGGGGAAAAGAACCCCTAAGCAATCTTCAGCTCCCAGAGAGGGAGCGACACGCCAGTCCACCTGTCCAGAGGACAGAAAAAAACACGGTGGGCTGGGGGGTGATCTCCTCCCTTTCAGGGAGCTGAAGATCGTTTATTGGTTCTTGGGCTCATTAAAATTCCGCCGGTCCTACCAGTCCACAGGGGCAGTTAACCCCATCTGTCACCTTACATCACAAAAAGCGATAAAAAAGTAATATGCACCCCAAATATAGTGCCAATCAAACCGTCATCTCATCCCGCAAAAATGATACCCTACCTTAGAAAATCGCCCAAAAAATAAGAATCTATGGCTCTCAGACTATGGAGACACTAAAACATGATTTTTTTTTGTTTAAAAAATGATGTTATTGTGTAAAACTTAAATAAATAAAAAAAGTATACATATTAGTTATCGCAGCATCCGTAAGAACCTGCTGTATAAAAATATCACATAACCTAACCCCTCAGGTGAACACCGTAAAAGAAAATAAAATAAAAAGTGTGTCAAAAAAGCAATTTTTATGTCACCTTACATCACAAAAAGTGTAATACCAAGCGATCGAAAAGTCATATGCTCCCTAAAATAGTACCAATTATTCCTTCATATCATACCGAAAAAAATGTGCCCCTACATAAGACAGTCACCTAAAAAAATAAAAAAAAATTATGGCTTTCAGAATATGGAGACCCTAAAAAAATATTTTTTTTCAAAAAATGCTTTATTATGTAAAACGGAAAACAAAAAAATATTTGGTATTGTCGCGTCCGTAACAACCTGCTCTATAAAAATGATCTAACCTGTCAGATGAACATTGTAAATAAAAAAAATAAAAACCATGCCAAAACAGCTATTTTTTGTTACCTTGTCTCACAAAAAGTATAATTTAGAGCAACCAAATATAATATGTACCCTAAAATAGTACTAATAAAACTGCCACCTTATTCCGTAGTTTGCAAAATGGGGTCTTTTTTTGGAGTTTCTACTCAAAGGGTGCATTAGGGGTTCTTCAAATGTGACATGGCAGCTTAAAATGATCCCAGTGAAATCTGACCCCCAAAAACCATATGGCGTTTCTTTCCTTCTGTGCCCTGCCCTGTAACTGTACAGCAGTTCATGACCACATATGGGGTGTTTCTGTAAACTACAGAATCAGGGTAATAAATATGGAGGTTTGTTTGGCTGTTAACCCTTGCTTTGTTACTGGAATTTTTTTTATTATAATGGAAAACTGCGAAAAAAGTTAAATTCTGAAATTTTATCTACATTTTCCTTTAATTCTTGTGGAACACCTAAAGGGTTAAGAAAGTTTGTAAAATCTGTTTTTATTACCTTGAGGGGTCTAGTTTCTAGAATGGGATCATTTTTGGGTGGTTTCTATCATGTAAGCCTCACAAAGTGACTTCAGACCTTAACTGGCCTTCAAAAAGTGGATTTTGGAAATTTTTGGAAAAATTTCAAGATTTACTTCTAGCGTCCCAAAAAATATATATAATTTCATTTACAAAATGATCCAAACATGAAGTAGACATATGAGAAATGTAAAGTAATAACTCTTTTAGGAGGTATCACTATCTGTTTTAAAAGCAGAGAAATTTAAATTGAATTTTTTGTAAAATTGGAATTTTTTATAAATAAAAATGAAATATTTGGACTCAAATTTACAACTGTCATGAAGTACAATATGTGACGAGAACACAATCTCAGAATGGCCTGAATAAGTAAAAGCATTTTTAAGTTATTACCACATAAAGTGACAGATGTCAGATTTGCTAAAAATGGCCGGGTCCTTAAAGTATAACTGTCATATTTTTATTTTTTTTGGAGTATTGGATTGTGGTGATTAATATCTCCTTGGTGGCCCTATTTCAACTTTTCACTGTGTATTCAATTACCCCTTAATTCCACAGTTTTGTTCCCTATACTGCCTACTTTTACCTGTGCTTAAAATAGGGTTGCTAGGCATGTTCCGTCTATCTATTGAAGGACGGAGGACGCAGAAGCACGCAGCCTGCAAGGTCACATTACTGATAGCCAGGGACTGTAAGTAAATGATTAAAGCCAGGTCCTCCCCAGCAGCTGATAACAGTGTCTGGGCTGTTTGCACTTCTCCCTGTCCCTGCGCTTGGCAGACGCTCCCTCACTCAGCAGAGCTGGAGAATGCAGGGTTGGAGCAGCGCACAACAGGGAAGGGAGATCTGCCGTCTGCTCAGTGTATAAATGAAAGCAACATGTGGTAAGAGGACCCCTCTGTGCTGCAGGAGATTAACCCTTTAGGGGGAGGGCTCTGGTTACTGACACTTTTGGGGGGCTATTGTTACTGGCTAGTGAGGGCAGACGGGATTAGCCTCAGGGTGAGGGCAGTGGCGACCATCTTAACTGAATAGTGAGATTGCAGTTTTATGCAGACTGGTTGCAAAGGGCTGAATCTTATTAAATATGGGGTAAGTCAGTCTAATAGTAACTGATTCTGGAATATCATGTTATTAGTAACTACATATATGAAAATTGAAATTAGGGTCTAAGTGTGACAGTTATCCTTTAAGTTGAAAAATGGCAAGGTCCTTAAGGGGTTATAGTGGTTTTCCAGGATTTTAATATTGATAACCTATCCTCAGGATAAGTCATCAATATCAGATCGACGGGAGTCCAACACCTGGCTCCCCACTGCCCTGATCAGCTGTTTGAATGGAAGGCCGCGCTCTGTGCGAGTGCAGCCTTCCCTTGTTTTGCAGCCTTCCCGACAGCGCATCGGTGAGCAGGTGTAATTACAAGCCGTCCCATTCACTTCAATGGGATAGCTTGCTCCTATTCAAGTGCAGGAGGAGGAAAAAAAACTGCTAAGGCATCTTGCTGTCCACCCTGTAGATGTTGGGAACCAACAATGAGAAACTCCCATGGGGAGGAGGAGGTGCTGCCACTGGAGGAGAAATATGAGTTAGAGTTGGAGGAGCAAGAGGATGATGATGGCACCGCCACGACACCCTCGTCTTAGTGGGGGGGTCAGAGATGGAAAGAAGTGGCTCCTCGGGCATGCTGGCCAGAATGGCGACCTGTAGACTTGCTTACGCTGTAACAGGCGGATCGTTGACATCACGCAGTCAGATTATCACTGGATAGACATGCTTTTAGACCCTGTCTATCCAAGCAAAATGGGGGAATGTTTTTCTCTGTTAGAAAGGGAGGCCAAGTTGCGTTATTACCAGGAAACTCTGTGTACACAGCTTATGATGAGCAAACGCCTGCCGCCAGCATGTCTGAAAGAGATGTTCCCCCCACACAGTCACTCCCCTTTCACCGCCACAAACAGCAGTAGCAGCCATTTTAATCACTTCAACATGATGGAGCTGTTCTCCCATGTGCTACGCCAGGCGGAGGCCAGTCAGCAGGCCAACAGCTCCTGCTTCAACACCCAGGTTCAGGCTTTCCTAAACTCTGGACAGTGTCTGTCGCATACCCTGTTCCCTGACACCATGGATTTCTGGGCAGGCAGACTGAACAGTGGCCTGAACTTACACTGCACGCTATCTTTCTTCTTTTTTGCCCAGCCTCTATTTCCATCTTGGAGAGGGTTTTTAATGCTGAGGGGGGCATGGTAACTCCCTAACGGACCAAGTTGTCCTTTGCCATTTTGTCAAAATGAACTAATCCTGGATTGGCAAGGATTTTCACACCCCTACAGCTGAGGCCAATGAATAGATCTGCCCTTGCTGATGGTGCCCCTTCTTGCCACTGTTGCTGATGGCCAACCATCATGTTCTGTACGGCTGCTGCTCCCTCCATCTTGCCACCATCATGCCACTACTGCAGCCTGCTGACCATCATGTTCTCTATGGCAGCTTCTGCCTCCTTAACAACATGTACCATATGACTACTGCTGCTGCTCCTCACTGCTCATTCCCTACTGCCACCACTATTAACACTGAGCATCTGTTACTACCATTATTACTACAACTATTACTACTACTACTCATAGACAGCCAACCTACTGCCTTGTATGCCCCATACTATACTGCTTCTGCTGACTGTATTTTTGTGGCCACATGCTGTCACGACCGCTACCCCAGCAGCAGTCGTGTCGCACCAGACGGAGGGGAAGGGGGACCCTTATCTACGGATGGGAAATAGAATGGCCACCCCTGACTAACCCTAAGCTGGCACCTGTCTGCCCTGATACCCTAGACGGGGTGTGAACCCGTGCGGCGAGCAGGATGCCTAAACCCTCAGTCACCCTAAAGCCTAGAGTGGGGAAAGGCCGATGGGAGCACTAGTCACCATCACTCATGTCTAGGAGAACAGCAGGGGAAGACAGCAACAAACAAACTATAACAGAGATAGACTTATCCAGTCACGAGCAGAGAAGGCGATCCCAATCACAACAGTCCACGCCGGACAAGAGCTCCACAGCAACACCATCAAACGATCTCCTTCAAAGGTCAGAATAGAACTGGAAGTAAGGACTATATCTGGCAATGACTGCAAGTGAAAGTGAAACTAATATAGTAGCTGGGAGTGGCAGACAGGACTCACCTGAGAAGGATGCCTACAAACTCCCAGTCAGGACAAAAAGGTTCACAAGGCAAAACCCAGATGAAATACCCTGAACCACGGAGCAAACTCACAAGCTATCGCGAGTAGCAAGTCGCTGCGACCTTCTCCTCCCAGACCTGTCTGGATCAGTCACAGTCGTGACACATGCCTCTCTTACCCTACACTTTCCACATCTACACTGCACTGCTGCTGCTCCGAATTAAAAGGGAGAATTATTTTAGGCTCGTTCACAATGAGCCATATTGTCTTCTGACAAGCAACACTTGTGTATGTCATATGGGCAGCATTCTGACCCTGTCAAGGCATAATTTTTGGATGCTCATTCCCCCAAACCACTTTGTATCCCATAACACCGTGTTTGTTTAAAGATCATCTTCTCTCAATAAGGGACAATTTTTGGAAGCTTTGGAATCTGAAAAAGCATGAGACATTTGCCGGCGCGTTGTATTTTTAAACACGCTGTATGTTAAGACCATCAATTGTGCGTTTCCCCATAGCTATGTATGTCAGTGTCACTCAGACATCATTTCATTTTCTATTGCTGTCATTGCGTTCCAGAGATTGGGGGGGATGTGAAAAAAAAAATAATGAAAAATAAACTAAAAGAAATAACAAATTTGCCTAAGAATCCCAAGTCATAGAAGATGAGGGGGTTATATACCAATTTTCAGGGCAATTGGAGCCACTTTAGTTCGGTCAAAATTTGGTAACCCTGAGCCAAACCGAATCTCTAGGTTTGCTCATCTCTAGTACAAAGGTTTGCTTTGATGCATTTTTAATAATATTTTAATCCTATTTGTCACATAGTTACTTGAAGATTGACACAGTTGTCAACAATCCATAAAGACATCTGCAATCATCAGGTTGTCTAATTTCAAAAAAATGTATGGCTCCCTACAACAGGTGCTCCACCAACATCAGCAGCACCACGACCCCGTCCACTAGTTGTTGCTGCTCTCATTTTTTTTACGGTCACCCATCAAATTGGATGACAGACAAACAATTGTATTTCTGTGTCACGGGTGCAAATAAAGTGTTTTGCACACCAAAAAATGGATATAGGTTGCCGACACAATTGACAGATTGATTAACTCTACTATTACAGCAAGACAAATGCAATGGAGGACTTTGGAACCCCAAAATTTTTTTGGTGTCACCGACAAAAATAACAGATTGATTAACTCTGCTATTACAGTAAGAGATATGAAAATGCAGTGTTATAAAAAAAGCAAGCTTTGTGTCACTGACACAATTAACTGACATTTACTCTGCTATTACAGTAAGACGGATGCAACGGTGGACTTTGGAACCCCAAAAAATGGCTTTGTGTCACCAACACAATTAACAGACT
This sequence comes from Bufo bufo, assembly GCF_905171765.1. NCBI lineage: Eukaryota > Metazoa > Chordata > Amphibia > Anura > Bufonidae > Bufo > Bufo bufo. The sequence continues at coordinate 28,125,705 of NC_053392.1, read as the reverse complement.
GATTAAATATTGTATTTTTGTGTCACAGGGGCAATTGAAGTGTTTTTCACCCCCTGAGTCACTGGTGCAAAGATGCTGTATTGCACCCACATAAATGCCAACAGGTCACCGACAGACTTCTTAAAAAAAAACAAAAAAAACGGTGTCCCTCACACAGTGCGCCGGTCGATCCCAGCCATGCCAATACTGGACATGACTATGATGGCTTTCAAATGCCCACAGCTTAAACACTGCAGCCTTTCAACAAACTTTATTTAAACTCCGAACACAAACACAGATTTTAACGCCAATGTCCATGTTCGGGTTCGGGTACCCGGACACCGTAATGTTCGGTTCGAACCCGAACAGTGTGGTCCGGGTTCGCTCATCCCTACTTGTTTGGGATGTGTAAAATAAGCAGGTTATATGTGAAAGCAACATGTACATGGATTTTATCCCCTAATCAAAGTTGCTCAATGGAGGGATGTTCCCATAATAGCTCACAGCAAAGACTAGTAGGATGAAATGAGTTGGTGTCAAGACACATCCATACCTGGTGCCATTCTGTATGTTGAATCCACCAGACATGGTGCCTTTGACTCTGATCCTTGCACTAGGATTACTATGCACTGATATTATTGGCACAATAAAAACTCAAGAAAATACCCCATTTGACCAATACTCATTGTATAAAGAACCAACTTATTTAGTCAAATGTCTTCTCAGGATCCATGCCAGGAAGGACAAAAGGGATATTACAATCCACCACATACTGAATAGTATGAATGACCCTACTGGAATTGTGGTTAATCTTCCTACCTGGAACGAACCTTGTTTGCTCTTGATTAGAGTTGAGCGGACACATGGATGTTTGGGTTCGACGGGTTCGGTCGAACTGTGGAAAAAAGTTCGAGTTCGGTACCCGAACTTGACCCCGAACCTGAACCCCATTGAAGTCAATGGGGATCCGAACTTTTGAGCACTAAAATGACTGTAAAAATGTCATGGAAAGGGCTAGAGGGCTGCAAAATGTGGTTAAGAGCATGACAAGTGCTCTGCAAACAAATGTGGATAGGGAAATTACTTTAAATAACATAAAATACGTAAAAATAAAAGATAGTCTTGATCTAGGAGGAAGAGGTCCATATGGAGTATTAGGTTGAGGAGGCGGTGGATGTGGCGGTGTAGGTGGAAGCAGCGGTGGAGGAGGAGGTAGCCTACACTGGTTTTTGGTTTTAAATTTTATTTTTTAAATTAGGGTACACCCCAAAACATTGGGAAATATAACCTGTGATAACCCCCTTCAGTCGTGCTAAACACACGTTCAGACAATACACTGGCTGCAGGGCAGGCCAGCACCTCCAAGGGGTAAAGGGCAAGCTCAGGCCATGAGCCCAATTTGGAGACCCAGAAGTTGCAGGGGCTGACCTCTGTCAGTCAGTTCATGTAGGCGTGTGCATACTTACTGCCCCACCATGTCGCACGTCCCCGTGATTTTCACGATCCAATTTGATATCTGCTCTATCAACTTTCGATGTTCTTTTATGCGCCTACCATGGTGATCACGGGTGGCGGGGAATCAGGGTTCCACGCCAGAGAGGGAGCGTGAGAAAGAGAGACCACATCCAAGGGAGGATTAATTTTTTCAAATTTTAAATTATAGAGTTGAATTATGGGAGAAATTATTAAAGCGTAAAAGTGTGACAACTTTTTAAAGTTTAAGCATTGAATGAAAGGATGTGGTGCGCATTAATTACTGAAGAATTTATTACATTTTATTCCCTGTCACCTATGCATAGCAGGGGTTTATTCACGTCTAAAATTGTATAATGTCAACCCAAGAATGTAACAGAAAAATTTGTGAAATTTATTAACCTGTCAACTAGGTAGAGGAAGGGTATATTACACCCAAAAATTTGTGAATTTCACCAGAATATATAACTGACAATTTTTTTTATTGTTTAACCTGTCTACTAGATATAGCAATGGTACTATACACACAAAAATTGGGGAATTTGACCCGAAAATGTAATTGACAATTTTATTTTTATTTTTTTACCGATCTACTAGTTATAGCAGTGGTACTATACACACAAAAATTGGTGAATTTCACCCGAAAATATAAATAACAATTATTTATTTTTTTACCGGTCTACTAGTTATAGCAGTGGTACATCACACCCAAAAATTGGTAAATTTCACCCGAAAATGTAAATGGCAAAGTAGTGAAATGACATGAAATAAAATACGTAAAAATAAAAAAAAATTAGATTTATGAGGTGGAGTTCCATATGGAGTAAGAGTTTGAGGAGGTGGTGCATGTAGCGGTGTAGGTGGAAGCGGCGGTGGAGGAGGACGAGGTAGCCAACACAGGTTTTTGGTTTTAATTTAATTTTTTAAAATTAGGGTACACTCTAAAAGAGTGTGAAATATCCAAAATACAAGAATAAGCAATTGCGCTGCAGTATAACAATGGCTGGTAAGGCCGGTATACATGTCTATTCTGCACAAGGTACGGACAAGTCCTGTGGAATCCATGCCTGGTTCATTTTAATGAACGTGAGCTTGTCCACATTGGCTGTGGACAGGCGGCTGAGCTTGACTGTGATAACCCCCTTCAGTCGTGCTAAACACACGTTCAGACAATACACTGGCTGCAGAGCAGGCCAGCACCTCCAAGGCGTAAAGGAGAAGCTCAGGCCATGTACCCAATTTGGAGACCCAGAAGTTGAAGGGGGCAGACTCGTCATTTAGTACGTGTAGGCATGTGCACACATACTGCTCCACCATGTTTGTAAAATGCTGCCTCCTGCTAAGACATTCCATATCAGCTGGTGGTGCTGGTTGTTGTGGTGTGCTGACAAAGCTTTTCCACATTTCGGCCATGCTAACTCTGCCTTCTGATGTGCTGGCGGTGCCCCAGCTGCGTTGGCGACCTCTTCCTCCTCCTCTGCCTTGGCCTTGTGCTTCCACTGTGCCCCCGCTGTCAGGTGGGAATGCCACCAGCAGTGCGTCTACCAGCGTGCGCTTGTACTCTCGCATCTTACGATCACGCTCCAGTGAGGGAATTAAGGACGGTACATTGTCCTTGTAACGGGGATCCAGCAGCGTGGCCACCCAGTAATCAGCACAAGTTAGAATGTGGGCAACTCTGCGGTTGTTGCGGAGACACTGCAGCATGTAATCGCTCATGTGTGCCAGGCTGCCCAGAGGCAACGAAAAGCTGTCCTTTGTGGGAGGTGTATCGTCTATGTCCTCTGTATCCCCCCAGCCAAGCACCAGTGATGGTCATGAGCTGGTCTGGGTGCCACCCTGCTGTGAACATGGTTCTTCCTCCTCCTCCTCAATCTCCTCCTCCTCATCCTCCACCTCGTCATCCTAGAACTGTGCCCTGGCTGGACAATTGTGTACCTGGCGTTTGTGGGTGCAGGAACCCACCCTCGGAGCCACTTGGTAATGACTGGCCGGAAACCCTACGAAATGATCCCTCTTTCTCCTCCTCCTCCTGTGCCACATCCTCTTCCATAATCGCAAGCAGCGTTTTTTCAAGGAGGCATAGAAGTGGGATAGTTACGCTGAGAACGGCGTTATCGGCACTGGCCATGTTGGTGGAGTACTCGAAACAGCGCAACAAGGAACACAGGTCTCGCATAGAGGCCCAGTCATTGGTGGTGAAGTGGTGATGTCCGCCGAGCGACTCACCCGTGCATGCTGCAGCTGAAACTCCACTATCGCCTGCTGCTGCTCGCACAGTCTTGCCAGCATGTGCAAGTGGAGTTCCACCTTGTGGGCACGTCGCATATGAGGCGTTGAGCGGGAAGGCCGAAGTTACGCTGCAGTGCTGACAGGCGAGCAGCCGCAGGGTGAGAACGCCGAAAGCGCGCACAGACGGCCCGCACTTTATGCAGCAGCTCTGACATGTCGGGGTAATTTTTAAGGAATCTCTGCACCACCAAATTCAGCACATGCGCCAGGCAAGAGATGTGCGTCAAACCGGCTAGTCCCAGAGCTGCTACGAGATTTTGCCCATTATCGCACACCACCAGGCCGGGCTTGAGGCTCACTGGCACCAACCACTCATCGGTCTGTTGTTCATGGCCTGTCCACAGCTCCTGCGCGGTTTGGGGTTTGTCCCCCAAACAGATAAGTTTTAAAACTGCCTGCTGTCATTTACCCCTGGCTGTGCTGAAGTTGGTAGTGAAGGTGTTACGCTGACCGGATGAGGAGCTGGTAGAGAATGAGGAAGCGGAGTAGGAGGAGGAAGCAACAGGAGGCAAACTGAAGCGCCCTGCAATCCTCGGTGGTGGAAGGACATGCGCCAAACTGCTATCCGCCTCAGGCCCAGCCGCCACTGCATTTACCCAGTGTGCTATTATGGAGATATAACGTCCCTGACCGTGCTTACTGGTCCACGTATCCGTAGTGAGGTGCACCTTGCCACAGATGGCGTTGCGCAGTGCACACCTGATTTTTTCCCCTACTTAGTTGTGCAGGGAAGGGATGGCTCTCCTGGAAAAGTAGTGGTGGCTGGGCACGACCTACTGTGGGACAGCCACCGCCATAAGGCCTTTAAAACTATCCGTCTCCACCAGACGGAATGACAGCATTTCAAAGGCCAATAATTTAGAAATGCTGGCATTCAGGGCTAGGGATCGCGGGTGGGTAGGGGGGTACTTCCTTTTCCTCTCCAGCATTTGGGAGATGGAGAGCTGAAAGCTTCTGTGGGACATTGTGGAGAAGCTTGGTGACCCAGGTGTTGGTGTGGCTGGCAGTCCTCTGTTTGCGGGGTGGCAGGTGGCACTGTCACTCCAGAGGTGGATGAAGAGGCCGAGACTGCAGCAGAAGAGGAAGCAGGAGGAGTCAGAGACCTTTCTTTAGTTTTGAGGTGTCTACTCCACTGCAGCTCGTGCTTTGCACTTAAATGCCTGGTCATGCAGGTTGTGCTCAGGTTGATAACGTTTAAGCCTAACTTCAGGCTCTGATTGCACAGTGTGCAAACCACTCGTGTCTTGTCGTCAGCACATTGTCTGAAGAACTGCCACGCCAGGGAACTCCTTGGAGATAGCTTTGGTGTGCTTGGTCCCTTGTTGCGGTGGGCAGTAGCAGGCGTACTGTCTAGAGGACGGCCGCTCCGCTTTTGCTCCCTGCTCCCTCTTCTGCTGTGCTGGTGGCTCTGTGCGACCACCGCCTCTTCCCCCGAACCACATAGGCACTCGCATGACCTTGATTCCATGTGGGGTCAAGGACCTCATCGCCCTCCACATCATCTTCCACCCAGTCTTCACCCCTGCCTTCCTTTTCGGTCTGCACACTTTCGAAAGCCCCAGCAGTTGGCACCTGTGTTTCGTCATCATCCGAGACGTGCTGCGATGGTCCTCCCATGTACTCATCTTGAGAGATAAGTGGTTGGGCATCGGTGCACTCAATCTCTTCCACTTCTGGGGCAGGGCTAGGTGGATGGCCCTGGGAAACCCTGCTAACAGAGTCATCAAAAAGCAGAAGAGACTGCTGCATGACTTGGGGCTCAGACTGCTTGGCTTATTTGCAATGGGGTGAGGTGAAAGACTGATGGACATCGGCTGCAGGTGCCAACTGTGGTCTTTCAGCAGGAGACTGGGTGGGAGACAATGTGAAAGAACTGGATCCACTGTCAGCAACCCAATCTACTATCGCCTGTACTTGTTCAGACCTCACCATTCGTAGAGCCTCATTAGGCCCGACCAAATACTGCTGCAGGTTCTGTCGCCTACTCTCACCTGAGAAAGGGGTTTCACTTGTGTGTGTAGCTGGCACAGATCGACCACGTCCTCTCCCTGCAACAGGAGCTCCACCAGCAGTACTACGACCTGGGCCACGTCCCTTATTTGACGCTCTCCTCATATTTCTCGAATTTAGGATCTTGCCCTAAATGGGTGTTTAATTAATAGTAGAATAGAACGACAGTATGTACAGGGTGTATCTCACACGCCCTGAACCAGACTAGGCCTCAATTAAATTTGTTTGCCCAAAATGGCTGTATTTCAAATACCTGAATCAAACCCCTGTATTTAAAGGGTGTATCTCACACGACCTGAACCAGACTAGGCCTCAATTAAATTAGTTTGCCCAAAATGGCTGTATTTCAAATACCTGAATCAATCCCCTGTATTTAAAGGGTGTATCTCACACGGCCTGAACCAGACTAGGCCTCAATTAAAGATTTGTGCACTAAAGGGCGGTATTTCAAATATATGAATATAACCCAAATATATAAAGGGTGTATCTCACAATGACATAAGCAGCAAAGGCTGCCAAATAAACTTTTTTTTTGCCCAAACGGCTGTTTGTTTAATAACTGAATATGGCAGCAGTATATAACCCTGGAATTTCAAATGTCAAGATGCTGCAAGGCCTGAAAATTTCTGTGTTTTGCCCCAAAAACGGTGTATTATTAATAGAATAATATAAGCCCTGTATATACAGGGTGTATCTAACACGGCCTGACCCACACTAGGCCTCAATTAAAAATTTGTGCACCAAATGGCGGTATTTCAAATACCTGAATAGAACCACACTATGTAAAGGCTGTATCTCACAATGACATATGCAGCAAAGGCTGCAAAATAAACTTTTTTTTTTAACAAGCGGGTGTTAGTTTAATAACTGAATATGACAGCAGTATATAACCCTTGAATTTCAAACGTGCTGATGCTGCAAGGCCTGAAAAATGGTGTATTTTCCCCCAAAAAGTTTGTTTTATTAATAGAAGAATATAAGCCCTGTATATACAGGGTGTATCTCACACGGCCTGACCCACACTAGGCCATAATTAAATTTGTTTGCCCAAAATGGCTGTATTTCAAATACCTGAATCAAACCCCTGTATTTAAAGGGTGTATCTCACACGACCTGAACCAGACTAGGCCTCAATTAAATTAGTTTGCCCAAAATGGCTGTATTTCAAATACCTGAATCAATCCCCTGTATTTAAAGGGTGTATCTCACACGGCCTGAACCAGACTAGGCCTCAATTAAAGATTTGTGCACTAAAGGGCGGTATTTCAAATATATGAATATAACCCAAATATATAAAGGGTGTATCTCACAATGACATAAGCAGCAAAGGCTGCCAAATAAACTTTTTTTTGCCCAAACGGCTGTTTGTTTAATAACTGAATATGGCAGCAGTATATAACCCTGGAATTTCAAATGTCAAGATGCTGCAAGGCCTGAAAATTTCTGTGTTTTGCCCCAAAAACTGTGTATTATTAATAGAATAATATAAGCCCTGTATATACAGGGTGTATCTAACACGGCCTGACCCACACTAGGCCTCAATTAAAAATTTGTGCACCAAATGGCGGTATTTCAAATACCTGAATAGAACCACACTATGTAAAGGCTGTATCTCACAATGACATATGCAGCAAAGGCTGCAAAATAAACTTTTTTTTTTAACAAGCGGGTGTTAGTTTAATAACTGAATATGACAGCAGTATATAACCCTTGAATTTCAAACGTGCTGATGCTGCAAGGCCTGAAAAATGGTGTATTTTCCCCCAAAAAGTTTGTTTTATTAATAGAAGAATATAAGCCCTGTATATACAGGGTGTATCTCACACGGCCTGACCCACACTAGGCCATAATTAAATTTGTTTGCCCAAAATGGCTGTATTTCAAATACCTGAATAGAAGCCCTGTATTTAAAGGGTGTATCTCACGCGCCCTGAACCAGACTAGGCCTCAATTAAAGATTTGTGCACCAAATGGCGGTATTTCAAATATCTTAATATAACCCAAATATATAAAGGGTGTATCTCACAATGACCTATGCAGCAAAGGCTGCCAAATAAACTTTTTTTGCCCAATGATTTTTTTTTAAAAACAGATTATTTGTGCTGTTTTTAAAGCTTGGATTTCAATGTCCCAAAAGCTCAGATGAAGTGCTGGTGCACTGAGCTTGCATAAAATGGCCGCCGCCGCCCACCTAACTGACTCATCGGAGCCCATCATGCACCACGTCACGGTCTCTCAGCATGGCAAGTGTCCTACCACTACGCTAACTATGGTGTGAACACGGTCTGAAGGTGCATGATGGGCTCCGATGTGTTCCTGACAGGAATATATTGGCAAAAGTCTCAGCTTTTAATATCTGCTTGTATGACTAGCCAGTATAGTCAGTGGCATATCAGTTTGGTGCATTTTTTTCTGTTATTTATACAATTATATTGTCATCCGCACAATGCTCCGTTTTGTGTAGGATGCCTTTGTGGTGCATGTGGACTGCACCGGCATCCTCCATTGTACGCATTTTTTGCTGGGGATGGTCGTTTGCTGCGGTCCACATGCGGTGGGACTGCTCCCCCAATGAGAAACACGCTACAGTGTTTGGGGTTTTGAGTAGTTCCCCGATATTTGCCACTATATTTCAGTGATTTTGTTTTATATATATTGAATGTGCCTTTACCTGGCATTTAAACATTCTTTTGCACCTGGTAACCTCCATCACATGGCTTGATATGGGTGTGGCTTACAGTCTTGCTTTATCCACATTGCAATAGCTGTCCTGCTATGCGGTTGTGGGGAAGCTTGGCTGTGAGCTGGATTACATCACCTTCAGACCGTGTTCAGACCATAGTTAGCGTAGTGGTAGGACCCTTGCCATGCTGAGAGACCGTGACGGGGTGCATGAGGGGCTCCGATGTGTTCCTGACAGGAATATATTGGCAAAAGTCTCAGCTTTTAATTTAATTGCTGCCTCAAATCGATCAGACCTTTTTGAGCTTGAAGGACTATAAATGGTTTGTGAACTGTTTGAATTGCATTGATTTGAGAGGACAATGAATGAAGAGTCCTATGTCTCGCCTTCTTGACCTTCAATGCCAGGGCTATAAGCTCTCCTATTACAGATACTTATGTTTTCCTATGTGATTGTTTGTGACGTATTGTAAGAGGGATTTTCATGAAAGAAAAGGGATAATTTATTTCTGAGAGAGGAAAGGTGAGCCTCATGGTCCAGCAGAGTTTAGTCGCCAGGTCTATGATTTATCCAGGAAGACAAGACCATGGAGTGATCTGAAATAGTAACAGGGTTCTCATCCACCTTTCATATCATATTAATATGGTCATACTTCAGCTTCTAATGAGTTTTGCACCCTAGAGAAGTAGTTATAATCATTGAAGGACACATGGATACTACTCAAGACAAATAACCACACATTGACTTCAAGTCTGAAAACATACCCTGCATTTTAAGAAAGTGATACTACAGAACTTATGTCTAATGAGGACTTGGCTAAACATTTGTTTTCACTATTATTCTTACATTTTTGGAGAGAGCTGTATTTTCCATGTTCACTCTAGCTTGTAATTTTCAGCTTTGAACTTTTTGTATTCTTGTAAGCTCTTTCAGGAACACAACAAAGAATCTGTAGCATGCGGTCATCATTAATGACATTGTTTCTCAACTCCCCTCCCTTTCCCATGTTGGGTCCTTTGTTGAGGTCTCTAGTAGAAGGAATTTAACATATAATTTCTTCAGTTTTTTACCTGTTTTTCTCCCCCAGCTCCGACCATGTATATGTGCTATATATTCTATAGTGCTATATATTCGTTTTGACCCACGCCTGTATTGATCATTACCTTGCTGATTTTTCGAGTAAAAAAAAAAGTAGAATATAACAAATATTCGAATTCGCGAATATTCGATGAATATTCTACAAAATATTGGGGGGCACTATAAGTATTGCTGGAACTACAGGGGGCATTATACCTTCTGGGGCACCATAGGAGGGTATTATAACTATAGGGGGAACCACAGGAGGGTCTTATAACTACTTGGGCACTATCGGAGGATATTATACCTATGGGGCAGAACATGAGAGACTTATTACTACTGGGGCACTACAGGATGATATTAGACCTATTTAGGGCACTACAGGAGGGCCTTATTAATACCGGGACACTACAGGAGGGTATTATACCTATTGGGGGCACCACAGGAGGGACTTATTACTACTAGGGCACTACAGGAGGGCATTATACCTTCTGGGGCACTACTGGAGGGCATTATACCTATACGGGGCACCACAGAAAAGCCTTATTACTACTGGGGCACTACAGGAGGATATTATACCTATTTGGGGCACCACAGGAGGGCCTTATTACTACCGGGACACTACAGGAAAGTATTATACCTATTGGGGGCACCACAGGAGGGCATTATTAGTACTGGGGCACTGCAGGAGCTCATTATTCTTATAGAGGCACCGCAGGAGGGCCTTCTTACTGCTAGGGCAGTACAGGAGGGCATTATACCTATTGGCGGAACCACAGGAGGGCATTACACTACTGGGGCACTACAGGGGAGCACTATAACTACAGGTGCACTATAGGGGGCATTAGACAGTAACTACTGGGGGTCTTATAGGGGACATTATATGTTCTGCCCAGCAGATATGCAATCTCATGTACAGGCAGCCATTTTACCATGTGCTTCAGTGTTAATGTAATGTTATAGTACATGCTACACTATGCTTAATACTTCTACATGTTATTTGTATTGTAGTTTTACCGCACACTTGTACAATCTCTCACTCACGCGCAGAGATGCCCTCCTGTGGTGCCCCCAACATTATAATTACTGGGGACACTATAATAGTGGATAAGTACTACAGGGGGGCCTTATTAATATTATAGAGAGCCTTATTTCTGCTGGGTGCACTATGGTGGCCATTATTATTGGGCACAATATGAAGGGCACTGTCCCTAACAGGGGCACTCTTGGGAGTAGTATCATTATTGGGGGCATTATAGGGGTCAGCATTACTAAGAAGGGCACTCTGGGAAGGAATTATTGCTATAAGTAGGACTTTGATATTACTATAGGTGTATCTTAAATGATTGATAAATGGATAAATTAGATAAATGAGATAAAGGGATAAATGAGAACCTTCACAGGCATTACTATAGGTGGACTAATCTGTATAGCAGTATCATTTCTGTGGTATAGTATTTAGGGGCATTGGGGATCACAGTAGGCACAGTATTCTGTGTGGCAGGCGCAGCACCATGAAGTGCCTTTTGCGCTGTGGCATTAGAAGAATTTTGATATCTCTGACTTTTAGTTTAACCAGACTGTCTATTACTCTGTAATTCCTCTAGTGCCATCCAATGGAAACAGTAGGTTTAAAGAGCACACCAAATGCTTGAAATAACTTCTTTATTAACTTCAACTTTTCTTCATATATAACACTGCCGCCTCCGCAGCAGATAGTCCATGTACATAACAAAATGGCGGTATGCATAAGATGGTGTTTCAGCTGTTCAATCTTGTTATTCAACATAAAATGGTGGATATATTTTTCTCTGGAGTATCTGTACTCTCACTTTAAGTTATTTAAAGAGGACCTTTCACTAGAATAAAAAATCTAAACTAAGCATACAGACATGGAGAGCGGCGCCCAGGGATCTCCCTGCACTTACTATTATCCCTGGGCGCCGCTCCGTTCTCCCAGTATAGGCTCCGGTATCTTCATATGTTCGGCTCAACTGGGTGGAGCCTGCCGGCGTCTCCTTCTCCCAGGCTGTAGCGCTGGCCAATCGCAGCGCTCAGCTCATAGCCTGAGAGGGTTTTTTTTTCTCTCAGGCTATGAGCTGAGCGCTGCGATTGGCCAGCACTCCAGCCTGGGAGAAGGAGACGCCGGCAGGCTCCACCCAGTTGAGCCGAACATATGAAGATACCGGAGACTATACCGGGAGAACGGAGCGGCGCCCAGGGATAATAGTAAGTGCAGGGAGATCCCTGGGCGCCTGTCACAACCAGACAGCTGAGAAGCTCTGACAGGAGCTGTCCAGAACCTCCTCCTTGAGTTTCTTTGTTTTTATTTCAGTTCCTCATCTCGTTAGCCTATCTCAGCTGTCATGCAGTTGGACTGATTGCTTCCCTTTAAGTTCCTCCCCATGATGCATTAGGTTGCGGCTTATACAACTTCCTGGAGTGTGTGTGCATGCCTTTCCTAGTTCCCAGTCGTCTGCAAGATAAGTACTGTTTATGTATTTGTGATTTTCTGTTTGCTGGATCCAGGTGACCCTGGCTCCCTCCGTGTCTGTGTAGGGGGCCGGTGGTCTTGTCCCCTCACTATTGTAGGGTCTTCAGCTGTAAGATAGTCGAGGTACGTGGATATGCGCCCATCCACCTTTGGGGTGTTCGCATAGGCTGAGCAGTCAGGGAGAGTGGCAGGTCTCATGCAGGGGTCTCCCTTTTGTTCCTTAGTTGTGGATCCAGTGACTCATAGATTATATTGTATTGTCTTGTTTCCCTGTACACCATCCGTGACATTATAAGCTGCCAAAACCTTCTCAAGCATGGATCCGGTTTCACTTTTGGCTGAACGCTTCCAGGGTCTTTCATTGGAGGTAGCTGATCTCCGTAAGACTTTTTCTCAGTTTCAAGTGACCGGTTCAGCTTGCGTTCATGGAGTTTGTTCTGAGCCTAAGATCTCGCTCCCGGATACGTTCTCCGGGGGTAGTGAGAATTTTGTGCGTTTTAGAGAGGCTTGCAAACTCCATTTTCGCCTTCTTCCCCATTCCTCTGGTGATGAGGAACGGAGGGTGGGGATCATTATATCGCTGCTCAGGGGTAACGCTCAGTCCTGGGCCTTTTCGCTGCCGGAGGGGGCACGGCCCCTCCGTTCAGTGGATGAATTCTTCTTAGCCCTGGGTCAGATATATGATGATCCGGATCGTATTGCTCTGGCTGAGTCTAGACTACGTCTGTTATGCCAGGGTAAACAATCCGCAGAGATATACTGCTCAGAATTTCGGAGATGGGCAGCTGATACTGGTTGGAATGATGCTGCACTCCGAAGTCAATTTTGCCATGGTCTTTCAGAGGGATTGAAAGATGCATTTTCCTTTCATGAGAGGCCTATCTCCTTGGACTCTGCTATGTCTCAGGCCGTTCGTATTGACAGGCGTCTTAGAGAGAGAGGAGAGATCTCTCCTTCCTGTCATGCTCAGTCCCGGGACAGTGCAGCGGTCCCATTCTGTGCACAGGGGTCTCAATCGCTGTCAGCCCCTTCTGAGCAGGAGTCCATGCAGCTGGGGTTGATTGCCTCAGACAATAGAAGATTCAGCCCGCATGGGAGGGTTTGTTTTTGTTGTGGAGGTATAAATCATTTGGCAAATGTGTGTCCCTCTAGGAGATTCAGGCAGTTTTCTGAGAGTAATAAAGAAACAAAAAGGAAAAAATCTTTTAAAAATGTTCCGTCTGTTACTATTGGCAGGGTTGAGGCGGAAATTGAAGGTTTTCCGTTTGCTTGTAGTTCCCGTTTTGTCCTGCCTGCTAGGGTGGCGCTAGAGAGCAAGAGCATTTTTTGTGAGATTTTTGTGGATAGTGGAGCAGCTGTCAATCTCATTGATCATCAATTTGCAATAACTTATGGTTTCCAGGTATGCACTTTGGGAAAGGATATTCCTGTTTTTGCTATTGATTCCGCTCCACTTTCTCAGAAATCATTAAAGGGCATAGTTCACAATATCCGTTTAATTGTGAGTGATGCTCATGTTGAGGATGTGTCATGTTTTGTCCTTAGCGGTTTGCCTACTCCTCTAGTGTTGGGGCTACCCTGGCTCCCTAAACATAACCCCACCATTGATTGGCAAGCGAGGCAAATAAATGGTTGGAGTGACTTTTGCAGAGAGAATTGCCTCATGACATCTGTTTCTGAGGTTTCTACTAAGACTGTTCCACCTTTCCTCTCTGAATTTTCGGATGTCTTCTCTGAGAGTGGAGTTCAGGATTTGCCTCCGCACAGGGAGTACGATTGCCCTATTAATCTCATCCCAGGCGCCAAGCTGCCTAAATCTCGTTTATACAATCTTTCCCAACCTGAGAGGGTCGCTATGCGTGCTTATATCTCTGAGAGTCTGAGAAAAGGACACATACGACCCTCGAAGTCACCTGTTGCCGCTGGTTTTTTCTTTGTTAAGAAAAAAGATGGTTCTTTAAGACCTTGTCTGGATTTCAGGGAGCTGAACAGTATCACTATTCGTGACCCTTATCCGCTTCCTCTGATTCCGGACCTGTTTAACCAGGTTGTTGGGGCTAAAGTCTTTTCTAAATTAGACCTAAGAGGGGCATACAACCTGGTCAGGGTCAGAGAAGGAGACGAATGGAAGACGGCTTTCAATACCCCTGAGGGCCATTTTGAGAATTTGGTTATGCCTTTTGGTTTGATGAATGCCCCAGCCGTTTTTCAGCATTTCGTGAACAGCATTTTTTATCATTTAATGGGAAAATTTGTATTAGTGTATTTGGATGACATTTAGATTTTTTCTCCTGATTTCAAGACTCATAAGGAACACTTACGTCAGGTCTTGCTCATCCTGCGGGAGAATAAATTATACGCGAAACTGGAAAAATGTGTGTTTGCGGTTCCAGAAATTCAATTTCTGGGGTTTCTTCTCTCCGCTTCTGGTTTTCGCATGGACCCCGAGAAGGTCCGCGCTGTGCTTGAGTGGGAGCTTCCTGAGAATCAGAAGGGGCTGATGCGTTTTTTGGGCTTTGCCAATTATTACAGGAAATTTATTTTGAATTATTCCTCTGTTGTTAACCCACTCACTGATATGACCAGAAAGGGGGTAGATTTTTCTTCCTGGTCGGTAGAGGCGCGTAAGGCCTTTTCTAATATCAAGGAGAGTTTCGCTTCCGCTCCCATCCTGGTACAACCTGATATTTATTTACCCTTCATAGTTGAGGTTGATGCTTCTGAGGTGGGTGTGGGTGCGGTCTTGTCTCAGGGTTCCTCTCCTGCCAAATGGCGACCGTGTGCCTTTTTCTCGAAGAAACTCTCCTCCGCAGAGAGAAATTATGATGTGGGAGATAGGGAGCTGTTGGCCATCAAGTTAGCTTTTGAGGAATGGCGCCATTGGCTAGAGGGAGCTAGACACCCTATTACCGTGTTTACTGACCATAAGAATCTGGCCTACTTGGAGTCAGCCAAGCGTCTAAACCCGAGACAGGCCAGATGGTCTTTGTTCTTTTCAAGGTTTAATTTTGTTGTCACGTTCCGCCCTGGGGTTAAGAATGTGAAGGCAGATGCCCTGTCACGTTGTTTTCCGGGAGGTGGGAATTTTGAAGACCCGGGTCCCATTTTGGCTGAAGGTGTGGTGGTCTCTGCTCTTTTTCCTGAATTGGAGGCAGAGGTGCAGGCAGCCCAGTCGGAGGCTCCTGATCTTTGTCCTCCTGGGAGGTTGTTTGTGCCTCTCACTTTAAGACACAAGATTTTTAAGGGACACCACGATACGGTCCTTGCTGGGCACCCGGGGGCAAGAGCCACACTGGATCTCATCGCTCAGAGATTCTGGTGGCCTGCGCTTCGTAAGTCGGTTGAGGGTTTTGTGGCAGCCTGCGAGACTTGCGCTCGTGCCAAAGTCCCTCATTCACGGCCATCAGGTCCTCTCCTTCCCTTACCCATTCCTTCCCGTCCTTGGACACATCTGTCCATGGACTTCATAACGGACCTGCCTCGTTCCTCGGGGAAGACTGTGATTCTGGTGGTGGTGGACCGTTTTAGCATTTCATCCCTTTTCCTGGTTTGCCCAATGCTAAGACGCTGGCGCAGGCATTTATTGACCACATTGTCAAATTGCATGGTATCCCTTCAGACATAGTCTCTGATAGGGGCACGCAGTTTGTTTCCAGATTCTGGAAGGCTTTCTGTTCTCGCTTGGGGGTTCGGTTGTCATTCTCTTCTGCTTTCCACCCGCAGTCGAATGGCCAGACGTAGCGCGTCAATCAGAATCTGGAGACATATCTGCGCTGTTTTGTGGCGGAGAATCAGGAGGATTGGTGTTCGTTTTTGTCCCTTGCTGAGTTTGCTTTAAATAACCGTCGTCAGGAGTCCTCTGATGAGTCACCTTTTTTGGTGCATATGGGTTTCATCCGCAGTTTGGGACTTTCTCGGGAGAGGGCTCTTCTGGTTTACCTGATGAGGACAGATTCTCCTCGTCTTTGTCATCTATTTGGCAAAAGATTCAGGATAATCTAAAGAGCATGAGTGAGAGATATAAGTGTGTGGCGGATAAGAGACGTGTGCCTGGTCCGGACCTGAATGTTGGTGATCTGGTGTGGTTGTCTACCAAGAATATCAAATTGAAGGTTCCCTCCTGGAAGTTGGGTCCTAGGTTTATTGGGCCTTACAAGATCCTGTCTGTCATCAATCCTGTTGCCTACCGTCTTGATCTTCCTCAGACTTGGAAGATCCATAATGTTTTTCATAATTCCTTATTGAAACCTTATGTTCAACCTATTGTACCCTCGCCTTTGCCTCCTCCTCCGATTATGGTTGATGGAAATCTTGAATTTCAGGTCTCTAGGATTGTGGATTCTCGTCTTGTCTGCGGTTCCCTCCAGTACCTCGTTCATTGGGAGGGTTATGGTCCTGAGGAGAGGATGTGGGTCCCAGTGACGGACATTAAGGCCACTCGTCTCATCAGGGCTTTCCATAGTTCCCATCCTGAGAAGGTGTGCTCTGAGTGTCCGGAGACCACTCGTAGAGGGAGGGGTACTGTCACAACCAGACAGCTGAGAAGCTCTGACAGGAGCTGTCCAGAACCTCCTCCTTGAGTTTCTTTGTTTTGATTTCAGTTCCTCATCTCGTTAGCCTATCTCAGCTGTCATGCAGTTGGACTGATTGCTTCCCTTTAAGTTCCTCCCCATGATGCATTAGGTTGCGGCTTATACAACTTCCTGGAGTGTGTGTGCATGCCTTTCCTAGTTCCCAGTCGTCTGCAAGATAAGTACTGTTTATGTATTTGTGATTTTCTGTTTGCTGGATCCAGGTGACCCTGGCTCCCTCCGTGTCTGTGTAGGGGGCCGGTGGTCTTGTCCCCTCACTATTGTAGGGTCTTCAGCTGTAAGATAGTCGAGGTACGTGGATATGCGCCCATCCACCTTTGGGGTGTTCGCATAGGCTGAGCAGTCAGGGAGAGTGGCAGGTCTCATGCAGGGGTCTCCCTTTTGTTCCTTAGTTGTGGATCCAGTGACTCATAGATTATATTGTATTGTCTTGTTTCCCTGTACACCATCCGTGACAGCGCCGCTCTCCATGTGTGTATGCTTAGTTTAGATTTTTTATTCTAGTGAAAGGTCCTCTTTAAGCACTTTATGATCTCTCTGAGAGGTATATCTGAGGTCTAACTAATAGTTCACTTGCTCTACTTGGTTTGCAGTTTGCTCTATACAGTTGGTCTCTCTGCTTCCATAAAACACAGCTCTTAGTGGAGTCAATGTCTGTTCAGCTTCTCTCCTCTGGTGTAACGATTCTAACAGCTCCTGCTAGGGGAATTTCCCGCACAGGCTGTGTGTGAGGCTGGCTGTGATTGGTCAAAACTCTTGCTGTGTATGAGGTTGGTTGAGACTCCTGCCCAGCAACAACAGTTTAACTCTATGCTTTCTGTTGTTTCTGCAGTGTCATTGAGCTTACCTTACATTATATAATGAATCTTAAAGGCATATTATCTTTTCTGCTTCTGTGAACACAATATATAACAGTTGTATGACATCCAAGCATGAAGTCACTGTAAATAACTCTGCTTTTGTCTTTAACACACAAGCATAGGAACTGTATTAAGGTTATTGGCATGTTTAGCTATATAAACATATAAGCTATAGTAGCAACCTAGGACAGGTCTTAGCTGGCCAGCTACATTCTGGGAAGCACCAGGATAACACTGTTGGGGTAGCAGGGTGGGGAGGATGATGATAATAGAAAAGTGAGAAACGTAAGATGATGGTTTAGTAAACTCTGCAGAGACTAGATGCGGCTAAAAGAAGTTGTCTGGCCCGAATGGAGAAGATGGGGAAAGAAAACGTCTACATCAGAGGAGACATCACCTGGGAGACCCTGGATGTGAGAGGTATATAGTGCTGTATGTTTGTTAGTGTCCATGCAGCAAGTAAAATATGTCTTTAGTCCTAGGGCGAGCTTGTGTGTGTGTGTGTGTGTGTTTAGGGCAGATACTTTGAGAATATGGCACATATGTATTGGGGCTTGGGCCCTGGAACTTTTGAGACCCTAGCAATGCTCCTGCTTAATCTGATCAGACACCATCTCTATATATGCCTCTATAACATGATTATTATTAGGTGAATTGAAATCACTTCTATGTCTCTAATCAGAATCATCTAAATGTATCACATTGTCATGGTATTTTTACTAGTCTTATTTTATGAAAAACGAACCCTTTAACCTGTTTCCGCAATTTGACGTACTAGTACTTCATGCTTCTAGCTTGTGGGCCAGTGAGAAGGCTGCAATATCTTTGACTTTAGGAGTAGTGTTGATTGCGTATTTTCGTAATGCGAACCTTCGCAATGAGAATCAATGAGATTGTGAAAACTCATATCTGATGGTATATTCTAACTCCCAGGTGTTCCCATGGTGACGGGAACGCTTGTCGGGGAGGAGTATGCCAAAGTGGAACACCTGTACAGATAAAAAAAAAAAAGCAATTTAACTAATATACAGTAGTTCTATAATCTTTGTCTAATAGTTGTAAATTTTTTCTCATCTGAAGTTCAGATTGGAAAAAAATTACTATAAAAAAAAGATTATAGCACTATATTAGCTAAATTGTTCTACATTACTTTTTTTTCGAATATTCGCTATATATATTCTTGTTTTAGAATATTCGTAATATTCTAAAACAAGAATATATAGCAATATAGCGAATATTCGAAAAAAACAAATATAGGGCAATTTAGCTAATATAGTGCTATATTCTTCTTTGTCTAATAGTTGTAATTTTGCTCTCATCTGAAGTACAGATTGGAAAAAAAATACAACTATAAAAAAAAGATTATAGCACTATAGTAGCTAAATTGTTCTACATTCGGTTTTTTTCGAATGTTCGCTATATTGCTATATATTCTTGTTTTAGAATATTACGAATATTTAAAAAAACGAATATATTCGTTTTTTTGAATATTCCTCTTTTTTTTTCAAATCTGTACAGTTGTTTCACTTTGGCATACTCCTCCCCGACAAGCGTCCCCGTCACCATGGGAACGCCTGGGAGTTAGAATATACCATCGGGTCTGAGTTTTCACGATCTCATTGATTCTCATTATGAAAATTCACATTACGAAAATTTGCAATCAACACTACTCCTAAAGTCAAAGATATTGCAGCATTCTCATTGGCCCACAAGCTAGAAGCTGGGAGAGATCATATGTACTGATTTAAAAAAAAATCTCCCGTTGCTGTGCAGGAGAGAGAGTCCTCGTCTCCTAGTTGACAGGGGGTGGGACGGACCGGCCGCGCACGTCTCCTCCGAGCGGCCGGCGTCCTCAGTTCCCTCAGTAACCAGGGGAGGTCTGAGCACTGAGCTAGACACTCGGTGCTTGGCTGTTTTCCCTGGTGCGGATCACGTGGCGCTGGCCACGTCACATGACCTTAGCCTGCCAGCATTTAACAGGCAGCCTGCTGGCCACAGGTCGCCTGTTAATTAGGTATCTGGCATTTGTTTGGTTTCCTGCATACTTACCTGAACCTGTGTTCCCTGATAATCCTCTGCCTGCTCCTCCTGTACTGCGCATCTCTCCTGGTATTCTGACCCCGGCTTCCACCTGACGATTCTTTTGCGGACTCCTGTTGTACTTCGTTTCTCTCCTGGTATTTGACCTCAGCTTCTTCTGACTATTCTCTGCTTATTTCTTGGTACTGCGTAGCTCTCTAGGTATTGACCCGGTCCGTTCACTATCCGTTATTTGTCTTGTCCGTCTTCCCAGCACGTATCCTAAGTTAGGGACTGCCGTCCAGTTGTCCCCTGTCATCAGGACTTGCGAGGCAAATAGGCAGGGCCAGGGGTGAGGGTGGAGCGCAGTGGTCACTATCCTCCCCCCTGTGTGTAGTGTACGTGACCGTCACAGATTAACAGGCCATAACCAAACCACTGTATCATTAATCCTCTGGTGACCCTGACTGACCATGTCTCTAACCTGACGCAGATGGTGCAGGATCTAGGGGAGAAACTCCGTTCTTTTGAGCTAGGACAAGGTTCTTCCATCCCTCAGGCCTCCAGTCCGCATTTAGAGCCCCAGATTAAGCTTCCTGAGCCCTTTTCTGGAGATTGGAAGAAGTTTCCTTCCTTTAAAGAAAATGGTAAACTTTATTTCCGTTTGCGCCCCGTGTCCTCTGGCCCCGAGAGTCAACACGTGGGCATTGGTATTTCCCGATTACAGGGTGATCCCCAGGACTGGGCATTTTCTTTACCAGCTGACACCAGTTGTTTAACATCAGTGGAGGTTTTTTTTCAGGCCCTGGGTACCCTGTATGATGAACCAGACAGGGCACTGGTAGCTGAGACTGCTCTAAAGGCACTGGTTCAGGGCGATCTACATGCGGAGGAGTATTGCACCCAATTTAGAAGGTGGTGTGTTCCCTCAGGATGGAATGAACCAGCCCTTAATAGTCAGTTCAGGTCAGGTCTGTCTGATAACTTAAAGTAAGTTATCAGCTTCCAGAGACTCTAGAAGAGATGATGACCCTTGTAGTCCGACTTGATTGATGGGTTAGAGAGAGACGACAGGAACGACAATTCTCTCCTCAGGTGGTGGTCCAGCCTGAGGTCTGTCCCAGAAACAACGCTGAGATCTCTACCGAAGAACCCCTGCAGGTCGGCATGACCCGAGGGAATCTGCGCCACGGACGTGGAGTGTGTTTTTACTGCGAAGATCCTGACCATTGGATCAACCAGTGTCCTAAGAAGGCCCTCTCCGTCAAGTCTCCCAAGGCAAGGCAACCTAAAGACCAGGCCTGGAAGTAAAAACGTGAAGGCTGAGACATTATCTCGGAGCTTCCATGCTTTTCAGCCTACAGAGGCACCGCCTGAATCCATCCTACCTGCAAATATTTTCATAGCAGCCTTAACCCAGGATATCTCGGCTCTCATTAAGGCTGAACAACATCTGGCACCGGTAACCACCCCAACAGATAAGTTGTTTTTTCCCATACAATTTCGTCTCCAGCTGTTGGGTGAGTGTCATGATTCTGCCTTTTGTGGACATCCAGGTTTTGAGGGCACTAGCGAGCTGGTTTCTAGATCTTATTGGTGGCCCACTCTAACTAGGGATGTCAAGTCCTATGTGTCAGCCTGTGAGGTTTGTGCTAGGTCTAAGACACCTAGGACTCGCCCTGCTGGTAACCTACGACCCCTACCCATTCCCAGTAGACCCTGGTCCCATATCTCGATGGACTTTATTACTGGCCGGCGGAGGGTAAGACTGTGGTTTGGGTAGTGGTCGATAGGTTTAGCAAGATGGTTCATTTCATTCCCCTGTCTTAACTCCCGAATGCCAAGACCCTGGCGTCTATTTTTGTGAAAGAAATTGTACGGTTACATGGTATCCCAGAAAATATTGTATCTGACAGGGGTGTGCAATTTGTGTCCAAATTTTGGAGGGTTTTCTGTCAAAGATGTCAGATTTAATTGTCTTTTTCCTCTGCCTACCACCCTGAGAGTAATGGGCAGACTGAACGTCTGTGGAACAATTCCTGAGGTCATATGTTGCTGATGACCAACAATTATGGGTTAAATACCTTCCGTTCGCTGAATTTGCTTTGAATAACCATGTTAATTGTTCTGCTGGGGTCTCCCCTTTCTTTTGTAACCATGGTTTTCATCCCCTTTTTCATTCTGGGTCATCCGTCTCCTCCTCTAACCCTGAGGCAGATAAACTCTCCTCTGAACTGTGCACAGTTTGGGTCCAGGTTTAATCGAACCAAGAAAAGGCTCAAAGTTCTCAGAAACTTAAGGCCGATAGGAGACGTTCCAAGGGGGTAAACTTTCAGGTTGGGGATAAGGTGTGGTTGTCCTCCAAGAATCTCTCTCTCAAGGTAGCTTCTAGAAAATTTGCTCCTCGTTTTATTGAACCATATAAGATCACGGAGGTGATTAATCCGTTATCGTTTAGGTTGAAGCTGCCCGAGTCGTTCCAAATTCATAATGTGTTTCATAAATCTCTACTTAAAAAATATTTTGAACCTGTTGTACCATCGAAATCCTCGCCTCCGCCGGTTCTTGTTAATAATGCTGTCGAGTATGTGGTGTCTAAGATAGTGGATGTCAGGAGAGTGCGTAATTCCTTACAGTACCTGATTCACTGGAAGGGGTATGGACCCGAAGAGAAATCTTGGGTACCTGCTAGGGAGGTTCATGCTCCTAGACTGGTTTGAAAATTTCATTTAGAACACCCTGAAAGGCTGTCGCCTGAAGTCTTGGGTCCGGTGGCCCCGCATAAGAGGAGGAGTACTGTCACGGGACGCTGAGGCGCTCGCTTTCCTCAGCGTCGTCGGCGTCCCATTGCTGTGCAGGATAGAGGCTGTTCTCCCTGGTGCGGGTCATGTGGCGCTGGCCACGTCACATGACCTCAGCCTGTCAGTATTTAACAGGCAGCCTGCTGGCCACAGGTTGCCTGTCAATTAGGTATCTGGCGTTTGTTTGGTTTCCTGCATACTTACCTGATCCTGTGTTCCCTGACGATCCTCTGCCTGCTCCTCCTGTACTGCGCATCTCTCCTGGTATTCTGACCCCGGCTTCCACCTGACAATTCTTTGCGGACTCCTGTTGTACTTTGTTTCTCTCCTGGTATTTGACCTTGGCTTCTCCTATCTAGTCTCTGCTTATTCCTTGGTACTGCGTAGCTCTCTAGGTATTGACCCGGTCCGTTCACTATCCGTTATTTGTCTTGTCCGTCTTCCCAGCACGTATCCTAAGTTAGGGACTGCCGCCCAGTTGTCCCCTGTCATCAGGACTTGCGAGGCAAATAGGCAGGGCCAGGGGTGAGGGTGGAGTGCAGTGGTCACTATCCACCCCCCTGTGTGTAGTGTACGTGACTGTCACAACTATATTCTAAATATTTGCGAATTTTCGAAGTGCCGATATTTGCGATGAAAATTCTCAATTCGAATATTCGTGATCAGCACTACTGATGATGTTTCTTAAAATGCAACGGGACGCTGTGAGTATCAATTCCCTTCTTAAAGTTGCGGACATGTTCTTGTATTCTTATTTTAAGTTTTCTGGTAGTTCTTCCCACGTACTGGAGGCCACAAGGGCACTCCAGTACGTAGATTAATCCTGTGCTTTCGCAAGGGATATTTCCCTTAATATTGAAGGGCTTATCTTTTTTATTGGAGAGTACAGTTTGTGTTGTCCTCACCCTATTAGCCCTCCCTCTATTTTTACAAGGCAGGCAAAATCCACACAAAGTGAACCTGTTAGCCCTGTCGTTTTTTTATCCGTTTACAAATCGCACCAGTTGCTGTAGAAGGTTAGGCGCCATTTTAAAGATAATATCCTGTCCCCCAAAACAGGATCGTTCATCAGAATTCCCCAATTTTTCTTAAATGCATTTTTTTGTCTTCCTACATTTGTGTTGTATTGGGTCAGAAAAGAAAATCTGAAATCGTTATTATTTCTATTTTTAGTTACCTCTTTACCTTTATAAACACCTAGAGATTGACAGGGCCAGGCAGCGCTGCTCTCCTACCTCCGGCCCTGTCTGCAGTGTAAATCCCGTGCCTACGCAGTCCCGTTCAGTATACGGCACAGGCAGTGGCGTAGCGTGGGTTGCCAGCACCCGGGGCAAGCCAAGTATTGCGCCCCCCTCCAACCTGTGGCCACGCCCCTTTTTACAGATAATGTAGTAGATATCACTTGCAGTCATACGTAACACCACAGATAACACAGTGATAACTCTCTGAGTACAGATAATGTAGTAGATGGGCGAGAGCCCCCAGAATTCAGAACACGCACAGTGTGACCTGAGGTCTGGGGCCAGGATGCGGCAGGGTGGGCCAAATTCTACAGTCCTGATCAAAAGTTTAAGACCACTTGAAAAATGGCAAATCATATTTTACATTGTTGGATCTTAACAAGGTTCCAAGTAGAGCTTCAACATGCAACAAGAAGAAATGGGAGTGAGACAAAACATTTTTTGAGCATTCAATTAATTGAAAATAACGATTAAAATGAAACAGGCTGTTTTTCAGCTGATCCAAATTTTAGGACCACATGCCTTTAAAAGGCCAAATCTGTGCAAAGATGTGGATTCATTGTCATTTTCTGTCAGGTAGTCACACGTTGTGATGGTAAAGGCAAAAAAACTCTCCCTTTTTGAACGTGGTCGGGTTGTTGAACTGCATGAACAGGGTGTCTCACAGCGCGCCATCGCTGCTGAGGTGGGACGCAGTAAATGATCCTGAGGGTTATGGAACAAAAAAGTCAAGTGGAAGACCCAAAAAAATTTCATCAGCACTGAGCCGGAGGATCCAATTGGCTGTCCGTCAAGACACTGGACGATCCTCGACCCAAATTAAGGCCCTTACTGGTGCTGACTGCAGCCCCATAACCATCAGACGGCATCTGAGACTGAAGGGCTTCAGAAACAAAAAACGTCTTCAAAGACCTCGTCTCCTTGAACGCCACAGAACTGCTCGTTTGGACTTTGCAAGAGAGCACCAAATATCGGACATTCAAAGGTGGAAGAAAGTTTTATTCTCTGATGAGAAAAACCTTGATGGTCCTGATGGTTTCCAATGTTACTGGCATGACAAGCAGATCCCACCTGAGATGTTTTCTACGCGCCACAGTGGAGGGGGCGCCATAATGGTCTGGGGGGCTTTTTCCTTCAGTGGAACAATGGAGCTTCAGGAAGTGCAGGGGCGTCAAACGGCCGCTGACTATGTCCAGATGTTGCAGAGAGCATTCCTCATGACTGAGGGCCCTCGTCTGTGTGGTAACGACTGGGTTTTTCAACAGGACAACGCTAGAGTACACAATGCCCGCAGGACAAGGGACTTCTTCCAGGAGAATAACACGAAACATGCTGTAGGGATTAGCTGCACTAGGGCACAATAGGGCCAAGTAGCAAAATGGCAAGGTTCTGGACGGGGTCGTTCTTATTAGAACGGGAGCTCCGTGATTAGGACGCTAGGGTCACGCTAGCACCCACATCATAGGGTTGTCTAGGGACCCAGAACCCACCAATACCCCCGTCCATGCGCTAACTGCTCTTTCTTCAGTAATACCACATCTACTGAATATCTATACAAACCGGAGGACTCCAGCAAAACGTTAGGACTACCTGTTATCTTAGGTGCCGCCGTGCACCACGTTATTCACTATCTTTTGTGTTATTATGCACTTTTTTTGTTATCAAATAAAAATATCTATGAACTTTATTCTATCAAACTAATTAAAAGTTAAGTTTTAATAAGAATCACCATCCTCACTCTGCCTGTCATTTTTCAAGTGGTCTTAAACTTTTGATTAGGACTGTATATCCATCCTGCCGTCACTACAGAACATACAGGGTAATACAGCGCCCCATACCTCTTACATCCAGTGACGTCTCCTCTGATGTAGACGTTCTCTTTCCTCATCTTCTCCTTTCAGACCAGACCACCATTTTTCAGCCATTTCTCGTCTCTGCAGTTTGACAAAAAAAAATCTTAAAGAAGAAAATATAGGACGGCTCTACCTCTGATTGGGGATAGCAAGGTGCACCAATCTGATGTCGCACTCAAATCACCAAGGAAAATTGTATCAAAGAAATGAATGGGCACTCCTATATCCGGAACATAAGTTTAGTGTAGTCACACTGTCTATATTTATTAATACATATGATAATAATGCAGAGTACATAAAACACAAATCCGAATCAGGAATATATATGAATAGCCTTACTAGTATATCCGGTATCTATTAAAATAAACAAAATATCGTAGATAAGATACAGGCCTGTAAATACACAATAAAATATAATAAAATACAATAAGGTACTAATTGATATGGATTTTTTAAATAGCTACTGAGAGTGCACAGTAAATTGTTGCGGATTGAGTGAAATGGCTACTGAGGCCAGATTGACCAAGTCCATCCAGTCCACAAACAAATAGACGGTCCTACTGCAATATACTGGTATAAAATAGTGACTGAGTATGTGAGTCCAATAAATTCCTACTCCCTATAAGTGAAAAAAGGTCAGAATCCAAAAGTGCTGGTAGTAGAAGAAATCGCTGGTGATCAGTCAGAGTCCATCCGTGTTAAAATAACTTTGTAAACGTGCATGAAAATCCAATAGTGTAACATATACTGTGTTACTGTGCTCAAAATAATATGCTGTTCAGTCGCAATATTGGATCGTGTATTGCCCACGGTCTGTAGGGGCTAGACAATATTGATATAGACATAGTATTTCACTCGTGACCGCTTTCCTGGAAATGAACTTTTTGCTACAGTGTTGCAATCCAAATGATTTAGATTCAACACTGTAAGCTAACCACAATTTTCTAGCAGGAGATTTCCATATCGGGTATTCAGCAATATTCAGCTACTGTTTAGATGTCATAAGGTAGTTTAGTACTCACGTATGGTAATGGTGTCCAGTCCGTGGCGTCCCACGTGGCGTGAGTAGAAGGTAAGCTTACCTTTTAGGAGCAGATTTCAGTGTTGCCTTACTGCTGTGTACCGGGTCCGTGTAGTCTGTTTTAGCTGTTACCCAGAATTCAGAACACGCACAGTGTGACCTGAGGTCTGGGGCCAGGATGCGGCAGGGTGGGCCAAATTCTACAGTCCTGATCAAAAGTTTAAGACCACTTGAAAAATGGCAAATCATATTTTACATTGTTGGATCTTAACAAGGTTCCAAGTAGAGCTTCAACATGCAACAAGAAGAAATGAGAGTGAGACAAAACATTTTTTGAGCATTCAATTAATTGAAAATAACGATTAAAATGAAACAGGCTGTTTTTCAGCTGATCCAAATTTTAGGACCACATGCCTTTAAAAGGCCAAATCTGTGCAAAGATGTGGATTCATTGTCATTCTCTGTCAGGTAGTCACACGTTGTGATGGCAAAGGCAAAAAAACTCTCCCTTTTTGAACGTGGTCGGGTTGTTGAACTGCATGAACAGGGTGTCTCACAGCGCGCCATCGCTGTTGAGGTGGGACGCAGTAAATGATCCTGAGGGTTATGGAACAAAAAAGTCAAGTGGAAGACCCAAAAAAATTTCAATAGCACTGAGCCGGAGGATCCAATTGGCTGTCCGTCAAGACACTGGACGATCCTCGACCCAAATTAAGGCCCATACTGGTGCTGACTGCAGCTCCATAACCATCAGACGGCATCTGAGACTGAAGGGCTTCAAAAACAAAAAACGTCTTCAAAGACCTCGTCTCCTTGAACGCCACAGAACTGCTCGTTTGGACTTTGCAAGAGAGCACCAAACATCGGTGGAAGAAAGTTTTATTCTCTGATGAGAAAAACCTTGATGGTCCTGACGGTTTCCAATGTTACTGGCATGACAAGCAGATCCCACCTGAGATGTTTTCTACGCGCCACAGTGGAGGGGGCGCCATAATAGTCTGGGGGGCTTTTTCCTTCAGTGGAACAATGGAGCTTCAGGAAGTGCAGGGGCGTCAAACGGCCGCTGGCTATGTCCAGATGTTGCAGAGAGCATTCCTCATGACTGAGGGCCCTCGTCTGTGTGGTAACGACGGGGTTTTTTCAACAGGACAACGCTAGAGTACACAATGCCCGCAGGACAAGGGACTTCTTCCCAGGTCCGGCTGCAGGACAGAGGTCTGTCTCTGCTTGTCCCGTAGTAAGTTCACGGTGTAGTCCTCTGTTTGTAGTGGGCGTTTCTCATATCCCCCTGTATCACCCGTGCAGGTGGTTTGATTACACCGGCTTCCTGGTATTACCCGTAGGTTGCCAGACTATGGCCAATAGATCTGGAACTCCTTTTTACGTGAAAGCGCTTTCTCCAAACAACAGCAATGTTGTTATTTTAGTTTTGCCGGTTGTTGCCAGATTCAGGTCTCTTATTCTTCCACGCCAGACGCGTTTTGAAGGTTATTCTACCTTCTTCCTCAGTGGCTTTGTTAGAACTGTCTGGCTGGCCGGCTTTTATTCCTGTAACTCCCAAGAGGGCTCCATAGTAAATCTGGGATGGATCTGGTGGATCTGATATCGTTAAATGGACTCCTCCTTGCATTGCGGTTCTATTGCGTTTCCTTTGCAGTTTTTTATGGATTGATGCGTTTTTTATTTCACAGCATCTTTAGCTTATAAATAATGCTTTCTATAAATTATTTTTAATAGAACTGGTTGCGTTCTCACACTGTATAGACTATTGTGTCAAATGTATTCCATATATGCAATAACTATTAAAAGAGTAATAGACCATTTTAAAATATATGAATATAAAACCATATACAGCTGTAGAGGTGTAAAGATAGATATGCATCATCATACCCATATATCCCACTACCACGCTATTGCGTTTTCTTTGCGTCTTTTTTAGGGATTGGTGCGTTTTCCATTCCAAAAACATCTCCAGCTTGTATATGTTATTATTCATAAATTAATTCGCATAAAACTTGTAACATTGGTGAATTATATAGACAACCGTATCAGATCCATCCCTTGTGTGTAGTATTGTTGAAAAGATACTATAACGATACAAATTAAAAGATAAAAATGTAAAAAATATATATGTAAAATATATATATAAAAATGTCATCATGGTTCTATATCCCACTATTGTAATAGCCATAGCGGTATATACCATGGAGACATAGAAGGACTGTCATCATGATTCATAGATACCTGATCATAACCCCTTTTCATAACTAGTGATGAGCGGGAGGTGCCATATTCGATTTCGCGATATTTTGCGAATATTCGATTGAATATTCGTGTTATATTCGTCGAAATCGAATATTCGTAATTATTCCATTTATCGCGAATAATATGCGATTTAATTAATCGCGTATTGCGATTTTTCTTTTGACAGTATAAGGCAACGTTCCTATAACTAACTGACTATGGCTAGGCTAATATGTGTATTTTACGAATATTCTTAATATTGCTCTAACTTCATCTTTTAGAATATTCGTAATATTCTAAAAGACGAAGTTAGAGCAATATTACGAATTTTCGTAAAATACACATAGATTGTAATTTAGCTAATATAGTGCTATAATCCTTTTTTTTTTCCCTCTTCTGAACTTCAGTTTTGGAAAATATGTACACTATTAAAAAAATTGCTATAGCAGTATATTAGCTAAATTACAATCTATATGTGTATTTTACGAATATTCTTAATATTGCTCTAACTTCGTCTTTTAGAATATTCGTAATATTCTAAAAGACGAAGTTAGAGCAATATTAGGAATATTCTAAAAGACGAAGTTAGAGCAATAATATTCCACTTTGGCATACTGCTCCCCGACAAGCGTCCCCGTCACCATGGGAACGCCTGTGGGTTAAAATATACCATCGGATCTGAGGTTTTACGATCTCAGGGAAAACTCAGATCCGATGGTATTTTCTAACCCACAGGCGTTCCCATGGTGACGGGGACGCTTGTCAGTGAGGTGTATGCTGAAGTTGATTAAATAACGATTTTGTCATGCGGTCGGGTAGTGCCGGGCACACGTATTAACCATTACGATTTTTCGAGGTCACGAATATTATAACCGAGATTATTGGTTTAGATTAGAATAAGACGAATATTCTAAAATTGAATATACAGCAATATATTATTTATTTCGAATATTCCGGTCCATCTGAAAACGTGATTCCTTCCAGCTTCAATTCAGTTGCTTGTGGGCCAATAGCTCATTGACCCACAAGCAAGAAGCAGGGAGGAATCATATATTTTCAGATAAAAAACAAAACAAAAAAAAAACGAATATTCGATTTCGCGAATATATAGTACTATATTTGAAATATTCGCGAAATCTCGAAGTTGCGATATTCGAGATAAAAATTTGTTATTCGAATATTCGCGCTCAACACTATTCATAACCCCTTTTCCATTAGGAGATGGCAAAGAGAACGCACAAACTGCACTGGAGTACAACAATGGCTAGATACGCCTGGTATACTTCTCTACTTGCAGTGGCCGGGTTTGGGGTAGCCCCAACGCTACACTGGGTCCCCCGGACACCGTCGCGGTGCGACCACGTGTTGCTGCTCTCCGGAAGGGATGGTAAGGCGTGGTGCACCCCAATAGGAAATAAGTCCAGAGAGTCAGGGTCTGCAGTAAACCAGAGTCCTTCTTTACTGGAGGAATTCAGGTACAAAACAATACAGGCGATACTGGGCTGACTTCTCCAATCTCCTCCCTGGCAGAAGAAGGGTTTGATGCTGAGGAAAGGCCTGAGCTAGCTGTCCCTCTTTCTCTTCAGAAGGCTGGTACCCTGGTCCAAGGCTGGTGATCCAGGGTCCTGTGGCAGCATATCCCCGTCTCAGAGTCTTCTTCTGGTCACTCAGTAGTCTGGCAGAGTCTCCTCTTCCAAGCACTGTTCCCCAACTGCAGCACACTAGGGGCTCTGACTGCTCTCCTTATATACAGTTTTTGCTAGACTACAACCTTCTAGTGGGAGGGGTGGAGTGGAGAAACTCAGCACAAACAGATACATTGTTTCAGCTTCCGTCTGGTACAGACTTACATTAGAGCTTCAATGATACTCAATGGCAATGAGCACACCACAGCAGGTTTTCCTGACAAAAACAAGTTTCCAGACATAACATGGCTAAAACCAGACATTTATTTGTCTGTATTTTGGTGGTAAACGAGTCTGGCTTTTCCCCTCCAAAATATGGTGGTAAACAAGTCTGTGTTTTTCCCTCCAAAACATGGTCTTCTTTAAACCCTATGGCAGCTGTGGAAAATTACCAGCTTCTCAATCAAAGCCCTAAGGGCTGTTTCACACGAGCGGATGCCATGCGTGGAATCCGCTGCGTGAAAGAATTCCAAGCCCCGCTCTGGACAGCAGAGACATGGATACGGAGGAGGCGGACGTGGTGGTGCAGGCGGAAGAGGTCACCAACCTTATTTATTTATTTTGCTTTTAAGTTTTGTTCTTTCTCTTTTTTTTTTGTTTGTTTGTGGGGGCCCCAAAACATTGGGAAATAGCAAAACGAATGCACAAACTGCACTGGAGTATAACAATGGCTAGGTGCACCCAATACACTTCTCTACTCTGCCAATATAAGACATAACAATCTTGAGCCTGAAGGCGGAGGTCCAAGTGGAGGAAGAGATGGAAGTGGCAGTGCAGGCAGATGAGGAAGACGTGTCTGTGCAGATGGAGGAGGCGGACGGACGTGTTTCTTGATTTGCGGAGGCCCCAAAACATTGGGAAATAGCAAAAAGAATGCACAAACTGTGCCGGAGTACAACAATGGATAGGTGCACCTGGTATACCTCTCTACTCTGGCACCCCCGTGCCACGCTAAACACATGTTCGGACAATACACTAACTGCAGGGCAAGCCAGCACCTCCAAGACATAAAGAGCAAGCTCAGGCCATATGCCCAATTTAGAGACAATGAAGTTAAACGGGTCAGACCCATCAGTCAGTACGTGCAGACATGTGGACACATACTGTTCCACCATGTTGCTGAAACGCTGCCTCCTGTTAAGATGGTCCATATCAGATGGTGGTGCTGAATGTTGCGGCGTGCAGACAAAGCTTTTCCACATTTCGGCCATGCTAACCCTCCATTCTGAGGTGGTGCCGGTGCCCTTGCTGCGTTGGCGACTTCCTTCTCCTCCAACATCTCCGCCTCGTCCTTCCACTGAGCCCCCATTCAGGTGGAAATGCCATCAGCAGCGCCTCTAACACCGTTCGCTTGTAGTTGCCCACCTTCCGTTTACGCTCCAGTAACGGAAGTAAGGATGGCACGTTGTCCTTGTAGCGAGGATGGAGGTGGCCACCCACTAATCAGCACCGGTTAGAATGTGGGCAACTGAACTGTGTTGTGCAGGCACTGCAGCATGTAGTCGCTCATGTGTGTCAGGCTGCCCAGAGGCAACGACAAGCTGTCCTCGATGGGAGGTGTATCGTCTGTGTCCTCCTTATCCCCCCATGCAACGCTTCAGAGATGCCTGTGAGCTAATTTGGGTGCCATCCTGCTGTTAACATGGATTCTTCTCCTCCTCATCCTCCTCATCTTCCAAAATTGTGCCCTGGCTGGACAGTTGGGTACCTGGCCGCTGTTGGTGCAGGAACCCACCCTTGGAGCAACCTGTGGACGACTGGCCTGATAACCGTGGGAATGATCCCTGTTCCTCCTCCGCTTCTTCCACCTGTTTCAGAACAGCCTGCTGTCGTTTCACCCTGGCTGTGATGAAGTTGGTGGCAAAGGTGTTGCGCTGACATGATGAGGAGGCGGTAGAGGAGTAACCGGAGGAGGAAGCAGAGTAGGAGGAGGGTGCAACAGGAGGCACTGATGGCGTTGTGCAGCGCACACCTGATTTTCTCCGCCACTTATTCGTGCAGGGCAGGGATAGCCCGCATTGAAAAGTAGTGGCGGTTGGGAACCACGTACCATGGGACAGCTGCCGTCATAAAATTTTTAAAACTGCCTGTCTCCACCAGACGGAATGGCAGCAGTTTTGATATGCTGGTATTCAGGGCCAGGGCTCGCCGGTGGCTAAGGGGGTTCTTCCTCTTTCTCTCCAGTGTTTGTGGGATAGACAGGTGAACGCTTCCATGGGACAGTGTAAACATGCTGGGTGATGGTGGTGGTGGTGGTGTGGCTGCCACATCATCTGTTTGCGGGGTGGCAGGTGCCCTTGTCGCTCCATATGGAGAAGAAGAAGCTGAGACCACAGCAGAAGAGGGAGCAGGAGGAGCCTCTGATCTTTCGTGGTTATTGAGGTGTCTACTTAACTGCAGCTTGTGCTTTGCGGTTAGATGCCAGATTATGCAGGTGGTGCTCCGGTTGAGAACATTCATGCCTCGCTTCAGGCTCT
This sequence comes from Bufo bufo, assembly GCF_905171765.1. NCBI lineage: Eukaryota > Metazoa > Chordata > Amphibia > Anura > Bufonidae > Bufo > Bufo bufo. Next base: position 28,092,904 of record NC_053392.1, on the reverse strand, counting down.
GACTGCACAGCATGCAAACCACCCGTGTCCTGTTGTCAGCACACTGCCTAAAGAACTGCTATGTCTCTTGGCATGTTAAGCAGTAGCAGGCTCTGCTTTTGCACCCTGCTCCCTCTTTTGCGTACACCAGGGGAAGATGTTTAATTTGGGCATGTAGCTGGCACAAATCAACAATGTCCTCTCCCTGCAGCAGGAGCTCCACCAACACCAGCAACACCACGACCACAGCCACGTCCCCTAGTTGATGCTCTCCTTATTTTGTTACAGCAGGGATGGACTGGGACAATAAAGTGGCCCTGGACTTCAGCCAGACCGGCCCACTGACCGGCCCACCGGGGGCGGAGCAAATAAAGGGGCTCACATACATCCATTCAGCGGAGCAAATAGAGGGGCGGGGCTCACATCCATCCATTCTGCTAAACGGGCCATCACTTTCTCAGATTACAGAGTGGACAATGCTGACCAGCTGATGGTGCCAGGTTATAACATGCCAGCCTGATGACAGTGTAGCATGAGTGGCCGGCGCCGACATATCCTAGCCATATGCCAATGTCAAAGGAAGCAGCACTGAGAATAAACTGGGCAGTGCACTGAGAAGTAATACACAGTCAGAGCATACAGTTACTGTAATAATGGCATCCATTCCCAGCATTATATTTAGAGCCATCACTTTCTCAGATTACAGAGTGGGCAATGCTGGCAATCCTGGCATTGGCATGTTATAACCTGGCACCATCAGCTGGGCAGCATTGCCCACTCTGTAATCTGAGAAAGTGATGACTGTCATCAGGCTGGCATTGGCATGTTATAACCTGGCATTGGCATGTTATAACCTGGCAGTGGCACACTGGCACCACTCTGTAATCTGAGAAAGTGATGGCTCTTATAATGCTAGGAATGGATGCCATGATCATTACAGTAACTGAGTCTAGTATTGAGTGGCCGCACTGTACATAACGGTAATATAATATACACTAGTCTACAGGCCAGCTCCGCAGCTCCGCTCACCTCTACACCCTGGCCTGGACTCCTGGAGATGCCAGTTGCCAGAGCAGGTGCCCGGTGTGCTGTTGCCTGCTGCTGCTGCCCGGCCCGCGCTGCTCCTGGTCTCCAGAGGGCGCTGTGCACATGTGACCTGACTGCGTACAGCGCGTCAGGTCAAAGTGCGCGCGCTGTACGCAGCCAGTAAGCGTCGACTGAGCAGACAGCAGAGACCAGCGGAGCGGCCGAGCCAGGAGGCGGAGCATGGAGGGAGCACGTAAGTCAGTGCAGTGCTCAGTCTCTACTCCCTCCGTCCTCCAGGCAGCGCGGCCGGCAGCCCGGCATTAATCGTGGCAGCAGTAGCGACGGCCGCCCAGAGACTGGGGAGCTGGCCTGCGCCCTGAGGCTGGAGCCTCCCCAGCCTCTGTGTCGGCCCGGCCCTGGGCCAGGGCCCCCTGATGGTGGCCCTGGCCGGCCCATAATTCGATCGGCCCACCGGGATTCTCCCGGTACTCCCGATGGCCAGTCCATCGCTGGCCATATGGAGAAGAAGAAGCTGAGACCACAGCAGAAGAGGGAGCAGGAGGAGCCTCTGATCTTTCGTGGTTATTGAGGTGTCTACTTAACTGCAGCTTGTGCTTTGCGGTTAGATGCCAGATTATGCAGGTGGTGCTCCGGTTGAGAACATTCATGCCTCGCTTCAGGCTCTGACTGCACAGCATGCAAACCACCCGTGTCCTGTTGTCAGCACACTGCCTAAAGAACTGCTATGTCTCTTGGCATGTTAAGCAGTAGCAGGCTCTGCTTTTGCACCCTGCTCCCTCTTTTGCGTACACCAGGGGAAGATGTTTAATTTGGGCATGTAGCTGGCACAAATCAACAATGTCCTCTCCCTGCAGCAGGAGCTCCACCAACACCAGCAACACCACGACCACAGCCACGTCCCCTAGTTGATGCTCTCCTTATTTTGTTACAGTCACCCACAAAATTGCCTGACAGATGAACAATTGTGTACCCGTGTCACGGATGCAAAACAGGTGTTTGGGGGAAAAATAGATAGGACACACCGACCCAATTAACCAGCTGAATAACTGTGATATATCCCTTTGACGGTGGCAAGTACAATGTATTTTAAACAAAAAAAAAAAGGTAGGTCACACCGACCCAATTAAGGCGGTGACTTGAGGCTGACCTCGGCTGCAGACTTCTCGCGTGACTGGGTAACATCCGCATGCGTTTGTTCTTAATTTCGAACATTCGTATAAAGTTTATCTTACCATGGCTGGTCATGTGACCGGTGATGCTGACACTGCGCTGTCTCTGTTTGATGACGCAGTCAGCAACGATTGGTTTGTTTCATGTCAGTTTTCTGTGCTGCAGTATTATTGGCTATTTGTCAGGTGCATTACACCTGATTATCAATCATCCAGGCTATATGTAGGGTGGTAGCAGGTGCTAATGGATACGCCCCCTGAGAAAGCGGAGGAGCGAAACGTGCGTCGGGGTGCGCTCTCTGCCAGACCTGGGTTTGTTCCATCTGTGCCTCCTATCAACTCTAGGTAATATGTTATAGTATATGTTTTTCTTATTCAACGTTTATTACTACTATTGTTGTCCCTCCATACTGCTTATGGGCTAGCTATAGGTGCTGTTACTTCACCCTTGTTTCTGGCTCCTATTTTGCAGTTGTTGTATGTTTATCTGTGGGGGTTAGAGGCTTGTACGTGTATTGGGGGTAGGGTTTATATTGTCTGCTTAGTGCAGAATACACTGTTTCCCTATTCCGCTTTTGGATTTTTGGACTCATTTAGGCGGCTGAGTCAGGCGGCTGAGCTGCTTATCGCAGCGCTTGTCTGCACTGCTGCTACTCATTTTATCATTGTCTATGGTCTGTTGTTATATTTATTATTCAATAAAATATTTGTGTTATAATTGTATATGTGTGTCTTTTTCAATTGGTTGTGTTATAACTGTGACCAGTGTATGGCATTGGTATTTGGGCACCACAATGCATGATATTGTAATGAGGTTGTATACACAATATTAGAACTTGTGCACTGTACGACAGTAAACCATTTAGACTAAACATGACACCAACTGCCGGTACCACATAGGTGATCATCTTGTGTAAGTCCAGCCCTGACTCTAGATGTTCTAGAAATAGACAGAATAAACAGAAAAATCATAAAGAAGATAGAGTGTTACACTAAAGATACGATTATAACCTCAGGATTAGTGTAATAATCCTGCAGCGAGCATGATGACATCACCACGTAATCACGCTGGGAGCCCAGGGTGATTATGTGGTGACGTCATCCTGCTCGGCGCAGGTCCTTTGGCTGTTTTTCTTCAGTCAAGGTGGGAGTGGACGGCCTCTCAGCGAGATAGTTGATGAGGTGAGTATTATTATTATTTTTAACCCCTGATTAACCCCTGAAAGTCTAATGTGAGTCACAAATGTTATTAGCGTTGAACGCGGCATCTGAGGGGTTAAATGGCTGGAGCAGCGTGACCGCCATTCCCCATCATTGCGCCCACTCCATACAATGAAAAGTGATAAGTTAAGAAGTAATTCGGAATAAATCAAATTTCTTGACGGAATTCGGCGAAGCAGCCAAGTCGAATTTTTCAAAACTTGGCTCATCTCTATACATCAGCCATAAACTATGATATGTAATTCAATACCAATAAGATGGAAGCCTTAATTATTCTGGTGCCAGCGTGCCAACCAATAACACCAGGTCTTAATGATGACCATCCTTTTCTTTTGCTGGCTTTACTTCTTCCAAATCATCCTTCTTGTTTTCCATGTCCTAGAAAAATCAACAAGCTGCAGAGAGAGGAGGAGCTGGAGGTTCCTGATGACATATTCTCATCGATATTAGATGATGTGGAAAAGGAGGAAAAGCAGATGGCAGAAGAAGGGCTCCCACCTGTAGGACAGGAGAGCGCTGGGGTTGGAGAAGTGGGTATGCCAGAGCTGATTAATATTCTCTGCTTACTGTCAAACAACCTGCAGGAGATTGCACGAAAGAACAGCAATAATTTGCATATTGCGCCCCCACCTAACCAGCCAAACCCCATACCAGCAACAGCCCATGTATAAAGGTATATTAAGGTGCCACGTATCAATGAAAAAGGACTATACAGTGTGGTCTTCATTATTAAATCTTCGGGCTAATTGGCCAGGCGGTTCTTCACCGCAGTATGGCCACAACCCAGCCACAGCATGGCTGCTCCGCGTGGCCGTAACCTAAGGCAGAGTGGCCTGGGTATACATGTTTTGTAGCGATTCGTAACAAATTAATTTGTCTTTTCTTATGGAACTTCTGCAAAGTTGCTGAATCAAATTTTTCAAAACTTCGCTCATCACTACTCAGGATCAGTCACTAACCTGATTTATCACAGAGTTTATCTAGTGAAGAAGGATGAAGAAAGTTTCATGGTAACTTTATCTCTAGTGAATGATCTTACATCAGAAATAACAGTAACTTTATAAATTACTCCCTTTTCTGATAAAACATATTTCAGAATTTCTCATAATTCCTAGAACTCTTCTATTTCTACCTGATCTCTTCACAGATGAGCCAGCGCTGATGTAAGAAGAAGATAAATGTTAGGGTCAGAGACAGACTCTGGGAGGAAGAGGACCTGGACTCATCTTCACCTGTCACTGTGCTGCCAGGATCTCCATACTAACAGGTAAGTGACCGCAACCTTCATTTATCAAGGCGAGTCTTTCCCAGATAACGCAAAGAGCGTTACACCCTTCACTTAGACTTCAACATGAACCAGGCACCCCTCACTCTAATATCACAGGGATCCTGACACCCCTCTCTCAGATATAACAGAAAACCTGACACCATCGCCCATTCTCCTACATATTCCGATATCCTTCACTCTGATTTCACAGGGATTCTTACACTTCTCTCTGTCACATATTACAGACAGCCTGACACCCAAGGGACAATATAGCTTCCCTAGATTTTCTGCTGTCTGAAAAGAAATGGTCTCCCACCAAAATTTTGCAGATTTTCAATAATTATGTCAGAAAATCTTACACCCAGTATACAGGACAGGAGAAGGGGTACTGTGCAGTGTCCATATATACAGAATAAGAGCAGATACTGAGGATTACACCCAGTATACAGGACAGGAAAAGTGGTACTGTGCAGTGTCCATATATACAGAATAAGAGCAGATACTGAGGATTACACCCAGTATACAGGACAGCAGAAGTGGTAATGTGCAGTGTCCATATATACAGAATAAGAGCAGATGCAGAGAAATACACTGCTCAAAAAAATAAAGGGAACACAAAAATAACACATCCTAGATCTAAATTAATTAAATATTCTTCTGAAATACTTTGTTCTTTACATAGTTGAATGTGCTGACAACAAAATCACACAAAAATTAAAAATGGAAATCAAATTTTTCAACCCATGGAGGTCTGGATTTGGAGTCACACTCAAAATTAAAGTGGAAAAACACACTACAGGCTGATCCAACTTTGATGTAATGTCCTTAAAACAAGTCAAAATGAGGCTCAGTAGTGTGTGTGGCCTCCACGGGCCTGTATGACCTCCCTACAACGCCTGTGCATGCTCCTGATGAGGTGGCGGACGGTCTCCTGAGGGATCTCCTCCCAGACCTGGACTAAAGCATCTGCCAACTCCTGGACAGTCTGTGGTGCAACGTGACGTTGGTGGATAGAGCGAGACATGATGTCCCAGATGTGCTCAATTGGATTCAGGTCTGGGGAACAGGCGGGCCAGTCCATAGCATCAATGCCTTCATCTTGCAGGAACTGCTGACACACTTCAGCCACATGAGGTCTAGCATTGTCTTGCATTAGGAGGAACCCAGGGCCAACCGCACCAGCATATGGTCTCACAAGGGGTCTGAGGATCTCATCTCGGTACCTAATGGCAGTCAGGCTACCTCTGGCGAGCACATGGAGGGCTGTGCGGCCCTCCAAAGAAATGCCACCCCATACCATTACTGACCCAAACCGGTCATGCTGGAGGATGTTGCAGGCAGCAGAATGTTCTCCACGGCGTCTCCAGACTCTGTCACATGTGCTCAGTGTGAACCTGCTTTCATCTGTGAAGAGCACAGGGCGCCAGTGGCGAATTTGCCAATCTTGGTGTTCTCTGGCAAATGCCAAACGTCCTGCACGGTGTTGGGCTGTAAGCACAACCCCCACCTGTGGACGTCGGGCCCTCATATCACCCTCATGGAGTCTGTTTCTGACCGTTTGAGCAGACACATGCACATTTGTGGCCTGCTGGAGGTCATTTTGCAGGGCTCTGGCAGTGCTCCTCCTGTTCCTCCTTGCACAAAGGCGTAGGTAGCGGTCCTGCTGCTGGGTTGTTGCCCTCCTACGGCCTCCTCCACATCTCCCGATGTACTGGCCTGTCTCCTGGTAGCGCCTCCATGCTCTGGACACTACGCTGACAGACACAGCAAACCTTCTTGCCACAGCTCGCATTGATGTGCCATCCTGGATAAGCTGCACTACCTGAGCCACTTGTGTGGGTTGTAGACTCCGTCTCATGCTACCACTAGAGTGAAAGCACCGCCAGCATTCAAAAGTGACCAAAACATCAGCCAGGAAGCATAGGAACTGAGAAGTGGTCTGTGGTCACCACCTGCAGAACCACTCCTTTATTGGGGGTGTCTTGCTAATTGCCTATAATTTCCACCTGTTGTCTATCCCATTTGCACAACAGCATGTGAAATTGATTGTCACTCAGTGTTGCTTCCTAAGTGGACAGTTTGATTTCACAGAAGTGTGATTGACTTGGAGTTACATTGTGTTGTTTAAGTGTTCCCTTTATTTTTTTGAGCAGTGTACATCCAGTGAACAGTAGTGTTGATCGAGCATGCTTGACCGAATACCAGTTCGGCTCGAGCATCTCGATGCTCGGCACATAACGGTACTCAGCTGAGTACCGCATGTGCTCAGCGTAATGCTCGAGTCTCATCCCCGCACGTTTTGTGACTGCTACGCAGGATATATAAACGTGTAGGTAAGTACTGCCCTCACTGTAATGCCATAGCCATGTTGGTTACTGGCATCACAGTGATTGGCTGGCCGGAACACGTGTTCAGCTCAGTCTTTGACAGGGAGAGCTGAGCATAGGAAGGGACAGACAGTGTAGGGAGTGTTATTGAAATAGTTTTATTAGAAAAACGTTTCAGAGACTCAAAAGTCCTTTTTAGGACTATTGTGTGTGGCAGCAGCAATATATATTTTTAGCGCAACCTGCGCTGAATTGCTAAAACTTTACAGACCCAAAAGTCCTTTTAAGGAATATTGTGTGTGGCAGCAATATCTATTTTAGCGCATCCTGCGCTAAATAGCATGCAATAGTTAGATCGCTGCAGACAGCGACATTAGCTGCGCCACATCTCCAGTGTAAAGTGTGCGGATCTAAAAAATATCAGTGACATCCAGTGTACTTTTTCCATAGACGGTGTCCGCTGCAGATAGTTAAATTATCCGTGCCACATCTCCTGTGTAGATTGTACTCATCCAAAAAATATCAGTGACATCCAGTGTACTTTTTCCATAGATGGTGTCCTCTGCAGACAGTGACATTAGCTGCGCCAAATCTCCTATGTAAAGTGTGCGGATCTAAAAAATATCAGTGACATCCAGTGTACCTTTTCCGTAGGCAGTGTCCGCTGCGGACAGTGACATTACCAGTGCCATATCTAAAGTGTAACGTGTGCGCTGAAAAAACGTTATCTGTGACATACAGTGTACTTTTTCAATAGACGGTGTCCGCTGCGTACAGTGACATTACCAGGGTCACATCTAAAGTTTAACGCGTGCGTTTAAAAAATGTATCTGTGACTTACAGTGTACTTTTCCAATAGATGGTGTCCGCTGTGGACAGTCACATTAGCTGCACCACATCTAAAGTGTAACGTGTGCGCTGAAAAAACTTTATCTGTGACATACAGTGTACTTTTTCAACAGACGTTGTCCGCTTATGACAGTTACATTACCAGTGACACATCTGCAGTGTAACGTGTGCGCTGAAAAAATGTATCTGTTCGAGAAGGATCTGCAGCACCGCAACAGGCTGGAAGAGATAGTGGGGTGGCGAAAGGGAGAAAGCGGGCCACACAGGCCCACAATTGTTCCACGGAGCACCCCCTTGTGGAAATCTCCCTTGCCAAGGGGTAGGTGTTCCTCAGTATGGCGCTTTTTTGAGGAATGTCCGGATGACTAAAGAATAGTAGTTTGCAACCTGTGCCATACCAAAGTGAGTCGGGGCGTGAACACTAGCAAACTCACCACCACCAGCATGATCCGCGACATGGCATCCAAGCACCCTAATAAGTGGGACAAATGCCTGGTCCACAATCTGTGTCTGCGGGTCACACCACTGCCTCCTCTTTCCCTATGTAACCTGTTGCTCTCCAATCACCTGTCGAAGGCGCAGGCCCAGATGGCTCCCGCCCTGCACCTGGACCTTCGCAAGCACCATCGGCGACCATATCCACTTCCCTGTCCCAGCACAGCTTCCAAATGTCCTTACCCCAGGCAATTGAAGGCAAGCGCAAATACCCAGCCACCCACCCACAGGCCATAGCACAAAATGCACAGCTTTCCAAATTACTGGCCCTGGAAATGTTACGATTTAGGCATGTGGACACTGAGGCCTTCCGCAGCCTGATGTCGGCGGTCGTCCCGCGTTACGCAGTCCCCTGCCGCCACTATTTTTCACGGTGTGCCGTGCGCACCTTACACTAACATCTGTCCCGTAACATTACACATGCCCTGACCAACGCAGTTAAAGGATTTAATAGGGTACTCATTCCAATAACAGGGCCTCTTAAGAGTCCTGTACTGTTATTTATTGTCACTACCTCCCCGATTCGGGAGTGGGTAATTGTCGCGCCTGCTGCCTTTCTTGGATGTGGTAGCCTTTTCTCAGGCTCCCTCTCCGGAATCAAAACCTGATTCCCCGTTACCCGTGGTCACCATGGTAGGCTCAGAAAGTACCATCGAAAGTTGATAGGGCAGACATCCAAATGGATCGTCGACGTCACAGGGACGTGCGATCAGCCAGAAGTCATTTAAAGTCAACAAAGCAGCAGCAGGCCCTCGCCCATAATCTTTTCGATGGTCAGCTCACCTGCAGGCCCTCGCATATAATGTTTTACAGGGTCAGCTCACCTGCAGTCCCTCGCATATAATGTTTTACAGGGTCAGCTCACCTGCAGGCCCTCGCATATAATGTTTTACAGGGTCAGCTCACCTGCAGGCCCTCGCATATAATGTTTTAGAAGGTCAGCTCACCTGCAGGCCCTCACCTACAATCTTTTACAGGGTCAGCTCAACAGCAGGCCCTCAACCATAATGTTTTATATGGTCAGCTCAGCAGCAGGCCCTCAATCATAATTTTTTCGATGGTCAGCTTAGCAGCAGGCCCTCAACCATAATGTTTTATAGGTTCAGCTTAGCAGCAGGCCCTCAACCATAAGTTTTTCTATGGTCAGCTAAGCAGCAGGCACTCTCCCATAATTTTTTAAATGGTCAGCTCAGCAGCAGGCCCTCAACCATAATGTTTTAGATGGTCAGCTCAGCAGCAGGCCCTCGCCCCTAATGTTTTAGATGGTCAGATCAGCAGCAGGCCCTCGCCCCTTATGTTTTAGATGGTCAGATCAGCAGGCCCTTGGTCCAAATGTTTTTGAGGGTCACCAGTAGGCCATCAATCATAATTTTTCAAGAGTGTGTATGATGACCTCCTTTATGTGTAACAATGTGTGTATTGGAGTGCCAGTTCCTTGTAATTTTTGGCAACCCTTTCTCTTAGTGCATAGGCTTTATGAGTGTAGGAGTCTCACTACATGAACAATTGTACCACAATGTGAATGAGGCCTTCCTTTATGTGATATACAGGTTGTATCGGAGTGCCTCTTGCTTGTAATTTTTGGCAGCACTTGCACTTTATATACAAGTAAATATACAGGAAAGAATGTTTCCTAACAATTTTTCATCTAAAATCGATTTTATCTTTAGTTTTGTGCATATTATTGTCAGTGTGTAAAAGTGTTGTACTACTCAGAGAACATCGTTCCCAGCAGCAACCTGGGAGTCCAAGATGCATCGAGACATCATCCCCATGCTGTTCCCCAAACTTTTTTTGGGTGTTTTCATCAATTTCTGACCTTTTCCTATGAACCGGGCACCCTCCCCTCTTCAGAGTAGGGCGTGCCTGGTTTAATGCTCGGGTTCTCTCATTGACTTCCTGTGACAATCACCCGCCAATCCCCTCGTACTAAGCCACAGTTGCCATACAGGTCTCGTCCAATAGAGACTTCTGGAGGCGAATCCACTGTGAGCACAGTAGACGTTTAAGATTGGTTGGTGTGCCCATATATGATACAATCGCGATTGTATGTACAATCAGTAAAATAAAATGATTGATTTTGCGCTGGAAATCAAATAAATTTGCTGCCACCACTCTTCATATTGAATCAGGGCGAAGAGACCCCGGCTAGCTAATCCTAAAGGGAAGAAACGGTTATTTGCAACCTAGCTAACCAATTAACAATTTATAGAAATAAGACAATGCGGTAGTATGTCTCTTCTGAGGACAGATTTCTTAGCATAGACCAGATAATCAAGTAACAAGGGCAAAACTGGAACGATTAAATCGTTAGTTTTATCCTAAAAACTATACACAAAAAATATATACATTAACCCCTTCAACCCCGGGCCTGTTTTCACCTTCCTGCCCAGGCCATTTTTTGCAAATCTGACATGTTTCACTTAGGCCCCTTTCACACGGGCGTGACGGATTAGGTCCGGATGCGTTCAGAGTGCGTTCAGTGAAACTCGCACTATTTTGCAAGCAAGTTCAGTCAGTTTTGTCTGCGATTGCGTTCAGTTGTTCAGTTTTTTCCGCGCGGGTGCCATGCGTTTTGATGCGTTTTTCACGCGCGTGATAAATAACTGAAGGTTTACAAACAACATCTCCAATCAACCATCAGTGAAAAATGCATCGCACCCACACTTGCTTGCGGATGCAATGCGTTTTTCACGCAGCCCCATTCACTTCTATGGGGCCAGGGCTGTGTGAAAAACGCAGAATATAGAACATGCTGCGATTTTCACGCAACGCAGAACTGATGCGTGAAAAAAAAAACTCATGTACACAGACCCATTGAAATGAATGGGTCAGGATTCAGTGCGGGTGCTATGCATTCACGTCACGCATTGCACCCGCGCAGAAAACTCGCTCGTGTGAAAGGGGCCTTAGGCTGGGTTCACACGAGCGTGTCCGGATTAGTTCCGGATGCGTCCCGGTGTGTTGCGGCAAACCCGCGCGAGTAGGAATGCAATTGCAGTCAGTTTTGACTGCGATTGCGTTCCGATGTTCAGTTTTTATCGCGCGGGTGCAATGTGTTTTGCACGCGCGTGATAAAAAACAGACTGTGGTACCCAGACCCGAACTTCTTCACAGAAGTTCAGGTTTGGGTTCGGTGTTGTGTAGATGTAATTATTTTCCCTTATAACATGGTTATAAGGGAAAATAATAGCATTCTGATGACAGAATGCATAGTAGGTGATCAGTTGAGGGTTAAAAAAAATAAAAAAATTAACTCACCTTCTCCGTTTGTTCGCGTAGTTCTCCCGGTCTTCAGTTCTTTAAAAAGATGAACTATGGGCTAAAGGACCTTTGGTGACGTCAGATCACATGCTCCAATCACAGGGTCCATCACCACGGTGATGGACCATGTGATTGGAGCATGTGATCTGACGTCATCAAAGGTCCTTTAGCCCATAGTTCATCTTTTTAAAGAACTGAAGACCGGGAGAACTACGCGAACAAACGGAGAAGGTGAGTTAATTTTTTTATTTTTTTTAACCCTCAACTGATCACCTACTATGCATTCTGTCATCAGAATGCTATTATTTTCCCTTATAACCATGTTATAAGGGAAAATAATACAGTGTATAGACAGTCACCTAGCAACCGTGCGTGAAAATCGCACCGCATCCGCACTTGCTTGCGGATGCATGCGATTTTCACGCAACCCCATTCACTTCTATGGGGCCTGCGTTGCGTGAAAAACGCAGAATATAGAGCATGCTGCGATTTTCACGCAATGCATAAGTGATGCGTGAAAATCATCGCTCATCTGAACAGCCCCATTGAAATGAATGGGTCCAGATTCAGTGCGGGTGCAATGCGTTCACCTACCGCATTGCACCCGCGCGGAAATCTCGCCCGTGTGAACGCAGCCTAAATGTGGTGATAACTTTAAAACGCTTTTACTTATACAGGCCATTCTGAGATTCTTTTCTCGTCACATATTGTACTTCATGACAGTGGTAAAAATAAGCAAAAAAAAAAACATTTCTATTCATAAAAAAATACCAAATTTACCAAAAATTTGGAAAAATTAGCAAATTTCCAAATTTCGATTTCTCTACTTTTATAACCTTCAAAAATTGTAATTACTTTACATTCGCCATATATCTACTTCATGTTTGGATCATTTAGAAAATGACATTTTATTTTTTGGGGACGTTAGAAGGCTTAGAAGTAGGGAAGCAAATCTTTAAATTCTTTGGAAAATTTCCAAAACCCACTTTTTAAGGACCAGTTCAGGTCTGAAGTCACTTTGTTAACCCTTTAGGTGTTCCACAAGAATTGATGGAAAATGGAGATGAAATTTCAGAATTTCACTTTTTGGGCAGATTTTACATTTTAATCCATTTTTTTACAGTAGCAAAGCAAGGGTTAACAGCCAAATAAAACTCAATATTTATTACCCTGATTTTGCGATTTACAGAAACACCCCACATGTGATCGTAAACTGCTTTACGGGCACATGGCAGGGCGCAGAAGGAAAGGAACGCCATATGGTTTTTGGAAGGCAAATTTAGCTGAACTGGTTTTTAGATGCGATGTCCCATTTGAAGCCCCCCTGATGCACCCCTACAGTAGAAACTCAAAAAAGTGACCACATTTTGGAAACTACGGGATAAGGTGCCAGTTTTATTGGTACTATTTTGGGGTACATATGATTTTTTATTGCTCTATATTACATTTTTTGTGAGGCAAGGTAACAAAAAAATTTATGTTTTGGCACTGTTTTTATTTTTACAGCGTTTACCTGAGGGATTAGGTCATGTGACTTTTTTATAGAGCATATCGTTACGCATTTGGCAATACCTAATGTGTCTACTTTTTCTTATTTATTTAAGTTTTACACAATAATAGCATTTTTGAAACCGAAATAATGATATTTTAATGTCTCATAGTCTGAGAGCCATAGCTTTTTATTTTTTGACCGATTTTCTCAGGTAGGGTCTCATTTTTTGCGGGATGAGGTGACGGTCTGATTGGTACTATTTTGGGGGGCATATGCCTTTTTGATCACTTGCTGTTGCAATTTTTGTGATGTAATGTGACAAAAATAGCTTTTTTTTACACATTTTTTTATTTTTTTACGGTGTTCACCTGAGTGGTTAGGTCATGTGATATTTTTATAGAGCTGTTTGTTACGGACGTGGCGATACCTAATATGTATACTTTTTATTTATTTTTTCACTTTAGCACAATACAGGGAGTGCAGAATTATTAGGCAAGTTGTATTTTTGAGGATTAATTTTATTATTGAACAACAACCATGTTCTCAATGAACCCAAAAAACTCATTAATATCAAAGCTGAATATTTTTGGAAGTAGTTTTTAGTTTGTTTTTAGTTTTAACTATTTTAGGGGGATATCTGTGTGTGCAGGTGACTATTACTGTGCATAATTATTAGGCAACTTAACAAAAAACAAATATATACCCATTTCAATTATTTATTTTTACCAGTGAAACCAATATAACATCTCAACATTCACAAATATACATTTCTGACATTCAAAAACAAAACAAAAACAAATCAGTGACCAATATAGCCACCTTTCTTTGCAAGGACACTCAAAAGCCTGCCATCCATGGATTCTGTCAGTGTTTTGATCTGTTCACCATCAACATTGCGTGCAGCAGCAACCACAGCCTCCCAGACACTGTTCAGAGAGGTGTACTGTTTTCCCACCTTGTAAATCTCACATTTGATGATGGACCACAGGTTCTCAATGGGGTTCAGATCAGGTGAACATGGAGGCCATGTCATTAGATTTTCTTCTTTTATACCCTTTCTTGCCAGCCACGCTGTGGAATACTTGGACGCGTGTGATGGAGCATTGTCCTGCATGAAAATCATGTTTTTCTTGAAGGATGCAGACTTCTTCCTGTACCACTGCTTGAAGAAGGTGTCTTCCAGAAACTGGCAGTAGGACTGGGAGTTGAGCTTGACTCCATCCTCAACCCGAAAAAGGCCCCACAAGCTCATCTTTGATGATACCAGCCCAAACCAGTACTCCACCTCCACCTTGCTGGCGTCTGAGTCGGACTGGATGAAACGCTTGATTTGAATGAAACGCTTGATTGTTCGATGATCACGCTTCAGAAGCTTTGCAATTTTAAGAGTGCTGCATCCCTCTGCAAGATATCTCACTATTTTTGACTTTTCTGAGCCTGTCAAGTCCTTCTTTTGACCCATTTTGCCAAAGGAAAGGAAGTTGCCTAATAATTATGCACACCTAATATCGGGTGTTGATGTCATTAGACCACACCCCTTCTCATTACAGAGATGCACATCACCTAATATGCTTAATTGGTAGTAGGCTTTCGAGCCTATACAGCTTGGAGTAAGACAACATACATAAAGAGGATGATGTGGTCAAAATACTAATTTGCCTAATAATTCTGCACGCAGTGTAATAGCAGTTTTGAAGCAAGAAATAAATCATATTTTAGTGTCTCCATAGTCTGAGAGCCATAGCTTTTTTATTTTTTGACCGATTCTCATAGGTAGGGTCTCATTTTTGGCAGGATGAGGTGACGGTCTAATAAGTACTTTTTTGGGGGTCATATGCCTTTTTGATCACTTGCTGTTGCAATTTTTGTGATGTAAAATGCTTTTTTTTTACACAGGTTTTTTTATTTTTTTTACGGTGTTCACCTGAGTGGTTAGGTCATGCAATATTTTTATAGAGCTGGTTGTTACGGACATGGCGATACCTAATATGTATATATTTTTTAATGTATTTCACTTTAGCACAATAATAGCAGTTTTGAAACAAAAAAAAATGATGTTTTAGTGTCTCCATGTTCTTAGAGCTATAGTTTTTTTTTTTTTTTTTTGGCGATTGTCTTAGCTAGGGGCTAATTGTTTGCGGGATGAGGTGACGGTTTTATTCA
Source organism: Bufo bufo (assembly GCF_905171765.1). Taxonomy (NCBI): domain Eukaryota; kingdom Metazoa; phylum Chordata; class Amphibia; order Anura; family Bufonidae; genus Bufo; species Bufo bufo. The sequence goes on along the minus strand of NC_053392.1, from coordinate 28,077,631 downwards.
TACCATTTTGGGGAGCATATGCCTTTTTGATCGCTTGGTGTTGCACTTTTTGTGCTGTAAGATGACAAAAATGGCTTTTTTTACACAGTTTTTTAATTTTTTTATGGTGTTTATCGGACAGGGTGGATCATGTTATATATTTATAGAGCCGGTCATTACGGACGCGGCAATACCTAATATGTGTGGGTTTTGTTTGTTTTTTTCAGTTTTTTATTATAAAATAAGGGGAAAGGGGCGTTTTTTTTCTTTTTTACTTTATTAATTTTGTTACTTTATTAATTTAATTAAAAACACTTTTTTTTAAACTTTTTTTACTTTATTTATGACATTCACTTTTGGGGGTCTGATCCCCTCTGCAATGCATTACAATACATCTGTATTGTAATGCATTGCCTGTTAGTGTATGACACTGAGTCTGGATCTCCTCGGCTCCCGTAGAAGGCAGTTCCCGATAGGGATGCCTTGTGTCGCATCGGGTCCTCACCACAGCAGCGTGGGGACTCGATGCGATCGTTCACCTGACACAAACCTCTTCTATGTCGCGGACCGCGGCATAGAAGGGGTTAATCCGCTGGCATCGGCTTTTACAGCGATGCCGGCGGATACAGCATGGGCCCGGCTACCATGGACTACCGGGCCCCTGCAGTGATTGCGCGCGCACCGCTCTGGTGCCCGCGCGATCACTTTGACGTACTGTTACGTCAAATTGCGGGAACTCAGTGGTTCCCATGACGTAACAGTACGTCAAAGGTCGGGAAGGGGTTAAAACTGATAAAGATACCTGCCAGGTGAACAGATTGGTTGGATATAAATAGGTAAGAGGTGGAATATTAGGGATATCCTGCGCCAACATTGGCCCATCTTATTGATGGACCCTGAAATCAAAGAGACCATTTTCAGTTATCCGCAGATCTCTTTTAGGAGAGGCAATAGCCTCAAAGACATGCTTGTCCACAGCCACTACACCCCAGCCACCCAAGGGAACACATGGTTGGACCGTAAGATCAATAGTAGCTATAGGTGCAGTGGCTGTGTGGCATGCAAGATACTACAAAGCAGCAAAACCTTTTATAGCTCAATCCTGCAGAAGTCCTTTACTATCAAGCACTTCATCAATTGCCGCACACAGGGTGTGATCTATAAATATATAGGTAAAACTAAAAGGGAGCTGCGGAGACGCCTCGGGGAGCATTTGGGCGACATCGCAAATGAGCGCGACACACCAGTGGCCCAACATGTGAATGATACCCACAGGGGGGACCTGAATTGCATTAAGGCTATAGGCATTGACAAAATCCCACCACCTATACGCGGCGGCGATTGGGACCACCTCCTACTACAGCGGGAATCACGCTGGACCTTCAATCTTGATACGGTATCCCCTAGAGGCCTAAACGAACAGCTACATTTTGGTTGCTTCCTCTAGTATCTATTAAAAGTGTCAACTGAGATTTGCCTATTCCTGTATGTACCTTGAAGTACCACAAGGAATTTGTCCCACTGACTATTAACTTTTTATTTTACTTTATTTTATTTTACTATCATTTTTTTTGTATATTTCATCATAGTAGACTCTTCCTCTTTTTTGTGCCCATCATCCTCTTTGAGTCTTTTTTCTGGCCATGGTCAGGAAATTTAAATATCAAACCACCACAAATACCATCTCGTCTCTATTACATACCCATATCTGGGTCTGTTTAGGTGTAGACTGCATGGGCATATATCCCGATGCCCTTTAGTACACACCCGTATGGTGCTGCTATATCTATGCCTGTATCTTTGGACAATCTATCTATCTATACCTTGTCCTCCTCACATGTTTCCACAGTATACATATGGCAGACAATCATCTTTATGCCTGTAGTCCATATACTATGGTATGTTCCCTTATGCCATTGATATTAGCATAAGGGCCTCTATGTCCGGCGATGCTGGCAGTGTATCTTATAGTCATAGCGTATGTACCGGAGGTGGCGATCTGTTTGTGGCCACCGACGCAGCGAGCGCTGTTCAATGCACGCTATACTCCGGTCCCTGGCAATCCTTCTGCGCATGCGCCCGCCAGATCTCGCGATTGTTGACGTCATCACACCGCGCGCTGTGCGCACAGGTGGACACGACACTTCAAATACTGGAGGGCTTCTGCAGATAGCCAGGTAACACCAATGCCTGCGGCCTTACCTGTGTACCGCAACTAGGGGAGGGGGTCTTCCATCTGTCCCTCTTCCTTTTGCCCTTCCTTTTTTGGCACCTATCTGTACACTCTATTCCACTGGGAGTTTTCCTTCCCAGTGGCTTCTGTATTTGCTGGCAACCATTTTTTCCAGCAAACACTTGGTGGTGAACATCTTCTCAGGCAAGCGAAACATATCTAGCCCACCTTCTATATTTCCCTGATGAGAGGATTGTTTCTACCTCAGAAACATGCATGTTGGGATTTTTTTCAGGGCAAAATAGGGAACGCAATTCCAGGGTTAGGTTCCGGACGGGGGCCCAATTAGTGGGACACTCCGTGGTTAGACTAATAGAGCTATTGTAGAGCCCCATAGGGTTGTCCAGGGACATAAAGGAACATCTTCCTGTGATTCCCACATCCTCCAAGGACCTCGTACCATCGAACCGGACCACCTTACCAAGAAACAGTGAAACGGAGTGTCTGAAGAGCCTATCATCTGTAGGGTAGGACACTGGGTTTCATTGGTGCCGCCGTGCACCACTGTGATATAGGTACAGCCGTGCATTTAATTTTGCACGGTGAATTCTTGCACCTAATCACTGTATGTTTTTTCTTTATGCTGCCGTGCATGATGCATACACTGTTATTTGTTAGCTTTCAAGCTATTGCTGAAAAGTTAAATTTGTGTACATAGGGTGTCAGTACATACCGATCACTGCTACCCCTTGATTTGTGCACCTTGGGTGCTTGTGCATATCGGCTCTTGTTACCCTTTAGTGTCTGACACTGGATGTATGAGTGTAGACGCAGTTGCTTTTGTTTCCAAGGTACTCCCCTGCGTGTGGGACTGTGGAAAAATTGCATTTATATGTGAATCTCTAGTTTATTTTGAGGGATATATTTTATAAACGTACAAAAAGTAAAAGTTAAGTCTTAAATAATCCAGATCACTATTCACTACTTTCCCTTTTCATGATTCATGCGAGTGATCATATATGAACATCATTTTTTGATTTAAGAGGTGGAAGTGAATAGAATGTCTGTAAGTTCAGAATTACCGTGGTAAAGTCCAGTAAAAGATAAAGTCTTTAAAGGAATAATCCAAGATGGTGGAGTGCCTGTGTCCAGCAGGCGGTCGTGATGTTAGTCGATGTCAGATGGTAGATGAAGGACTAGGATCTGCGTGGGTCACTCTGTTTTACCCACTTTGGAGCTGGGAGTGGCTGTGACAAGCACAAGTCCAGCCTTGTGTAATTGGAAGAGGGGCAGTCCTTGCCCTGAGAGGGAGAAAATCTGGCAGGTCAAATTAGGAAATAAAGTACATATTTATAATCAGGACAATTTTGTGCATCATCTCATATCAAATATGACTGGAAGACAATACAGTGTGCCTGAGAACAATGATAGAAATACACTCACCTAAAGAATTATTAGTGCCCCCCATACTAATACGGTGTTGGACCCCCTTTTGCCTTCAGAACTGCCTTAATTCTACGTGGCATTGATTCAACATGGTGCTGATAGCATTCTTTAGAAATGTTGGCCCATATTGATAGGATAGCATCTTGCAGTTGATGGAGATTTGAGGGATGCACATCCAGGGCACGAAGCTCCCGTTCCACCACATCCCAAAGATGCTCTATTGGGTTGAGATCTGGTGACTGTGGGGGCCATTTTAGTACAGTGAACTCATTGTCATGTTCAAGAAACCAATTTGAAATGATTCGAGCTTTGTGACATGGTGCATTATCCTGCTGGAAGTAGCCATCAGAGGATGGATACATGTTCTCATTCTGTTTACGCCAAATTCGGACTCTACCATTTGAATGTCTCAACAGAAATCGAGACTCATCAGGCCAGGCAACATTTTTCCAGTCTTCAACAGTCCAATTTTGGTTAGCTCGTGCAAATTGTAGCCTCTTTTTCCTATTTGTAGTGGAGATGAGTGGTCCCCGGTGGGGTCTTCTGCTGTTGTAGCCCATCCGCCTCAAGGTTGTGCGTGTTGTGGCTTCACAAATGCTTTGCTGCATACCTCGGTTGTAACGAGTGGTTATTTCAGTCAACGTTGCTCTTCTATCAGCTTGAATCAGTCGGCCCATTCTCCTCTCACCTCTGAGGTTGGTTTCGCCAGGAAGTCCTGAGAATGTGGCGCTGTGCGCACTCAGGAGTGCGGTGAGCTGAAGTTGCTGTGGGTACGAGAGGTGGGGGTTGATGTCCCAATCCTCCGCCACTTCTCGTAGCTCTGCTAGCAGGTCTATCAGTGGATCTGGCTCCTCTGGTTCTAGCTGCCTGCACACTGCTAACACATACTGCTTTCTCTCCTCATGTGCTTTTAACATGTTCACGTGGAACAGTTTCTGTCGCTTACCCCCCAGACTCACTAGGTAAGTGACTGGGTTCACCTGTTTCAGAATGGTGTATGGCCCTTCCCAGGCGGCCTGCAATTTGTTCTTCCTGACAGGGAGTAGGGCATATACCTTCTGACCTGCTTGGTATGACCGGTCTCTGGTGTGTTGGTCATTAAAACGAAAAAAAAAAAGGGAAGGGTCTACTAGGGATCCAAAACAATGTGAAGCCCTTTCAGTGGCGCCAGAGGATACCTCTATGTAGGAACGTCTTAATGGTAGCCAGTGAACTGGAAAGGTTCAGAGGAAGTGATAATAATGAATATAAAATTGGATATGCAAAATAGATGTAAATACAACATATATAAAATCGAAAACCATAAAATCAAAGGCAATGTAAGTGACTCACTTCACCCAGGAGGAGCAGGGTGGGATAAAGCTCAAGACACCCACTGTCTTTCCTCCTGCGCCTGGGTCGGTTTGCAAAGGTCTTAGGATTGACGGCAGTCCAAACTCGGTACTTCTTGTCAAAAATCCTTCATTCCAACAAAGGGTGAGGGTAAAGAGTGGCTCAACGCGTTTCAGGGTTTAATATATCCCCTTCATCAGGAGCATAAGGAATACAGTGTGGTGTGCAGTATTTAAGGCTGAAAAAAGCGCCAAAATACATGCGGAACGTCACTTCCGGTTTGCGCTCAGTCACTTCTGGTTTGCGTTCCGTCACTTCCGGTTTGCGTTCCAGCGGTGAACGCATCGGGAGTACCGCTAAAAACAAGAGAAACATAAGTGGATGTACAAATAAAGAAGAAAAAGGATATTGCTGATAAGCCTATAAAGTATTTTTCGATATTTGAAATAGTGTGAGACATTTATAATTCAGAAGTCTCTGGGATAACTACTTCCAGTTTGCCTTCCACCATGGAGCGCATCGGAAGTGACGTATATCGGGGAACATGAATAGCTGTAGTCAAATCATAGAGGAAAAACAGGAGGGAGGTGCGGTTAGTAGGCATAAGAAATGTATTACATACATAAAACTACATATATTATATATTATACGACATATAAGATATATTATAATTCAGGTGACTCTCACCGGAAATGACATCACTTCCGGTTACGAAAAGCTACTAATTGGGATATAATTTAAATAAAAATTTTAACCTTTTGTAAACTCATTAAGCATGGGCAGGGCGTTTACAAGAGAGGGAACGCTCCTTTTTTCCAGCACTCCAGTAAAAAATCGGGCGCACCAACCTCCGGTCACGTGAGGCGCCGGAGGCTAGTACTTCCGGCTTCAATGGAGCGCACCTCTGGTTGGTGTTGGTCATACCAGGCCTTTTGCTTGGCCTGTGCCTTTGAGAGGTTTCTCATCATCATGGCCATGAGGGACTCCATCTTGTCCCAAAGGCTTAGTACATATTCAACCACGGACACATCTGAGGGGTAATCTTTTCCCTCGCAGGTCTCTGGAATCAAGTTTAAAAGCCCTCGGACGTCTCGTTCATATAGGAGTTTCAAAGGGTGAGAACCCAGTGGACCCTGTGGCACTTCTCTGTAAGCGAACAGCAAATGAGGCAGGTGCCGCTCCCAGTCCTTCACCTGCGATTCTACGAACGTTGCCAGCATTTGCTCTAATGTTCCGTTGAATTGTTTGCACAAGCCGTTGGTTTGTGGGTGTTATGGACTGGAAGTGGTGTGCTTGATTTGCATCCTCTCACAGAGGGCTTCTGTTAGCTCCGACATGAAGCAGGAGCCCTGATCAGAGATAATCTCGACGGGGAACTCCACATGAGTGAAAATCCCAATTAAGGCATCTGCTACCGTGGCAGACCTAAGCAAAGACAGTGCTACCGCCTCTGGATAATGGGTGGCATAGTCCACGACCGTTAAGATGTAGCACTTGCCAGAACTGCTAGGAATGGGGAGAGGACCAATGATATCCACTGCCACCCTCTGGAAGGGTTCTGTGATCACCGGCAGTGGCTGCAAAGGAGCTCTGCGGGTAACCCCAGCCTTCTTAACCCTCTGGCAAGTGGTACACGATCGGCAGTAATTGGTTATGTCCTTTCACATCGTGGGCCAGTAAAAATGGTTCTGAACACGTTTGTGGGTCTTTCTGACACCCAAATGTCCTGCTAGTGGAATGACGTGGGCTGCTTTGAGCACCTGTGCCAGAAATTCCCTAGGCACTACCAGCTGTCTCGTGTTCTTACCTGCGTCACCTTTTGCATGCTGTACAGCTTCACAGTACAGTCGATCGTTCTCCCCATAGACCATATATGGAGTGCCCTCATCTGGAGGCTGGCCTGCTCGAGCCCTAAGCGTCTCCAGACTCGGGTCACTCTTCAAGGCTTGCATAAATGCAGTGCCACAGGTCTCCTCCAGCTGACTAGTGATGTATGAAGTCAGCTGTGGAGAGTTACCTTCAATGCTGGGGTCAGAAGTGGGTAGAGGGACGGTTGGTTATGTCCCCAAAGCCCCATCTGAGCCCAGTTTTCTGGCGACACTGAAAGCATCTGACAGCGCAGTTACACAATAATCATTATCACATGACAAGGTATTTCTCGCATTATTGTCATCCGCCTGAAGGTCAGGATCGCCAGAGGGGATCCCTTCAGTCGGCTCTGAGTTCAGGTGGCTGGCCATAGCAACAATGACAGGTGCAGAAATTGGCAAATGACATTCAGTTGCTTGCTCCTTTAAATCTGATACCTCCAGCCTAGATGCCTTAAGTACGGTAGAAATAGCAGGTAAAGTGTCCCCGTCTCCCTGTTTCCCCAAAGGGTTGTACAGTACCTGGTTTTGGTCAGGGAGTCCTGCTTGGGCCTCCTGTATGTTTGCAGGGTACTCGTACCGGCAAACAAGGGAGCCCAAATCAGTGCCAAGCACTGTGGCGACAGGCATATCATCCAGGACCCCAACAACCCGCTTTTGACATCCCATTCCCCAATCGATGATGACTTGGGCTTGGGCCACATGAGTGCGAGTGCCCCCAAATCCAGTCAGAGTGAGGTACTTTCCTGGAAGAATATCCATTTCCGTAACAACATGTGAACGGACCAAGGTCACATCTGCACCGGTGTCTCGAAATCCGATGACAGTCTGGCCGTTCACAGTGACGGACTGGTGATTCTGGGATTCGCCGTGCACATCGGATCCTCCGACTAGCAATATAGCAGATGAGGCAGATGTGGAGGCGTTGGCCCCCTTACAGCTTGGCATCGTTGCGGTGCTGGCTGCCTGGCTAGGTGGTTGGGCTGGCTTCCCTGTGTAACAGTTTGCTTGGTGTGACCAGGCCTGCAACACAGCTCACACCAGGGCCTGGTTGTTTCACAGTTCACAGGGCCAGCGGGCCTGCCTTCTCTCCAGTTCTGGGACATGGCTCTGTCCTTGTCGGGTACTGGAGTTCTGCGGCTGTCAGATAGCAGAGGCTTGTGGATGTCTGATACCATAGGCCTGCGAACGTCTGCCACCACAGGATTGGGAACATCTGGCACCCGGGTTGCGACAAACATGTCTGCCAGCTCAGCGGCTTCTTTGGCAGACTGGGGCTTGCTCTCCAGCACAAACTGTCTCATGTCTGTAGGGCATATAGCAAGGAACTGGTCATAGATCATCAAATCCTCAAGGTTAGCATAAGTCTTTTCCTTAAGGGTTTGAGTCCATTGGCGGAAGGTGGTGCATAAGCGGATAGCCACATCCACGAAAGAGTCTGTGGACCCTTTCTGGATGGCATGGAACTTTGTCCGGTAAACCTCAGGGGTTAAGTGGAACTTAGCGATTATGGCATCCTTGATAGTCTGATAATCGCAGTCGTGGTCTGTGGGTAGCTCGGCAAAAGCATCCAGCGCTTTACCAGTCAGCTAAGGTGTCAGGTGTAGAGCCCACTGATCCTCTGGGATGCAGAACTGGCGGCACACTCTCTCAAACGAGAGCAAATACAAGTCAATGTCCCCGTTTTTCTCCATAACTGGAAACCTTGCTTTGGGGACCACGGGTAGAGGTATGACTCCTGCAGCCAGGAGTGTTAGGAGAGGAAGACCGCTCGGCCTGTCTCATTTGGGCCAGTTCCAGTGCACGCTGGTCTTGCAGTGCTTCTCTCTGAAGCTGGAACTGCCGATCCTCTCTTTGCTGCTGCCGCTCCTCTCTTTGCTGCTGTTGCTGCATCTCCAGGTAAAAACGTAAATCCGTGCCAGTCAGGCCCGGTAACAACTGCTGGCTCATAGGGCCCAAGTCAGTGAAGTTCAGTCCAGAGCTGCTTGGTCCTTGCTGAGGGTTAGCAGGAGCTGTGTACATAGTGTAATCCAGGGTATCCACATCACCCGGAGCTGAAGTGGCAACATCAGCACTCCCATAGCTGGCGGTGCTGGTTGACATTGAACGAAGGGGCAGCAAAGCCACCCGCACGGGATTGGAATCCTCCATCACTTGGCCGTCTCTCCGTCAAAGCTTTGATCAGCTGTGATCGATATTTGTTATGTATGGCAATGCCTTGCGACTCACATAAGGCTCGTAAGTCGGCTACAGACCAACTTAGGTAATTTGGAAATGAATCAGACATTTAGAAGAGAAGAGTAAAAGAATAGGATATAGCAAAGAAAGGGTGGGAAAATGTATACCAATCTATTCGCTATCAATGTGTACCGTTCTTCAGTCAAGACGGGGACGGCCTCTCAGCGAGCTAGTTGATGAGGTGAGTATTATTATTATTTTTAATCCCTGATTAACCCCTGAAAGTATGAATGTGAGTCACAAATGTTGCCATTAGCGTTGAACGCGGCATCTGAGGGGTTAAATGCCCTGGGCAGCGTGACCGCCATTCCCTGTCATTGCGCCCACTCCATACAATGAAAAGTGATAATCAAATCAAATTTCTAGACAAAGTTCGGCGAAGCAGCCAAGTCGAATTTTTCAAAACTTAGCTCATCTCTATACATCAGCCATAAACTATGATATGTAATTCAATACCAATAAGATGGAAGCCTTAATTATTCTGGTGCCAGCGTGCCAACCAATAACACCAGGTCTTAATGATGACCATCCTTTTCTTTTGCTGGCTTTACTTCTTCCAAATCATCCTTCTTGTTTTCCATGTCCTAGAAAAATCAACAAGCTGCAGAGAGAGGAGGAGCTGGAGGTTCCTGATGACATATTCTCATCGATATTAGATGATGTGGAAAAGGAGGAAAAGCAGATGGCAGAAGAAGGGCTCCCATCTGAAGGACAGGAGAGCGCTGGGGTTGGAAAAGTGGGTATGCCAGAGCTGATTAATATTCTCTGCTTACTGTCAAACAACCTGCAGGAGATTGCACGAAAGAACAGCAATAATTTGCATATTGCGCCCCCACCTAACCAGCCAAACCCCATACCAGCAACAGCCCATGTATAAAGGTATATTAAAGGTGCCACGTGTCCATTAACAATGAAAAAGGACTATACAGTGTGGTCTTCATTATTAAATCTTCGGGCTAATTGGCCAGGCGGTTCTTCACCACAGTATGGCCACAACCCAGCCACAGCATGGCTGCTCCGTGGCCGTAACCTAAGGCAGAGTGGCCTGGGTATACATGTTTTGTAGCGATTCGTAACAAATTAATTTGTCTTTTCTTATGGAACTTCTGCAAAGTTGCTGAATCAAATTTTTCAAAACTTCGCTCATCACTACTCAGGATCAGTCACTAACCTGATTTATCACAGAGTTTATCTAGTGAAGAAGGATGAAGAAAGTTTCATGGTCACTTTATCTCTAGTGAATGATCTTACATCAGAAATAACAGTAACTTTATAAATTACTCCCTTTTCTGATAAAACATATTTCAGAATTTCTTATAATTCCTAGAACTCTTCTATTTCTACCTGATCTCTTCACAGATGAGCCAGCGCTGATGTAAGAAGAAGATAAATGTTAGGGTCAGAGTCAGACTCTGGGAGGAAGAGGACCTGGACTCATCTACACCTGTCACAGTACTGCCAGGATCTCCATACTTACAGGTAAGTGACCGCAACCTGAATTTATCAGGGCGAGTCTTTCCCAGATAACGCAAAGAGCGTTACACCCTTCACTTAGACTTCAACATGAACCAGGCACCCCTCACTTTAATATCACAGGGATCCTGACACCCCTCTCTCAGATATAACAGAAAACCTGACACCATCGCCCATTCTCCTACATATTCCGATATCCTTCACTCTGATTTCACAGGGATTCTTACACTTCTCTCTGTCACATATTACAGACAGCCTGACACCCAAAGGACAACCTAGCTTCCCTAGATTTTCTGCTGTCTGAAAAGAAATGGTCTCCCACCAAAATTTTACAGATTTTCAATAATTATGTCAGAAAATCTTACACCCAGTATACAGAACAGGAGAAGTGGTACTGTGCAGTGTCCATATATACAGAATAAGAGCAGATACTGAGCATTACACCCAGTATACAGGACAGGAAAAGTGGTACTGTGCAGTGTCCATATATACAGAATAAGAGCAGATACTGAGGAATAGTGATGTCGGGAACATAAAATTTTCCGTTCGCGAACGCCGAACGCAAATTTCTGCAAATGTTCGCGAACGGGCGAACCGCCAAAGACTTCAATAGGCAGGCGAATTTTAAAACCCACAGGGACTCTTTCTAGCCACAGTAGTGATGGAAAAGTTGTTTCAAGGGGACTAACACCTGGACTGTGGCATGCAGGAGGGGGATCCATGGCAAAACTCCCATGGAAAATTATGTAGTTGAGGCAGAGTTGGATTTTAATCCATAAAGGGCATAAATCACCTAACAATCCAATTTTTTTTTGAACAACGTGGTTTAAAACATCCAGTGTGTGTATACGATCAGGTATGATGTTTTAACGGTATAAGTGGAGGTCTAGCCACTAGCCAGTGGCCACAATACAGTCTGTGTGGACCTGGCACACACTGGCTTGCAACTGGGATTAGATCACAGAAAAATATTAAATAGAATTTTTTTTATCTGCGAGGTATTTTCTGTCACACCCTGTATGAATGGTGTGCACACAGTACTGTCTGTGACTGAGCCTGCAGCCTCTCACACACGGGCAGGCAACTGCAATATATGTATATATATAAAAAAAAGCAGACTGATGTACCAGCCCTGAAAAGGGCTTTTTGGGATGCTGTCAGGACGCTGTCCTTACAGCAGATGAGTCTGTGGACACAGAACACTGCCCTAGCTAACGCTTTCCCTATTGAATCAGCAGCAGCAGCAGCACTGTCCCTCCTCTCACTGAGAATGCAGATTCCGAATGAATCTATAATGGATGCTGTCCAGTAGGTGGGAGGGTCTGGGAGGGAGGGTCTGCTGCTGATTGGCTGGAATGTGTCTGCTGACTGTGAGGTACAGGGTCAAAGTTTACTCAATGATGATGTATAGTGGGCGGACCGAACATCGCATATGTTCGCCCGCCGCGGCGAACGCGAACAAGCTATGTTCGCCGGGAACTATTCGCCGGCGAACTATTCGGGCCATCTCTACTGAGGAACTCATTTTTAATTTTATACAAAAATACAAAAACTTTGCCATAAAATTTTCCAAACAAGGTATAAAGTATATACACTTACCCTACTGGCCCAGCTACATGCATACTATCTCATTCATAACTACAAAAAAAGGAGAAAATGAAACCTAGCCTAACGTAAACATCCGATCCGGCTGAGCCCCGACTATATACAAATTTATACAAATTGCTCAGAACAGCAAATACTTCTCACAATAAAAAAATAATAAACATAAAATATTCATAATAGAAATATCAAATAACTATAATAATATATATTTTTTTTTTATATTACACACATATATGAGAAAACACAAACCTATACTAACCCTACCAATCTATCTATCCCATCACCTTCACCCAGGGCCAACCTCCGACTCTTGTCCCTCCATGAGGCCAGCCCTTCCTCCAGCACCCACACCCAGCCTCTCGCCTCATGTCGTCCTATGTCCGCATAGTCCAGGGCTGGATGCAGGCCTCCCCACACAAAAATATGAACCTCCCCACCCGATCGCACCCAACCTAACTACACCCCACTTACCCTATCATACAATATATATAACTTACAACAACCAAATCAATCTATACAAACCAATATTAAAATCCACCAGAAGGCCCAAGTTCAGTCATCTGCAAACCTTTCTTCAAAAACTCATCTTAAGTACAAAACAAAAACCTAGTGTGAAAGCCTCAGCCCAACACCAGAAAAGTGCTACTGAGGCTAAGGCACATCAAAGGTGAAGCCTCTCCAGAGGTAAGAGACCCCATCTGTACCCACCCTTTCGCACTCAAGAGAATGAATCTTCCCCAGGTCACCTAGAATGTTCCTACACACCTCTTCCACAGGGAGGACTTTCTGCTGGGTTGAAACTAAACACCGTGCGTTCCATGTGAAGTACCTGATCACTATGCTAACTATAAAAGCTGTGCATGGGTTCCTTCTACCCAAACCTTTGAATGCTCCATAAGCCCATTCCGCATAGGAGAGGTTGGCTAGCCTAGGCCATCCAATGGATGCACCCACCCGTTTGTATACCTCTGTATTAAAGGGACACTGAAGCAGGAAGTGCTCCATACTTTCCAGTATGCCACCACACTCCTCCCGGGGACAACCCCTTTGATCAGAGTTCCTGTACTTCAAGTTGTCCCTTACATACAGCTTCCCGTGAAAGCAGCACCAAGCCAAGTCCCAAAACTTCAAGGGGATCCTTGCCGAATTTAACAACTGTAATCCCTTGTCTAGATCCCGGCTTGGGCAATCCTTAAGGGCCAGGGGCTTCTGGAAGTGGGTCAACAAGACCCTCTCGTCAAGGGATCTCCTTGACTGGGCCTTGATTTCCCTCACTCCCAAACCCCACCGGCGGATCACCTTCAGAATCAGGGTGACATAAGCCGGAAGATATCCGTGAGGTGTACGCAAATCCTTCACTTGCCCTCCTGTCTCCCACTCCTGGAAGAAAGGCCAGAACCAACCCCTGCAAGAGACTACCCACGGAGGAGCCCTCTCTTTCCAGAGGTTTGCTGGGATGATCGTAACAAAGGTGTTCACAAGGAACACCACGGGGGTGACCATACCCAACCCCCCTAATCTCCTCGTACGGTATGACACCTCTCTCTTGACTAGGTTCAGCCTATTCCCCCATAACAGTTGGAAGAACAGACTGTAAACCTGAGTCCAGAGAGGTTCTGGCAAGACACATACACTGGCCAAATAGATAAGCAAAGGGAGAAGGTAAGTCTTGATCAGGTTCACCCTTTCCCTGAGGGTCAAAGACCAACCCTTCCACTGGTCAACCTTCTGAGCGGCGATCGGGAGCCTGCTGTCCCAATTTTGGGTGGGATAATCCCCATGGCCGAATTGAACATCTAGGACTTTGGCTGACGACTGGGGCTCTGAGAAGGTGTCCGGGAGACCGAAAGATGGATCACCCCCTCCCAGCCAGAGACTCACACTTATCCCGGTTAATCACAGACCCGGAGACTTCCGAGTAGCGTTCTACCTCCGACATAACGTATTCCGCCTCCCCTCCCGAGGACACGAAAACAGTGACGTCATCGGCATACGCCACCACCATCAGAGTGGCTTCTGGCTCCTCCAGACTCATCCTGACTCCCGCTAATGGTCCTCGATCAATCCTCCTAATAAAAGGATCAATCGCAAGCACGTATAAGAGCGGGCTCAATGGACAACCCTGGCGGACTCCAGACCCAACCTCAAAAGGGCTGCCAGACCAACCGTTCACCAGCGGGAAACTCTCTGCCCCTGCATACGTACAAGATCTTTAACCAATCAACAAACCCTCCCGGCAGGCCATATTTCAGAAGGACTGCCCAGAAGTACTCGTGGTTAACCCGATCAAAAGCCTTTGCCTGATCTAAGGCCAGCATGTACCCCTTCCAGTTACTCCGTTCCACTGCCTCTCGGACACTGAGCACAGCACTAAACGTGCTTCGGCCTGGAACCGAGCAATGTTGGGTCTCCGAAAGGAGCCTGGGCGCAAACTGCACCAACCGATTAAACAGTATCTTGGCCGGGATCTTTCTGTCCGTACTCAAAAACCAAAAATGTGTGCCTATCATACTGGCACCTCTTAAGCAAATATCCTCTCGGCTACCTCCAGTCGAGACCAGTTGTTCAAATTTCCTCCTCAGGCCCTGATACAAGCGGTACCTGTCCAGGGACCTGAGGCTCGAGAGCTGGTGGAAGAATTTTGCCACCCGATCTTTGAATATCTCCCACCACTCCGACTTAGTGTCACAAAGATCCAGCAACTCTACCTGACTCTGAAGGAAGTCCTCGAAGGATTGTCTCACCTCTGCTTCCTCCAAGAGGGCCGAATTTAGCTTCCAATAGCCTTTTCCCATTTGGGGGGATTCTGCAACATTCAAAGAGAACATTATCATACAGTGATCGGAGAATTCCACTTCTACTACCTCTAAAGGCGAAAAAGTAGTCTCCTCCTTTAAATAAAACCTGTCTATTCTAGACTTAATCTGACTACCTCTATAATAAGTGAAACCACCGTGGCCTGGGGTGTGCCTAATGTGTACATCCACCAGGCGAGCCTCGCTAGCTATGCTATTCAGGGATACACTATCATAATGCAGCCGGTCTGTGGCGCCTCCCCGGTCTTGGGACCTTGTGACTGTATTAAAGTCCCCGCCAAAGACCACCTGCCGACTCGTAAAAAGGAAAGGTTTGATCCTCATAAAGAGACGCTTCCGATCCCACCTGGTTTGGGGACCATAGATGTTTATCAGGCGAAGCTCTTGACCCTTCATGAGGACATCTAAAATCAAACTCCTCCCCATTTCTAACTCAATCACTCGTCGGCTTTCTACTGGTGCGGTAAAAAGAACCGCCACTCCGCTATACGGCTCAGCCGCAAGAGACCAATATGATGGACCACACCTCCACTCCTTTTTTGCTTTATACACAGCCGCCAAATCTGGCAGCCTGGTCTCTTGTAAAAATAAAATGTCAGCTTCAACCTGGCTGAGAAAATCAAAGGCTGCAAACCTAGCCGCATCCGATTTAATACTGGCGACATTAATGGTCATCAACGGAGTGAGTGCCGCCATACAGAGTGATTAAGTTAGACGGCCTTCTTCCTTCCCTTCCCCTTCTTCTTCTTCTTACCCCTCTTGGGGCTACCCCCTAAGGTGGCACGATTTCTTTTGAGAGAGACAGTGGTGTCCATCTCATTAGTCACCACCGCCTCCCCCTTCGCACCACCCTTGTCATTCCCATTCCCAGTGTCTGGACCCGCCCCACCTCCCGAGGACCTTGCATCCTCACCGCAGGGAGGTGCGGGCCCTTCCAGAGGCTCCTTCTATTGCCCCTCCGGCTCCCCACCTTCAACCTCCTCCCCGAAAGAAGAGGAGGTGGAGATCTCATCCAAGGTGAGGTACCGGTTGGAAAGATCCAGGAGAAGAGAGTCAGGATTAGAGAGGTCCAGGGGGGAGCTGGCTTTGCCTTCCATAGGCACTCTAGTCGGGCTAGATCTTTTTTTGGTCAGACGTTTCCTTCTTATTCTTTTAGACTCTGTCTCACTCCCCTCTGTTGCACTCTCATAGCAAGAAGACAGAGTCACCTCGGAACGGTCTAGTCTCCTGAGATCCTCATTCACCTCGATATCACCCAGGGTCTCAGCTCTAGGAGAGGCATTCTCTTGGGAGGGCACAGGCATCACCCCAGGACGGGGTTCCACCTGCCCCCTCTCCATTTGATGCCTCTCCCTCCGTCTCTGCTAGGACGGGCCTTCTTTTCTCTTCATCGACCCCACTGCCCTGTCGCCTTCGCCAGCACTCGCCTCGGCGGTGGAGGCCTCCCGGCTTGCCTCCGCGCGTGCATGAGCCATGTTGGCGACAGAGCGAGGGCAACGACTGAACGGGTGCCCTAGCTCATCACATAGGTTGCATCTAATCTGCCCACAAGATGCAGCTAGATGGCCTTCACCCCCGCACAACGCGCACCTCTGCACTTGGCAGCTGCCGCTGAAGTGCGAAGGGCTGCCGCACTTGTAACATAGCTTAGGCTGCCCCCTGTAGAACACCATGATCCTATCCCGACCAAGGAAAGCAGATGATGGTATGTGGGAAACCGACCCCCCTGAATGTTTCAACTTAATCTGAAACATCCAGGCACCCGACCAGATGCCAAACTCATCCAGGTTCTTGCTAGGAAGACCCTGGACGTCCCCGTACCTGCTCAACCAGGTCAAGATGTCAACACAAGAAAGTGACTCGTTACGAGTCAGAACGGTCACTTTCTTGACCTCATTCTGGCGGGTTATCGCTTGTACAAAAAAACCCTGCCAGTCCGGCTGGTCTTTTGCCAGTTCATACCCAGACCAGAAAAGTTCAAGACCCTCTGGCCGGGCAAAACTGACATCAAACTCCCGGGTGCCATACGGATGTATCAGGGCAAAGATGTCCCATCCGAAAGAGAAGCTCTGCCACCCTCTTCCTGGTAGGGCACGCTTCATTGCCTCTCCATTTCAGACAGACAACATTCCGTCTGGTTGACCCGGGGCCGGTTGTGGGTGAGGACCAGGTGGTCTCGCCCCCGCCTTGCTCTCGGAAGGCACGCAGGCCATGCCTGTCTATTCAGAAGGATAGATCCACCTGATGCCCCCTACTGTAATGGAATTCTCCCCTCTCCTAAGAGCCTCTAAAAGTTGCCGCTGCAAGTTACCGTCACCAGACATTGGTAATAGGGAGGACAATGGGGACCGCTGCTCCCCCCCTGCGCCGGCGACCATACCAGCATAACTTCTGCCAGGCGTAACCGACGCAGGAGGGGCAGCCGGACCGGGCCCACCCCCCCTAGACCTATCTACAGCAGGTGCCACTCCGGACCCCTCTGAAGGGGCTACATGAGGCGCACCGGCCACTTGTACAGTGGGCGGCCGACCTCCAACATTCACCCCTTCATCAGGGCCCGGGGCAACACCACTAACAGAAACTGTATTTACACTACTAGAAGTGACCACTTCTTCAGTGGCCACTACCACACTCTCCCCTCCCCCCACACACACTGCTGGGCCAGAGGGGACAGAGGTCACGTTATTCGTTTTGTCCAGCATCTCCTTGCTGGACACATTTTTAACAGTCTTTCCTGATTTTTCGGGCCGGCGGGCTGTAGTATACAGGACAGGAGAAGTGGTACTGCGCAGTGTATGTATATACAGAATAAGAGCAGATACTGAGGATTACACCCAGTATACAGGACAGGAGAAGTGGTACTGTGCTGTGTCTGTATATACAGAATAAGAGCAGATACTGAGGATTACACCCAGTATACAGGACAGGAGAAGTGATACTGCGCAGTGTATGTATATACAGAATAAGAGCAGATACTGAGGATTACACCCAGTATACAGGACAGGAGAAGTGGTACTGTGCAGTGTCCATATATACAGAATAAGAGCAGATACTGATGATTACACCCAGTATACAGGGAGTGCAGAATTATTAGGCAAGTTGTATTTTTGAGGATTAATTTTATTATTGAACAACAACCATGTTCTCAATGAACCCAAAAAACTCATTAATATCAAAGCTGAATATTTTTGGAAGTAGTTTTTAGTTTGTTTTTAGCTTTAGCTATTTTAGGGGGATATCTGTGTGTGCAGGTGACTATTACTGTGCATAATTATTAGGCAACTTAACAAAAAACAAATATATACCCATTTCAATTATTTATTTTTACCAGTGAAACCAATATAACATCTCAACATTCACAAATATACATTTCTGACATTCAAAAACAAAACAAAAACAAATCAGTGACCAATATAGCCACCTTTCTTTGAAAGGACAATCAAAAGCCTGCCATCCATGGATTCTGTCAGTGTTTTGATCTGTTCACCATCAACATTGCGTGCAGCAGCAACCACAGCCTCCCAGACACTGTTCAGAGAGGTGTACTGTTTTCCCTCCTTGTAAATCTCACATTTGATGATGGACCACAGGTTCTCAATGGGGTTCAGATCAGGTGAACAAGGAGGCCATGTCATTAGATTTTCTTCTTTTATACCCTTTCTTGCCAGCCACGCTGTGGAGTACTTGGACGCGTGTGATGGAGCATTGTCCTGCATGAAAATCATGTTTTTCTTGAAGGATGCAGACTTCTTCCTGTACCACTGCTTGAAGAAGGTGTCTTCCAGAAACTGGCAGTAGGACTGGGAGTTGAGCTTGACTCCATCCTCAACCCGAAAAGGCCCCACAAGCTCATCTTTGATGATACCAGCCCAAACCAGTACTCCACCTCCACCTTGCTGGCGTCTGAGTCGGACTGAAGCTCTCTGCCCTTTATCAATCCAGCCACGGGCCCATCCACCTGGCCCATCAAGACTCACTCTCATTTCATCAGTCCATAAAACCTTAGAAAAATCAGTCTTGAGATATTTCTTGGCCCAGTCTTGACGTTTCAGCTTGTGTGTCTTGTTCAGTGGTGGTCGTCTTCCAGCCTTTCTTACCTTGGCCATGTCTCTGAGTATTGCACACCTTGTGCTTTTGGGCACTCCAGTGATGTTGCAGCTCTGAAATATGGCCAAACTGGTGGCAAGTGGCATCTTGGCAGCTGCACGCTTGACTTTTCTCAGTTCATGGGCAGTTATTTTGCGCCTTGGTTTTTCCACACGCTTCTTGCGACCCTGTTGACTATTTTGAATGAAACGCTTGATTGTTCGATGATCACGCTTCAGAAGCTTTGCAATTTTAAGAGTGCTGCATCCCTCTGCAAGATATCTCACTATTTTTGACTTTTCTGAGCCTGTCAAGTCCTTCTTTTGACCCATTTTGCCAAAGGAAAGGAAGTTGCCTAATAATTATGCACACCTAATATAGGGTGTTGATGTCATTAGACCACACCCCTTCTCATTACAGAGATGCACATCACCTAATATGCTTAATTGGTAGTAGGCTTTCGAGCCTATACAGCTTGGAGTAAGACAACATGCATAAAGAGGATGATGTGGTCAAAATACTCATTTGCCTAATAATTCTGCACGCAGTGTACAGGACAGGAGAAGTAGTACTGCACAGTGTATGTATATACAGAATAAGAGCAGATACTGAGGATTACACCCAGTACACAGGACAGGAGAACTGTTGGGAGGAGCTACTGTTCCTTTCTTGTTCCTGTTTCCTGTTGTGTGTGTGAGGCCCGGGAGGCTTACAAGCGCTTTATTTGACGGGGAAATCGCTACCCTTTCCCCAGGGGGTGGCGGTTTCTCCCGGCAGCCACAGCGGAGATGCACGAGTGGAGAGTTGGGCCTCCAGGACTGGAGGCCTGGGCTTAGATACCTCGGCGCTACTGGAGGTGGACGACGATGCGGCTATAAGGACACTGCAGCAAGCGGCCGCAAGGTCGCAAGCAATGGAGGGCAGCCCCGCAAGTGCCGTGGGCAGGAGGTACCCCGCTACTAGGAGCGGCCGCGATCCCTGCAGTGAGCCCAATGGAGTACCGGGTGGGGTCCGGAGGGGTCCCAGGAGAGCAACCAGCCTGGGATCCTCTCTGGACAATTTGAATTGGCACCCAAGAAAAAATGAAAAGTGAAGTGTCTGGACAAGCTGCCGGATGGACTGTGGGACAGGATACAGGGAAGGCCATGGAGAAAGTGACGAGGCCAGAGGCTGAGGTAGGTGATTCAGCATGTGGTATGTCTGTGTCGGTACCTCAGCCCGGCGACAAAGCTATTATAAAGAATCCTGGTGTTGGGTGTACTTCCTGCCAAGCAGCTAAGAGACTGCTTAATTGTGGTATTTTGGGCCCTAAAGAGTTTTCAGAAACCTTTTCCTCCCGAATAGCATATTTTCTCAGCATGCATGAGGAGGTCACCAGGGAATTAAAAAGACTTTATATGGAATATAAAAATGTAAAAATGCAAGAGAAAATGGCGCCTAAGACAAAGAAGGCATTTCTCTCCTCCAGACTCGTGGGACTGTGTCTGTGGTTGGAGAGGAGCCTGCTGCCGGGACTGAATCAGTTGGTGAGGGGACGAGCGCTGGAACTACTAGCGCTGGAGGAAGAAGACAGGATCCGAAGAAGCAAAGGCCATCCAGGATCAGGCGGCAAGAACAACGCCACAAGGATAGGGAACGGGTGGAAGCTGACCCTTCAGCTGGTCTTTCGGCTGGTCTGGCTGAGGATCCCGGTTGTAGTGACCCGGGGTACAGCGACGAGGGGGAAGAGGGTGTGGTGCCAGAGGGCGCGGGGGCTTCCTCGCAGGCTGCCGGGCCCTGTCCTTTGGGGGGTAAATTACCTTCTGGAGGGGGGCCAAGCCTGGAACCTTGCGCAAAAAGGATGGTATGGATTTCTCTGTATGTTTAAAAAGACAGGAGTGTGATCGTTCAGATGAAAATGCTGATGGTGATGGGGTGGGGAAAAAGAAGGCTATCTAACTCTCATCAGTGATAGCAATACTCATCCCGTTGACACTGGTAAGCATTAACATTGCCAGGATTAAGTCAGACGCAGCTCGTTTTCTGGCCTTTGATTTTTTAAGCCGCATTGAAGCTGATATTTTGTTTTTGCAAGAGACCTGGTTAACAAGTACGACTCTGGTGGCAAAAGCCAAGTGAGAATGGCGGCTAGGTCCCTCTTTCTGGTCTATTGCGGCCGAGCCCCGCCCCCTTTTCTGCCCGTCAAGCGATTTCTGCAGCCTGAACCTTTCCTGCCCAGCAAGCTGAACATCAGTTGGATTGTCACAACTGCACCAGTGATGTGAGTAGCAGGGGAACTACTGCGGTTATATTCAGCTTTCCCAGACTAGGCACATGTGACCTGCAGTACAGTAGGAAAGCTGGGTGAATTATATCATGAAATGTCATCCAGCTTCCCTGCTATCCTGCATGGCACAAGTGCAGAGGCATTAGAGTATGCGGGAGAGGCACAGCAGGAAAGCTGGGTGTCTATATATGTGTATTGTATATGTGTGCATCCATGTATGTGGTGACTGTGTCAGGGGCGAAACTAGAAGTGACTGGGCCCCACAGCAAATATTTGTAAGGGCCTCTCCAGCGCACTTCGCACCTCCCTCCTCCTGTGTAAACCCCGCTCCTTTGGCACAGTGTAGCGGTATACTGTATATTGTGGGGCACAGTGTAGGCTATATGTGTATAACATAAACATATTTCATATGAAAACTTACAGTTACTTGGCTTGGCCCTTGGGATCTCGGACGCCACTTCCACACTTTGGCCGTGGGCTCTGCGGAGCTGATGTTGTGCTTTATCCTAATGAGAAAGATTTCATAATAAGGATTTGGAGAAGGGGCAGAAGGATAGCAGAGCAGGGAGAGGCTGGTGCTGTTATTAGGGGGTCATACCTTGGGGGAGTAATAAAGCCCACTATAATGCACCCCCAGTAGAAATAATTCTCCTTATAATGTGACAGTGCAAAAATACCCCCTTGTAATGTCCCTATAGTGCCCCCATAGTGCCCCCATAATGTCCCAGTATAAAATACCCCTATATAGTGCCCCCAGTAAATTCCCCCATAGTGCTCCTCTCCCCCCTTCCTGCTAGTGCCCCCCATAATGTACCAGTATAAAATGCCCCATATATAGTGCCCCAGTAGATGCCCCTCAGTGTCCGGCCTCTGATAGGCTGCCGGCCTAGTGTCCCCCATAATGCCCCCCAATAATGTGCCAGTAAGTGTCCCCATAGATGCCCCCCCATCATGTGCCAGTATCAAGTGCCTTTCTCCTCCCCCCCACATGTCCCAGTATCATAGTGCCATCTCCCCCCCAAATGTGCCAGTATCAAGTGCCTCTCTCCTTCCCACCCCCCATGTGCCAGTATCATAGTGCCAAACCCCCCCCATGTGCCAGTATCAAGTGCCTCTCTCTTCCCCCCCATGTACCAGTATCATAGTGCCATCTCCCACCCCAAAAAAAGTGGCAGTATCAAGTGCCTCTCCCCCCCATGTGCCAGTATCATAGTACCAAACCCACCCATGTGCCAGTATCAAGTGACAACCCCCCCTCCCACGTGCGAGTATCAAGTGCCTCTCCCCCCCCATGTGCCAGTATCAAGTGCCTCTCTCTTCCCCCCCATGTCCCAATATCATAGTGCCATCTCCCCCCCCAAAAAAAGTGCCAGTATCAAGTGCCTCTCTCCCCCCATGTGCCAGTATCATAGTGCCTCTCTCCCCCCCACCCATGTGCCAGTATCAAGTGCCAAACCCCCCCTCCCACGTGCCAATATCAAGTGCCTCTCTCCCCCCCCATGTCCCAGTATCATAGTGCCATCTCTCCCCCCCCAAAAAAAGTGCAAGTATCAAGTGCCTCTCTCCCCCCCCCTATGTGCCAGTATCAGGTACCAACCCCTCCCCCCATGTGACAGTATCAGGTGCCTCTCCCCCCCCATGTGCCAGTATCAGGTGCCAACCCCCCTCCCCCCCATGTGCCAGTATCAGGTGCCAACCCCCCTCCCCCATGTGCCAGTATCAGGTGCCAACCCCCCTCCCCCCATGTGCCAGTATCAAGTGCCTCCTGCTCCCCCCATGGCAGTAACAGTCGGGTATTAAAAAAATAAATAAACACTTCTACTTACCTCCGTGTCAGCGATACGATGCAGCCTCTTCCTGTGTCCCGCCCTGTATGTCCATATATGGAGTCAGTGCTTGTATTTCAGAAAAGTTTCTGCTGGGATTCGAACCCATGACCTTCTGTATCAGAGGCAAAGCACTTACCCACACAGCCATAAGAGCTTGGGGGCAAAAAAGGTTGGGGGCTTTCATCGGTTGGCCTAGGCTGGCCGCCCTGTCCTATACGCAGTGGGCCTATGGGGCTTTCAAAGACCTTGGTGGGAGGGACCGTCGCACTTTATTCGTAGTTAGTGCAGTTAGGCACCACATCTGGTGTGCACGGTGTTTAGTGTCAACAAAGAGTCGTAAAATCCTCCCAGTGGAGACAGTATATAGGAACATCATGGGTGACCTGATGAAGGTACGCTCTCTTGAGTACGAAAGGTGGGGGGACCCCAAGGCCTCTCGTCTGTGGAGGGGCTTCTGTTTTGGGGTTCCTTAGCTGAGTAATACTCCTTTCCTGGTGGTGGGCTGATATAGCACACTCATAGGTTTTTTGTTTTGTTTTGTAGTAATGTAACTATGGAAAGGCTTACGGGTACCGAACCATAGCTGGTTTGGGTTTAATAGTATTGGTTTATGGTATCTATATTGTATTTATATTGTATTTATAGTGTATTTATAGTGTACTATATTGTATTATATAGGTATGTTTTGTATTATTTTAGTATTATATTAATATTATATTATTATATTAGTATTGTTACATAGAAACATAGAATGTGTCAGCAGATAAGAACCATTTGGCCCATCTTGTCTGCCCAATATACTGAATACTATGAATAGCCCCTGGCCCTATCTAATATCAAGGATGGCCTTATGCCTATCCCATGCATGCTTAAACTCCTTCACTGTATTTGCAGCTTCCACTTCTGAAGGAAGGCTATTCCATGCATCCACTACTCTCGCAGTAAACCTGATATTACTTTTAAACCTTTGCCCCTCTAATTTAAAACTATGCCCTCTTGTAGCAGTTTTTCTTCTTTTAAATATTCTCTCCTGTTTTACCTTGTTGATTCCTTTTATGTATTTAAAAGTTTCTATCATATCCCCTCTGTCTCGTCTTTCTTCCAAGCTATACATGTTAAGGTCCTTTAATCTTTCCTGGTAAGTTTTATCCTGCAATCCATGTACTAGTTTAGTAGCTCTTCTCTGAACTCTCTCCAAAGTATCAATATCCTTCTGGAGATATGGTCTCCAGTACTGAGCACAATACTCCAAATGAGGTCTCACTAGTGCTCTGTAGAGCTGCATGAGCACCTCCCTCTTTCTACTGGTAATTCCTCTCCCCATACACCCAAGCATTCTGCTAGCATTTCCTGCTGCTCTATAACATTGTCTGCCTACCTTTAAGTCTTCTGAAATAATGATCCCTAAATCCCTTTCCTCAGATACTGAGGTTAGGACTGTATCACTGATTTTATATTCTGCTCTTGGGTTTTTACGCCCCAGGTGCATTATCTTGCACTTATCAACATTAAATTTTAGTTGCCAGATTTTTGACCATTCCTCTAGTTTTCCTAAATTCTTTTCCATTTGGTGTATCCCTCCAGGTACATCAACCCGGTTACAAATCTTTGTGTCATCAGCAAAAAGACACACCTTACCATGGAGGCCTTCTGCAATTTCGCTGATAAAGATATTAAACAATATGGGTCCCAGAATAGATCCCTGAGGTACCCCACTGGTAACAAGACCATGGTCTGAATATACTCCATTGACTACAACCCTCTGTCGTCTGTCCCTCAGCCACTGCCTAATCCATTCAACAATATGGGAGTCCAAGCTCAAAGACTGCAATTTATTGATAAGCCTTCTATGTGGGACAGTATCAAAAGCCTTACTAAAGTCTAGATAAGCGATGTCTACTGCACCTCCACCATCTATTATTTTAGTCACCCAATCAAAAAAAATCAATAAGATTAGTTTGACATGATCTCCCTGAAGTAAACCCATGCTGTTTTTCATCTTTCAATCCATGGGATTTTAGATGTTCCACAATCCTCTCCTTAAGTATGGGTATGGGAAAGTAAGTTTCCATTAATTTCCCCACTATTGATGTCAGGCTTACTGGCCTATAGTTGCCTGATTCCTCCCTACTACCTTTCTTTTGAATGGGCACAACATTTGCTAATTTCCAATCTTCTGGGACGACTCCTGTTACCAGTGATTGGTTAAATAAATCTGTTAATGGTTTTGCTAGTTCACCGCTAAGCTCTTTTGATAGCATTGGGTGTATCCCATCAGGCCCCTGTGACTTATTCATATTAATTTTAGACAGCTGACTTCAAACCTCTTCCTCTGTAAAGACACATGCATCAAAAGATTCATTAGTCTTCCTCCCTAACTGAGGTCCTTTTCCTTCATTTTCCTTTGTAAAAACTGAACAGAAGTACTAATTGAGGCAGTCAGCTAGTT
Organism: Bufo bufo; assembly: GCF_905171765.1. Taxonomy (NCBI): domain Eukaryota; kingdom Metazoa; phylum Chordata; class Amphibia; order Anura; family Bufonidae; genus Bufo; species Bufo bufo. The sequence continues at coordinate 28,052,071 of NC_053392.1, read as the reverse complement.
CTTTATCTTCTTCCATATACCTTCCTTCTTTTGTTTTTAATTTGGTAATTCCTCTTTTTGGTTTCCTTTTTTCATTTATGTATCTGAAGAATGTCTTATCACCTTTTTTCACTGACTGAGCTAATTTCTCTTCTGCCTGTGCTTTAGAAGCTCTTATAACTTGCTTGGCCTCTCTCTGCCTAATCTTATAAATTTCCCTGTCATCCTCTTTTTTTATTTTATAATTTCTAAATGTTATCCTTTTTGTTTTTAATGATTTTGGCCACTTCTGCTGAGTTCTACAGTGGTCTCTTCCCTTTTTTGCTTTTACTGACAAGCCTAATGCAATTATTTGTTGCCTTCAATAGTGCCACTTTTAAGTAGTCCCATTTCTCCGGAACTCAATTGAAACTGTTCCAATCTGATAAGGACTGAGTCGTAATCTAATTTCAGAAAAGTCAGTTTTTCTAAAATCTAAAACTTTTGTTTTTGTGTGGTAAACCACACTGACTGGTGATCACTAGATCCCAAGCTTTCCCCTACAGTAATATCATATACCAAATTCCCATTTGTGAATACTAAATCTAAAATGGCCTCCTTCCGGGTTGGCTCCTCAACTACTTGCTGTGGAGATAATCCCAGTAGGGAATTTAGAATATCTGTACTCCTGGCAGAACTAGCTATTTTGGTTTTCCAGTTTACATCAGGAAGATTAAAGTCTCCCATAATGATATTTTCAATAAATAAAGAAAGGGGGCGGCACAGCTACACAAACAATCCACACTGCCGCGAGATCCACGATTATCTGGACTGATGAGGATCTACACACTAAAGGTGGTGCACGGCTGATAACAGTAGGTTCAAGTGCATGTGATCACGATGTAAGAAGAGAAACATTCAGCGGCACTCACCAGTGTGTTGTATCAAATAGTGATGAGCGGCAGGTGCCATATTCGATTTCGACGAAATTCGCGAATATTCGATAGAATATTCGTTTTATATTCATCGAAATCGAATATTCGTCATTATTCTTGTTATCGCGATTAATATGCGATTTAAATAATCGCGTATTGCGATTTTAACTTAAAGGCTACTCTCCTATTGAAATAGCAATGCGATTAATTCAAGTTATAATAATCGAATTTAGATTTTAACTTAGCACTGCTATATTCCATATTCGTTAATTCTAGCTTAATATGGAATATAGCAGTGCTAAGTTAAAATCGAAATTCGATTATTATAACTTTTTTTTTTTATTGTTATATTTTTTTCTTTCCCACTTCCCTAAAGTTGTTCTTACCTGTCCTTTGGATTCCTGGCTTCCTGGCTGCTCCAGTCAGTGCCCGTTGCCGCTTCTGCCGACTTCCGTGCTCATGGAGCGTCCCCATCACCATGGGAACGTCTCCATATACTAGAATGTACTGTCGGATTTGAGAATTACGTGAAAAATCGCAATTCAATTAATTCAAGTTATAATAATCGAATTTCAATTTTAACTTAGCACTGCTATATTTAATTCTAGCCTAATATGGAATATAGCAGTGCTAAGTTAAAATCGAAATTCGATTATTATAACTTGAATTAATCGAGTTGCGATTTCAACTTGGACCTGGTTTACTATGGTTGGCTTGGTAGAATTAGCGAATATGACGAATGTATTCGTCATATTCCACAAAACGAATATAACGAATGTTTTCGTCATATTCCACAAAACGAAGATAACGAAGTATTCTGCATGTTCGTTTTAGCTACCTATTCGTCAACTTCGCTAATTCTAGCAATCATATAGGAAAGTTTACTATAGAGACAGCTAAGTTTAATTCGCTATGCGATTATATGACTGCTTTTTAAAAAAAAAAAAAAAATAGAATAATTATAATACCTGATAATTATTATAATTATTCTATTTATAAAAAAAAAGCAAATTAATATAATCGCATAGCGAATTAAACTTAGCTGTCTCTATAGTAAACTTTCCTATATGATTGCTAGAATTAGCGAAGTTGATGAATAGGTAGCTAAAACGAAGATGCAGAATACTTCGTTATCTTCGTTTTGTGGAATATGACGAATACATTCGTCATATTCGCTAATTCTACCAAGCCAACCATAGTAAACCAGGTCCAAGTTGAAATCGCAATTCGATTAATTCAAGTTATAATAATCGAATTTCGATTTTAACTTAGCACTGCTATATTCCATATTAGGCTAGAATTAAATATAGCAGTGCTAAGTTAAAATCGAAATTCGATTATTATAACTTGAAATAATCGAATTGCGATTTTTCACGTAATTCTCAAATCCTACAGTACATTCTAGTATATGGAGACGTTCCCATGGTGATGGGGACGCTCCATGAGCACGGAAGTCGGCAGAAGCGGCAACGGGCACTGACTGGAGCAGCCAGGAAGCCAGGAATCCAAAGGACAGGTAAGAACAACTGTAGGGAAGTGGGAAAGAAAAAAATATAACAATAAAAAAAAAAAAAAAACGAATATTAGAAATATCGAATTTATATCACTATATTTGAAATATTCGCGAATTAGCGAAGTGCCGATATTCGCGAAAAAAATTCGATATTCGAATATTCGAGCTCAACACTAGTATCAAAGCGGTGCTTTATTCCATAACAAGGTGTAGCAGGGGGCAGACAAATCTTAACCACGCATCAAACAGCGACGGCCTTCCTCGGGCTGTGCGTCAGCGCGTACATTCGCTCCACCCTTTTAACTATCGGCGCTGCCTGTTGTCATGGTAATAGACAACAAAGTTGCGCCCACATAAAAGGTTAGTGAAAAATATATACAGTACAGACCAAAAGTTTGGACACACCTTCTCATTCAAAGAGTTTTCTTTATTTTCATAACTATGAAAATTGTAGATTCACACTGAAGGCATCAAAACTATGAATTAACACATGTGGAATTATATACATAACAAACAAGTGTGAAACAACTGAAAATATGTCATATTCTAGGTTCTTCAAAGTAGCCACCTTTTGCTTTGATTACTGCTTTGCACACTCTTGGCATTCTCTTGATGAGCTTCAAGAGGTAGTCCCCTGAAATGGTTTTCACTTCACAGGTGTGCCCTGTCAGGTTTAATAAGTGGGATTTCTTGCCTTATAAATGGGGTTGGGACCATCAGTTGCGTTGAGGAGAAGTCAGGTGGATACACAGCTGATAGTCCTACTGAATAGACTGTTAGAATTTGTATTATGGCAAGAAAAAAGCAGCTAAGTAAAGAAAAACGAATGGCCTTCATTAGAAATGAAGGTCAGTCAGTCAGACAAGAAATTGGAAAAACTTTGAAAGTAAGGGCTATTTGACCATGAAGGAGAGTGATGGGGTGCTGCGCCAGATGACCTGGCCTCCACAGTCACCGGACCTGAACCCAATCGAGAATGTTTGGGGTGAGCTGGACCGCAGAGTGAAGGCAAAAGGGCCAACAAGTGCTAAGCATCTCTGGGAACTCCTTTAAGACTGTTGGAAGACCATTTCAGGGGACTACCTCTTGAAGCTCATCAAGAGAATGCCAAGAGTGTGCAAAGCAGTAATCAAAGCAAAAGGTGGCTACTTTGAAGAACCTAGAATATGACATATTTTCAGTTGTTTCACAATTGTTTGTTATGTATATAATTCCACATGTGTTAATTCATAGTTTTGATGCCTTCATAGTCATGAAAATAAAGAAAACTCTTTGATTGAGAAAGTGTGTCCAAACTTTTGGTCTGTACTGTATATATACAGTACAGACCAAAAGTTTGGACACACCTTCTCATTCAAAGAGTTTTCTTTATTTTCATGACTATGAAAATTGTAGATTCACACTGAAGGCATCAAAACTATGAATTAACACATGTGGAATTATATACATAACAAACAAGTGTGAAACAACTGAAAATATGTCATATTCTAGGTTCTTCAAAGTAGCCACCTTTTGCTTTGATTACTGCTTTGCACACTCTTGGCATTCTCTTGATGAGCTTCAAGAGGTAGTCCCCTGAAATGGTTTTCACTTCACAGGTGTGCCCTGTCAGGTTTAATAAGTGGGATTTCTTGCCTTATAAATGGGGTTGGGACCATCAGTTGCGTTGAGGAGAAGTCAGGTGGATACACAGCTGATAGTCCTACTGAATAGACTGTTAGAATTTGTATTATGGCAAGAAAAAAGCAGCTAAGTAAAGAAAAACAAGTGGCCATCATTACTTTAAGAAATGAAGGTCAGTCAGTCAGCCGAAAAATTGGGAAAACTTTGAAAGTAAGGGCTATTTGACCATGAAGGAGAGTAATGGGGTGCTGCGTCAGATGACCTGGCCTCCACAGTCACCGGACCTGAACCCAATCGAGATGGTTTGGGGTGAGCTGGACCGCAGAGTGATGGCAAAAGGGCCAACAAGTGCTAAGCATCTCTGGGAACTCCTTTAAGACTGTTGGAAGACCATTAACAGGGGACTACCTCTTGAAGCTCATCAAGAGAATGCCAAGAGTGTGCAAAGCAGTAATCAAAGCAAAAGGTGGCTACTTTGAAGAACCTAGAATATGACATATTTTCAGTTGTTTCACACTTGTTTGTTATGTATATAATTCCACATGTGTTAATTCATAGTTTTGATGCCTTCATAGTCATGAAAATAAAGAAAACTCTTTGATTGAGAAAGTGTGTCCAAACTTTTGGTCTGTACTGTATATATACAGTACAGACCAAAAGTTTGGACACACCTTCTCATTCAAAGAGTTTTCTTTATTTTCATGACTATGAAAATTGTAGATTCACACTGAAGGCATCAAAACTATGAATTAACACATGTGGAATTATATACATAACAAACAAGTGTGAAACAACTGAAAATATGTCATATTCTAGGTTCTTCAAAGTAGCCACCTTTTGCTTTGATTACTGCTTTGCACACTCTTAGCATTCTCTTGATGAGCTTCAAGAGGTAGTCCCCTGAAATGGTTTTCACTTCACAGGTGTGCCCTGTCAGGTTTAATAAGTGGGATTTCTTGCCTTATAAATGGGGTTGGGACCATCAGTTGCGTTGAGGAGAAGTCAGGTGGATACACAGCTGATAGTCCTACTGAATAGACTGTTAGAATTTGTATTATGGCAAGAAAAAAGCAGCTAAGTAAAGAAAAACAAGTGGCCATCATTACTTTAAGAAATGAAGGTCAGTCAGTCAGCCGAAAAATTGGGAAAACTTTGAAAGTAAGGGCTATTTGACCATGAAGGAGAGTAATGGGGTGCTGCGTCAGATGACCTGGCCTCCACAGTCACCGGACCTGAACCCAATCGAGATGGTTTGGGGTGAGCTGGACCGCAGAGTGATGGCAAAAGGGCCAACAAGTGCTAAGCATCTCTGGGAACTCCTACCTCTTGAAGCTCATCAAGAGAATGCCAAGAGTGTGCAAAGCAGTAATCGAAGCAAAAGGTGGCTACTTTGAAGAACCTAGAATATGACATATTTTCAGTTGTTTCACACTTGTTTGTTATGTATATAATTCCACATGTGTTAATTCATAGTTTTGATGCCTTCATAGTCATGAAAATAAAGAAAACTCTTTGAATGAGAAGGTGTGTCCAAACTTTTGTTCTGTACTGTATATAACGTAACAAATACAAATTCCATCTGTTTCAATACTACATGACAACATCCTGTGCAACACATATCTATAAGAATGGACTCAAATCGTTCCTATCATTTAAACCAAGCTCACCCAGAGCTTGAGTACGCAAAATCCATCTTGCTTCCCTCTGCAGGAGGAGGCGGTGTCTATCTTCCCCTGCAGAGGGGCGGATACAATCTCTAGCCCTGTGAAAAAGATGCAATCCACATTACCTCCATGAACACTTCTCACGTGGTCTATGAATCTTGGGCAACCTTTTCCCGTTTTTACGGAATTGAAGTGCTCCCTCACTCTTTCAAACATGCACCTGATTGTCTTCCCAATATAGAATCTCCCGCAGCTGCAGAGTAGTAAATACACTACATACGTGCTCCTGCAGTTGATAAAACTTTTGATTCTATGTTGGGTGCCTGCAAACTCGATATACTTCTTTTGGGAATTGTGCTGGCAAAGTGAACAACTGCCACATCGAAAATTACCCTTTGGTATATTATTTCTGAGCCAATTATTGCCCTTGATGGAATGGAACCTGCTTATCACAAGTCTGTCTTTAATCATGTCCCTTCTTCTGAAGGATATAAGTGGCTTCTGTTCAGTAAGTTCGCTCAGGGTTGCATCTCTCCTCAAAATATCCCAATTCTTAAAAATTGCTGAACGAATACGTTCTGCCATGGGGCTGTATTTGAAAGAGAATGCAAACCTGGAACCCCCATTCTTAGCCTTCATCTGTTTACTTCTAACACTGCTCGTAAGTAGGTCATTTTGAGAGAAACCCTCCTCTACTCTCTTCATATCTTTATTAAGCAACTCTTCTGGATATCCTCTCTCTAACAATCGCTGCTTTAGCTCTGATGCCTGTCTGTAGTAGCCACTATCCCTACTGTTTATTCTCCTCAATCTGATAATCTGGCCGTAGAATAACTTGCGAACATAGCCAGCGAGCGATTATTATTATTATGTCTTCGGATGAATCCGGTCCATCCATACTAGATGGCAGAGAAGGGGCGGAAGATTTCTTCACACAATGTAACAGTAAAGACATTCTACAGAACCTCAGCACCCGATCACTAGAGGTTAAAGTAATGCAACTGGCTGACAGAGAAGTGCACCAATTTTTGACAGTAAAGTCTCTGAAATCCTATAAAGAAAGTGAGAGGGTACCGAGAGGTCTGAGAGTCTACAAATATCCAGCTCAATACGAACATGATGAATTGTTTCTAAAGGAGTGGCAACAACTACATGCTAATTTTTCTTGCAAAAAGGAAGTAATTGTGTTCCAGTACAATTGTGAGAAGCGAAATGATGAAGGAGCAGGCCTCTGATGTCATTGACGACATATCCAACATGCTTTGAACGGCAGAGATCCCTTTTTGGTGGTCAATAGAAGTCTATAAGGATATGACATCAAACGAGACCAGAGTGACAGACCACACTTCATTCAAAATGACCTTGCTCAGCTTAATCAAAAACTCTGACGTATCCCTGATATAAGATTGACCACCTGTGGAAAAATCACGTAACACCTTATCTAAGAAGATTGATATGTGGCCAAATACTGAATCGGTGCACAAAACAATGGGGCGTCCCGGTGGTTCCACCATTGTTTTGTGGACTTTTTGCAACACATAAATCACCGGGGTGATAGGGTGTGGAACAATCAGATACTCTCTAAGTCCCTCATCTATAATACCTGCTTGTAAAGCGTCTGTCACACATTGCTCAATTATTCGCATAATGTGGAATTTGGGGTCATGTGATACCAGGCTATATACTTTCACATCACTTAATTGCCTCAAGATCTCTTTGGTATATTTGGTGGTGTCCATCACTACAACTGCACCACCTTTGTCGGCGGGTTTTATCGTTAGGTCAGTATCCTTTTTTAACTCAGTTAATGCATATACCTCAGCCGTGGTGAGATTGGGATATCTAAAGCTCTCCGAACGAGGAAGAGACTTCAGTACACCAATCTCATTCTTGACAGCAGAGATGTATACATCAATGGCTGGTTCATTTATCACTGGATTAAAATAACTTTTGTTGGACAGATTAAACATTTTACAGGAGAACTCGCTAGATCTCTTCACCTGCTCCCCACTTGTGTCCTGCAACCATACCTTTAGCTTAATAGAGCGGAAAAAATTACCCAAGTCGGACTCCACATCTAGCCAATTTAACTGTGAGTTAGGGCAAAACGATAACCCTTTGGATAAGACAGTTAATTGTGCAGGGGTCAATATTTTGGAAGATAGGTTAATAACAGTCAGCTACTTCTTCTTTTTTTGTAGTTGAGTCCGTGTTTTCATGTTGCGGGTCTTGCCGGTTTCGTCGATATCGGCGACCGCCTCTCCTGGTTCGCTTGCTTTTGCTGTATTTGAGTCCGCTTTGTTCCCTAAAAAAAACTCTGGTTCGCCTTTGTGCACCTGAGTGTTTTTTCTTGATTTTTTGCTGTCCCTCATGTTGTTGTATGGGAAATTGCCAGGTTGCCAACTGTAGATGTCACCTTTTTTATAGTCCTCGATATCCTGGGCCCATTTGATCCTCTTGCCATCCTCTAGCTCAGTCCGCAGCTGCTGTAACTGCATCTTAAGGGTATCGCTGAACTGAGAGTATTGCTCCTCCGTCATATATGTACGTAGCTGTTGCTCGATCTCTGCCGTGTCAGTTGTCAGTACGGCGACCTCTTGTTGCAAAAATTCGATATTTAATAAAATGAAGTCCATGGAGTATTTGTTAGACAAGGCCTCAAACCGTTTGCAGAAGGGATCACTGTGGGAAAACAGGTTGGGGCGCAAATGAGAGCACATTCCTCTGGGGATCTGTTGTTCCTTATAATAATGCCCAAGAGTAGTCATATGCAATTTCAAAGATAGTGTCCGTCTAGATAGATTTTCATATTTTCTTTTAAGTTCTTTCAAGGATGGTGTAAGGCAATATACAGTAGACTCTTTTGCCTAATGTGTCCCTGACACAAGATTTCAGTGATCAGCTTGAATTAAATCTTATCCGGTACCGGGAGAATGAATAAGATGAACACTGAACACGTGTCTAGTTCTAATCCATTCTGGTTTATTCACAGTTGGCAAACAGTTATAATAGAGGGGGTTGAGCTTCCTTGACATCCAATCATATGTTAGCATTAGTTTCGACCTATAGTATGAACACACATGAGCTCTGCATTAACATAATAGATGACTCATAGTAACAGCATTTGACCAATCAGGTATACACACATAGGCCAGTGTGCATTTGAGCCAAGATGACCCTATAAGGTAAGAACTAAGGAATGTATGGGTATCTTGAAACCGCACAGGAAGTTTCTTACATTCCAAAGGGGGGAAGGGGGAAGGGAGATTTTGGAAGTGCACTGGCTAAATGTAATGTAATACACGTTGCTGACAGGACAAAATGGAGTTACTTATACCCCATCAATCCCCTCTTTAGAACCTTATATATATACCTTATACTATATGGTTCTTTCTCTGTTCTCCCTTGGTTTGCTTGTAAGCCTTTAGGTATTCCATATACCCTTCAGGAGTATAATCCTCAGGCTTTGTTGAGGTTGTGTTTACCTCTTCTACCTCTACCAGAGTATAGAGGAATGTTGAGTGTACCCCTCTTTCGGCCACATTTTTACATACGGCAAGAAGGGAGGGCACACAATGTAGACAACAGCAGAGACACACTATTGCAGCGATCACGGCGAGTACCGCTCCTAAAACATATCTTATTTGACCAAAGTCAGGTATCCAGCCAAAAAGCCAGTCCCACCAACCTTGGTCAACATCTTGTTTTATATGTTTTATCATCTCTTCTAGTTGGCTTATTTTATCTTTTATTCCACGGGAGTGATCTGATAAATTGAAACAACACATCCCTGCGAACGCTGAACATCCTATACCATGTTGGAGCAATAAATAGTCAATAGTTGCCCTATTCTGCAAGATAGCCTTTTTATATGATTGTATATCCAGCAGCATATCTTGCAGAATTGCACTAGTGACATTTATCTGTTTTACCATAAAACAGGCAAGTTTTGATATTGTCCTGTGGTTATATATGGCCAACCCTGGTACTCCTATCAAAGACATCCCTAAACTCATATATTCTGATCTAGAGAGGAGATTCACATTATAATCTCAATTTTCTGGTAACTGTAGGGAAGTGTCTCTCGTGTGTCGTGTCTGCATTGCTGGGAATAATGGTATCATTGCTAATGTCAACCTAGCTATTGTACAGGGTCCCTCTGTAATATTGACCGGTATGTATGTGTAACTAGTATTTCCACAGGCCAATACCCATCCTATTGGTAGAGGTACATGTTTGTCTAGGGATGGTACTGTTTTTGTAATATTACATTGCATATTTTTTTTCCTGATACTATCTTTTTACAACTACCTAAATCTCTATCACAAATATTTGGTTTAGTCTTATTCTGCATTTTTGCTTGTATGCAGGGAGGCAATAGTTTCTCATCGCAGGAGAACTTGTAACATATTTCTGTGGCTGTAACAAGACCTGTAATTATTTCTATCATATTACTTTGCAGAGTCTCATATGTAGGACAGTCATAACAAGCATGATAAGGATTTACATATCCATATTTAACATCATGATCCTCCAAATTTGTGTCATTCCATTGGGAATGTAGGAGCCCCGTCCATACATCTACTGGGGTGGGGACTGCTACCAGACATGTCTCCAAAATGTTAGATGCAGATAAAGTGGTTCGGAGACAAAAGTCAGTTAAGTTCAGAGTTTTGGCCAGGTACAGCCATAAGTTCTCCTTTGTCTTCCACAGATTGTCTTCCCCTCTGCATTCTGTTTTCAGGTATGTCTGTCTGTTCCACGGCCATGGGACAATGAATAGGAGACACAAAACTGCAATTATCAAGGCACTATATTTCAGCCATCTCGAGGAACTTCCCGACTGCGTCATCTCGTTGGGGGTCAAGGCTGTCTGCCTCCGTTAATACCCCTTCTGTATCTTCTTCGAGGTCAAGGCTGTCTGCCTCCGTTAGTACCTCTGGGCCTCGTTGGAGGTAAGGGCTGTCTGCCCCCGTTAGTACCTCTCTTTTCTTCACCAACTTAATCCTTGTGGCGTGGATCCACGTGGGTGACTGTTCAGTGAGGACTGCTGTTCTGGTGATCGCGACTACCTCGGTAGGTGGTCCGTAGGTGAAGCTTCCTGGTTCCTTTCCCTTCTTTAAGATCTTGATCATCACCTGGTCGCCTACCCGGAATGGATGGGATGGTTCCTGTGAAAGAGAAGGAGACTTACAAGCAACTTTTTCTTCAGTTTTACATGAGTGGTGTGCAAAATGGTGTAATGTCACATTGTGAAAGAAGTTGCCAACTCTACCATCATAGCACAGGCTGCAAGATAACACAGACATGCCGGCATCCCTTGAACAGGGGTGGGCATTACCTTTGAGAAAAACATACAAGGACGCAACTTGCCTCCGTTTTCTTGTGTCAGTACACCCGCCATGGTTTTAGAATTTTGGCGTGCAAACATGTGGAAGGGCATATTATAGTCAGGGAGGCCCAGCCCTGGACTCGACATGAGTGAACATTTCAGATAATCAAATGCATTGTACATTTTCAGAAGACCATTTAATCAAATCTGGATTTTTTTCCAGAGTGGCTTGCCTCAAAACATTGTCATAATAGGAGCAATCAGGAATCCATTGTCTACAGTAGTTTATCATACCAAGGAAAGATAACATTTCTTTCTTGGTGTGCGGGGTGACCAAACCCGCAATAGACTGGACTCTTTCTGTGCTGATTCTCCGTTCACCTTTTGTGAGGACAAAGCCCAAGTATTCAACCTGCATTTTACACCATTGCATTTTCTTAAATGTAACTTTGTGACCACATCATGACAACCATGTTAACAGTGATAAACCATCCTGAATGCTGGCCTCCGCTGACATGCTACACAGTAACATTATATTGCAGCAGCACAGAACCTTGGGGGGGGGGGGTACCATGGTTTTAACATCGCTTGGAGGACTATGCTGTACACTACAGGTGAATCAGCATATCCCTGGGGCATTTCTGCACCAGGTCAGTTGACGTCTGTCAAAGGAAAAAGCAAAAAGTAGTCTGGTTATCTTATCAACTGGGATAGAAAAGAATGCATTTTTCAGATCTATCACACTGAACCAAACAGCATCTGCTGGAATGGCAGATAATAATTAAGTGACATCAGGTACAACAGGGGCTATAGGCACAATGATGGCCCTTAAATCCTGTACAAAGCGGGCAGTACCATCTGCATTTGTCACCGGATTCACGGGCGTGCTGTAGGGTGAAATCACCTCTGCCAGTATTCCCTTTTGTAGGAATTCTTCTATCATTGGCCTAAGTCCATCAAGTTTCTCTTTTAACAACGGGTATTGTTTCTGGAACACTGAGATGACACCTGGTTTCACAGTAGCTTTGTAAAGTGTGCAATCTATGAATCCTGTGTCATATTCATTTGAAGACCATAATGCAGGGTTAATGTTGTTAAGCTCTGAATGGTCCTGTATGTTTGCAAGAATCAGTGGCACTGGTGTAGAGATTAGAATGAGATCTGAGTGTACTCTTATGCCCTGATTCTTTGCTGATACTTGCAAATCAAGCTTAATAAACAAATCTCTCCCTAAGAGGCTGACTGGGCAATCTAGTATAATGCTAAATACATGATCTGTGATGTATTCCTTGTCCATGGTCTCGAGTGGTAGTGAGTCAGTTTTGAAAGGTTTTGTCAAAACCCCATTAATTCACATAGAAGGCTCACACTTCCTTCCTCCCACTCTGAGTCATCTAAGTCCACCCCTTTTAGTCGGCAGCTGTGGTCCTCCTTCTGTCTGTCATTAGAGTCCCAGCTGTCCATAAGAACAGAGCTCAGATGTTAAGCACAAAACTTAACATGTAAAACGTAACTGCAAACATTGAAACAAACAGATCTGACAATACAGACATGAACACACAAAGGGCCCATAAAAACTTTTCATTGACTTCAATAAATAAAAAATGTACAGCTTGATCAATGCTGTTGGCACCAATAAAAACCAAAAACTTCCAAGAAAAATAAAATAAAATTCTCACTGTGCATATTATATGAAAACAAATACTGTACTCCATACGCATTCATATTTTCATATACTTATTTTCACAAACAGCTCATAACCTCGCCCTCATACATAAAAACTGAATTGCACACACAGCTCTGCTGAAACGCTTACATTTTCAACTCCACTACAACTCAGAGCCACACCCATTCACATTCCACTGAATCATGTATTTTTCAACTCAGTCACACAATTTCTTTGTTTCATTCCAAAACTTGCAGCACAGACAAACACAGCTTTCCTGGAAACAGATAGCCACACCACACCCAGAATTGCTAATGGTCTGTCACTGTTTGTGCTGCTTTTTCCAATATCTTCTGGTCTTCACTCTGTGATTAATTGTCACAACCAGACAGTTGAGAAGCTCTGACAGGAGCCGTCCAGATCCTCCTCCTTGAGTTTCTCTGTTTTGGTTTCTGTTCCTCACCTCGTTAGTCTATCTCAGCTGTCATGCAGTCAGACTGATTACCTCCCTTTAAATTCCTCCCCATAAGGCAGTAGTGTGTGGCTGATACAACTTCCTGGAGTGTGTGTGCATGCTTGCTGTTCCTAGCTCCCAGTTCTGCAAAGATAAGTTCTGTTTATGTATTTATGATCTTCTGTTTTCTGGATCCAGGTGACCCTGACTCCCTCCGTGTCTGTGTAGGGAGCCGGTGGTCGTGTCCCCTCACTATTGTAGGGCCTTCAGGTCTAAGATAGCCGAGGTACGTGGATATGCGCCCATCCACCTTTGGGGTGGTCGCATAGGCTGAGCAATAAGGGAGAGCGGCAGGTCGATTGCAGGGGTCTCCCTTTTGTTCCTTAGTTGTGGGTCCAGTAAGTCATTGTTTGTATTGTATCATCTTGTTTCCTGTACACCATCCGTGACATTATCAGCCACCAAAACCGTCTAAAGCATGGATCCGGTTACACTTTTGGCTGAACGCTTTCAGGGTCTTGCTTTGGAGGTAGCTGACCTCCGTAAGACTTTTTCTCAGTTTCAAGTGACCGGTTCAGCTTGCGTTCATGGAGTTTGTGCTGAGCCTAAGATTTCGCTCCCGGATACGTTTTCCGGGGGTAGTGAGAATTTTGTACGTTTTAGAGAGGCTTGCAAACTCCATTTTCGCCTTCTTCCCCATTCTTCTGGTGATGAAGAACGAAGAGTGGGTATCATTATATCGCTGCTCAGGGGTAACGCTCAGTCCTGGGCCTTTTCGCTGCCGGAGGGGGCACGGCCCCTCCGTTCAGTGGATAAATTCTTTTTAGCCCTGGGTCAGATATATGATGATCCGGATCGTATTGCTCTGGCTGAGTCTAAACTACGTCTGTTATGCCAGGGTAAACAATCCGCAGAGATTTACTGCTCAGAATTTCGGAGATGGGCAGCAGATACGGGTTGGAATGATGCTGCACTCCGAAGTCAATTTTGCTATGGTCTTTCAGAGGGATTGAGAGATGCATTTGCTTTTCATGAAAGACCTACCTCCTTGAATTCTGCTATGTCTCAGGCTGTTCGTATTGACAGGCGTCTTAGAGAGAGAGGAGAGATCTCTCCTTCCTGTCATACTCAGTCCCGGGACAGTGCAGCGGTGTCATTCTGTGCACAGGGGTCTCAGTCGCTGTCAGCCCCTTCTGAGCAGGAGCCCATGCAGCTGGGGTTGATTGCCTCTGACAATAGAAGATTCAGCCCGCAGGGGAAGGTTTGCTTTTGTTGTGGAGGTATAAATCATCTGGCAAATGTTTGTCCCTCTAGGAGATTCAGGCAGTTTTCTGGGAGTAATAAAGAGACAAAAAGGAAGAAATCTTTTAAGAATGTTCCGTCTGTTACTATTGGCAGGGTTGAGGCGGAAATTGAAGGTTTTCCGTTTGCTTGTAGTTCCCGTTTTGTCCTGCCTGCTAGGGTGGCGCTAGAGAGCAAGAGCATTTTTTGTGAGATTTTTGTGGATAGTGGAGCAGCTGTCAACCTCATTGATAATCAATTTGCAATAACTCATGGTTTCCAGGTATGCACTTTGGGAAGAGATATTCCTGTTTTTGCTATTGATTCCGCTCCACTTTCTCAGAGATCATTAAAGGGCATAGTTCACAATATCCGTTTAATTGTGAATGATGCTCATGTTGAGGATGTGTCATGTTTCGTCCTTAGCGGTTTGCCTACTCCTCTAGTGTTGGGGCTACCCTGGCTCACTAAACATAACCCCACCATTGATTGGCAAGCGAGGCAAATAAATGGTTGGAGTAACTTTTGCAGAGAGAATTGCCTCATAACATCTATTTCTGAGGTTTCTACTAAAACTGTACCACCTTTCCTCTCTGAATTTTTGGATGTTTTCTCTGAGAGTGGAGTTCAGGGTTTACCTCCGCACAGGGAGTATGATTGCCCTATTGATCTCATCCCAGGCGCCAAGCTGCCTAAATCTCGTTTATACAATCTTTCCCAACCTGAGAGGGTCGCTATGCGTGCTTATATCTCTGAGAGTCTGAGAAAAGGACACATACGTCCCTCGAAGTCACCTGTTGCCGCTGGTTTTTTCTTTGTTAAGAAAAAAGATGGTTCTTTAAGACCTTGTCTGGATTTCAGGGAGCTGAACAGTATCACTATTCGTGATCCTTATCCGCTTCCTCTGATCCCGGACTTGTTTAACCAGGTTGTTGGGGCGAAAGTCTTTTCCAAATTAGACCTAAGAGGGGCATACAACCTGGTTAGGGTCAGAGAAGGAGATGAATGGAAGACGGCTTTCAATACCCCTGAGGGCCATTTTGAGAATTTAGTTATGCCTTTTGGTTTGATGAATGCCCCAGCCGTTTTTCAGCATTTCGTCAACAGCATTTTTTATCATTTGATGGGAAAATTTGTATTAGTGTATTTGGATGACATTTTGATTTTTTCTCCTGATTTCAAGACTCATAAGGAACACTTATGTCAGGTCTTACTCATCCTGCGGGAGAATAAATTATTCGCGAAACTGGAAAAATGTGTGTTTGCGGTTCCAGAGATCCAATTTCTGGGGTTTCTTGTCTCCGCTTCTGGTTTTTGCATGGACCCCGAGAAGGTTCGCGCTGTGCTTGAGTGGGAGCTTCCTGAGAATCAGAAGGCGCTGATGCGTTTTTTGGGCTTTGCTAATTATTACAGGAAATTTATTTTGAATTATTCCTCTGTTGTTAAACCACTCACTGATATGACCAGAAAGGGGGTAGATTTTTCTTCCTGGTCGGTAGAGGCGCGTAAGGCCTTTTCTAATATCAAGGAGAGTTTTGCTTCCGCTCCCATCCTAGTACAACCTGATGTTTCGTTACCCTTCATAGTTGAGGTTGATGCTTCTGAGGTTGGGGTGGGTGCGGTCTTGTCTCAGGGTTCCTCTCCTGCCAAATGGCAACCGTGTGCCTTTTTCTCAAAGAAGCTCTCCTCCGCAGAGAGAAATTATGATGTGGGAGATAGGGAATTGTTGGCCATCAAGTTGGCTTTTGAGGAATGGCGCCATTGGCTAGAGGGAGCCAGACACCCTATTACCGTGTTTACTGACCATAAAAATCTGGCCTACTTGGAGTCAGCCAAGCGTCTGAACCCGAGACAGGCCAGATGGTCTCTGTTCTTTTCAAGGTTTAATTTTGTTGTTACGTTCCGCCCTGGGGTTAAGAATGTGAAGGCAGATGCCCTATCACGTTGTTTCCCGGGAGGTGGGAATTTTGAAGACCCGGGTCCCATTTTGGCTGAAGGTGTGGTGGTCTCTGCTCTTTTTCCTGAATTGGAGGCAGAGGTGCAGGCAGCCCAGTCAGAAGCTCCTGATCTTTGTCCTCCTGGGAGGTTGTTTGTGCCTCTCGCTTTGAGACACAAGATTTTTAAAGAACATCACGATACGGTCCTTGCTGGGCACCCGGGGACAAGAGCCACACTGGATCTCATTGCTCGGAGATTCTGGTGGCCTGCGCTTCGTAAGTCGGTTGAGGGTTTTGTGGCAGCTTGCGAGACTTGCGCTCGTGCCAAGGTCCCTCATTCACGGCCATCAGGTCCTCTCCTTCCTTTGCCCATTCCTTCCCGTCCTTGGACACATCTGTCCATGGACTTCATAACGGACTTGCCTCGTTCCTCGGGGAAGTCTGTGATTCTGGTGGTGGTGGACCGTTTTAGCAAAATGGTGCATTTTATCCCTTTTCCTGGTTTGCCCAATGCTAAGACGCTGGCGCAGGCATTTGTTGACCACATTGTCAAATTGCATGGGATTCCTTCAGACATTGTCTCTGATTGGGGCACGCAGTTTGTTTCCAGATTCTGGAAGGCCTTCTGTTCTCGCTTGGGGGTTCGCTTGTCATTCTCTTCTGCTTTCCATCCGCAGTCAAATGGCCAGACAGAGCGTGTCAATCAGAATCTGGAGACATATCTGCGCTGTTTTGTGGCGGAGAATCAGGAGGATTGGTGTTCTTTTTTGTCCCTTGCTGAGTTTGCTTTAAATAACCGTCGTCAGGAGTCCTCTGATAAGTCACCATTTTTTGGTGCATATGGGTTTCATCCGCAGTTTGGGACTTTCTCTGGAGAGGGCTCTTCTGGTTTGCCTGATGAGGACAGATTCTCCTCGTCTTTGTCATCTATTTGGCAAAAGATTCAGGATAATCTAAAGAACATGAGTGAGAGATATAAGCGTGTGGCGGATAAGAGACGTGTGCCTGGTCCGGACCTGAATGTTGGTGATTTGGTGTGGCTGTCTACCAAGAATATCAAATTGAAGGTTCCCTCCTGGAAGTTGGGTCCTAGGTTTATTGGGCCTTACAAGATCCTGTCTGTCATCAATCCTGTTGCCTACCGTCTTGATCTTCCTCAGACTTGGAAGATCCATAATGTTTTCCATAAGTCCTTATTGAAACCTTATGTTCAACCTATTGTACCCTCGCCTTTGCCTCCTCCTCCGATTATTGTTGATGGAAATCTTGAATTTCAGGTCTCCAGGATTGTGGATTCTCGTCTTGTCCGCGGTTCCCTCCAGTACCTTGTTCATTGGGAGGGTTATGGTCCTGAGGAGAGGATGTGGGTCCCAGTGACGGACATTAAGGCCTCTCGTCTCATCAGGGCTTTCCATAGGTCCCATCCTGAGAAGGTGGGCCCTGAGTGTCCGGAGTCCACTCCTAGAGGGAGGGGTACTGTCACAACCAGACAGTTGAGAAGCTCTGACAGGAGCTGTCCAGATCCTCCTCCTTGAGTTTCTCTGTTTTGGTTTCTGTTCCTCACCTCGTTAGTCTATCTCAGCTGTCATGCAGTCAGACTGATTACCTCCCTTTAAATTCCTCCCCATAAGGCAGTAGTGTGTGGCTGATACAACTTCCAGGAGTGTGTGTGCATGCTTGCTGTTCCTAGCTCCCAGTTCTGCAAAGATAAGTTCTGTTTATGTATTTATGATCTTCTGTTTTCTGGATCCAGGTGACCCTGACTCCCTCCGTGTCTGTGTAGGGAGCCGGTGGTCGTGTCCCCTCACTATTGTAGGGCCTTCAGGTCTAAGATAGCCGAGGTACGTGGATATGCGCCCATCCACCTTTGGGGTGGTCGCATAGGCTGAGCAATAAGGGAGAGCGGCAGGTCGATTGCAGGGGTCTCCCTTTTGTTCCTTAGTTGTGGGTCCAGTAAGTCATTGTTTGTATTGTATCATCTTGTTTCCTGTACACCATCCGTGACATTAATCAACTTTTATAAGAAGACAATATACATGTTATAATCATACAGTAATTTTGTTAAAACCCAAATCTTATATGCCATGTGGTTTTAGTTTAGTGTTGCACACATTGTCACTTACTCTATATAATTCCCCTTCCCCCATTTCCTTTGCCTTGCGTCTCTTATCTCAGGAATGTTTAGGCAGGGGAAGTAAAGCAATCCATCACAGGACGTTCAACCGTCCTAAATATTCCTCAAACTTTTACTCATATCTGAATAAGGACTTAGAATGGGTGCAATCTTGGATTGATAGGATTGGACACTTCCAATTGGCATCATAGCACAATCACTGTGGGCACTTTCTTAACTAGTGGATTTGCAATCATTGGATATAATCCAATGCTGGAGCCCGGTCTGGAAGATCTATAGATAACACAGGTTAGTATCTTCACAGTCTGCAGATGCATTACCAATTACCAGCCCCCCTCCCCCCCAACCCCCATATGGAGGGGGTTGATGCTTCAGGGGGGTTTCAGTAAGATTACAGGGGGGGGGGGGGTATGTGAAGGAAATAGCAAAATACAGATGGGAGGGGTTCTTTTTGAGAGCACATTCCAGAGAGAACAGGAAAAATTCTTGTGGAACTACAAGTCACATTTTGGAATTTACAGCAGATGTGTTGGGGGAAGGGATGCCACATGGCAACTTCTTTGTTCTCTGTAGGATTCAAAATCCTCCATCTTGTAATAAGAAATGCTACTCATTTCTCCAACTTTCAATTTCTCTCAGTTACTTCCATGGACACTTTAAACCATAACTCAGTATGCACCAGCCTATTATTATCCTTCAACCAACTTCTCTTTTCCTTCAATACACTTATCCATTAATTGATCATTTTTTACTGCTGTAATCTCTAATTCTAGGGCTATGGATAGTCCCTACTTAAACACACACATATCATTAGGGCAACAAAACTTAACCAGTTCATTTCTGAACATTTTAACACAAGCCCTTTCTGATTGCAGACACTGGGGCACTTTTTTCCTTGCCATCAATTAACTTCCTGACACTGCTCTGTTTTCTCATTCACCAGAGCCCCTTCACCATCACAGGAGTTCTGATGTACACAGTCTGTAAGCTCTAACTTCACAGCTTCTTACAGATTTTCATCCCTGTTGCCAGCCGGGCATAACATTCTGTTTCACATTTTAACTGTCAATTCTCACATCCTGCCAAATTGTCTACCCATGGGTTAACTAGGAAGTAATTTGTGGGACTAGACCGTGCAACATAAAGTTTACATGTTGGCAGTGATGGAAACAGAATGATTTCACAGTGGGATGTGACCGTGCACTTACCACCCGATCAACATCTCACACAATCTTATCACTTCTAAAATACTTATACTATATATACATAAGAGTTAATCCAAGCTTGTAACCTTCTGTTCCCTGAACAGTATTCCTTCATAGTGCACTTTATTTATATCTAATGATATGGACTCCCTGAGCCTCTTATAATTAACTTAGCTCCCTGAGCTTTTGCATGTGTCCCGGACACAGCAATCTACCGAAATCAACAAATAGATGGTTCAACTTACTTGGGTCGAGATTTTGGTCAGTGCCCCCAGGTCCGATGAGGACAAAAATTGATGTCTTTCACCGTAGACCCGAGGATGACCCTCTCGATCTCGAGACGAGCCCCCAAAGCTGTAAGGCAATATAGACTCTTTTGCCTAATGTGTCCCTGATACAAGATTTCGGTGATCAGCTTGAATTAAATCTTATCCGGTACCGGGAGAATGAATAAGATGAACACTGAACACGTGTCTAGTTCTAATCCATTCTGGTTTATTCACAGTTGGCAAACAGCTATAATAGAGGGGTTGAGCTTCCTTGACATCCAATCATATGTTAGCATTAGTTTCGACCTATAGTATGAACACACATGAGCTTCTGCATTAACATAATAGATGACTCATAGTAACAGCATTTGACCAATCAGGTATACACACATAGGCCAGTGTGCATTTGAGCCAAGATGACCCTATAAGGTAAGAACTAAGGAATGTATGGGTATCTTGAAACCGCACAGGAAGTTTCTCACATTCCAAAGGGGGGAAGGGAGATTTTGGAAGTGCACTGGCCAAATGTAATGTAACACACGTTGCTGACAGGACAAAATTGAGTTACTTATACCCCATCAGATGGAGTGGTGAGAAAGGCAGTATCTCCCTCTATGCCACTGATAATACGTTCCGCATCCTCCTGCGTGAAGACACAGCCACCGGGTGTATCAAATTGCGACATGTTGGTATAACAAAAAGCGATGAAGAAAAAACAGCGGTAAAAACTTGCGGATGTGCTAAGCCAATATCACATGGGATATAACAGAAAAAAACACTGGCAGCACCACCCTAAAAGAGTATGGAGGAAAAGACGGGTGCAAGGTCCAAGTATGGTAACAGGTGCTTACCCACTTATGAAGAGCAAAAAATCGTACTGCACTCCAAAACGAGTCCAGTAAAATAATGTGTTTTTATTCACCCATATGGTGGCAAAGAGTGACGTTTCGGCTCAAACATGAGCCTTTCTCAAGCATTGGTGAAAAGTGAGCAACAGATATATAAAGGTGTGCCAATACAGACAATTAATAAATCGACATAATTGATACTTAAAAAATTGTGTATGTGTACAATATACAAGCATTTGCAAAAACCCATAATTATCATAGTTGGTAAAGTGACTTGTGCATTAAATAAAATAGAATCCATAATATAGGAAATTACAAATAGAGACACAACAAAATATACAAATGGTTACATCTGCAACACATCCATACATAATTGATGTGTAAACTGTAATTGTAAACATGTGCAGATAGGGAAAACTAATGAATTACTACCTGGGGGAATGATGGTGCCCACATATACCGATGCGCCGTTCAGTGCGTCCTTAGGAGACCAGTACGCATGTCCCGGTCACATTGCGTCATCACTGAGGGACGGAGCGGACACGTGGGTGCATCGCAGTGCCGCCCGCTGATGACACACCAACAGTGACTCGCAGCCTCCTCCCACCGATGACTGCAAGAGGCAGCGCATGCGCAACAGCATCATCACGCCAGTGGCCGCCATATTGGAAGAGGGAGCATTGCCTCGATATAGTTATCCTTACAGTCAGTTGCCATCACCGTTCTGCAAAGCCAGTCACTGTGGTCAAATCCCACTGTGAAGGAGGTTGGATGAGTGCCCATCTTTTCCAAGACGGTATACTCAAATCCGATCGTTACCCCAATGCTGAGGGCACGTCAGTGCCACCCTCATTGCGGGTTCCTACCCTGCTTCAATATGTAACTGAGAGGGTTCTCCTCAATTGCAACAGCACGGTATTGCATAACAGGGCAAAAGGCGGCAGCATAGACTACAGAAGAAGAGAAAAGGGGCAAAATGAAACCTCTTGCACTATATATAAGCGGGACATACGCATGGAACCCCAAGCAAAAAACATGATAATATCACAATGAAATTAATTCTTTTGTGGGCTCCTCATCCACCATCCAGGTTCATCAGTTTTCTGAGGTGCCTTCCCCAATTGTGCAGGTGTTCCTGAAATGATAATGAAAACAAGTATCAGTAATACATATATACCAGATTACTTGATACCCTTGTGCTGAAATCAATGTACTATTCCTTATTTTACCTTTTACATTTTTATTTATTTTTTTACCAATGAATCTGTCAACTGCAGAAGAGGATATTTCACGTCTAACCAGGTCATGAGAGGGCAAACTTTCCTCCTCACATGACTCCACCATATCTATAATCAATATTTAATCCTTTGGGATGCAGACTCTTTAGAGTCTGGATCCAGTACATTTCTCTTTTTTTGAGTAGAGATATCCGATCTCCACCTCTCCGTGTATTATTCGAATTTGCGATCTCCATTTATTATTTTTTTCAATGCGTAATATCGGCAATATAATTTTCGTGTACGCGCATGCGCAAATGCACTATACAGTCCCCAAATGCACTATAAAGAAAGTATATTGGTATATAACACCCCGCTTCAATCAGTTTTTTTGGGGGGCGACTGGTATATCACACCAGTAGAAATGATTTGTTCCAATAACGCTTGTCCCTCTATATACCTGCAGTATCGCAGCAGAACCTCACACAACTGCCGCACAATACAAATGCACTATAATATACTTTCTAACATAGAAAGTATATTATAACATTGTGCAAGGAAGGCAATCCATTAGAATATACATAAAGATAGAACGTAACCTTTAATAATTTTACTATGAAGGTCCATTCACCCGTCCGTAAGTGTTTTGCGGATTCGCAAAACACGGACACCGGCAATGTGCATTCCGCATTTTGTGGACCGCACATCGCCAGCACTATAATAGAAAATGCCTAATCTTGTCTGCGATTGCGGACAAGAATAGGACATGTTCTCTTTTTTTGCGAAAACGTGAGCACAGATGCGGAAGTGCGGATCCGCAAATGCGGATGCGTACAGCACATTCCGGCCCCATTGAACATGAATGGGTCTGCACCCATTCCGCAAAATTGCGGTACGGATGCAGATCCATTTTGCGGATGTGTGAATGGAAAAGATATCCCTCAAAATGAAAATAAATTAAATAATGAAAGTTAAAGGGGTTCTGCACTTTGTTTTAACTGATGATCTATCCTCTGGATAGATCATCAGCATCTGATCGGCGAGGGTCCGACACCCAGGACCCCCACCGATCAGCTGTTTGAGAAGGCAGCGGCACTCCAGCAGCGGTGCGGCCTTCTCACTGTTTACCGCTGGCCCAGTGACGTCACGACTAGTATCAACTAGCGTGGGCGGGGCAAAGCTCCATTCAAGTGAACAGAGCTTAGCCCCTCCCCACGCTAGTTGATACTAGTCGTAACGTCACTGGGCCAGCGGTAAACAGCGAGAATGCCGCAGCGCTGCAGAAGCTCTGCTGCCTTCTCAAACAGCTGATCGGCAGGGGTCCCCAGGTGTCGGACCCCCGCCGATCAGATGCTGATGATCTATCGAGAGGATAGATCATCAGTTAAAACAAAGTGCAGAACCCCTTTAAGCAAAAAGCATAGATGTGGTAGGCAATAACAAGTGCTCGGCGGCACTAAATCAGGTGCTCGGCGGCACCAAATCAGAAACCATATGTCCTACCACAATCCGGGTGGTTCCAGTGCACATCCATGAATCCCGGAGGGAAAGCAAAAACCATCTATTCCTGGGCTAGATGATGATGTGGTATTGAAGGACAGGGTGGGAAAAGAACTGTCCCTGATATTGCCCTACAGGGGGGTGCTATTCTGGCCCTTATAGCCTAACCACAGACTACCCGCCCTTATAAGAGCGACCCCATCCGGAACCTTACCCTATATAAAAATGGCCCTAGTAAGCCCCTAGCCCCTAGTCCCCTGACTTCCAGGTAATCACTATATAGATCTATGTGTTTTTGACTCATTATAAAAGTATATGTATATCGCACCCCTCTGTGTATCACACATAGCACACCTATACTAGTCCTTAAAATTACTTTTGTGGCCCTATTAGCTAGCGTTTGGTGTCCCTAACAGCCTGTCCCTGCTCCACACAGCAACCTCTCCCTACACTGGCAAAATACTGAATGTAAAATGGCGGCCAGATCAGGTTTATTTATAAGGTAGGGGGTATGTCCATGTGCTGAAACGTCTCAATTGGCTGTCCTGTACCACCTGATGGATGTGTCATGGGTGAAAGTTCTTCATAATGTAAAAGAATATGGCGGGCGCGAATTTCTCCATATGTTCGCATGTTCGTCGAATCGCGAACATGCAAAGTTCACCGCGAAACGACCGCCGGGCGAACCGCAAGGCCATCTCTAAATATTTATAGTATGGGGTTATGAAAGTGTCTTAAGCGTGAATAGTATTGTAGGTTCTAGTGGGGTGGTGGACTGGTCGGGATGGGTTTTAGTAATGTGTTTAGTTTCTGTGTATAGATATAGTTATGGCCTTTTGTTATTTATTTATTTACAAATTAAAAGAGTTCATATATACAGAATAAGAACAGACACTGAGGATTACACCCAGTATACAGGACAGGAGAAGTGGTACTGCGCAGTGTATGTATATACAGAATAAGTGCAGATACTGAGGATTACACCCAGTATACAGGACAGGAGAAGTGGTACTGTGCAGTGTATATATATACAGAATAAGAGCAGATACTGAGGATTACACCCAGTATACAGGACAGGAGAAGTGGTACTGTGCAGTGTATATATATATATATATATATATATACAGAATAAGAGCAGATACTGAGGATTACACCCAGTACACAGGACAGGAGAAGTGGTGAGAGGAGCTGCTGTTCCTTTCCTGTTTCCTGTTTCCTGTTGTGTGTGGATGTGTGAGGTCGGTGAGGATTACCACCGCTTTGTTTGCTGGGGGAATCGCTACCCTTTCCCCAGGGGGTGGCGGTTTCTCCCGGTATGGATCCCCGGGCCTCCGGCTGCCGGCATTCATCAGCACGTGCCGGCAGCTACGGCGGAGATGCGTGAGTGGAGAGGAGGGCCTCCAGGACTGGAGACCTGGGCTTAGATACCTCGGCGCTACTGGAGGTGGGCGACGATGCGGATATGAAGACACTGCAGCAAACGGCCGCAAGGTCGCAAGCAATGGAGGGCAGCCCCGCAAGTGCCGCGGGCAGGAGGGGCCCCGCTACTAGGAGCGGCCACGATTCCTGCAGTGAGCCCAATGGAGTACCAGGTGAGTTCCGGAGGGGTCCCAGGAGAGCAACCAGCCTGGGATCCTCTCTGGACAATTTGAGTCGGCACCCAAGAAAGCAGGATGCTGTGGAAAGTACAGTGGCTGGACAAGCTGCCGGACGGACCGTGGGACGTGATACAGAGAAGGCCGTGGAGAAGGTGACGAGGCCAGAGACTGAGGTAGGTGATTCAGCATGTGGTATGTCTGTGTTGGTGCCTCAGCCCGGCGACAAAGCTATTATAAAGAAGCCTCGTGTCGGGGGTTCTTCCTGCCCAGCGGCTGAGAGACTGCTTAATTGGGGTATTTTGGGCCCTAAAGAGTCTTTACAAACATTTTCCCCCCAAGTAGCATATTTTCTGAACATGCATGAGGAGGTCAAGAGGGAATTAAAAAGACTTAATGTGGAATATAAAAATGTACAAATGCAAGTGAAAATGGCACCTAAGACAAAGAAGGCAATCCTCTCCTCCAGACTAGTGAAGTTAGAGGAGGTAATCGCGGTTTTGGAGGAGAAGAGGGCAGCCATTGAGGAAAATGGCGGCCCACTCTTGGAGAAATTCAGGAATGACTGCAGATTTGAGGGCATGTCTGGACTATCCGGTACGCCTGGCCCCAGTCTGTCAGGGCAGCAGGCTGGGAGCCAGGGGAAGGTGGTTCCTGGAACACAAGATTCGGAGGCGGACTCTCTGCCTTGTGGCCAGGGGGACCCCTCAGACCTGATTGCGGCTATCTCCGGGGATGAAAGCGGGTCTGGGGGAAGGCTAATGGTGGAAGTCAGGCAGCTGGAGTCCCCGGTGGGCAGACTGTATTTTGGGAATGAGGAGGTCCCTGAGGATGAGTTGGTGAAAATCAGAAAGGAGAAAAATAAAACTGTGAAGGAGAAAGTGCTTCGATTTGTGCCTTTTGAATCCGCTGCTGTGCCCAGCCCGGTTCCTGTAGTGGAATCGCGTCAAACAGTGCGGGAGATTGATTCTAAGATGGTGACGGGAGGTGCCCCCCCTTCCTGTAGTGGTAGGGTGGTCACAAGAAGCGCAGGGGGTAAAACCCCAAACAGTGTGGCGGACAAGGAGGTGAGGAGGGCGGACAAGGATGCGATGATTGCGGACAAGGTTCAAGGTGGTGGTGCTGTGAAAGAGGAAAAGAAAACATTAGAAACTGATAAAACTGTCAAAATTGCAAAAAGACCATCAAAATCAGTGGAACGTGTAAAGACTTTGGAACCTCGGGAGAACACTATGGTCGAGTATCCCAGGACTGTGCGGGCCGTGGGGGGTGCGGGAGGTGGGGAGTCCCCTGCGGGTTATGCAGAGGGCTCCTCAGAGCCCGCCCTCAGTGATACTGTGGTCTCTTTAGGGAACCCGACCAGTCCAGGGGGTGTGAAAGGTGATACAGTTGGAAAAATGAAGGTTGATGCAAAAACAAATATGGATGCAAATGTGGTTGTGAATGGGATTGTGGGTAATGATGTGAAGGTGGCTGTGGAGGTGAATGAGAACGTAAACGAGGTTATAAATGAGGATACAAATGAACTGGTGAATGGGATTGTGGATGAGGAAGAAATTGAGATGGTGGAGGAGGAAGCTTTGATTGAGGAGTATATTGCGGATACGGAAGTGGATGAAGAGGAGGAAGTTATGCGGAAGGAAGCAATGAGGAAGGATGTGAGAGAGAAGATGGCAAAAACAAAGACGTATGCAGGTGTTGTTTCGGGTGACTTTTTGCCCAAGGTTTCGGGCGGGGGTGACTTGCAATGGCGCCTCCTGGAGGCCCTAAAAAAAGGACCGGGGACTTCTATACAGGTAGAGGGAAGGTCGGTTGACCTGACTTTTTGGACAGAAAGGCATGGTTTTAGGGCCTTCCGAGAACAAAGGAGGGGTCAGATCGTATGGACTCACCCCACACCGGGGAGGGACCGTAGGAATGTGGCCCGTCTCTATTGGAGGAGTAAGGAAGCAGCAGCTCCTTCTAGGAACACTGTTGTGGAACTTCTCATGGGGGCAGGGTTTGTCGCGAATGATATCTTTGCGCTCATACATCCCTACGGCACCGCTATGTTCGACGTAAACTTTGTTAGGCCGGAGGGTTTGGAGCTTTTCTGGTCTAAATATGAGCTGATGAAGAACACCCTGGAGTGGCGGGGTTTTGCTGTCGAGGCCATCACCCGCCAATCGACTGTGAAGACAGTGACCGTTTTGACCTGTAATGAATCACTGTTTAATGTAGACATCATGACTTGGCTTAGTCGATATGGTAGGGTGGGGAAGTTCCCCGCCAAGGTGCTCGATGAGCATGGCATCTGGTCAGGTGCCTGGACCTTCAGCATTGAGCTGTTTGATCGGGGCAATTCTGTTTCTCATATTCCCTCCTCTGCCTTCATAGGAAGGGATAGGATTATAGTGTTCTATAGGTGCTAGCCAAAGGTCTGTCACAAGTGCGGCAGTCCCACCCACTTCAGCGCACAATGCGATGTTCGCATGTGTGAGAAGTGTGGGGACACTGGTCATCTTGCTGCATCTTGTAGGCGGATCCGGTGCAACCTTTGTGGGGACCTTGTTCACCCGTTTTACCGCTGTCCGCTTGCCTTCGCCAACAGGGTTCAGGGCCGGGCTCAAGATCAGGCAGGCACTAGCCGTGAGGCTGGGTCTGTGGTTGGGGAGGAGCCTGCTTCCGGGACTGAATCAGTTGGTGAGGGGACGAGTGCTGGAACTACTAGCACTGGAAGAAGCAGACAGGATCTGAAGAAGCAAAGGCCATCCAGGATTAGGCGGCAAGAACAACGCCGCAAAGATAGGGAACAGGTGGCAGCTGACCTTTCAGCTGGTCTTTCGGCTGTTCTGGCTGAGGATCCCGGTTGTAGTGACCTGGGGTACAGCGACGATGGGGAACCAGAGGCCCAACCTGTGGAGGCTAACCCATCCGCCAACCCTGTCTCATCGTATGGCGAAAGCCTGGACGAGGGTGGCAGAGCGTGGCTGGAGGGTAGGAGTGTGACAAACTCCCCTCTTTTGAGTTTGCCATGAGTACTTGGAGAGGACTACTTGCCAGCCTCTTACCATGTGATTACGATCCCATGTTGAATGCACCGGTTTTATGCAATAGCTGCATAGTTATATAAGTTCATTTATTTTGCTGTCTTTTGCTACCATGTGGCTTTTGGAGTCTTGCCTGTCCTTGAGAGATAAGTGGATCACTTCTCAATTGTCTCCAGGATAAAAGACTGTGTAGAACCGGTTTTGGACAGAAAAGCCATGAGTACAGCCAGGACAAAGAGACTTTTACTAACTTTTGAACTCCTGGTCTAATTCGTGCCTTCCAGCAAAGTTTTTTCAGCATTCAGCTTTGGCTCATGTATGGACTTATTTGGCGATACCAGCGATACTAGCGATACTAGCGATTTATTGCTCTGTGGATTATTTGGCTGTGCTATTACATGGGAAGAAGGGAATACTAGACGGTGACACAGATGATACCGTCACAAGGAGGAACAAGCGGAGTAAGAAGAAGAAGAAAGGAGAGGGTCGTAAGCCCTCTCTCAGGTGTGACCCATCTGTCCAACTCATCCTTGACCAGAGGCCTAAGGAAGGATCAACAGGGTCACCTCTGGTGGAAGTCTCTAATCGGTACCAGGCCCTTGACGAGGATCCCCCAACTGCATCAGCTTGGGGGGAGGAGGGTGTGGTGCCAGAGGACACGGGGGCTTCCTCGCAGGCTGCCGGGCCCTGTCCTTCGGGGGGTAAATTACCTTCTGGAGGGGGAACCAAGCCTGGAACCTTGGGCAAAAAGTATGGTATGGATGTCTCTGTATTTTTGAAAAGACAGAAGGAGTGTGATGGTTCAGATGAAAATGCTGATGGTTGTGGGGTGGGGAAAAAGAAGGCTATCTAACTCGATCATCAATGATGGCGGAACTCACCCCGTTGACACTGGCAAGCATTAACGTTGCCAGTATTAAGTCAGACGCAGCTCATTTCCTGGCCTTTGATTTTTTCAGCCGTATTGAAGCTGATATTTTGTTTTTGCAAGAGACCTGGTTAACAGGTACGACTCTGCTGGCAAAAGCCAAACGAGAATGGCGGCTAGGTCCGTCTTTCTGGTCTCTTGCGGCCGAGCCACGTAGCGGGGTGGTGGTACTTTTTAAGACCGCCGAAAGAGTGGAATGTAGGAGGATAATCGAGTTAGAAATGGGAAGGTGCCTGATTTTAGATATCCTCATGGGGAGACAAGAATTGAGATTAATAAACATCTACCGTCCACAGAGTAAGTGGGACCGCAAGTGTCTCCTCATGAGGATTAAGCCTTTTCTTTTTACCAGCCGGCAAGTGATCTTTGGAGGGGACTTCAACAATGTGACGAGGGCCTGTGATAGGGGAGGCTCCAAAGGTGGGCTGGATGCTGATAGCTTTGTGTTGTCTAGGATAGTTGAGGATACTCGTCTGGTGGACGCCAATTTACGGCATAAGCCAGACCACGTGGATTTCACCTTTCATCAGGGAAATCGTAGGTCTAGAATAGATAGGTTTTATTTAAAGGAGGAGACTGTTTTCTTGGCTTTAGAAGCCGTGGAAGTGTAATTCTCTGACCACTGTTTGATTATTTTCTCTTTGAATGTTGCAGAGACTCCCTGTATGGGCAGAGGAATGTGGAAGCTGAATTTGTCTCTCCTGGAAGAAGTGAAAATAAGACAGTCCTTTGAGGATTTCCTTCAGAGCCAGGAACCTTTGGTGGACCTCTGCAGCAGTAAGTCGGAGTGGTGGGAGATATTTTAAAAAAGGATGGCAAGGTTTTAACGTGAGCTCTTTAACCTCAGGAGCTGGGACAGATACTGTGTGTACCAGGAATTGAGGAAGAAACTTGAAAGACTGGTTTCCAATGGGGGGTAGCCATGAGGATATCTCTCGTGTGAAATCCTTTCTCAAGAGGTGTCAGTACGATAGATAAGCCTCTTTGGTTGCTGAAAGGGATTTCGGGAAGTACCGCTCACCCAACCCCTTTGGAAACTGTAAGATGGCAGTAAAAAGTAAATTCGTGGTAGGCCTGGTCGACAGTACGGGTTCCCTGAATAGGTCCAAATCAGGGATCCTGGAGGTCGTCAGGTCTTTCTACTCTCACCTCTTGGGTAGGAAAGAACTAGATCGGGACAAGTTTTCAGCTTTTTTGGCTGAGGTGGTTCCCAGGGCAGGAATGGACCCCTCTCTTGCCGTTTTGTCTGAACCAATCAGGGAAGAGAAAGTGAGACTGGCCATTGAAGGGCTTAGGCCCAAGAAATCGCCAGGTCCAGATGGCTTAACATCTGAGTGGTACAGGACTTTCAAGGAACAGTTAGTTCCTCTGTTGACTGAGGTCTTTAATGAGTGTCTTTCCTCTGGCACTTTACCAAAGTCAATGGGTAAGTCAGCTCTGATTATTCTGTCAAAGGGAAAAGACCCATCCTGTATTGAGAATTGGAGACCCATATCGCTTCTCAATACGGACAGAAAGATCCTGGCGAAAATACTTTTCAATAGATTGGTGAAGTTTGCACCGAAACTTCTTTCGGGGGCTCAGCACTGCACAGTTCCTGGTCTGAGCACCTTTAGCGCCGTTCTCAGTGTCCGAGAGGCTGTGGAGCGGGGTTTCTATTGTCTTTAGATCAGGCTAAAGCCTTTGACCGGGTGAATCACGAGTACCTGTGGTCCGTCCTCTTATGGTATGGTCTGCCGGGGAGTTTCGTTAATTGGCTGAAAGTTTTGTACAAGAGGGCTGAGAGTTTCCCGTTGGTCAATGGTTGGTTGGGGCAGCCTTTCGAGGTGGCTTCCGGTGTCCGTCAGGGATGTCCCTTAAGCCCCTTGCTATACGTGTTTGCGATCGATCCCTTCATTAGAGGGGTAGATTGCGGACCTTTAGCGGCGGTGGGTATGGAACTGGCGGGGGCAAGGGGGCCGCCTCTGAGGGTGATAGCATACGCGGATGATGTCACCATTTTCGCCTCTTCTAGTGAGGAGGTGGGGTGGGTGATGTCGGAAGAGGACTGCTATTCAGAGGTTTCTGGGTCTCGGATCAACCGTGATAAATGTGAGACTCTATGGCTGGGAGAAGGAGATCCTGATTTTGATCTCCAGGGCACTCTCCCAGAGCCTCAGAAAACCGTAAAGGTTCTTGGCATCAATTTTGGCCAGGATGTGGACTATCATCAAAACCTGTGTAAAGCTTGTAAAAATTCACCTGTGTAAAGCTTATCTGATCCTGGTACTATTGTACTTGGGCACTGTTTGTGTGCTGCCAGGATCTCTCTGGGGAACGGTCTAAAGCCTCTTTTTCCAGATGTTATGGGGAAACAGGCTGAAACTAGTCAAGAGAGAGGTCACTTACAGACCAAGGAGACTAGGTGGGTTGGATATGGTCAACCCAGTAGTATTCTTAACGAATACTTTTTTGAAAGCCAACATGCAAACCTCTGGATGGAGAGGGCTCCTTGGTGGGTAAATTCCTGTAGGGAATGGTTTAGGTCCCTTTTCCAGGAATGGGAGACAGGAGGGCGTGTGAAAGACCTACGCTCGTCAAGGCAGGGATATCTCCCGGCTTATGTTGCCCCGGTTCTGAGAATTATAAGGCGATGGGGGCTTGGGAGAGGGGAGATAGAGACCAGGTCGAGGTTCACCCTTGATTTTACGGTTCTGTCTATTTTCTTTCAACCTCCGTTGGCCTTGAGGGATTGCCCAAGTCAGGATCTAGAGGGTGGGTTGACCTTATTAAATTCGGCAAGGATCCCCTTGAAAGTTTGGGATGTGGCTTGGCGTTGCTTCCATGGTAAGCTATATGTAAGGGATAATGTGAAGTGTAGAAACTCTGAGGAAAGGGGTTGTCCCCGGGAGGAGTGCGGTGCTGTGCTGGAAAGCAGGGACCATTTCTTACTTCACTTCACTTACATAGGTGGGAGCTTCCATCGGCTGGCCTAGGCTGGCTGCCCTGTCCTATGCAAAGTGGGCCTATGGTGCGTTTAAAGACTTAGGTGGTCGGGACCGTTGCACTTTATTCCTAGTCAGTGCAGTGGTCAGGTATCACACTTGGTGCGCAAGGTGTTTAGTATCGACGGGTCATAAAGTCTTCCCAGGTGAGACGGTGTATAGGAGCATCAGGGGTGACCTGGATAAGGTACTCTCTCTTGAGAACGAAAGGTTAGGTCCCCCCAAGGCCTCTTGACTGTGGAGGGGCTTTTGTTTTGGGGTACCCTAACTCAGTAGTCCTCAATCCCGGTGGTGGGCTAGTTTGACACTTTCTTAGCCTTTTGTTTTGTTTTGAGATGAAACATGATGGTTTGGTTTACAGGCACTGAACCATAGCTGTAAAGTTGGTTTTGGCTTTAGGTATTGTCTATGTTTTATTAATTAATTAAAAGATAATGGTATGACATGTGTATGATATGTATATGTATATATTTAAAAAAATTTAAAATAAAAAAAAATTATTATAGTATTATATAGTATTATAAATTGTGTATAGATAGTTTGTTTTGCGGTTTAGTGGTTTTGGGGGCTAGTTAGGTTGGGTGGAGGGGAAATGGGGGGAGGGGAAAAAAATAAATAAATATTTGTTATGTATGTTTATCAAGTCGATTTAACCAAGTCCTACTGGGAAATTGAACTATGGGACTGAAGAAGCTCGAGGTTTCCTCTTTTGAACTTCTGTTGGGAGATCGGCTTTTTGTGCTATATGTGGGTGGGTGAAGGGTATGTAAATATATGTAAATATGTTTATGTTTATAATTATGTTTGTTTATTTTGTACTTTTGTAAGTATGTAAATAGTGTATGGATGAGTATGAGTGAATATTATGAGTGTAGGGGGAAGGGGGGGGGGGGGGCTGGTCAGGCTAAGTTATTTTATTGGAAATGTTTTTGTATGATTTCTATATGATCTCTGTTAAGTTTTCTAATAAAATGTCCATATATACAGAATAAGAGCAGATACAGAGGATTACACCCAGTATACAGGACAGCAAAAGTGGTACTGTGCAGTGTCCATATATACAGAATAAGAGCAGATACTGAGGATTACACCCGTTATAGAGGACAGGAGAAGTGGTACTGTGCAGTATCCATATATACAGAATAAGAGCAGATACTGAGGAACTCTTTTAATTTTATACAAAAATACAAAAACTTTGCCATAAAATTTCCAAACAAGATATAAAACAAGGTATAAAGTATATACACTTACCCTACTGGCCCAGCTACATGCATACTGTCTCATTCATACCTACTAAAAAGGAGAAAATAAAACTAGCCTAACCTAAACATCTGAACCAGTTGAACCCCGACTATATACAAATTGCTCAGAACAGAAGATAAATGACAACTTGTCACAAAAAATAATAATAAACACAAATTAAATAATAATAGAAATCATAATAGAAATATCAAATAACAATAATAATAATTTTTTTTTTTTTTTTACACACACATATATATGAGAAAACACAAATCTATACTAACTCTACCAATCTATCTATCTATCTATCTATCTATCTATCTATCTATCTATCTATCTATCTATCTATCTATCTATCTATCCCATCACCTTCACCCAGGGCCAACCTCTGCCTCTTGTCCCTCCATGAGGCCAGCCCTTCCTCCACCACCCACACCCAGCCCCTCGCCTCATGTCCTCCCATGTCCGCATAGTCCAGGGCTGGATGCAGGCCTCCCCATACGAAAATATGAACCCCGCCACCGCATCCCACCCAACCTAACTACACCCCACTTACCCTATCATACAATATATACACCTTATAACAACCATATCAATCTATACAAACCAATATTAAAATCCACCCGAAGGCCCAAGTTCAGTCATTTGCAAACCTTTCTTCAAAAACTCATCTTAAATACAAAACAAAAACCTAGTGTGAAAGCCTCATCCCAACACCAGAAAAAAAGTGCTACTGAGGCTAAGGCACATCAAAGGTGAAGCCTCTCCAGAGGTAAGAGACCCCATCCCTACCCACCTTCTCGAACTCAAGAGAGCAAACCTTCGCCAGGTAACCTAGAATGTTCCTAAACACCTCTTCCAGACAGAGGACTTTCTGCTGGGTTGAAACTAAACACTGTGCGTTCCATGTGAAATACCTGACCACTATGCTAACTATAAAAGCTGTGCATGGGTCCCTTCATCCCAAACCTTTAAATGCTCCATAAGCCCATTCCGCATAGGAGAGGTTGGCTAGCCTAGGCCAGCCAATGGATGCGCCCACCCGTTTGTATACCTCTGTATTAAAGGGACACTGAAGCAGGAAGTGCTCCATACTTTCCAGTATGTCGCCACACTCCTCTCGGGGACAACCCCTTTCATCAGAGTTCCTGTACTTCAAGTTGTCCTTTACATACAGCTTCCCATGAAAGCAGCGCCAAGCCAAGTCCCAAAACTTCAAGGGGATCCTTGCCGAATTTAACAACTGTAACCCCTTGTCTACAGGGAGTGCAGAATTATTAGGCAAGTTGTATTTTTGAGGATTCATTTTATTATTGAACAGCAACCATGTTCTCAATGAACCCAAAAAACTCATTAATATCAAAGCTGAATATTTTTGGAAGTAGTTTTTAGTTTGTTTTTAGTTTTAGCTATTTTAGGGGGATGTCTGTGTGTGCAGGTGACTATTACTGTGCATAATTATTAGGCAACTTAACAAAAAACAAATATATACCCATTTCAATTATTTATTTTTACCAGTGAAACCAATATAGAAACATAGAAACATAGAATGTGTCGGCAGATAAGAACCATTTGGCCCATCTAGTCTGCCCAATATATCTGAATACTATGGATAGCCCCTGGCCCTATCTTATATGAAGGATAGCCATATGCCTATCCCATGCACGCTTAAACCCCTTCACTGTATTTGCAGCTACCACTTCTGCAGGAAGGCTATTCCATGCATCCACTACTCTCTCAGTAAAGTAATACTTCCTTATATTACTTTTAAACCTTTGCCCCTCTAATTTAAAACTGTGTCCTCTTGTGGTAGTTTTTCTTCTTTTAAATATGCTCTCCTCCTTTACTGAGTTGATTCCCTTTATGTATTTAAAAGTTTCTATCATATCCCCTCTGTCTCTTCTTTCTTCCAAGCTATACATGTTAAGGTCCTTTAACCTTTCCTGGTAAGTTTTATCCTGCAATCCATGTACTAGTTTAGTAGCTCTTCTCTGAACTCTCTCTAGAGTATCTATATCCTTCTGGAGATATGGCCTCCAGTACTGCGCACAATACTCCAAGTGAGGTCTCACCAGTGTTCTGTACAGCGGCATAAGCACTTCACTCTTTCTACTGCTTATACCTCTCCCTATACATCCAAGCATTCTGCTGGCATTTCGTGCTGCCCTATTACATTGTCTTCCCACCTTTAAGTCTTCTGAAATAATTACTCCTAAATCCCTTTCCTCAGATACTGAGGTCAGGACTGTGTCAAATATTCTATATTCTGCCCTTGGGTTTTTACGCCCTAGGTGCATTATCTTGCACTTATCCACATTAAATTTCAGTTGCCAGAGTTCTGACCATTCTTCTAGTTTTCCTAAATCCTTTTCCATTTGGCGTTTCCCTCCAGGAACATCAACCCTGTTACATATCTTTGTGTCATCAGCAAAAAGACACACCTTCCCATCGAGGCCTTTTGCAATATCACTTATGAAGATATTAAACAAAATTGGTCCCAGTACAGATCCCTGTGGAACCCCACTGGTAACATGACCTTGTTTTGAATGTTCTCCATTGACTACAACCCTCTGTTGTCTGTCACTCAGCCACTGCATAATCCACTCAACAATATGGGAGTCCATGCTCAATGACTGCAGTTTATTGATAAGTCTTCTATGTGGGACAGTGTCAAAAGCCTTACTAAAATCTAGATATGCGATGTCTACTGCACCTCCACCGTCTATTATTTTAGTCACCCAGTCAAAAAAATCTATAAGATTTGTTTGACATGATCTCCCTGAAGTAAACCCATGTTGTTTTTCATCTTGCAATCCATGGGATTTTAGATGTTCCACAATCCTATCCTTTAATAGGGTTTCCATTAATTTGCCTACTATTGATGTCAGACTCACTGGTCTATAGTTGCTCGATTCCTCCCTACTACCTTTCTTGTGAATGGGCACGACATTTGCCAATTTCCAATCTTCCGGGACGACTCCTGTTACTAATGATTGGTTAAATAAATCTGTTAGCGGTTTTGCCAGCTCACCACTAAGCTCTTTTAATAATTTTGGGTGTATCTCATCAGGCCCCTGTGACTTATTTGTCTTTACCTTAGACAGCAAACTTAGAACATCTTCCTCTGTAAAGATGCATGCATCAAATGATTTATTAGTCATCCTTTCTAGTGGAGGTCCTTCTCCTTTTTCTTTTGTAAAAACTGAACAGAAGTATTCATTAAGGCAGTCGGCTAGCCCTTTATTCTCTTCTACATACCTTCCGTCCTTTGTTTTTAATTTAGTTATTCCTTGTTTTAATTTCCTTTTTTCATTTATATATCTGAAGAATGTCTTATCCCCTTTTTTCATAGACTGAGCTAGTTTTTCTTCTGCCTGCGCTTTAGAAGTTCTTATAACTTGCTTGGCCTCTCTCTGCCTAATCTTGTAGATTTCCTTATCTTCATTGCTCTGTTTTTTTTTTATAATTACAAAATGCTAGCTTTTTATTTTTAATGATTTGGGCCACTTCTGCTGAGTACCACAGTGGTCTCTTCCTTTTTTTGCTTTTACTGACAAGTCTAATGCAATTTTCTGTTGCCTTCAATAATGCACCTTTTAAGTAGTCCCATTTCTCCTGGACTCCATGTAATCCGTTCCAGTCTGATAAGGACTCATTTATGACTAATTTCATTTTTGAAAAGTTTGTTTTTCTAAAATCTAAAACTTTTGTTTTTGTATGGTGGGACTCTTTCACAGTTCTTATATTAAACCACACTGACTGGTGATCACTAGATCCCAAGGTTTCGCCTACAATGACATCATATACCGAATCCCCATTTGTGAATACCAAATCCAAAATGGCCTCCCTCCGGGTTGGCTCCTCAACCACTTGTTGTAGAGATAACCCCAGTAGGGAATTTAGAATATCTGTACTCCTGGTAGAACTTGCTATTTTGGTTTTCCAGTTTATATCTGGAAGATTGAAATCTCCCATAATGATAACTTCTCCTTTCATTGTCATTTTAGCTATTTCTTCAACTAGTAGATCATCTAGTTCTTTAACTTGACCAGGTGGTCTATATATCACACCTACACGAGTTACTGCATGGTTAGCAAACTGCAACGTAACCCAAACTGACTCTATGTTGGCCTCACCAACTTGTATTAGGTTAGATTTAATGCTATCTTTCACATACAGGGCCACTCCTCCTTTTTTCTTGCCTTCTCTGTCTCTTCTGTATAAAGAGTACCCTGGTATGGTTATGTCCCAGTCATTTCTTTCATTAAACCATGTCTCCGTAACAGCCACTAAATCTACATTCTCAGATGCCATTATTGACCCAAGTTCATAGATTTTTTTACCTAAACTGCGAGCATTTGTAGACAGGACTCTGAGCTTATCATTTCTTAACCTCTGTGCTTCTGACCTGTTCTGGCATTGTTTCGGGGGGCAATTGGACTCTTTTATTTTCACTCTTTTGCCCCCCCTTCCTAGTTTAAATACTCTTCCGCATATATATATATATATATATATATATATATATATATATAACATCTCAATATATATGTTATATATATAACATCTCAACATTCACAAATATACATTTCTGACATTCAAAAACAAAACAAAAACAAATCAGTGACCAATATAGCCACCTTTCTTTGCAAGGACACTCAAAAGCCTGCCATCCATGGATTCTGTCAGTGTTTTGATCTGTTCACTATCAACATTGCGTGCAGCAGCAACCACAGCCTCCCAGACACTGTTCAGAGAGGTGTACTGTTTTCCCTCCTTGTAAATCTCACATTTGATGATGGACCACAGGTTCTCAATGGGGTTCAGATCAGGTGAACAAGGAGGCCATGTCATTAGATTTTCTTATTTTATACCCTTTCTTGCCAGCCACGCTGTGGAGTACTTGGACGCGTGTGATGGAGCATTGTCCTGCATGAAAATCATGTTTTTCTTGAAGGATGCAGACTTCTTCCTGTACCACTGCATGAAGAAGGTGTCTTCCAGAAACTGGCAGTAGGACTGGGAGTTGAGCTTGACTCCATCCTCAACCCGAAAAGGCCCCACAAGCTCATCTTTGATGATACCAGCCCAAACCAGTACTCCACCTCCACCTTGCTGGCGTCTGAGTCGGACTGGAGCTCTCTGCCCTTTACCAATCCAGCCACGGGCCCATCCATCTGGCCCATCAAGACTCACTCTCATTTCATCAGTCCATAAAACCTTAGAAAAATCAGTCTTGAGATATTTCTTGGCCCAGTCTTGACGTTTCAGCTTGTGTGTCTTGTTCAGTGGTGGTCGTCTTTCAGCCTTTCTTACCTTGGCCATGTCTCTGAGTATTGCACACCTTGTGCTTTTGGGCACTCCAGTGATGTTGCATTTCTGAAATATGGCCAAACTGGTGGCAAGTGGCATCTTGGCAGCTGCACGCTTGACTTTTCTCAGTTCATGGGCAGTTATTTTGCGCCTTGGTTTTTCCACACGCTTCTTGCGACCCTGTTGACTATTTTGAATGAAACGCTTGATTGTTCGATGATCACGCTTCAGAAGCTTTGCAATTTTAAGAGTGCTGCATCCCTCTGCAAGATATCTCACTATTTTTGATTTTTCTGAGCCTGTCAAGTCCTTCTTTTGACCCATTTTGCCAAAGGAAAGGAAGTTGCCTAATAATTATGCACACCTAATATAGGGTGTTGATGTCATTAGACCACACCCCTTCTCATTACAGAGATGCACATCACCTAATATGCTTAATTGGTAGTAGGCTTTCGAGCCTATACAGCTTGGAGTAAGACAACATGCATAAAGAGGATGATGTGGTCAAAATTCTCATTTGCCTAATAATTCTGCACTCCCTGTAGATCCCGGCTTGGGCAATCCTTAAGGGCCAGGGGCTTTTGGAAGTGGGTCAACAGGACCCTCTCATCAAGGGATCTCCTTGACTGGGCCTTGATTTCCCTCACTCCCAAACCCCACTGGCGGATCACCTTCAGAATCGGGGTGACATAAGCCGGAAGATATTCGTGAGGTGTACGCAAATCCTTCACTTGCCCTCCTGTCTCCCACTCCTGGAAGAAAGGCCAAAACCAACCTCTGCAAGAGACTACCCACAGAGGAGCCCTCTCTTTCCAGAGGTTTGCCAAGTTAATCTTAACAAAGGTGTTCACAAGGAACACCACTGGGTTGACCATACCCAACCCCCGTAATCTCCTCGTACGGTATGTCACCTCTCTCTTGACTAGGTTCAGCCTATTCCCCCATAACAGTTGAAAGAACAGACTGTAAACCCGAGTCCAGAGAGGTTCTGGCAAGACACATACACTGGCCAAATAGATAAGCAAAGGGAGAAGGTAAGTCTTGATCAGGTTCACCCTTTCCCTGAGGGTCAAAGACCAACCCTTCCACTGGTCAACCTTCTGAGCGGCGATCTTGAGCCTGCTGTCCCAATTTTGGGTGGGATAATCCCCATGGCCGAATTGAACGCCTAGGACTTTTGTTGACTACTGGGGCTCTGGGAGGATGTCTGGGAGACCGAAAGATGGATCACCCCCTCCCAGCCAGAGACTCACACTTATCCCGGTTAATCACAGACCCGGAGACTTCCGAGTAGCGTTCTACCTCCGACATCACGTATTCCGCCTCCCCTCCCGAGGACACGAAAACAGTGACGTCATCGGCATACGCCACCACCATCAGAGTGGCTTCTGGCTCTTCCAGACTCATCCTGACTCCCGCTAATGGTCCTCGATCAATCCTTCTAATAAAAGGATCAATCATAGAAACATAGAAACATTGAATGTGTCGGCAGATAAGAACCATTTGGCCCATCCAGTCTGCCCAATATACTAAATACTATGGATAGCCCCTGACCCTATCTTATATGAAGGATGGCCTTATGCCTATCCCATGCATGCTTAAACTCCTCCACTGTATTTGCAGCTACCACTTCTGCAGGAAGGCTATTCCATGCATCCACTACTCTCTCAGTAAAGTAATACTTCCTGATATTACTTTTAAACCTTTGCCCCTCTAATTTAAAACTATGTCCTCTTGTAGCAGTTTTTCTTCTTTTAAATATTCTCTCCTCTTTTACCTTGTTGATTCCCTTTATGTATTTAAAAGTTTCTATCATATCCCCTCTGTCTCGTCTTTCTTCCAAGCTATACATGTTAAGGTCCTTTAATCTTTCCTGGTAAGTTTTATCCTGCAATCCATGTACCAGTTTAGTAGCTCGTCTCTGAACTCTCTCCAAAGTATCAATATCCTTCTGGAGATATGGTCTCCAGTACTGACAATACTCCAAATGAGGTCTCACTAGTGCTCTGTAGAGCGGCATGAGCACCTCCCTCTTTCTACTGGTAATTCCTCTCCCTATACACCCAAGCATTCTGCTAGCATTTCCTGCTGCTCTATGACATTGTCTGCCTACCTTTAAGTCTTCTGAAATAATGACCCCTAAATCCCTTTCCTCAGATACTGAGGTTAGGACTGTATCACTGATTTTATATTCTGCTCTTGGGTTTTTACGTCCCAGGTGCATTATCTTGCACTTATCAACATTACATTTTAGTTGCCATATTTTTGACCATTCCTCTAGTTTTCCTAAGTCCTTTTCCATTATGTGTATCCCTCCAGGAACATCATCCCTGTTACAAATCTTTGTGTCATCAGCAAAAATACACACCTTACCATCGAGGCCTTCTGCAATTTCGCTGATAAAGATATTAAACAATATGGGTCCCAGAACAGATCCCTGAGGTACCCCACTGGTAACAAGACCTTGGTCTGAATATACTCCATTGACTACAACCCTCTGTTGCCTGTCCCTCAGCCACTGCCTAATCCATTCAACAATATGGGAGTCCAAGCCCAAAGACTGCACTTTATTGATAAGCTTTCTATGTGGGACAGTATCAAAAGCCATACTAAAGTCTAGATAAGCGATGTCTACTGCACCTCCTCCATCTATTATTTTAGTCACCCAATCGAAAAAATCAATAAGATTAGTTTGACATGATCTCCCTGAAGTAAACCCATGCTGTTTTTCATCCTTCAATCCATGGGATTTTAGATGTTCCACAATCCTCTCATTAAGTATGGTTTCCATTAATTTCCCCACTATTGATGTCAGGCTTACTGGCCTATAGTTGCCCAATTCCTCCCTACTACCTTTCTTGTGAATGGGCACAACATTTGCTAATTTCCAATCTTCTGGGACGACTCCTGTTGCCAGCGATTGGTTAAATAAATCTGTTAATGGTTTTGCTAGTTCAACGCTGAGCTCTTTTAATAGCTTTGGGTGTATCCCATCAGGCCCCTGTGACTTATTTGTATTAATTTTAGACAGCTGACTTAGAACCTCTTCCTCTGTAAAGACACTTGCATCAAAAGATTCATTAGTCTTCTTTCCTAACTGAGGTCCTTCTCCTTCATTTTCCTTTGTAAAAACTGAACAGAAATATTAAATCGCAAGCACGTATAAGAGCGGGCTCAATGGAAAACCCTGGCGGACTCCAGACCCAACCTCAAAAGGGCTGCCAGACCAACCGTTCACCAGCGGGAAACTCTCTGCCCCTGCATACAAGATCTTTAACCAATCAACAAACCCTCTCGGCACGCCATATTTCAGAAGGACTGCCCAGAGGTACTCGTGGTTAACCCGATCAAAAGCCTTTGCCTGATCTAAGGCCAGCATGTACCCCTTCCAGTTACCCGCCCTACAACGTTCCACTGCCTCTCGGACACCGAACACACCACTAAATGTGCTTCGGCCTGGAACCGAGCAATGTTGGGTCTCCGAAAGGAGCCGGGGCACAAACTGCACCAACCGATTAAACAGTATCTTGGCCGGGATCTTTCTGTCCGTACTGAGAAGCGCTATGGGACGCCAATTCTCAATACGGCTCGGATCTTTACCCTTTGATATAAGGATCAGAGCTGACCTCCTCATTGACTTCGGCAGAGCACCCGAGGAAAGGCACTCATTGAATACCTTAGTCAAGAGGGGAACCAAGGAGTCCTTAAAGGTCTTATAAAACTCGGATGTTAAGCCATCCGGGCCTGGCGACTTCTTTAGGGCAAGCCCTTCGATCGCCAGGCTGACTTCCTCTTCTCTGATTTCTTCTATCAAAACGCCAAGAGAGAGGTCTACTCTTGACTCAGGGATGGTTTCAGCCAGGAAAGCCGAAATCCTGTCCCGATTCAGATCCTTCTTCCTCAAGAGGCACGAGTAGAAGGACTTGACGATTTCCAAGATCCCTGATCTGGACCTATCCAGAGATCCCGTACCATCGACTGGTCCCATCACCAACTTACTTTTCACTGACATCTTACAGTTTCTGTAAGGGTCGGGCGAGCGGTACTTCCCGAAATCCCTCTCAAAAACCAAAGATGTGTGCCTATCGTACTGGCACCTCTTAAGCAAAGATTTCACCCTGGAGATATCATCTCGGCTATCTCCAGTCGAGACCAGTTGTTCGAGTTTCCTCCTCAGACCCTGATACAAGCGGTACCTGTCCAGGGACCTGAGGCTCGAGAGCTGGCGGAAGAATTTTGCCACCCGATCTTTGAATATCTCCCACCACTCTGACTTAGTGTCACAAAGATCCAGCAACTCTACCACATCTGCTTCCTCCAGGAGGGCCGAAGTTAGCTTCCAATAGCCTCTTCCCATTTGGGGGGATTCTGCAACATTCAAAGAGAACATAATCATACAGTGATCGGAGAATTCCACCTCTACCACCTCTAAAGGTGAAAAAATAGTCTCCTCCTTTAAATAAAACCTGTCTATTCTAGACCTAATCTAACTACCTCTATAATAAGTGAAACCACCGTGGCTTGGGGTGTGCCTAATGTGGACATCCACCAGGCGAGCCTCGCTAGCTATGCTATTAAGGGATACACTATCATAAGCCAGCCGGTCTCTGGTGCCTCCCCGGTCTTGGGACCTTGTGACTGTATTAAAGTCCCCTCTAAAGACCACCTGCCGACTCATAAAAAGAAAAGGTTTGATCCTCATAAAGAGATGCTTCCGATCCCACCTGGTTTGGGGACCATAGATGTTTATTAGGCGAAGCTCTTGACCCTTCATGACGACATCTAAAATCAAACACCTCCACATTTCTAACTTAATCACTCATCGGCTTTCTACTGGTGCTGTAAAAAGAACCGCCACTTCGCTATACGGCTCAGCCGCAAGAGACCAATATGATGGACCACACCTCCACTCCTTTTTTGCTTTATATACAGCCGCCAAATCTGGCAGCCTGGTCTCTTGCAAAAATAAAATGTCAGCTTCAACCCGGCTGAGAAAATCAAAGGCTACAAACCTAGCCACATCCGATTTAATACTGGCGACATTAATGGTCGCCAGGGTCAATGAAGAGAGTGCCGCAGATTTAATACTGGCGACATTAATGGTCGCCAGTGTCAATGAATAGAGTGCCGCCATATAGAGTGATTAAGTTAGACAGCCTTCTTCCTTCCCTTCCCCTTCTTCTTCTTCTTACCCCTCTTGGGGCTACCCCCTAAGGTGGCACGATTTCTTTTGAGAGAGACCGTGGTGTCCATCTCATTAGTCACCACCGCCTACCCCTTAGCACCACCCTTGTCATTCCCATTCCTAGTGTCTGGACCCGCCCCACCTCCTGAGGACCTTGCATCCTCACCGGAGGGAGGCGCGGGCCCTTCCAGAGGCTCCTTCTCTTGCCCCTCCGGCTCCCCGCCTTCAACCTCCTCCCCGGAAGAAGAGGAGGCGGAGATCTCATCCAAGGTGAGGTACCGGTTGGAAAGATCCAGGGGAAGAGAGTCAGGATTAGAGAGGTCCAGGGGGGAGCTGGCTTTGCCTTCCACATGCACTCTAGTCGGGCTAGATCTTTTTTTGGTCAGACGTTTCCTTCTTGCTCTTTTAGACTCTGTCACACTCCCCTCTGTTGCACTCTCGTAGCAAGAGGACAGAGTCACCTCGGAACGGTCTAGTCTCCTGAGTTCCTCATTCACCTTTATTTCCCCCAGGGTCTCAGCTCCAGGAGAGGCATTCTCTTGGTAGGGCACAGGCATCACCCCAGGACGGGGTTCCACCTGCCCCCTCTCCATTTGATGCCTCTCCCTCCGTCTCTGCTGGGACGGGCCGTCTTTTCTCTTCATCGACTCCACTGCCCTGTCACCTTCGCCAGCACTCGGCGGTGGGGGCTTCCCGGCTCGCCTCCGCGCGTGCACGAGCCACATTGGCGACAGAGCG
The DNA here is from genome assembly GCF_905171765.1 of Bufo bufo. Classification (NCBI taxonomy): domain Eukaryota; kingdom Metazoa; phylum Chordata; class Amphibia; order Anura; family Bufonidae; genus Bufo; species Bufo bufo. The sequence goes on along the minus strand of NC_053392.1, from coordinate 28,007,524 downwards.
AGGGCAACGACTGAACGGGTTGCATCTAATCTGCCCACAGGATGCAGCTGGATGGCCTTCACCCACGCACAACGCGCACCTCTGCACTTGCCAGCTGGCGCTGAAGTGCGAATGGCTGCCGCATTTGTAACACAGCTTAGGCTGCCCCCTGTAGAACACCATGATCCTATCCCGACCAAGGAAAGCAGATGATGGTATGTGGGAAACCGACCCCCCTAAATGTTTCAACTTAATCTGAAACGTCCAGGCACCCGACCAGATGCCAAACTCATCCAGGTTCTTGCTAGGAATGCAGTACGCAGCCCTGCAGGTTTATATTCCACAATGGCGTAGGAATGATCGGATCCTGTTCGTGACGCCAAAATATGCAATACGCAGCCCTGCAGGGTATTGCGATGGTGAGGTCACGGTTAATAGGCAAACGAGGGTTGCTCTTGGTTTTTCACAGTTTATGAAAGACCCTGGGCAGCAGTACAGCAGTGATGGAGAGGCTGGCACAGGAGTCCTCTGGGGCACTCTCAATGTATAGGGACCAGGCCGGTGGTAGGTGAGGTGCCCTGGGTGTTGCAGGTTTAATGTGCCAGTGGCAAGATCCCTTTAAGTTCGTGACGCCAGTGCCGGTAACGGTGGCACACCGATTTATAATAAGAATAATTGAGGAACACGATGTTGTGGTGAACCAAAACTTCCTTTTACTGGAAACAATTAACTATTTACAGTCTTTGGGTTAGCTCCACATGTCAGTAGCAGTCACAAGCAGGCTTATACAAATGGCAGGCAACAATGTTCTTGCAAGATACTCAGAGGGTTAAAACACTTACAGAACAGGCTGCACTTTTCCTCAGAAATCCTGTGCACTATTCCTCAGAAATCCTGTCTGTCTTTATCCCAAGGCCCGTATGCCCTATTGTTGGCTTTATCCTTGGTCAGGGAAACTTCCTCTCGTATATATATCCTTGCTTTTCAAATATCCTTCTGCCCTTCAGCTTTCCTGTCTGGCTGGAATACTGGCTCTGCTCTGTTGTGGGAACTTGGTTCTCAGTAGGTAGGCCCTTCTCCTGGTGGGGCAACTAGAAGCCTGGGCTGTCTAGCTGCATGTCAGAGCCTGCACCGGAGCTCCTCTCTGGCTAAAGTGTCTTCTTGCTTCTGACTCTACACTGCAGACTCTTTCCTGTCTGGACCTGACTATATATATTAGGGGTTCCCTAGCTCCCTCTACTGTCTTGGAGGTGGAACTGCACCCTAACAGGCCTGATACACAGATAACAGGAAAAATACACATAAGAACATAGCAGTACACATTAAAATGTAATGTAAAATACAATGCCACTGTTCCACAGGAGGTGGAGAACAACGTGGCACAATTGACCCTTGTGTAGTGCCCACATTTACCTAGTGGGACACTACAGGAAGACCCTGGACGTCCCCGTACCTGCTCAACCAGGTCAAGATGTCAACACAAGAAAGTGACTCGTTACGGGTCAGAATGGTCACTTTCTTGACCTCATTCTGGCGGGTTATTGCTTGCACAAAAAACCCCTGCCAGTCCGGCTGGTCTTTTGCCAGTTCATACCCAGACCAGAAAAGTTCAAGACCCTCTGGCCGGGCAAAACTGACATCAAACTCCCGGGTGCCATACGGATGTATCAGAGCAAAGATGTCACATGGCCTGATGCCCATCTGAAAGAGAAGCTCTGCCACCCTCTTGCTGGTAGGGCACGCTTCATTGCCTCTCCATTTTAGACAGACAACATTTCGTCTGGTTGACCCGTAGCCAGTTGTGGGTGAGGACCAGGTGGTCTCGCCCCCGCCTTGCTCTCGGAAGGCACGCAGGCCATGCCTGTCTATCCAGAAGGATAGATCCACCTGCTGCCCCCCTACTGTAATGGAATTCTTTCCTCTCCTAAGAGCCTCTAGAAGTTGCCGCTGCAAGTTACCGTCACCAGACATTGGTAATGGGGAGGAGGGGCAGCCGGACTGGGCCCACCCCCTACAGACCTACAGGGAGTGCAGAATTATTAGGCAAGTTGTATTTTTGAGGATTAATTTTATTATTAAACAACAACCATGTTCTCAATGAACCCAAAAAACTCATTAATATCAAAGCTGAATATTTTTGGAAGTAGTTTTTAGTTTGTTTTTAGTTTTAGCTATTTTAGGGGGATATCTGTGTGGGCAGGTGACTATTACTGTGCATAATTATTAGGCAACTTAACAAAAAACAAATATATACCCATTTCAATTATTTATTTTTACCAGTGAAACCAATATAACATCTCAACATTCACAAATATACATTTCTGACATTCAAAAACAAAACAAAAACAAATCAGTGACCAATATAGCCACCTTTCTTTGCAAGGACACTCAAAAGCCTGCCATCCATGGATTCTGTCAGTGTTTTGATCTGTTCACCATCAACATTGCGTGCAGCAGCAACCACAGCCTCCCAGACACTGTTCAGAGAGGTGTACTGTTTTCCCTCCTTGTAAATCTCACATTTGATGATGGACCACAGGTTCTCAATGGGGTTCAGATCAGGTGAACAAGGAGGCCATGTCATTAGATTTTCTTCTTTTATACCCTTTCTTGCCAGCCACGCTGTGGAGTACTTGGACGCGTGTGATGGAGCATTGTCCTGCATGAAAATCATGTTTTTCTTGAAGGATGCAGACTTCTTCCTGTACCACTGCTTGAAGAAGGTGTCTTCCAGAAACTGGCAGTAGGACTGGGAGTTGAGCTTGACTCCATCCTCAACCCGAAAAGGCCCCACAAGCTCATCTTTGATGATACCAGCCCAAACCAGTACTCCACCTCCACCTTGCTGGCGTCTGAGTCGGACTGGAGCTCTCTGCCCTTTACCAATCCAGCCACGGGCCCATCCATCTGGCCCATCAAGACTCACTCTCATTTCATCAGTCCATAAAACCTTAGAAAAATCAGTCTTGAGATATTTCTTGGCCCAGTCTTGACGTTTCAGCTTGTGTGTCTTGTTCAGTGGTGGTCGTCTTTCAGCCTTTCTTACCTTGGCCATGTCTCTGAGTATTGCACACCTTGTGCTTTTGGGCACTCCAGTGATGTTGCAGCTCTGAAATATGGCCAAACTGGTGGCAAGTGGCATCTTGGCAGCTGCACGCTTGACTTTTCTCAGTTCATGGGCAGTTATTTTGCGCCTTGGTTTTTCCACACGCTTCATGCGACCCTGTTGACTATTTTGAATGAAACGCTTGATTGTTCGATGATCACGCTTCAGAAGCTTTGCAATTTTAAGAGTGCTGCATCCCTCTGCAAGATATCTCACTATTTTTGACTTTTCTGAGCCTGTCAAGTCCTTCTTTTGACCCATTTTGCCAAAGGAAAGGAAGTTGCCTAATAATTATGCACACCTAATATAGGGTGTTGATGTCATTAGACCACACCCCTTCTCATTACAGAGATGCACATCACCTAATATGCTTAATTGGTAGTAGGCTTTCGAGCCTATACAGCTTGGAGTAAGACAACATGTATAAAGAGGATGATGTGGTCAAAATACTAATTTGCCTAATAATTCTGCACGCAGTGTATCTACAGCAGGTGCCACTCCAGACCCCTCTGAAGGGGCTACATGAGGCGCACCGGCCACTTGTACAGTTCATACCCAGACCTCCAACATTCACCCCTCCATCAGGGCCCGGGGCAACACCACTAACAGAAACTGTATTTACACTACTAGAAGTGACCACTTCTTCAGTGGCCACTACCACACTCTTCCCTCCCCCCACACACACTGCTGGGCCAGAGGGGACAGAGGTCACATTATGCGTTTTGTCCAGCATCTCCTTGCTAGACACATTTTTAACAGTCTTTCCTGATTTTCCGGCCGGCGGGCTGTAGAACCACTGGTCCCAGCCACGCCAGCCTTATCCACTTGATGAACAGTGCAGGACCGCATCAGGACCGCCCCCTCCCTCTCTGCCTACAGACACACTGCTTTGAGCTCCCTTCTGAATATCCAAAGCCCAGCCCCCTCCACCCTCAACCACTCCCACTGCGCCTCCACTCCCCGCCGCCACAACAACACCAGCAGAAGGGACTGAAGAGTGCATCGGTACAGCGGAGCAGACCAGGGCAGAGGAGACTGGGCATACAACTTGGGAGGGGCAGAGGCAGCCACCTCGCACCCTCCCCCTGCAACTCCAGATCGGGACGCCGCTGTACCCGCGACCCTACCCTCTCCACCCACAGCCCCCTCCACCACCCCCGCCCCCATGCCAAAACCGGCAGGGGGGACTGCAGGACGCACGGGAGCGGCGAAGCAGACCAGGGCAGAGGATGCAGACCCCAGGACAGGGATCCTGGCAACAACCTCTGCAAGGGGGGCAGTGGCAGCCACATCGCCCCGCCGCACATCCACTTGGCACTTATCCAATGCCCCAGCAGAGGCGGGCGGAGCCATCCGACCACCAACCATGTCCCCCTCGTCGCCCGCCCCAGGAGCCTTCCTGTCTGGCCCCTCCTGCTTCTCCTCACCGACCCTGTTACCGCAAACAGGGACGGCGTCCTGCGCCATCTTTGCCACGTCTTTCTCCCCACTCCTACGTACCGGTCCCACAGCAGAGACTGGGTCAGGGAGGATGGTGGGGTTCGTGCCCTGAGTTGGCTTTGCAGCTGGCCCAGGGCACGCAGGGTGGGTCACATAGACATACCTCACCTCTGCCTTTACTGTCTTTGTCTTTCTCCTCTTTCCTTTTGGCATATCTTCAGGTAATTCATTACCAAAACAGAAATCTTTACCAATTTTGGGGGACTCCAGGTGGCGTATTTCGGCCATAAGCTGCCCCCCAACTCCGCTGCTCTCACTATACTCTCCTTCCTTAATAGAACTAGTGGGGGGCAGGCATACCTGCTCTGCGGTGATACCTGAGGCGATACCAGTTTCCGCAGGTTGCCCCCCATGTCCGACTCTTCCTCCTCACTAGAGGAGTCATCTTCCTGCTGTTCTCGGCTTCCAGCCATTTCATTGAACCTTTCGTCGTTCTTGAGCTTTTCTTTAAAGGGACCACTGTTTTCCAGAATGGTCGCCCTTCTTTCTTGCAGCTCTTTAATAATTTATTTTATGCCTTTTATTTTATTTGATATTTCTGGCCTGTTTTTTCTTGCCGCTTTGTCAACCTTCCCTCTCTCAAGCTTTAAGTTCTCCCTAAGCTTCTTGACGGTCCAATTCGCTTCCTCATACTCCCGGAGGTAGGCCGTGATCCGAGAGCTGTAAACGGCGATTAGTTCCTGGGACTTCATGCTGCCCCAGTCAGCCTCAACCGAGCCCGGCCCACCCCCAGGAGCACTTTGCGTACCTCTTGAAGGGCTACACCATGACTCCTGCTGGATCTTCTGATCCCCGGGGCAGAAGATGGAACTGAGTCCGGTAGCTCACCTCCCCTACCTCCCGCCGGCCTACCCCGGGAAGTAGGATCCTGGGTCTTCAGTCGCTTGGGGAGAGGCAGTGTCTCGGCTGGGAAAGGTGGAAAAATCCCTGGTAGCTTGTCAGCAATTAGCAGGAGCTCCTCCACACACAACCACACCCGTCAACTGACTCCAGCACACTGAGGAACTCTTTTAATTTTATACAAAAATACAAAAACTTTGCCATAAAATTTCCAAACAAGATATAAAACAAGGTATAAAGTATATACACTTACCCTACTGGCCCAGCTACATGCATACTAACTCATTCATACCTACTAAATAGAGAAAATGAAAAGAGAAAAAGAAACCTAGCCTAACCTAAACATCCGATCCGGCTGAACCCTGAATATATACAAATTTATACAAATTCTTTATAACCGAAAATAAATGACAACTTATCACAATAAATAATCAACACAAATTAAATAATCATAATAGAAATCATAATAGAAATATCAAATAACAATAATTTTTTTTTGTTTTTCTTCCACCACCACCCACACCCAGCCCCTCGCCTCATGTCCTCCTATGTCCGCATAGTCCAGGGCTGGATGCAGGCCTCCCCATACAAAAATATGAACCCCCCCCACCCAACCTAACTACACCCCTCTTACCCTATCATACGATATATACATCTTATAACAACCATATCAATCTATACAAATCAATATTTAAATCCACCCGAAGGCCCAAGTTCAGTCATTTGCAAACCTTTCTTCAAAAACTCATCTTAACCCCTTAAGGACTTAGGACGTACCGGTACGGCATGGTTCCCGAATCCTTAAGGACCCATGACGTACCGGTACGTCATGGCTTTAATTTGCTATTCCGGCGCCGCGGGGGTTAATCGGAACGGGATTTCGGCTGAAATCATTCAGCCGGCATCCCGTAACAATGCAGGGGGGGGTCATTTGACCCCCCCGTATCGACGATCGCAGAAAACCGCAGGTCAATTCAGACCTGCGGTTTTCTGCGTTTCCGGTCCATTCGGGTGTCCTGTGACCCGATGAACCGGAAAAAGACTGCGATCGGTGGCGTAATTATACACCACCTATCGCAGTCCGAGGATTTGGAGAGGCGGCGCTGGCCCTGGTGCTGAACGCTGCTGTCCAGGGTGCTGATTGGTGCAGGGGAGAGAGGCGCGAGATTCAAACTTCCTGCGCTCCTCTCTCCCCTCCTCTTCCTGTCCAGCACCCTGACCGTGCAGCACCGTCCAGCGTCCAGCTCCTGAGTCCCCCTAATCGTAGTCCATCACCCTCCTGCACCCATCGCCACCCAGGTAGGTTAGGGTCAGTGAGGGAGAGGCACCGTTAGGAAGGGAAAGAAGGGAAAAGTTAGGAAAAAAAAAAACTTTTACTAAACTTTCTTTTCTTTCTTTCTGATCCATCTATCAGACCCCAGACCCCCCCCTGCCACTTGCCCCCCCCACCAGCCCCCCACCACCACCAGCCCCCCCACCCCCCACCCTTCCCCCCACCAGCCCCCACCTCACCACCCCCCCCCCCCCTTACCACCCCCCCCCCCCCTTACCACCACTTTTTTTTTTTTTTTTTTTTTTTTCTGCGTGCGCTGACTGTCCGGCACTTTTTTTGTCCGGCCACTGTTAGCGCATCGCCCGCCCCACCGCCCCACCGCTGATCAGCGTTGTACCGCTGATCAGCAACTTTGAACTTTTTTTTTTTTTTCTAAACACTTGCCCCTTTTTTTTCCTTATTTAGTACGCGAACACCCGTTGCCCCCACACACACGCACATATAATAAAGTTTGCCACACACGCACACATACACGCACACACACCCATGGCCCGCCGGATGTTCTCGGCCGAGGAGGCATACGCCCAGATTGCCTCCGACTCCGAGAGCCCCAGTGAGGATGAGGATGACCCCACGTTCCTTTTGTCATCCGCATCCTCCTCATCATCATCGGATGACGATGAGCCACCAAGGCGGCGGAGACGCCGCCAGGCGGAGCCAGGGGCCCCACATGCTAGGGATCCTGTGGCCCACCCTAGTACGAGCCGCCCTGGGGTTCGTACTGGTTTCCCGGCCCACCAAATAAGTCCACCGGAGCCCCCTGCCGATGAACTTAGCTGGTGTCCCCCAGTGGACTTTGAGCCTGAGATTCCGGATTTTGCTGGCAATCCTGGAATCCAGATTCCCACAGTGGGGTTTACTGAAATTGACTATTTTAGTTTTTTTTTCAGTAACCCACTGGTGAATCTGATGGTGGAGCAGACGAATCTGTATGCCCAACAGTTCGTCGCTCAAAACCCAGGCTCATTTTTGGCTAGACCCGGTGGCTGGACGCCGGTCAGTGCAGCCGAGATGAGGACATTTTGGGGCCTCGTGCTGCATATGGGTCTAGTCCAAAAACCCAGTGTCAGACAATACTGGAGTGGGGACGTCCTATACCAGACCCCACTGTACAGTATGGTTATGACACGTCCCCGGTTTGAGGCCATCCGGAAATGTCTGCATTATTCCGATAATGCAGCATGTCCACCCCGAGGTGATCCTGCCTATGACCGGCTGTATAAGATACGGCCGGTCATCGATCACTTTGGGGCCACATTTCAGCAGGCCTACGTACCTGGAAGGGAGGTCGCGGTTGATGAGTCTCTCGTTGCGTTCAAGGGGAGACTCAGTTTCCGCCAATATATTCCCACAAAGCGGGCGAGGTATGGCGTGAAGCTATACAAAATTTGTGAGAGTACCTCAGGGTACACTTACAAATTTCGTGTGTACGAGGGGCGAGATTCCCGTATTCAACCCCCAGAATGTCCCCCCACTCTGGGTGTTACCGGGAAACTCGTGTGGGACCTTATGTACCCACTGCTGGATAACGGTTACCACTTGTACGTGGACAACTTTTATACCAGCATTCCCTTGTTCAGGTCCCTTGCCGCCAGATCCACGTTCGCTTGTGGGACCGTGCGGAAAAATCAACGCGGCCTCCCTGCCCACCCCCTCCAGGTACCTATCCCCAGGGGTGAGACCCGTGCACTTACCAGTGGAAACCTGTTGCTGGTCAGATATAAGGACAAGAGGGATGTCCTTATGCTGTCCACAATCCACGGTAACAGCACCACCCCAGTCCCTGTGCGAGGTACCGCGGCAACGGTCCTCAAGCCCGATTGTATCGTCGACTACAATCGGTATATGGGAGGAGTTGATCTCTCTGATCAAGTCCTCAAGCCATATAATGCCATGCGCAAAACCCGGGCATGGTACAAAAAAGTTGCGGTCTACTTGGTACAGGTTGCCATGTACAACTCTTTTGTACTATCCCGAAGCGCTGGCAGCACAGGGACATTCCTCCAATTCTATGAGGCAGTCCTCAAAGACCTGATTTTTTCGGACCGGGAAAGAGCAGGCCGGAGTACCTCGGGAATTGGAGGCGCCCGGATCGTCCCTGGCCAACACTTTCCAGGTGTGGTCCCCCATACTGGAAAGAAGGGAAGAACCCAAAAAAGATGCAGAGTGTGTCACAAGAGGGGGATACGGAAGGACACCACTACTCAATGTGACACATGCCCCGATCATCCGGGCCTCTGCATTATCAATTGCTTCAGGGAGTATCACACTTCCATGGAGTACTAAATTTTTATAATCCCCAACAGTCCACTAGAGAACATAAAAAACTATGGCTCTCAGACTTTGGAGACACGGAAACAATTTTTTTTCCCCAAAAAAATATTAGTTTTAGAGCAGGCATCCTCAAACTGCGGCCCTCCAGATGTTGTAAAACTATAACTCCCAGCATGCCCAGACAACCTACAGCCATCAGCAGGGCATGGTGGGAATTGTAGTTTTACAACATCTGGAGGGCCGCAGTTTTTAGGATGCCTGCTTAGTGTCTCCAAAGTCTGAGAGCCATACATATTGGGCATCGTCGCGTGCGTAAAAGTCGTCGCTATAAAAATAACTTTTGACCAAACGCCTCGGATGAACGGTGTTAAAAATATAAAATAAAAACGGTGCCAAAACACCCATTTTTGGGCAAAATTTCCATTTGAATCCTTTTTGCCGGTAATAAAGCAAGGGTTAACAGCCAAACAAAACTCAATATTTATGGCCCTGATTCTGTAGTTTGCAGAAACACCCCATATGTGGTCGTAAATGGCTATATAGCCGCACGGCAGGGCATAGAACGAAGGGAACTCCATACGGTTTCTGGAAGGCAGATTTTGATGGACAGTTTTTTTTCTGACACCATGTTCCATTAGAAGCCCCCCCTGATGTAGCCTAGACTAGAAACTCCAAAAAAGTGACCCCATCTAAGAAACTACACCCCTCAAGGTATTCAAAAGTTACTTTACAAACTATGTTAACCCTTTAGGTGTTCCACAAAACTAAATAGCGAATGTAGAAACAATTTTTAATTTTTTTTTTTTGTTACATTGCCTCAAAAAAGAGTAATGAAGAGCAACTAAAAATCATATTTACCCCTAAAATAGTCCCAAAACAACAACCACCTGATCCCGTAGTTTCCTAGATGGGGTCACTTTTATGGAGTTTCTACTCTAGGGGTGCATCAGGGGGCTTGAAAGGGTACATGATGTAAATAAACCAGTCCAGCAAAATCTGCCTTCCAAAAACCATATGACGTTCCCCTTCTTCTATGTCCTGCCGTTTAGCCAAATAGTAGTTTACGACCACATATGGGGTGTTTCTGCAAACTACAGAATCAGGGCAACCCATTTTAAGTTTTGTTTGGCAGTTAACCCTTGTTTTACTCCTGGAATAAATTGATTATATTGGAAAATTTTCCAAAAAATAGAAATTTCTAAATTGTTTCTCCATCTGTCAATAACTCTTGTGGAACACCTAAAGGGTTAACAAAGTTTGTAAACCCAGTTTTGAATACCTTGAGGGGTGTACTTTCTTAGATGGAGTCACTTTTTTGAAATTTCTATTCTAGGGGTGCAACAGGGGGCTTCAAATGGGACATGGTATAAACAAAACCAGTCCTGCAAAATCTGCCTTCCAAAACCCATATGGTGTTCCCCTCCTTCTATGTGCTCCCGTTTGGCCAAACAGTAGTTTACGACCACATATGGGGTGTTTTTGCAAACTACAGAATCAGGGCAACCCATTTTGAGTTTTGTTTGGCAGTTAACCCCTGTTTTACTCCTGGAAAAAATTGATTATATTGGAAAATTTTCCAAAAAATTGAAATTTCTAAATTGTTTCTCCATCTGCCAATAACTCTTGTGGAGCACCTAAAGGGTTAACAAAGTTTGTAAACCCAGTTTTGAATACCTTGAGGGGTGTACTTTCTTAGATGGAGTCACTTTTTTGAAATTTCTATTCTAGGGGTGCAACAGGGGGCTTCAAATGGGACATGGTATAAACAAAACCAGTCCTGCAAAATCTGCCTTCCAAAACCCATATGGTGTTCCCCTCCTTCTATGTGCTCCCGTTTGGCCAAACAGTAGTTTACGACCACATATGGGGTGTTTTTGCAAACTACAGAATCAGGGCAACCCATTTTGAGTTTTGTTTGGCAGTTAACCCCTGTTTTACTCCTGGAAAAAATTGATTATATTGGAAAATTTTCCAAAAAATTGAAATTTCTAAATTGTTTCTCCATCTGCCAATAACTCTTGTGGAGCACCTAAAGGGTTAACAAAGTTTGTAAACCCAGTTTTGAATACCTTGAGGGGTGTACTTTCTTAGATGGAGTCACTTTTTTGAAATTTCTATTCTAGGGGTGCAACAGGGGGCTTCAAATGGGACATGGTATAAACAAAACCAGTCCTGCAAAATCTGCCTTCCAAAACCCATATGGTGTTCCCCTCCTTCTATGTGCTCCCGTTTGGCCAAACAGTAGTTTACGACCACATATGGGGTGTTTTTGCAAACTACAGAATCAGGGCAACCCATTTTGAGTTTTGTTTGGCAGTTAACCCCTGTTTTACTCCTGGAAAAAATTTATTATATTGGAAAATTTTCCAAAAAATTTAAATTTCTAAATTGTTTCTCCATCTGCCAATAACTCTTGTGGAGCACCTAAAGGGTTAACAAAGTTTGTAAACCCAGTTTTGAATACCTTGAGGGGTGTACTTTCTTAGATGGAGTCACTTTTTTGAAATTTCTATTCTAGGGGTGCAACAGGGGGCTTCAAATGGGACATGGTATAAACAAAACCAGTCCTGCAAAATCTGCCTTCCAAAACCCATATGGTGTTCCCCTCCTTCTATGTGCTCCCGTTTGGCCAAACAGTAGTTTACGACCACATATGGGGTGTTTTTGCAAACTACAGAATCAGGGCAACCCATTTTGAGTTTTGTTTGGCAGTTAACCCCTGTTTTACTCCTGGAAAAAATTTATTATATTGGAAAATTTTCCAAAAAATTTAAATTTCTAAATTGTTTCTCCATCTGCCAATAACTCTTGTGGAGCACCTAAAGGGTTAACAAAGTTTGTAAACCCAGTTTTGAATACCTTGAGGGGTGTACTTTCTTAGATGGAGTCACTTTTTTGAAATTTCTATTCTAGGGGTGCAACAGGGGGCTTCAAATGGGACATGGTATAAACAAAACCAGTCCTGCAAAATCTGCCTTCCAAAACCCATATGGTGTTCCCCTTCTTCTATGTGCTCCCGTTCGGCCAAACAGTAGTTTACGACCACATATGGGGTGTTTCTGCAAACTACAGAATCGGGGCAACCCATTTTGAGTTTTGTTTGTCAGTTAACCCTTGTTTTACTCCTGGAAAAAATTGATTATATTGGAAAATTTTCCAAAAAATTTAAATTTCAAAATTGTTTCTCCATCTGCCATTAACTCTTGTGGAAGACCTAAAGGGTTAATAAAGTTTGAAAAAACAGTTTTGAATACCTTGAGGGGTGTAGTTTCTAGAATGGGGTCATTTTTGGGAGGTTTCTATTATCTAAGCCTCACAATATGACTTCAAACCTGAACTGGTCCATAAAAAGTGGGATTTTGAAGATTTCAGAAAATTTCAAAATTTGCTTCTAAACTTCTAAGCCTTGTAACATCCCCAAAAAATAAAATATCATTCCCAAAATGCTGCAAACATGAAGTAGACATATGGGGAATGTAAAGTCATCACAATTTTTGGGGGTATTACTATGTATTACAGAGGTAGAGAAACTGAAACTTTGAAATTTGCTAATTTTTCAAAATTTTCGGTAAAAATTGTATTTTTTTATGCAAAAAAATTCACTTTTTTGACCCAATTTTAGCAGTGTCATGAAGTACAATATGTGACGAAAAAACAATCTCAGAACGGCCTGGGTAAGTCAAAGCGTTTTAAAGTTATGAGCACTTAAAGTGACACTGGTCAGATTTGCAAAAAATGGCCAAGTCCTTAAGGTGAAATAGGGCCGAGTCCTTAAGGGGTTAAATACAAAACAAAAACCTAATGTGAAAGCCTCAGCCCAACACCAGGAAAAGTGCTACTGAGGCTAAGGCACATTAAAGGTGAAGAAACCGCAGCACTCTCCTGTCTTCAATTCAGTGGAATTTATTTCACCAGCAAAAAAAAAATGCATTTTTTAAATTCCACTGAATTGAAGACAGGAGAGTGCTGCGGTTTCTTCTATATGACGCATCCAAGGGGGAACTTCTGACTGGCTCCCAACACGGCTGGCACCACCACAAGATAAGACTTAAATTTTTTGTTGTGCTGCTATACGCATTTTTTTCTAACATCAAAGGTGAAGCCTCTCCAGAGGTAAGAGACCCCATCCGTACCCACCTTTTCGCACTCAAGAGAGCGAACCTTCGCCAGGTCACCTAGAATGTTCCTACACACCTCTTCCACAGGGAGGACTTTCTGCTGGGTTGAAACTAAACACCGTGCGTTCCATGTGAAGTACCTGATCACTATGCTAACTATAAAAGCTGTGCATGGGTCCCTTCCTCCCAAACCTTTGAATGCTCCATAAGCCCATTCCGCATAGGAGAGGTTGGCTAGCCTAGGCCAGCCAATGGATGCACCCACCCGTTTGTATACCTCTGTATTAAAGGGACACTGAAGCAGGAAGTGCTCCATACTTTCTAGTATGTCGCCACACTCCTCCCGGGGACAACCCATTTCATCAGAGTTCCTGTACTTCAAGTTGTCCCTTACATACAGCTTCCTGTGAAAGCAGCGCCAAGCCAAGTCCCAAAACTTCAAGCGGATCCTTGCCGAATTTAACAACTGTAACCCCTTGTCTAGATCCCGGCTTGGGCAATCCTTAAGGGCCAGGGGCTTCCGGAAGTGGGTCAACAAGACCCTCTCGTCAAGGGATCTCCTTGACTGGGTCTTGATTTCCCTCACTCCCAAACCCCACTGGCGGATCACCTTCAGAATCGGGGTGACATAAGCAGGAAGATATCCGTGAGGTGTACGCAAATCCTTCACTTGCCCTCCTGTCTCCCACTCCTGGAAGAAAGGCCGAAACCAACCCCTGCAAGAGACTACCCACGGAGGAGCCCTCTCTTTCCAGAGGTTTGCCAGGTTGATCTTAACAAAGGTGTTCACAAGGAACACCACTGGGTTGACCATACCCAACCCCCCTAATCTCCTCGTACGGTATGTCACCTCTCTCTTGACTAGGTTCAGCCTATTCCCCCATAACAGTTGAAAGAAAAGACTGTAAACCCGAGTCCAGAGAGGTTCTGGCAAGACACATACACTGGCCAAATAGATAAGCAAAGGGAGAAGGTAAGTCTTGATTAGGTTCACCCTTTCCCTGAGGGTCAAAGACCAACCCTTCCACTGGTCAACCTTCTGAGCGGCGATCGTGAGCCTGCTGTCCCAATTTTGGGTGGGATAATCCCCATGGCCGAATTGAACGCCTAGGACTTTGGCTGATGACTGGGGCTCTGGGAGGGTGTCCGGGAGACCGAAAGATGGATCACTCCCTCCCAGCCAGAGACTCTCACACTTATCCCGGTTAATCACGGACCAGGAGACTTCCGAGTAGCGTTCTAACTCCGACATCACGTATTCCACCTCCCCTCCCGAGGACACGAAAACAGTGACGTCATCGGCATACGCCACCACCCTCAGAGTGGCTTCTGGCTCCTCCAGACTCATCCTGACTCCCGCTAACGGTCCCCGATCAATCCTCCTAATAAAAGGATCAATCGCAAACATGTATAAGAGCGGGCTCAATGGACAACCCTGGCAGACTCCAGACCCGACCTCAAAAGGGCTGCCAGACCAACCGTTCACCAGCGGGAAACTCTCTGCCCCTGCATACAAGATCTTTAACCAATCGACAAACCCTCTCGGCAGGCCATATTTCAGAAGGACTGCCCAGAGGTACTCGTGGTTAATCCGATCAAAAGCCTTTGCCTGATCTAAAGCCAGCATGTACCCCTTCCAGTTACCCGCCCTACTCTGCTCCACTGCCTCTCGGACACTGAGCACAGCACTAAACGTGCTTCGGCCTGGAACTGAGCAAGGAGCCGGGGCGCAAACTGCACCAACCGTTTAAACAGTATCTTGGCCAGGATCTTTCTGTCCGTATTGAGAAGCGCTATGGGACGCCAATTCTCAATACGGCTCGGATCTTTACCCTTTGATATAAGGATCAGAGCTGACCTCCTCATTGACTTCGGCAGAGTACCTGAGGAAAGGCACTCATTGAATACCTTAGTCAAGAGGGGAACCAAGGAGTCCTTAAAGGTCTTATAAAACTCGGATGTTAAGCCATCCGGGCCTGGCGACTTCTTTAGGGCAAGCCCTTCGATCGCCAGGCTGACTTCCTCTTCTCTGATTTCTTCTATCAAAACGCCAAGAGAGAGGTCTACTCTTGACTCAGGGATGGTTTCAGCCAGGAAAGCCGAAATCCTGTCCCGATTCAGATCCTTCTTCCTCAAGAGGCACGAGTAGAAGGACTTGACGATTTCCAAGATCCCTGATCTGGACCTATCCAGAGATCCCGTACCATCAACCATTCCCGTCACCAACTTACTTTTCACTGACATCTTACAGTTTCTGTAAGGGTCGGGCGAGCGGTACTTCCCGAAATCCCTCTCAAAAACCAAAGATGTGTGCCTATCGTACTGGCACCTCTTAAGCAAAGATTTCACCCTGGAGATATCATCTCGGCTATCTCCAGTCGAGACCAGTTGTTCGAGTTTCCTCCTCAGACCCTGATACAAGCGGTACCTGTCCAGGGATCTGAGGCTCGAGAGCTGGCGGAAGAATTTTGCCACCCGATCTTTGAATATCTCCCACCACTCAGACTTAGTGTCACAAAGATCCAGCAACTCTACCTGACTCTGAAGGAAGTCCTTAAAGGATTGTCTCACCTCTGCTTCCTCCAGGAGGGCCGAATTTAGCTTCCAATAGCCTCTTCCCATTTGGGGGGATTCTGCAACATTCAAAGAGAACATAATTAGACAGTGATCAGAGAATTCCACCTCTACCACCTCTAAAGGTGAAAAAGTAGTCTCCTCCTTTAAATAAAACCTGTCTATTCTAGACCTAATCTGACTACCTCTATAATAAGTGAAACCACCGTGGCCTGGGGTGTGCCTAATGTGGACATCCACCAGGCGAGCCTCGCTAGCTATGCTATTCAGGGATACACTATCATAAGCCAGCCGGTTTCTGGCGCCTCCCCGGTCTTGGGACCTTGTGACTGTATTAAAGTCCCCGCCAAAGACCACCTGCCGACTCGTAAAAAGGAAAGGTTTGATCCTCATAAAGAGACGCTTCCGATCCCACCTGGTTTGGGGACCATAGATGTTTATCAGGCGAAGCTCTTGACCCTTCATGAGGACATCTAAAATCAAACACCTCCCCATTTCTAACTCAATCACTCGTCGGCTTTCTACTGGTGCGGTAAAAAGAACCGCCACTCCGCTATACGGCTCAGCCGCAAGAGACCAATATGATGGACCACACCTCCACTCCTTTTTTGCTTTATACACAGCCGCCAAATCTGTCAGCCTGGTCTCTTGCAAAAACAAAATGTCAGCTTCAACCCGGCTTAGAAAATCAAAGGCTGCAAACCTAGCCGCATCCGATTTAATACTGGCGACATTAATGGTCGCCAGCATCAACGGAGTGAGTGCCGCCATACAGAGTGATTAAGTTAGACGGCCTTCTTCCTTCCCTTCCCCTTCTTGTTCTTCTTCTTACCCCTCTTGGGGCTACCCCCTAATGTGGCACAATCTCTTTTGAGAGAGACAGTGGTGTCCATCTCATTAGTCACCACCGCCTCCCCCTTCACACCACCCTTGTCATTCCCATTCCCAGTGTCTGGACCCGCCCCACCTCCCGAGGACCTTGCATCCTCACCGGAGGGAGGTGCGGGCCCTTCCAGAGGCTCCTTCTCTTGCCCCTCCGGCTCCCCACCTTGAACCTCCTCCCCGGAAGAAGAGGAGGCGGAGATCTCATCCAAGGTGAGGTACCGGTTGGAAAGATCCAGGGGAAGAGAGTCAGGATTAGAGAGGTCCAGGGGGGAGCTGGCTTTGCCTTCCATAGGCACTCTAGTCGGGCTAGATCTTTTTTTGGTCAGACGTTTCCTTCTTATTCTTTTAGACTCTGTCTCACTCCCCTCTGTTGCACTCTCGTAGCAAGAGGACAGAGTCACCTCGGAACGGTCTAGTCTCCTGAGTTCCTCATTCCCCTCGATATCCCCCAGGGTCTCAGCTCTAGGAGAGGCATTCTCTTGGGAGGGCCCAGGCATCACCCCAGGACGGGGTTCCACCTGCTTCCTCTCCATTTGACGCCTCTCCCTCCGTCTCTGCTGGGACGGGCCGTATTTTCTCTTCATCGACCCCACTGCCCTGTCGCCTTCGCCTGCACTCGCCTCGGCGGTGGGGGCCTCCCGGCTCGCCTCCGCGCGTGCACGAGCCACGTTGGCGACAGAGCGAGGGCAACGACTGAACGGGTGCCCTAGCTCACCACACAGGTTGCATCTAATCTGCCCACAAGATGCAGCTAGATGGCCTTCACCCCTGCACAACGCGCACCTCTGCACTTGGCAGCTGGCGCTGAAGTGCGAAGGGCTGCCGCACTTGTAACACAGCTTAGGCTGCCCCCTGTAGAACACCATGATCCTATCCCGACCAAGGAAAGCAGATGATGGTATGTGGGAAACCGACCCCCCTGAATGTTTCAACTTAATCTGAAACGTCCAGGCACCCGACCAGATGCCAAACTCATCCAGGTTCTTGCTAGGAAGACCCTGGACGTCCCCGTACCTGCTCAACCAGGTCAAGATGTCAACACAAGAAAGTGACTTGTTACGGGTGAGAACGGTCACCTTCTTGACCTCATTCTGGCGGGTTATCGCTTGCACAAAAACCCCCTGCCAGTCCGGCTGGTCTTTTGCCAGTTCATACCCAGACCAGAAAAGTTCAAGTCCTTCTGGCCAGGCAAAACTGACATCAAACTCCCGGGTGCCATACGGATGTATCAGGGCAAAGATGTCACATGCCCTGATGCCCATCCGAAAGAGAAGCTCTGCCACCCTCTTTCTGGTAGGGCACGCTTCATTGCCTCTCCACTTCAGACAGACAACATTCCGCCTGGTTGACCCGGGGCCGGTTGTGGGCAGTGTTCCCTCTAAGCTGCGCGGGTGGGCGGCCGCGCAGCAATTATTGTGGCCCCGCTCACAATTTTATAATGCCCGCTCACTCAGCTGTGCCGGCCCCCAGCTGATTCCCCTGTCTGTTTTGCTAGCTGACGCCGCCCGCCGCACGGTCAGTTCATTTACAATACCTGGCTGTGGGCTGCCGGTGGGCGGTGGCTAGTATTCAAATAGGGGGGCGGAGTCCCGGACCCGGTGGAGGCAGTGAGGGAGTGCGTGCGGCGCGGCGCAGGCTGAGTTGACGTCACGTCACGCTGCATCTGAGTACCCTCGCGCCTGGCCGCCTGCTAGCTGGTGAGGTGAGGGCATATAAAAAAAAAAGTATGTACCCCCCCTGTCCCACAGTGCTACGAATCCTCTGTTGTCCCCTGTATTACCCTGATACCCCTCAGTTATATAATATATCTGAGGGGTATCAGGGTAAATTATACAGGGGGTAATATAACTAGGGGTATCAGGGTACATGAGGGGTAATATAACTGAGGAGGGCTAGGCTACTATCAGACATTATACAGGGGTAATATAACTTATCTTACCCCTCACCCCTGTATTATGTCCCTGATAGCCCTCCTCACTTATATTACCCCTGTATAATGTACCCTGATAGATACCCCTTAGTTATATTACCCCCTGTATAATGTACCCTGATACCCTTCAGTTATATAATATAACTGAGGGGTATCAGGTTAAATTATACAGGGTGGTGTAATATAACTAAGGGGTATCAGGGGACATTATTATACAGGGGTAATATAACTTAGTAGGGCTATCAGGGGACATTATACAGAGGTAATAGAACTTATATTACCCCTGTATAATGTCCTTGATAGCCCTCCTCAGTTATATTACCCCTGTATAGTGTACCCTGATACCCCTTAGTTATATTACCCCCTGTATAATGTACCCTGATACCCCTCAGTTATATAATATAACTGAGGGGTATCAGGTTAAAATATACAGGGCGGGGTAATATAACTAAGGGGTATCAGTGTACATTATTATACAAGGGTAATATAACTAAGGGGTATCAGTGTACATTATTATACAGGGGTAATATAACTAAGGGGTATCAGGGGACATTATTATACAGGGGTAATATAACTTAGGAGGGCTATCAGGGGACATTATACAGAGGTAATATAACTTATATTACCCCTGTATAGTGTACCCTGATACCCCTTAGTTATATTACCCCCTGTATAATTTACCTGATACCCCTCAGTTATATTACCCCTGTATAATGTCCCCCATAACAGTGTGTCCTCCACAGGTCCCCCATAACAGTGTGTCCTCCACAGGTCCCCCATAACAGTGTGTCCTCCACAGGTCCCCCATAACAGTGTGTCCTCCACAGGTCCCCCATAACAGTGTGTCCTCCACAGGTCCCCCATAACAGTGTGTCCTCCACAGGTCCCCCATAACAGTGTGTCCTCCACAGGTCCCCCATAACAGTGTGTCCTCCACAGGTCCCCCATAACAGTGTGTCCTCCACAGGTCCCCCATAACAGTGTGTCCTCCACAGGTCCCCCATAACAGTGTGTCCTCCACAGGTCCCCCATAACAGTGTGTCCTCCACAGGTCCCCCATAACAGTGTGTCCTCCACAGGTCCCCCATAACAGTGTGTCCTCCACAGGTCCCCCATAACAGTGTGTCCTCCACAGGTCCCCCATAACAGTGTGTCCTCCACAGGTCCCCCACAACAGTGTGTCCTCCACAGGTCCCCCACAACAATGTGTCCTCCACAGGTCCCCCATAACAATGTGTCCTCCACAGGTCCCCCATAACAATGTGTCATCCACAGATCCCCCATAACAATGTGTCATCCACAGATCTCCCATAACAATGTGTCATCCACAGATCCCCCATAACAATGTGTCATCCACAGATCCCCCATAACAATGTGTCATCCACAGATCCCCCATAACAATGTGTCATCCACAGATCCCCCATAACAATGTGTCATCCACAGATCCCCCATAACAATGTGTCATCCACAGATCCCCCATAACAATGTGTCATCCACAGATCCCCCATAACAATGTGTCTTCCACATATCCCCCATAACAATGTGTCTTCCACATATCCCCCATAACAATGTGTCATCCACATATCCCCCATAACAATGTGTCATCCACAGATCTCCCATAACAATGTGTCATCCACAGATCCCCCATAAAAATGTCATCCACAGATCCCCATAACAATACCCAAAGGAAAAAAATTATTTTAAAAACCTGCTGTTTCTCTAGATGACCTTATGTTTATGGTAGTGGTAATAGAGTCTCAAGGGTCTATAAAAGCAGCTACACTATTTTTACAGACCTTTGAGACTCTATTAACACTACTATTAACTATTAACATAAGGTCATCTAGAGAAAAAGCAGGTTTTTAAAATTCTTATTTTTCCCATTTAGGTGTTAGAGCAATCTAATGAAAGTTATGTTTTAACAGCTAAAGAGAAAGAAAAAATAAATAAAAACCTACGGTTTCTCTAGATGACCTTATGTTGATAGTAGTGTTAATAGAGTTTCAATGGTTTGTAAAAATAGTGTAGCTGCTTTTATAGACCCTTGAGACTCTATTACCACTACTATCAACATAAGGTCATCTAGAGAAACAGCAGCTTTTTTAAATTATTTTTTTCCTTTAGGTATTAAAGCAATCAAATGAAAGTTATGTTTTAACATAAGGGTCAGAAACTGGGTTTTGTTTAGCCTCTTGGTTATTAGTTTTTCTATGTAAGTTCTCTGGATCAAAGATTTTTTTTCCCCTGTATGGTTTATATATGGAGAGCAATGTCCAGTGATAACAGAGAGGACTATACTGTATATTGTACGGGATGGTGCAGAGGTTATACTGTATATTGCACGGGATGGTGCAGGGGTTATACTGTATATTGTACGGGATGGTGCAGGGGTTATACTGTATTGTATGGGATGGCGCAGAGGTTTGTATGCTCTTTGAAGTGACAATTATCTTAGGTTTTCCTATCGCCCACCTTTGATGGCGCTGTGCCCAGCTCTGAGCCGACCCCGCTCAGCAGCTGCGAAGGCTTAGAGGGAACACTGGTTGTGGGTGAGGACCAGGTGGTCTCGCCCCCGCCTTGCTCTCGGAAGGCACGCAGGCCATGCCTGTCTATCCAGAAGGATAGATCCACCTGCTGCCCCCCTACTGTAATGGAATTCTCCCCTCTCCTAAGAGCCTCTAGAAGTTGCCGCTGCAAGTTACCGTCACCAGACATTGGTAATGGGGAGGACAATGGGGACCGCCCCTCCCCCCCTGCGCCGGCAACCACACCAGCATAACTTCTGCCAGGCGTAACTGACGCAGGAGGGGCAGCCGGACCGGGCCCACCCCCATCCCCCCCAGACCTATCTACAGCAGGTGCCACTCCAGAACACCTCTGAAGGGGCTACATGAGGCGCACCGGCCACTTGTACAGTGGGCGGCCGACCTCCAACATTCACCCCTCCATCAGGGCCCAGGGCAACACCAACACCACTAACAAAAACTGTATTTACACAAGTGACCACTTCTTCAGTGGCCACTACCGCACTCTCCCCTCTCCCCACACACACTGCTGGGCCAGAGGGGACCGAGGTCACATTATTTGTTGTGTCCATCATCTCCTTGCTGGACACAACATCTCCTGGCTGGTCCCAGCCACGCCGGCCTTATCCACTTGACGGACAGTGCAGGAGGGAGGGGCGGTGCGCACCACACTCGCATCAGGACCGCCCCCTCCCTCTCTGCCTACACACACACTGCTCTGAGCTCTTTTCTGGACATCCGAAGCCCCACCCCCTCCACCCCTGACCACTCCCACTGCGCCTCCACTCCCCGCCGCCACGACAATACCAGCGGAAGGGACCGAAGCGGAGCAGACCGGGGCAGAGGAGTCCGGAACCCCGGCAAGGACTTGGGCATACAAACTGGGAGGGGCGGAGGCAGCCACCTCGCACCCTCCCCCTGCAACTCCGGATCGGGACACCGCTGTACCCGCGGTCCCACCCCCTCCACCCACAGCCGTCCCCACCACCCCCGGCCCCCCGTCCCCCACCGCCATGCCAAAACCGGCAGGGGGGGCTGCAGGGCGCACGGGAGCGGCGAAGCAGACCGGGGCAGAGGAGGCAGACCCCAGAACAGGGATCCCGGCAACGACCTCTGCAAGGGGGGCAGTGGCAGCCACACCGCCCCGCCGCACCTCCACCTGGCACTTGTCCAGTGCCCCAGCAGAGGCGGGCGGAGCCATCCGACCACCAACCATGTCCCCGGGAGCCTTCCTGTCTGGCCCCTCCAGCTTTTCCTCACCGCCCCTGTCACCGCCCCTGTTACAGGGACGGCGTCCTGCGCCATCTTTGCCACGTCTGTCTCCCCACTCCTACGCACCGATCCCACAGCAGAGACCGGGCCAGGGAGGATGGTGGGGTTCGTGCCCTGAGCTGGCTTTTCAGCTGGCCCAGGGCACGCAGGGTGGGTCACATAGACATACCTCACCTCTGGCTTTAATGTCTTTGTCTTTCTCTTCTTTCCCATCGGCTTATCTTCAGGCAATTCGTCACCAAAGCAAATGTCCTCACAAATTTTGGGGGACTCCAGGTGGTGTATTTCGGCCATAAGCTGCCCCCCAACTCCGCTGTTCTCACTGTACCCGCCTTCTTCATCAGAACTAGTGGGGGGCAGGCATACCTGCTCTGCGGTGATACCTGTGGTGATACCTGTGGTGATGCCAGTTTCCGCAGGCTGCCCCCCCATGTCCGACTCTTCCTCCTCACTAGAGGAGTCATCTTCTTGCTGCTTTTGGTTTCCAGACATTTCATTGAACCTTTCATCGTTCATGAGTTTTTCCTTAAAGGGACCACTGTTATCCAGAATGGCCCCCATTCTTTCCTGCAGCTCTTTGATAACTGCTTTTAAGACTTTTATTTTTCTCGATATTTCTGGCCTGTTTTTTCTGGCTGCTTTGTCCACCTTCCCCCTCTCAAGCTTTAGGTTCTCCCTCACCTTCTTGAGGGTCCTATTCGCTTCCTCGTACTCCCGGAGGTAGGCCGTGATCCGGGAGCTGTAAACGGCGATTAGTTCCCGGGGCTTCATGTTGCCCCAGTCAGCCTCAACTGGAACCGTCCCATCCCCAGGAGCACTCCGCGTACCTCTTGGAGGGCTACTGTCCGCCCTCCTGGAACTGCCGGCGATGGACACGGCTTCACCTCCGGGGGCTGCAGGGGCCGCTGCACCACGACTCCTGCTGGATCTTCTGACCCCCGAGGCGGAAGATGGAACTGAGGCCGGTAGCTCACCTCCCCTACCTCCCACCGGCCTACCCCGGGAAGCAGGATCCTGGGTCTTCAGTCGCTTCATGGCCCAGGACCCTACCAGCTCCCTGGGGAGAGAGAGGCAGGGCCTGGGCTGGGAAAGATGGAAAAATCCCTGGAAGTGGCTGGACAATCAGCAGGAGCTCCTCCAAACACGACCACACCCGTCCACTGGCTCCTGCACACTGAGGATTACACCCAGTATACAGGACAGGAGAAGTGGTACTGTGCAGTGTCCATATATACAGAATAAGAGCAGATACTGAGGATTACACCCAGTATACAGGACAGGAGAAGTGGTACTGTGCAGTGTCCAACTATACAGAAAAATAGAATAGATATTGACATACACACAAACTCCCTAATTCAATTACTTTGCTTATCCTTCTTCTCCTCTAAAGAGTCTTATAGAGGCTAGAGGACCTTAAAGATGATCATGTGTTATTCTCATAGGACCATATCTAAAGTTTGCTTAGCCGCTTCTGTCTACATCTGTCTATAGATATCATTGTACATTAGACATAGGTGTATTAAGGGTTGTACAGGAGGGCAAGGATGGGAGTTAACCCCATTTTTCACCTTAAGGGATAGGCCATTTTTTGCCAATCTGACATGTGTCACTTTATGTGGTGATAACTTTAAAACGCTTTTACTTATCCAGGCCATTCTGAGATTGTTTTTTCGTCACATATTGTACTTCATGGCAGTGGTAAAATTGAGTAAAAAAATTATAATTTTTATTTATAAAAAAATTCAAAATTTACCAAAAATGTTGAAAAAGTAGCAAATTTTCAAATTTCAATTTCTCTACTTTTATAATACATAGTAATACCTCCAAAAATAGTTATTACTTTACATTCCCCATATGTCTACTTCATGTTTGGATCATTTTGTGAATGCAGAATGAAGTTTTTCTGAAAATTTCTAAAACCCACTTTTTCAGGACTATTTCAGGTCTGAAGTCACTTTGCGAGACTTACATAATAGAAACCACCCAAAAATTACCCCATTTTTGAAACGACACCCCTCAAGGTATTGAAAACTGATGTTAACCCTTTAGGTGTTCCACAAGAATTAATGGAAAATAGAGATAACATTTCAAAATTTCACTTTTTTGGCAGATTTTCCATTTGAATCCATTTTTTCCAGTTACAAAGCAAGGGTTAACAGCCAAACAAAACTCAATATTTATGGCTCTGATTCTGTAGTTTACAGAAACACCCCATATGTGGGCGTAAACTGCTGTACGGGCACATGGCAGGGCACAGAAGGAAAGGAACGCCATACGGTTTTTGGAAGGCAGATTTTGCTGGACTGGTTTTTTGACACCATGTCCCATTTGAAGCCCCCCTGATGCACCCCTAGAGTAGAAACTCCAAAAAAGTGACCCAATTTTGGAAACTACGGGATAAGGTGGCAGTTTTTTTGGTACTATTTTAGGGTACATATGATTTTTGGTTGCTCTATATTACACGTTTGTGAGGCAAGGTAACAAGAAATAGCTGTTTTGGCACCGTTTTTATTTTTTGTTATTTATAACATTCATCTGACAGGTTAGATTATGTGGTATTTTTTTAGAGCAGGCTGTCACGGAAGCGACAATATGAAATATGACTTCTTTTTTTGGTTGTTTGTTTCAGTTTTACTTAACAAAGCATTTTTGAAAAATAAATGATTTTTTAGTGTCTCCACATTGTGAAAGCCGTAGATTTATTTATTTTTTGGGTGACGGACTTGTGTCGGGGCTAATTTTTTTCGGGATGAGATGACGGTTTGATTGGTACTATTTTGTGGTGCGTATTACTTTTTGATCGCTTGCTATTACACTTTTTGTGATTTAAGGCGACCAAAAATGTTTTTTTTTTACAGTGTTTATCTGAATGGGTTAGGTCATGTGATATTTTTATAGAGCAGGTTCTTACAGACGTGAAATTACCTAATATGTCTACTTTTTTTTTTACTTAAGTTTTACACAATACCAGCATTTTTTAAACAAGAAAAATGATGTTTTAGTGTCTCCATATTCTGAGCCATAGTTTTTTTTATTTTTTGGGCGATTGGCTTAGGTAGGGGCTCATTTTTTGCGGGATGAGGTGACAGTTAGATTGGTACTTTTTTGGGGGGCATATGCCTTTTTGATCACTTGGTGTTGCACTTTTTGTGATGTTTTTATTTTTATTATTTTATGGTATTTATCGGACAGGGTGGATCATGTGATATATTTATAGAGCCGGTCATTACGGACGCGACGATACCTAATATGTGTGCGTCTTTTTTTTCTTTCAGTTTTTTATTATAAAATAAGTGGAAAGGGGCGTTTTTTTTTCTTTTTTTACTTTATTAATTTTATTAGTTTATTAATTCTATTAAAAACATTTTTTTAACTTTTTTTTACTTTACTTTATTTCTGATGTTCACTTTTGGGGGTCTGATCCCCTCTGCAATGCATTACAATACATTGGGCAGCCTCTGCATGGCATCGGGCTGTCTTCTGAGACATCGAGTCCCTGCCACAGCAGCGCGGGGACTTGATGCGCTCACTCAAACACAAACCCCTTCTATGCCGCAGTCAGTGGTTAATCCGCAGCGATCGCCAATACGGGGGGTCACATGACCCCCCCGGCATTGACCCAGGGTGCCTGCTAATTGATTTCAGCAGGCACCCAGTTCCGATCAGTGCCCGCCGCTTAGTTGAGAGGCTTAACTCACCTCATGTGCCCCTGCAGAGACTAAGCATTACAGAGAGTCACTTTTGGAGGGCATAATTCTCTGGAATACTTTGTGGATGCCATTTCACATTTGAAGAGACCCTAAGGTACCTACCTCTACAGTGGAAATGTTACTCCCTTTTGTAACCTACACACCTGAAGGAATTTATTGAGGGTTGCACTGACTGCTTTGAACCCAAAGTCATTTTACAGAATTAAGAAACATGTGGCTGTGGAAATAATAAAAAAAAAATTCTTCCACTCCACAGTTTATTAAACATTTTCTTCTGCACACAGCAACAGCCCATATAAGGTCGTAAACTCCTGTTTGGGCACACTGCAGGGCTCAGAAGGAAAGTGCACCATATAGTTGTTTGTCGGCGTATTTTATTGGAATGTTTTTTGGGCACTATATCGCATTTGAAGAGACCCTGAGCTACCCATAGAGTGAAACCCCCCAAAAATGACCCTGTTTTGAAAACTACACTCCTTATGGAATTCACTGAAGAGTGTATTAACCCTACAGGCATTTTATAAAATTTAGAAACACTTTGCTATGAAAATGAGAAATTTAATCTCTTCCAAAAAATGTTGCTTTGGCCACAGGTGTTTCATTTTCACAAGGGTCATAGATAAAAAAAGGACCCCACAACACCCCATATGTGGTCATAAACTGTGAAATAAAAAGAAGAAAACCCCAAGAAGTAACCCCATTTTAGAAACCACACCCTCGCAGAATTTAGACGCAACAGGATTTGCAAAAATGTAATCACAGCAGATGGTGCGAAGTGAAAATTGCAATTTTTACACGGATGTCCCATCTCAGTGTCCAATGTGTTGTGCCCATCATCTGCCACTGTTAAAAGCAAGCCCTCTTATTATTGTACTGTGCTTCCTGGTTTTATAATCTTGTGCCTGGACATGAACCAAATCTCAGGAGTAAAAGAGCACCATGTGCATTTGAAGTCCAATGTGGTGATTTACACATCTTGGGTGGACAACTGTAGAGGCTCTCGGGTGAAGTAATACATGGAACCCCCGAGAAGCGACCCCATTTTTGGAAACAACACCCCCTCAAGCATTTTATTAAGGAGTTGAGTGAGCATTTTGATGCCACAGATACTTTGCAGATATGAATGCGAAGAAGACCATGCAAAGTGAAAATTGCTAATTTTCAAGAGATATTGCATTTCAGTGTTCAATATGCTGTGCCTGGCTGGTGCCATCTGAGACTCACACCAAACGACTTGAATTTTTAACTTTAACTTTTTAGGGTTTGATCCCTGTTTCAATGCAGTACAATAAATCCTGTATTGTACTACATTGAACTGTCTGTATTAAGGTACAGCCACACAGAGTTTTTCTGGAGGAGGTTTGGAAATAGATCGCACTGCAGTGTTTTCAGACAAAGCTAGAAGTGAATCCACCAAACAAGACAAGTAGAAATCCTTCCTTTATATTTTGGATTCCTTTCAAATCCACTTCTGACTGTAGCATCCTATTCTTCAAACACAACTGCCTCAAAACCTCCTCTAAAAAACTCTGTGTGGCTGAACCCCCTACACTGACAGTTCGCCTATGAGACTTAGGGCTCATGCACACAAACGTATTTTCTTTCCGTATCTGTTTATTTTTTTTGGTGGGTCCGCAAAAAAAAGTAAGGTACTCCGTGTGCATTCCGTTTCAGTATGTCCATATTTCCGTTTCGCAAAAAAATTAAACATGTCCTATTATTTTCCGTATTACGGACAAGGATAGTTCTGTTCTATGAAGGGCCAGCTATTCTGTTCTGCAAAATACGGAATGCACACGGACGTCATCCGTATTTTTTGCGGATCCGTTTTGTGCTGACCGCAAAATACATACAGTCGTGTGCATGAGCCCTTAGCCTGTGGGCTAGGCCTCATAGGCCTCCATAGCTGGCAAGGCCCAAGGCCTTTGAAAGGTCTGTGGTTGCATAGAAGCCATTAAAAGACTACACAAGTGAGAAACATTTTCTCAGGATATTTGCAGGACCTCAAACCTGGGAGTATCTGCAAATGTTTTATTATGCATTGTAATTTTGTGTATCATCTTATGGTTATGCCATTCAGTCCAGCAGAAAAGGTATGCTTGCCAGTGGTTGGCAGGAACGGAGCTAAATGCCCTGTTCCTCCCATCTTGGTAGAAGTGGGCTATTGCGATTTCCTGCCAAGAGCAGGGTTTTGAGTCCAGACAGCAAGGAGGAAAGAAGGACCGTATGCAATCCTCCTGTGAGACCCTTACTCCAGGAAGATTTCCACAATCAAAAACACTGCTTCCCTATAAGCTTCATAGACAGCAGAGTGATCAGTGAAATCACAGCTTTCCAGACCGTGCTGTAGGTGATGGACCACAGCTCAGACACCCATCACCTAGAAAACCCCCAAGGCAAGACAAACATCAATCCTGTATCACACAGTGGACACCTAAATTCATAAGTGCCTAATAGTGCCATTAAATTTGCCATCCAACCAGCCACCATACCTCTTCATCTGGTGCCAAAATCTAGAATGTGTAGCTAATACTTCTGGTTGTGCCACAAGTAATATTGTGCACTAAGTAAAGAGAGATTTTTATACGTCTACTTCTGGCTTGATTCTTCAAACTACCTTTCCAGTGCACTGACACAACATCTCATCAGGGCCACTACCAGTTCCATGCTCTGCACCGGCTCCTCAGGGGCTTGCTTCATATTTATTGTCACCTCTCAAATAGATTTGGAATTTTAAGAATCAGTTCTGAGCAGATTATGTATTTCTATCATGTATAATCTCATACACATCTGATCTTGCTATACAAATATTGCATGCAGATACATGGAATGTATGAACCACACAAATAATCTGATCATCCTCTTCTGTCAGGTACAATATGACCAGACATGTCTTCCTACGACTCCTGATACTCTCCATCACAGCCGGTGTATATTCCTGGGATTCTCCATGCAGTCTTGAGTTGATTGATGACGTTGAGTTCACCACACACCCTGGAGACCTGACAATTGGAGGAATAATAGAACTTAGCCCAGTAGATTATAATTTACTTCCTAACTTCAGAAATAATATCCTTTCCTCTACATATCGTGGGTAAGTTTTTTATATGTCTACATTACTATTAGTGTTGGACGAGCATGTTTGGCTGAACACCGTTTTGGCTCGAGTCTCCTCCCCGCACATTTGTTGGCTGCTACACAGCCAATAAACATGTGGGGAAGTACTGGCATTCACGGTAATGCCGTAGCCATGTTGGTTACTTGCATTACAGTATTGGCAGGCCGGAATGCATCATCCGGTGCTATATAGCACCCGATGAAATGTGGTTCGGCTCAGTCTTAGTCAGGGAGAGCTGCAGCAGAAGGGACAGATAGTGTAGGGACAAGAATAGTTTTTTGTTTTTAGGCAGGGTTTAGTGTTGAAAGGTGTTAGACACCCAAAAGTCCTATATATTATTAGCGCAACCTGCGCTAAATTGTGTGCAAATGTTTGGCCACTGCTGACCGTGCCACAACTTCTGCTACATCTGTTGTGTTACATTTGCGCATCCTAAATATCTGTGACATTCAGCGCAATTGTTCGGCCGCTGCTGACAGCAACATTACCTGCGCTACATCTCCTGTATAACGTTTGCGCATCCGAAATATCTGTGACATTCAGTGTCATTTTTTTACCGATGGTGACAGCGACATTACCTGTGCTACATCTCCTGTATAACGTTTGCGTATCCTAAATATCTGTGACATTCAGTGTCATTTTTTTGCCGATGGTGACAGCGATATTACCTGCGCTACATCTCCTGTATAACGTTTGCGCATCCTAAATACCTGTGACATTCAGTGTTATTTTTTCTTAGCCGCTGGTGACAACGACATTACCTGTGCTACATCTCCTGTATAACGTTTGCGCATCCGAAATATCTATGACAATCAGTGTAATTTACTTGCGCATACACTTACAAAACCTGCGCTACTGTACGTGTGACAATGACATTCTTGCACGCATATATACCATTTAATATGCTCAAGGCGAGTAGTAAGGGACTCGGAAGTGGCCATGCTGCTGATGGTGCACGCAGAGGCCGTGGCTGCCAGAGCACAAGAAACACACTCATCCACGATTCCTAGCTTCATGTCCCAGTTTGCAGGTTGGCGCACCAGTCACATCATTGGATTGCAGCAGATAATGCTTCCAGTCGGTTAAACACCACCCTGTCTTTAACAAAGTCTAGTCTCAGTAGCCAAGAGTCTGGTCAACAGAATCCTTACCCTGATCCTCCTTCCTCTCACCATGGAGAGTCTTGGCAAACAAGTGATCCCACACTCGGATATCCCGAGAAGCTCTTTTTATCGCCATTCCTTGATTTTGGCCTGTCGCCAAGCCCACTTGAAGAGGGACATGAGGAGATCTTGTGCACTGATTCCCAAACTCTTGAGCATCCACAGTCAGAAGAAGATGACGGTGGGGAACGGCAATTAGTGTTTCACGAGGTGGATAATAATAATGAGACACAAAACAATCAAAGGGAACCCGCGCTTCCTTCTTTAATAGAAGAAAGTGTAATATACGGTGCACTGAGTAACACTCCTAGGAGTGTGCCGCTGCAGGTTTATAATAGGGAAAATGCCTAAACCCTAGAACAAATGAGAAGAATCAAAAAAACAATATGATAAACCGCGCTGGCTATCCAGTGTGAATCTACAGGTTATGTGTCTGGAACAGGGTATGTATGCTATAAACTTGCCTTACTACCGCTGGCTGTTGGGGATTCCTTACAGAGCTTCCTGGTGCTTGTGTTCAGGGATAGTGGTGACGACTGTGTCTTCAGGTTTCCACCTTCAAACGCGCGCGGTCCCGGCCGGTGACTCGTGCGCGTGAGGGAAACCCAGGCTGATGATCTAGGAGGACGCTGCTTCCGTGTGACGTCACACTGAGTAAGGATACTCTTTTAGACCAAAACACCTCTCCAACACGTTTCGAAATTGCCGAATTTCTTCATCAGGGAGATGAGACACAGTTTTCAATAAGTCAACGGCAATTAGTGTCTCAAGAGGTTGATGACGAGGATGAAACACAGTTGTCAATAAGTGAAGTTCTCTTGTTAGGGCAACAAGTCAGAAGGATGACCAGAGTGAGGAAGTGGAAAAGGAGGTGGTGAACGATGAAATCACTGACCCAACCTGGGAAGGTGGCAAGCCGAGTGAGGACAGCAGCACAGAGGGGGAGGGATCCGCAGCACCGCAACAGGCTGGAAGAGGCAGTGGGGTGGCAAAAGGGAGAAGGCGGGCCACACCAAACAGGCCCACAACTGTTCCCCGAAGCACCTGGGAGATGTGGCAATCTCCCTTGCCAAGGGGTAGGTGTTGCGCAGTCTAGCGCTTTTTTGAGGAAAGTGTGGACGATAAAAGAATTTTCAACCTGTGCCGTACAAAAATGAGCAGGGGCGTGAGCACTAGCAACCTTACCACCACCAGCATGATCCGCCACATGGCATCAAAGCACCCTAATAGGTGGGCTGAACGCGTGGGTCCACAACCAGTGTCTGCGGGTCACACCACTGCCTCCTCTTCCCCTGTGTTACGTACTGGCCAATCCCCTGTCCAAGACGCAGGCCCGGATGCCTCCCACCCTGCACCTGGACCTTTGCAAGCACCATCAGCTAGCACATCCACTTCTGTGTTCCAGCGCAGCGTATAGATGTCCATACCCCAGGCCTTTGAACGAAAGTGCAAATACCCAGCTACCCACCCACAGGCCAAAGCACTAAATGCGCACCTTTCCAAATTACTGGCCCTGGAAATGTTCCCATTTTGGCTTGTGGACACTGAGGCTTTCCGCAGCCTGATGGCAGCAGCCGTCCCTCGTTACTCAGTCCCCAGCCATCACTATTTTTCCCAGTGTGCCGTCCCCGCCTTACACCAGCATGTGTCGTGTAACATCACCTGTGCCCTGACCAACGCAGTTATTGGAAAGGTCCACTTAACGACTGACACATGGACAAGTGCTTTTGGCCAGGGACGCTACATTTTCCTGACGGCACACTGGGTGAACGTTGTGGAGGCCGGGAGCGAGTCGTACCCTGGAATGGCACAGGTGCTACCGACGCCAAGTATTGTGGGCCCTATTTCCATCAGGATTTCTGCCACCACCTACATTAGTGGCTGCAACCCCTCCTTCTCCTCCTCCACCTCTGAATTCTCATCTTGCAGCACCAGTCAGCCATCAGTAGCTAAAAGCAGCGTAGAACTGCAGTGGGGAAGCGGCAACAGGCAGTGCTGAAAATAATTTGCTTAAGTGACAAACAGCACACCACTGCAGAGCAGTGGCAGGGTATAAGGGACCAGTGGCTCTCGCCACTCAACCTACAACCAGGCATGGTTGCGTCTGATAATGGCCGTAAATTAGTGGCGGCTTTGGAGCTCGGCAAGCTCACACACATACCATGCCTAGCCCACATGTTCAACTTAGTGGTTCAGCGGTTTCTCAAAACATACCCCAATTTGCCTGATCTAGTAGTGAAGGTGCGCCGCATCTGTGCCCGTTTCCGAAAGTCATCTACAGCTGCCGTCGGTCTGGCAACGCTGCAGAAGTGCTTGCAATTGCCAGCTCACTAACTGTTGTGCGACGTGAGCATGTGCTGGAACTCCACATTCCACATGTCGGCCAGGCTTTGAGAGCAGCAGAGGGCAGTATTGGAATACCAGCTGCAACATGGTCGTCACCTTTCCAGTCAGCTTTCACTCTTCACAAGCGATGAGTGGGCATGGATGCCTGATCTCTGTGAGGTTTTACGCAACTTTGAGAAATCAACACAGATGGTGAGCGGTGATGCTGCTATTATCAGTGTAACCATCCCACTTCTGTGTCTACTGAAACGCTCGCTGCTCACAATGAAGGCGACGCTTTGCATGTGGAAGAGGTGGAACTGGGTAGACTGCCCAATCCCCTGAAGACGCCATGGATATGGCGAAACATGTCGGGGGGCAGTAATTAGAATTTTAGACTCCAGGACATCTTAAGATTAGCGATTCAGCGTCTGATTAACATAGTGACTGCCCCCAAAGGCACCATGCTGGTTACAGCACCATCAGCAAACTCAGCAAACCGCTCACAGCGGGTCAAAAGATTACCTAAACAGTAACACGCAGTCACCAAACAGTCAGCGATTCAGTAGCTAGATTATAAGCAATTGCACAGTGGCACAGTAGGTGAGCAGTGGCAGCAATAAATGAACAGTTATAGGGCAACAACAGGCAGCAAATGTTGCAATAAATAGGCTACAGTCACAAGCCTTGGACACACAGCAGCAAGCAGGTCGACTCTAATGAATACACTGCTGGAATCAAGTTATACTAGCAACACATAGGCTACTGTAATAAGCCTTGGACAAACAGCAGCAAGTAGGCTGACTTTAATGTATACACTGCTAGGGCCAACGTATACCAGCTATAACTGCCTATACACTACAAAATAAAGGTACCAACATAGTATCTAAACAGTAGGCAGCCTGCACCAATAAAGGCTGATCAATTGCTAGCAACCGCTCACTAGCCACCACTGTTGAAGTTACAGTTCAACAAACAAATATAAAAGGAATATAATCTTGATGTCCAGAGATAGTTTTAATTAGTTAGTAAATTAGTAGTTTAGATAAAAATTGTTGCTAAAAAAACATAAAAAATAAAAATAAAAATAAAACAAAATAATCCTTTTTAGTACTATTACTAGTAATAAAAGTTATATTTTAAACCAAAAATAAATCACAACACTAATGCACATGTCAAGAGCAGGCAACCTATAGTCTTTGACTACATGTATATACAAAATTCAGTGCCTCTACATGTGCAGGGTATATATGAATGTAATATATATATTGAATACACTGTATTCCCATGCACCCCTTCCACCACAAAAAAAGGGTATATGGTTCGATCTTCCTTTTCTCATCCTCCTCCTCCATCATATCAACATGCCCTCGCTCCTAATGTTTTAGAGGGTCAGCTCAGCAGCAGACCCTCACCCCAAATGTTTTAGAGGGTCAGCTCAGCAGCAGACCCTCACCCCAAATGTTTTAGAGGGTCAGCTCAGCAGCAGACCCTCACCCCGAATGTTTTAGAGGTCAGATCAGCAGCAGACCCTCACCCCGAATGTTTTAGAGGTCAGATCAGCAGCAGACCCTCACCCCTAATGTTTTAGAGGGTCACCAGCAGGCCCTCACCCCTAATGTTTTAGAGGGTCAGCTCAGCAGCAGACCCTCACCCCTAATGTTATAGATGGTCAGCTCAGCAGCAGACCCTCACCCCGAATATTTTAGAGGTCAGCTCAGCATCAGACCCTCACCCATAATGTTTTAGATGGTCAGATCAGCATCAGGCCCTCACCCCTATTGTTTTAGAAGGTCAGCTCCCCAGCAGACCCTCACCCCTAATGTTTTAGATGCTCAGATCAGCAGCAGGCCCTCGCTCCTAATGTTTTAGATGGTCAGATCAGCAGGTCCTTGCTCCAAATGTTTTTGAGGGTCACCAGCAGGCCATCAATCATAATTTTTCAAGGGTGTATGATGCCCTCCTTTATGTGTAACAATGGGTGTATTGGAGTGCTGGTTCCTTGTAATTTTTGGCAGCCCTTTCACTTAGTGCATAGGCTTTATGAGTGTACGAGTGCCACTACCTGAACAATTGTACCACAATGTGAATGAGACCCTCCTTTATGTGATATACAGGTTGTATCGGAGTGCCTCTTCCTTGTAATTTTTTGCAGCACTTGCACTTTATATACAAGAAAATATACAGGAAAGAATGTTTCCTAACAATTTTTCCTCTAAAATCAATTGTATCTTCGGTTTTGTGCATATTATTGTCAGTCTGTAAAAGCGGCGTACTACTTGGACAACATCGTTCCCAGCAGCGACCTGGGAGTCCAAGATGCATCCAGACATTCTCCCCATGCTGTTCCCGAACCAGAATATGGCCATGCACGAGTTAAAACACAAAAAAATCACCTCATCCACTTGCCACTGTCTCTTCTATCTTCATTCAGCAGGACCTGCCATAGGACCTGCGATGTGCGTGATGACGTCACCACGCTCACCACGTGGGAGCGCACGGTGACGTCATTGTGAACATCATAGGTCCTTTGGCAGGTCCTCTTGAATAAAGATAGAAGAGACTGCAGCAGCACGATCAAGTGGATGAGGTGAGTTGTTTTTTTTAACCCCTAAATGGCCATATTGTTTTACATTCTATCTTATGCCTCATTCACACTTCAGTTTTCGGTCAGTGATTTCCATCAGTAATTTTGAGACAAAACCAGGTGCGGCTCTAAACATAGAACAGGAGCAGATCTTTTCCATATACTTCATTTCTGTGGAGGATCCAATCCTGGTTTTGGATCACAATCACTGATGGAAATCACTGACAAAAACACTGATGTGTGAATGAGGCTTTAATAATGTAGTGTTCCCGATATATCATTTTCCATGTTATAACGGAAAATAATAAAGCGAAGTTTGGATCCTCGTTGACTTCAATGGGGTTCGGGGTCAAGTTCGGGTCCAGAACCCAAACTTTGACCTGAGGTTCGACAAATCCTGGCAAACCCGAACTTCCATGGGTTCGCTCATCTATAGCAATAAGCTCTTTCTAACAAAACTAGAACCAGCCCTGTACCTCACATAGATCCACAGATCTCCCCATTCATTGTTCCGAATGCTCTGCTTGATTAATTTCAAGCTGGAAGCTCCGGAGGTGTGTCCTTTCTATTGGAGTGTGCCCTTATCAGGGGTGTTGTCCTTTATCAGAAGGTGTGTCCATTCTGCTGCATCTCTCTCCCTCTGTCATACAGGTGAAACTCGAAAAATTACAATATCGTGCAAAAGTCCATTTATTTCAGTAATACAAATGAAAAGGAATTGCATTAATGCAGCTTAAAATTAGAATTTTGTGAAAAGGTTGAATATTCTAGGCTCAAAGTGTCACACTCTAGTCAGCTAATTAATCCATACCCCCTGAGCAAAGGGCACCTCAAAATTGTGACTTTGGGGTTTCATAAGCTGTAAGCCATAATCATCCTAATTATAACAAATAAAGGCTTGAAATATCTCGCTTTGCATGTAATGAGTTTATCTTTATATATTAGTTTCACCTTTTAAGTTGCATTACTGAAATAAATGAACTTTGCACAATATTCGAATTTTTTGAGTTTCTCCTATAGCTTCAAACAGGAGATAAGGATGGTGGCAGTAAAAGATTTAAATTGAGCAAGTCCAATGACTTTGGTGAGATGGACAGAGAAATAAGGAAAACGAACAAACAGCAGGTGGCGCTATACAGATGTATTTTAGTGAATAGATACAAAAGTAACAGTGGCTCCACCTACCACCTCTTATAGAAAAGGTGCACACTC
Organism: Bufo bufo; assembly: GCF_905171765.1. NCBI lineage: Eukaryota > Metazoa > Chordata > Amphibia > Anura > Bufonidae > Bufo > Bufo bufo. Next base: position 27,971,073 of record NC_053392.1, on the reverse strand, counting down.
CTCGATACACCTGTTATCGATTTGTAGAGAAAATGTATATAATGTAGATTGGAGGGCACTCAACTATCTGAAGGCATACAGAACACTCCAAATTATATCAATAGAGCAGCTTTTTTTATCAATTGTCTTTTTATTGACGATTTTTCCAAGAATAAACATGTACATACAAAAAAGCATGACTTTGGAGTACATTATTCATGGTACAAAGTAGGGTTGTCCCGATACCACTTTTTTAGGACCGAGTACAAGTACCGATACTTTTTTTCAAGTAGTCACCGATACCGAATACCGATATTTTTTTTAAATGTCATGTGACCGTTTTGGGGGATCTGTGGATCTGTGGATGACGCACTGTCATGTGGGGGATCTGTGGATGGCACTGTTATGGGGGACCTGTGGATGGCACTGTTATGGGGGACCTGTGGATGGCACTGTTATGGGGGATCTGTGGATGGCACTGTTATGGGGGATCTGTGGATGGCACTGTTATGGGGATCTGTGGATGGCACTGTTATGGGGGATCTGTGGATGGCACTGTTATGGGGGATCTGTGGATGGCACTGTTATGGGGGATCTGTGGATGGCACTGTTATGGGGGATCTGTGGATGGCGCTGTTATGGGGATCTGTGGATGGCGCTGTTATGGGGGATCTGTGGATGGCACTGTTATGGGGATCTGTGGATGGCACTGTTATGGGGATCTGTGGATGGCACTGTTATGGGGGATCTGTGGATGGCACTGTTATGGGGGATCTGTGGATGGCACTGTTATGGGGATCTGTGGATGGTACTGCTATGGGGTGGGATATCTGTGGATGGCATTGTTATGGGGTGGGGGGATCTGAGGATGGCATTGTTATTTGGTGGGGGATCTGTGGATGGTGCTGTTATAGGGGATCTGTGGATGGAACTGTTATGGGGAGGATCTGTGGATGACACTGCTATATGTCATCCACAGATCCCCCTCATAACAGTGTCCCCCAATACACCGGGCCCCGCCGCTCACCGAAGTATTTATAAACGTGAATCCTTATCCTGTTATTAAGTTGAACTAACGCTGCCCTCTCCCATGTTCCCCTGTATCCCCCTGTATCCCTACAGCACTTACTTAAGCTTCCATAGCAGGCAGAGCGGACGGCACCAGTAACGTCACTCACTGACGTCGCGCGTCTGCTCCGCCTGCTTCACTCATAAAGTGGGCGGAGCAGGCGCTCTACGTCAGTGAGTGACGTTACTGCTGCCGTCTGCTCTGCCTGCTATGGAAGCTTAAGTAAGTGCTGTGGGGATACAGGGGGGACATGGGAACATGGGAGAGCGCAGCGTTAGTTCAACTTAATAACAGGATAAGGATTCACGTTTATAAATACTTTGGTGAGCGGCGGGGCCCGGTGTAAGAGTACAGTGACTGCACCGGGCCCCGCCCATAGTTACGCCCATAGTATTCTATTTATGTATCGGGGCGGGGTATCGGCGGCTGAGTACCGCCGAGAAAACTCGGAATCGGTCCCGATACCGATACTAGTATCGGTATCGGGACAACCCTAGTACAAAGATATAACTAAGGGCATTGAGCGAAAAATAGCATACATCACATTTTTATGTATATAGATCTTTACAGTGAATAAGTCTGAGAAAATACAGATACAATAGTCATTAATGAGCAGTATTGTAATAAGAGCCCACATGTTACTAAAATAACAAAGTATCTATTTTCACGCTAACTATGTAAAGTTATACAAAATTTACTGTAAGAAAGATTCGGACACACAAAGGGGAGTGACAAGACTTGACACATTAGGGTTAGGATGGGTAAGGTAAGGTGGAGACTCAATCAGTTTGAGACATCAAACACCATGTCCCATTGCTTCCAAACTCGGTCAAATTTATCTACCGAGGCAAGCAATGTAGCCGACATATGTTCGAGGCGTCTGACTTCTAATACACTATCTATGAGTTCAGCCCGTGACGGGCAATCTGTCCTTTTCCAAAATCTTGCCAGCAAACGCCTAGCCGCAGTCAAAATATATAACATTAACTTCAATAGGTGTTTCTTCAAAGGTATGTGTGGGATATTCAGCAAATATATGTAAGGGTCTAAGGGGAACCTTATTTCAAACAAGCTGTATAGAACTTCTTGTACCATGACCCAGAAAGGGGTTATAATCTGGCATTCCCAGAAGATATGAATATGTGAACCCTCCTCTGTGTTGCATCTCCAACAACGGTCCGAAATATCAGGATTAAATTTATGCAATAATTGTGGAGTGTGGTACCAGAACATCATTATTTTGTAAGTGTTCTCTCTATGAGTAACACAGGTTGATGTCATCGCAGCTCTCTGCCAAATTATTTTCCAATCATCCACTGAAATAGAACGGTGCAAGAGCGATTCCCATTTAGTCATGTATGAATGATGGATAGATGCAGGAGAAACCGGGGACGAGAGGAGCACATATATTTCAGATATAAGACCCTTGGTTGACTCCGAGAGCTTACACGTCTTCTCAAAAGACGTGGGGATAGATACCTGTTTCGAGTGAAACAAAGTAGTAAACAAATGTTGGATTTGCAAGTACTGATACCTAGTAGCCTCCGTAAGCGACCTAGAGCTTCTAAGTTTGTCAAATGAAAGTAGTTGTAGCGTTCTATAATCAATCAGATCTGCAAACCTAAACATTTTCTTGGAAAACCAAGGTTTAAAAAAGGAGACTTGTGACCCAGCACTGAAGAGTGGTGTAAACAGAAAGGATGTCATGGAGGACTTCTCGGAAATTAGAGAGAAACGGTGTTTACAATATTGCCATATTTTGTATGTATGTAGCATTGGTCCTAACAATTCTGGTAATTGGACTTGGGGAATTGGGGACCACAACAAAGAGTTAGGATGTATTGGGGCAATCCACAATTTTTCAATTTCCATCCACCTGGAGTAAGCATAGAGTCTAGACCACGCCGGTAACCGTCTAAGATGGGTGGCCCAATAATATTTGGCAATGTCTGGAACTGCCAGTCCCCCTTGAGATTTCAGGGCCATAAGGGTAATACTAGCTATCCTATGTCTCTTTCCATTCCATATGAATTTAAATATACCGGCCTGCAATGCTCGTAGCTCCGTCCTTGGTACATGTACCGGGAGGGTCTCAAATATGTAGAGTAATTTTGGCAAAATGGACATTTTAACTGCCGCTATGCGGCCGAACATGGATGTGGCAAGAGACATCCATTTAGTCATCTGACGCTTAAGTTCTTGAAAAAGGGCGGGGAAATTATGGGAATATATAGAAGAATATGTTGCCGTCAGGTTCACACCTAAATAGCGCAAGGCAGCATCTTGCCAGCGAAAACGATAGTTAGACCGAAGCGGGTTTAGGACGTCTGCCGGCAAATTCAAGGGAAGGGCTTCTGTTTTCGAGGAGTTAATCTTATATCCGGAGAGCCGACTATATAGTGTTAACAAACCAAATAAGTTAGGTAAAGTTATATGCAGGTCAGATAAAGTAAGTAAAACATCATCCGCGAATAATGATATTTTATATTCAACTTGGTTAACCACGATTCCATGAATGTCCGGGTGGGACCTAATTGCTGCAGCTAAGGGCTCAATGCAAAGCACAAACAAAAGAGGGGAGAGCGGACATCCCTGTCTGGTGCCGTTTTTATTCGAGATGGGAGCTGAGTTTGCATATGGTAATTTCATTGTCGCTGTAGGATGGCTATATAATGAATGGAGGGCTGAGAGAAAGGGACCAGAGAATCCAAAAGCCTGCAGGGTGGAAAACATAAACGGCCAGCTTAAGCGATCAAACGCTTTTTCAGCGTCCAGACTTAATAGTAATGCCTGCTGATGCTGCCTATTGGCAATATCTATCAGGTTGATAAGCCTCCTCGTGTTATCTCCACCCTGACGGCCTCTCACAAAGCCAACCTGATCTGAGTGTACCAATTGCGGGAGCCAATACGCCAACCAATCCGCCAACAGCTTGGTGAATATTTTTAGATCAGAGTTTAGAAGAGCAATAGGGCGGTAATTTGTGCAGTCTAAGGGGTCTCTTCCTGGTTTCGGAATAAGAGTAATATGGGAATGAAGCATGGTTTCTGGTATGGCTGTGCCTTGTAAGAATGAGTTAAAAAGCGTACACAGGTGAGATACGAGAAGAGATGAGAATGTCTTGTAGTAAGAATAGGGTAACCCATCCGGCCCAGGTGATTTGCCATTAGGTAACTGGGAAATTACACCTTGAATTTCCTCAGCCGTGATCTGGGTGTTAAGCGCAGACCCTGCTTATGACCACAGTTTGGGTATACTACCCTGAGCTAAGAAAGAGTCAAATAGTGCCTGGCGATCTACTGGGTTGGAGGGTGTCTGTGGTGTAAGGGAGTATAAAGAAGCATAGTATTTCTGAAATTGGTCAAGTATCGTTTTGGGGTAGTACACCATGTCTCCACTGCTCGTTCTCAGGGTCATTGGGGCAGTAGTCGCGGTTGACTCCCACAATTGACGGGGCAAAATAGTGTGTGATTTATTCCCCCACATATAAAACCGTTGTCGCGAATACAATAGGAGTTTACCGTTTTTTTCAAAAGCCATTTCACGTAATCGAACACGGAGGAGTACTATACGCCGTAATAAGTGACAGGAGCGATGAGACCCCAGACGAGCTTCTAACTGTTTTAACTGGGCAAGGGTGTTATTATAACGTAGATTATAATCTCTTTTCAATCTAGTGCTTACACTAATACACTTGCCTCTGAAAACGGCCTCATGTGCCTCCCACAGTATAGCTACAGATGGGGCTGAGGGTTGATTGAAGGCAAAATATTCCTCCAAGGAACTACCTAACTCCTGCCTAGTCGCTAATTTAGTTAGTAGAGATTCATTAAGCCGCAAGTGGCACACCCTAGGACGAGCACCTCCCGGATTAAACGTGACAGAGATTGGCGCGTGGTCTGACCACGTGATATTTCCTAACTCAGCATCTGTTAACATCCTAAGGGCGGGTGTATTCCCAAAGAAATAGTCTATACGGGTATGAGTCCTGTGAGGGTGGGAATAAAATGAATATGTCCTAGCCGAAGGATTATGAACCCTCCACAGATCATACAGGGTATATTGTCTAATGAGCTTTCTAAAGAGGCGTGACAATTTCCGTTGGGCTTTAGACGGTGGTGTGTTTCCGGGGGTCAGTCTATCCCAGTGTTCTGAAAACGCGACATTAAAATCTCCGCCTACAATAAGTGCTGCTAGCAGATATTCTTCTAGTTCCCGAAAAACCTTTTTCAGGAATGGGATCTGATTCGAGTTTGGGGCGTAAATATTACATAAGATGAGTGGGGTACCGTAACTCACTGACGTCATGTGCCTGCGCCGCCTACTTCATTCATAATGTAGGCGGCGCAGGCACGTGACGTCAGTGAGTTACAGCCGGCCGCCCGCCCTGCTCTGCCTGCTACAGGACATTTAGTAAATAGTACAGATGGGACTGGGGATCGGAACTTCAATTAAAGTTATTATTATAAAAGTTTTAGGCATTTAGGAAGTGAGTGAGCGGCGGGGCCGGAGTACAGTGACCGCACCGACCCCGCCGCATTTGCATGACACCGGCCCCTCCTCCCTCCCCCTCCAGCTGATACATCGCAGACTGCGATGTAAAATGGCAGCATTCGCCCCATAAGATGCAGGGGCATTTTCCCCCCACTTTTTTGGGGGGGGAAAAGTGCGTCTTATGGGGCGAAAAATACGGTACATACTGTCGTTCTATTCTGTTATTTGAAAAACAACAATTTGGGGCAAAAAACTTAAATTGCGGCCTAGTCTGGATCTGTACGTTTGAGATAAACACTTTACATACTGTGGTTATAATCTGCTATTAATAAAATACCCTTTTTGGGCAAAATACACAATTTTACAGCCCTTGCTGCATCTGCACATGTAAAATTCAAGGGTTATATACTGCTGTCATATTCTGTTATTAAACAAACACCCATTTTCGGCAAAAAACTTAATTTTGCAGCCTTTGCTGCGTATGTCATTGTGAGATACTCCCTTTAGATACTGTGGTTGTATTCTGCTATTAGCAAAACACCCATTTTGGGGAAAAAACTTAAATTGCGGCCTAGTCTGGATCTGTACGTGTGAAATACACACTTTACATGTTGTCGTTCTATTCTGCTATTATAAAAACACTAATTTTGTGCAAAAATCTTTAATTATAGCCTAGTCTGGATCCGTACGCATGAGAGCCACACTTTATATACTGTGGTTCTATTCTGTTATTTGAAAAACAGCCATTTTGGGCAAAACACTTAAATTGCGGCCTAGTCTGGATCTGTACGTGTGAGATACACACTTTACATACTGTTGTTCTATTCTGTTATTAATTAAACACCCATTTAGGGCAAGATCCTAAATTTGAGAAATATGAGAAGAGCGTCAAAAAAGGGACGTGGCCCAGGTCGTGGTGCTGCTGGTGGAGCTCCTGTTGCAGGGAGAGGACGTGGTTGATCTGTGCCAGCTACACGCACAAGTGAAACACCTTCCTCAGGTGCGAGTAGGTGACAGAACCTGCAGCGGTATTTGGTCGGGCCTAATGCGGCTCTATGAATGGTGAGGCCAGAACAAGTACAGGCGATAGTAGATTGGGTTGCTGACAGTGCCTTCAGTTTCTTCACATTGTCTCCCACCCAGTCTCCTGCTGAAAGATCAGAGTTGGCACCTGCAGCCAATGTTCATCAGTCTTTCACCTCACCCCCTTGCAAATCAGCCAAGCAGTCTGAGCCCCAAATCATGCAGCAGTATCTTCTGCTTTTTGATGACTCTGTTAGCAGGGTTTCCCAGGGACATCCACCTAGCCCTGCCCCAGAAGTGGAAGAGATTGAGTGCACCGATGCCCAACCACTTATGTTTCAAGATGAGTACATGGGAGGACCATCGCAGCACGTCTCGGATGATGACGAAACACAGGTGCCAACTGCTGGGGCTTTCGAAAGTGTGCAGACCGACAAGGAAGGCAGGAGTGAAGACTGGGTGGAAGATGATGTGTAGGACGATAAGGTCCTCGACTCCACATGGAATCAAGGTCATGCGAGTGACCTATGTATTTCGGAGGAAGAGGCGGGGGTCGCACATAGCCACCAGCACAGCAGAAGAGGGAGCAGGGTGCAAAAGCAGAGCGGCCGTCCCCTAGACAGTACGCCTGCTACTGCCCACTGCAGCAAGGGACCGAGAACACCAAAGCCAGCTCCAAGGAGTTCCCTGGCGTGGCAGTTCTTCAGACAATGTGCTGACGACAAGACACGAGTGGTTTGCATGCTGTGCAATCAGATCCTTAAGCGAGCCATAAAAGTTCTCAACCTGAGCACAACCTGCATGACCAGGCATTTTAGTGCAAAGCACGAGCTGTAGTGGAGTAGACACCTGAAAACCCAAGAAAAGTCTCTGGCTCCTCCTGCATCCTCTTCTGCTGCAGTCTCGGCCTCTGTCAGCAACACCACCACCTGGGTCACCAATCATCTCCACAATGTCCCACGAAAGCGTTCAGCTCTCCATCTCCCAAACACTGGAGCGGAAGAGAAAGTACCCCCCTACCCACCCGCGATCCCTGGCCCTAAATGCCAGCATTTCTAAATTACTGGCCTTTGAAATGCTGTCATTCCGTCTGGTGGAGACGGAGAGTTTTAAAGGCCTTATGGCAGTGGCTGTCCCACAGTTCGTCGTGCCCAGCCTCCACTACTTTTCCAGGCGAGCCATCCCTTCCCTGCACAACCAAGTGGGGGACAAAATCAGGTGTACACTGCACAACGCCATCTGTGGCAAGGTGCACCTCACTACGGATATGTGGATCAGTAAGCACGGTCAGGGGCGTTATATCTCCATAACAGCACACTAGGTAAATGCAGTGGTGGCTGGGCCTGAGGCGGATAGCAGTTTGGCGCATGTCCTTCCACTACCAAGGATTGCAGGGCGCTTCAGTTTGCCTCCTGTTGCTTCCTCCTCCTACTCCGCATCCTCATCCTCTACCGGCTCCTCATCCGGTCAGCGTAACACCTTCACCACCAACTTCAGCCCACCAGAGGTAAACGACAGCAGGCAGTTTTAAAACTTATCTGTTTGGGGGACAAACCCCACACCGCGCAGGAGCTGTACAGGGAGTGCAGAATTATTAGGCAAGTTGTATTTTTGAGGATTAATTTTATTATTGAACAACAACCATGTTCTCAATAAACCCAAAAAACTCATTAATATCAAAGCTGAATATTTTTGGAAGTAGTTTTTAGTTTGTTTTTAGTTTTAGCTATTTTAGGGGGATATCTGTGTGTGCAGGTGACTATTACTGTGCATAATTATTAGGCAACTTAACAAAAAACAAATATATACCCATTTCAATTATTTATTTTTACCAGTGAAACCAATATAACATCTCAACATTCACAAATATACATTTCTGACATTCAAAAACAAAACAAAAACAAATCAGTGACCAATATAGCCACCTTTCTTTGCAAGGAAACTCAAAAGCCTGCCATCCATGGATTCTGTCAGTGTTTTGATCTGTTCACCATCAACATTGCGTGCAGCAGCAACCACAGCCTCCCAGACACTGTTCAGAGAGGTGTACTGTTTTCCCTCCTTGTAAATCTCACATTTGATGATGGACCACAGGTTCTCAATGGGGTTCAGATCAGGTGAACAAGGAGGCCATGTCATTAGATTTTCTTCTTTTATACCCTTTCTTGCCAGCCACGCTGTGAAGTACTTGGACGCGTGTGATGGAGCATTGTCCTGCATGAAAATCATGTTTTTCTTGAAGGATGCAGACTTCTTCCTGTACCACTGCTTGAAGAAGGTGTCTTCCAGAAACTGGCAGTAGGACTGGGAGTTGAGCTTGACTCCATCCTCAACCCGAAAAGGCCCCACAAGCTCATCTTTGATGATACCAGCCCAAACCAGTACTTCACCTCCACCTTGCTGGCGTCTGAGTCGGACTGGAGCTCTCTGCCCTTTACCAATCCAGCCACGGGCCCATCCATCTGGCCCATCAAGACTCACTCTCATTTCATCAGTCCATAAAACCTTAGAAAAATCAGTCTTGACGTTTCAGCTTGTGTGTCTTGTTCAGTGGTGGTCGTCTTTCAGCCTTTCTTACCTTGGCCATGTCTCTGAGTATTGCACACCTTGTGCATTTGGGCACTCCAGTGATGTTACAGCTCTGAAATATGGCCAAACTGGTGGCAAGTGGCATCTTGGCAGCTGCACGCTTGACTTTTCTCAGTTCATGGGCAGTTATTTTGCACCTTGGTTTTTCCACACGCTTCTTGCGACCCTGTTGACTATTTTGAATGAAACGCTTGATTGTTCGATGATCACGCTTCAGAAGCTTTGCAATTATAAGAGTGCTGCATCCCTCTGCAAGATATCTCACTATTTTTGACTTTTCTGAGCCTGTCAAGTCCTTCTTTTGACCCATTTTGCCAAAGGAAAGGAAGTTGCCTAATAATTATGCACACCTAATATAGGGTGTTGATGTCATTAGACCACACCCCTTCTCATTACAGAGATGCACATCACCTAATATGCTTAATTGGTAGTAGGCTTTCGAGCCTATACAGCTTGGAGTAAGACAACATGCATAAAGAGGATGATGTGGTCAAAATACTCATTTGCCTAATAATTCTGCATGCAGTGTAGATGGGCCTTGAATAACAGACCGATGAGTGGTTGGTGCCGGTGAGCCTCAAGCCTGGCCTGGTAGTGTGCGATAATGGGCGAAATCTCGTAGCAGCTCTGAGACTAGCCGGTTTGACGCACATCCCTCTCCTGGCGCATGTGCTGAATTTGGTGGTGCAGAAATTCCTTACAAATTACCCCGATATGTCAGAGCTGCTGCATAAAGTGCGGGCCGTCTGTGCGCGCTCTCAGCGTTCTCACCCTGTGGTTGCTCGCCTGTCAGCGCTGCAGCGTAACTTCGGCCATACCGCTCACCGCCTCATATGCGAAGTGCCCACAAGATGGAACTCCACCTTGCACATGCTGGCCAGACTGTGCGAGCAGCAGCAGGCTATAGTGGAGTTTAAGCTGCAGCACGCACGGGTGAGTCGCTGTGAGACCTGTGTTCCTTGTTGCGCTGTTTCGAGTACTCCACCAACATGGCCAGTGCCGATAACACAGTTCTCAGCGTTACTATCCCACTTCTATGCCTCCTTGAAAAAATGCTGCTGGAGATGATAGAAGAGGATGTGGCACAGGAGGAGGAAGAGGGATCATTTTGTAGGGTTTCCAGCCAGTCATTCACAAGTGGCTCCTAAAGTGGGTTCCTGCACCCACAAACGCCAGGTACACAATTTTCCAGCCCGGGCACAGTTCTGGAGGATGACAAGGTGGAGGAGGAGATGGGGGAGGAGGAACCTTGTTCACAGCAGGGTGGCACCCAGACAAGCTCATGGCCATCACTGGTGCGTGGCTGAGGGGATACAGAGGACACAGACGATACACCTCCCACAGAGGACAGCTTGTCGTTGCCTCTGGGCAGCCTGGTACACATGAGCGATTACATGCTGCAGTGTCTCCGCAACGACCGCCGAGTTGCTCACATTCTAACTTGTGCTGATTACTGGGTGGCCACGCTGCTGGATCCCCATTACAAGGACAGCGTACCGTCCTTAATTGCGTCACTGGAGCGTCATCGTAAGATGCGTGAGTACAAGCGCACGCTGGTAGATGGGCTGCTGGTGGCATTCCCACCTGACAGCGGGGGCACAGTGGAAGCACAAGGTGAAGGCAGAGGAAGACGTCGCCAATGCAGCTGGGGCACTGCCAGCACCTCAGAAGGTAGGGTTAGCATGGTCAAAATGTGGAAAAGCTTAGTCAGCACGCCACAACAACCAGCACCCCCAGCTGATATGGAACATCTTAGCAGGAGGCAGCATTTCACCAACATGGTGGAGCAGTATGTGTTCACACGCCTACACGTACTGAATGACGGGTCTGCCCCCTTCAACTTCTGGGTCTCCAAATTGGGCTCATGGCCTGAGCTTGCCCTTTATGCCTTGGAGGTGTTGGCTTGCCCTGCAGCCAGTGTATTATCTGAACGTGTGTTTAGCACGACTGGAGGGGGTTATCACAGGTTATATTTCCCAATGTTTTGGGGTGTACCCTAATAAAAATTGTTTTTTATAAATTTAAAACCAAAAAGCAGTGTAGGCTATCTCCTCCTCCTCCACCGCCGCTTTCACCTACACCGCCACATCCACCGCCTCCTCAACCTCCTTCTCCATATGGACCTCGTCCTCCTAGATCAAGATTATTATTTTTTATTTTTACGTATTTTATGTTATTTAAAGTCATTTCCCTATCCACTTTTGTTTGCAGAGCACTTGCCATGCTCTTACCCACATTTTGCTGGCATTTGCAGCCCTCTAGCCCTTTCCATGACATTTTTACAGCCGTTTTAGTGCTCAAAAGTTCGGGTACCCATTGACTTCAATTGGGTTCGGGTTCGGGGTCAAGTTCGGGTCCCAAACTCGAACCCGTCGAACCCGAACATCCAGGTGTCCGCTCAACTCTAGTGGGGACGTGAATCCCAGAAGGAAGTGAGACTCAGATTTCTACACATTTTCATAAGCATTAATGTCATGTACTTTTAAGAATTCATCTAAACCCTTTTTAAAACTGTCCACTGTTCCTGCTGTGACCATGTCCTGAGGAAGTCTATTCCACAGATTCACAGTTCTCACAGTAAAGAAGCTTTGACGGTTCTGGAGACTGAGCTTTTTCTTCTCCAATCGGAGGCAGTGCCCCCTTGTCTTTTGATGGCATTTGACATGGAACAGTTTTTCTCTGTATTTTATGTATGGCCCATTTATATATTTGTATAGGTTAATCATGTCCCCCCCCTTAGACGTCTCTCCTCAAGACTAAAAAATTGTAATTATTTCCCGGCGCCTCCCCAACGGCACTCAACAGGAGGGTGTCCCCGCCCCAGGACAGGAAACAACACGGAAGCTTGAAGCATAAAAGGCCTCCTCTCCTTACCTAAGTCAGTGTTGTTTCCTGTCCCCGGGTCGCGCGGAAGCTCCTCCTGATACGTTCCAGGATCCTTGCATGGGTGCGCGGTCTAGTCTCTTCCCCAGTTTGGTAGGACCGCGCACGGGATAGGGGACCTCGGGACGCATTCGCCTCCCTTCTCCATCCTCGGCGTAAGTCATTCCCTGGTAAGGCAGCCCCGGGCTCAAGTCGCTTGCTCCCTGAAGCGGAGCAAGGATTCAGCAGTGGCGCCGGGGTCGGAGTCTCCCTATGTCCGGTCCATTGGCACAGCGGTGGCGCATGCGTGATGACGTCGGCACGGCGTCACGTGCGGCGTGCGCCATGATGTCATGCGATGCCGGCATTTGAAATAAAGACCGGGAACCTGGCGCTTTCCTCCCTGTGGTGTTCCAGGTCTGGGATGTCGGCCCCTATCGAGGTAGACGCTGCCCGCAAGCCAATGGATCCAGCCTCTGTCGCCCTTAGCCCGGTAAGCCTCCTCTCTATGTCTGGATTATACCTTTTTTCACCCTGGGTGCCTGGTGCTGGAGGAAATCTCTTATATTTCCATTTAACCCCTTGTGATTCCTCTTAGGGCAGAGAACCTCCATCGCCAAGGCACCTGGGTCGGAATCAAACCGCAAGAAATGTGCAATTTGCCGCAAATCCTTTGTCTCTAAAGGCAAAAAATCATTATGTTCAAAGTGCACTGAGAAATTGTGTCAGAAGAATCCCCTTCCATTCTGGAATCTATGCGCAATATTATTAAGGAAGAAGTGAATGCAGCAGTAGAATCCAGGCTGCCGCCTTCATCCCCCCAGGCCTCTACTTCCCGTAGATCTCTCGTATCCTGTTATGGGCCAGAGTTAGACGAGGGAGAGATTACCTCCAGTGATAATTCTGACTCCTCAGAAGACGAATCAGGCAGGCCGTTATTTTTCCCAGAAGACACCCAGTGTCTCTTGAAAACCATAAGAGCTACTATGAACCTGGAAGATACCAAGGAAAGTGTTTCCTTACAGGACCAGATGTTCCAAGGTCTGGGGGAGAGGAAAAGGCGGGTTTTTCCAGTGCACAATAATATTAAATCACTCATATCCAGAGAGTGGAAGGACCCTGAAAAGCGTACGCCTGTTTCAGGTTTGTTTAAAAAAAAATACCCGTTCGCTGAATCTGATTCCAGCCTTTGGTATAAAACCCCCAAGATTGATTGGCCCGTGGCTCGAATTTCAAAGAAATCCTCACTACCATTTGAAGACATGGGTCTATTGCGTGACCCGATAGATAAAAAGTGCGAGAGTCTGCTAAAAAGAGTCTGGGAGACGAATACAGCCATGTTTAGGCCTAGTATCTCAGCCACCTGTACCGCAAGTTGTCTCAACTAGAAGATCCTTTGGCGCGGGCACCCCCAGAGAAGAGATCCTGGCGTCCCTCTCCGTACTCAAACAAGCCTCAAATTTCCTAGAGGATGCCTCAGCTGACTTGGTAAAGATTTCCGCAAGATCCGCAGCTATATCAAATGCCACCCGCAGAGCTGTATGGCTTCGATCCTGGTCAGGTGATACAGGTTCAAAAAATCGCCTGTGCTCAATCCCTTGTGAGGGGGATAGACTTTTCAGATCTGTCCTGGACGACATATTGGAAAAAGCATCCAACAAGAAAATAGGTTTCCCTTCAGAGCCAAAATGTTTCCACCAGAGACGGTCCTTTCGTTCCCAAAACAAGCCCAGAGGGGACCAAAAAAGAAGAGAATCCTCAGGAAGATGGCAGGCTTCAAAAGGAAGAGGAAAAGGGTTCCTTTTCAATCCAGATAAATCATCCAAATCCTCCCAATGACGCCAAAGGTCAGGTAGGGGCAAGACTGAGAAGTTTCGCCCCAAGCTGGGAAAAAATCGGAACCTGCCCTTGGATTCTTGCCTCCATTCAAGAAGGTTTCAGACTGGAATTCGATTCTTACCCACCGCAGCATTTCATTATAAACAATCCATTACCCAGAAGAGAAGAACAACTGTGTCTGGAATCCGAAATAATGAACCTGATCCAAAAAGAAGTCTTGCTTCCTGTTCCAGAGCACCAACATCAACAGGGATTTTATTCCCCAGTCTTTTTTGTCCAGAAACCAGGAGGTTCCTTCAGGGTAATCATAAACCTGAAAAATCTAAACAAATCCTTGACCTACAAAAGGTTCAAGATGGAAACCATCAGATGGACAGAAAATCTTCTGCCTCAATTTTGTTACATGGTAACGATGGACCTACAAGATGCCTACTACCATGTTCCCATATCCGAAGATCATCAAAAATTCCTCAGAATTGCAGTCTTTTTAAGAGGCCACCTCAGTCACTTTCAGTTTCAGGCTCTGACCTTTGGCCTAGCATCAGTCCCAAGAATTTTTACAAAAGTTATTGCAGAAGTAACAGCTCACCTGCATCTACAAGCAGTGGCGTAGGGATCGCCATAGCAACCATAGCAGTGGCTATGGGGCCCTACGCCACTGGGGGCTCGTCCGGGCCGCTTTCTGTTGATTTTTATTTTTTTTTATTTATTTACACACACACCACACACAAGCAGCCAGGCCCGAGCCGCGGACCGCCCGCCCACTACACTAGACTAGTGTAGTGGGCGGGGCGCGGGCGGTCCGCGGCTCGGGCCTGGCTGGGGAGGAGTCAGGACTGGAGCAGGGCGCACGCAGGGCCGGGCCGACACAGTGGCTGCGGAGGCTCCAGCCAGGCCACTGAGTAACTCAGAAGATCCGATGGTATATTCTAACCCCCAGGCGTTCCCATGGTGATGGGGACGCTTGCCTGGGGGTTAGAATATACCATCGGATCTGAGTTTTCACGAGCTCAGTGAGATCGTAAAAACTCAAATCCGATGGTATATTCTACACCCCAGGCTTTCCCATGGTGACAGGGACGCTTGCCTGGGGGTTAGACTATACAGGGCCACGCCGCTCTCAGCAGTATATTTATAAACTAATCAGTAACTACTTTAACTTTAATCATTGCTCATTGCTGAGCTCTTTACTTGGATTATTTGGATATCTTACTCTGTCTTAGCTCCGGTAATAGCAGGCAGTGCGGGAGGGCGGCGCTCACTCACTGACGTCACGCGCCTGCTCCTCCCACTAGGCGGCGCAGGCGCGTGACGTCAGTGAGTGAGCACCGCCCCCCGCACTGCCTGCTATTACCGGAGCTAAGACAGAGTAAGATATCCAAATAATCCAAGTAAAGAGCTCAGCAATGAGCAATGATTAAAGTTAAAGTAGTTACTGATTAGTTTATAAATATACTGCTGTGAGCGTCGGGGAGGGGGATCTGTGGATGGCACTGTTTAGGGGAGGAGGTATCTGTGGATGGCACTGTTTAGGGGAGGGGGGATCTGTGGATGGCACTGTTTAGGGGGGAGATCTGTGGATGGCACTGTTTAGGGGGATCTGTGGATGGCACTGTTTAGGGGGGAGATCTGTGGATTGCACTGTTTAGGGGGGATCTGTGGATGGCACTGTTTAGGGGGGATCTGTGGATGGCACTGTTTAGGGGGGGATCTGTGGATGGCACTGTTTAGGGGAAGGGGGATCTGTGGATGGCACTGTTTAGAGGGGAGATCTGTGGATGGCACTGTTTAGGGGAGGGGGTATCTGTGGATGGCACTGTTTAGGGGAAGGGGGATCTGTGGATGGCACTGTTTAGGGGAGGGGGGATCTGTAGATTGAACTGTTTAGGGGAGGGGGGATCTGTTGATGGCACTGTTTAGGGGAGGGGGATCTGTGGATGGCACGGGGGGGGGGGCCATAAATTTTTTTGCTATGGGGCCCATGCATTTCTAGCTACGCCCCTGTCTACAAGGTATCTTAATCGTCCCATACCTGGACGATTTTTTGATTGCAGCAGACTCGGAAGACCGTCTCATCTCCCTTCTAAAGATGGTCCAGGCTACCTTCACAGATCTGGGATGGGTAATAAATAAAAAAAAATTGGATTTCCCTCCTTCTCAGCGAAAAGTTTTTTTAGGAGTCCTTCTCGATTCCCGCTCACTAATGTCCTTTCTCCCCGAAGAAAAGCAGACAGCCCTGTATCAGAAAGTCATTAGTTTCTGCGATTTAAGAACCACGACCATCAGGGACGTCATGACCTTGTTGGGATCACTAACAGCAACAATTCCTGCAGTCAGGTGGGCACAAAGCCACACCAGAATTCTACAGGCTTTACTACTGGATACATGGAACGGCGAGAAAGGTTCCTTAGACAGAATAGTCATTATTCCCCCCCAAGTGAAGTACTCTCTGGTCTGGTGGAAAATAAAGAAAAATCTTCAGACGGGGGTCTTTTGGCGTCAGGAATATCAGCTTGTGATTACTACAGACGCCAGCAGTCGAGGCTGAGGAGGTCATACCCAACATATAGTGGTTCAGGGCATCTGGGACCATTCTATGGCAGAAGCCTCTTCAAATTTAAGAGAACTAACAGTGGTTCACAAGGTCCTTCTAGCACTTCAGGAAAGAAGGCCTCTTGGTCACATAAAGGTCCTTTCGGACAATACTACCACCGTGGCCTATCTAAACAAACAGGGCAGTACCCAAAACAAAGCTCTGGCATCAATAACAAGAAAAATATTTCTATGGGCAGAAAGCCACCTGCTTTCTCTTACGGCGGTTCACCTAAAAGGAAGCAACAATTTAATAGCAGACTACCTCAGCAGGCAGACTCTGAAAGAGGGCAAATGGTCCTTTAACACCAAGGTATTTCTTCAGATCACGGAAAAATGGGGCATGCCCGTTATAGACCTGTTCGCAAACATGGTCAATCGGAAAGTGGCGCGGTTCGGTTCCCTATCTTCTCAGGACCATCCGGACATCTTAGACGCTCTGTCTTGCCCTTGGCCTCAGGGACTCCTGTATGCATTTCCTCCCTTTAGCCTGATTCCAAGGACCTTAATGAAGGTAGTAGAAGAAAATGCACAAATAATTTTGATTGCTCCTTACTGGCCCAGAAGGGAATGGTTCCCGCTGCTTCTGAGTCTATCGTCCAGAATATCCTGGACTCTTCCTGTGAATCCAGGTCTCCTACACCAAGGCCCGGTCGCTCATCTGAGATTGACTGCCTGGAAATTGAGAGGCTAAGTCTGAAGAACAAAGGTCTCTCTGATGCTGCAATATCCACCTTATTGAAAAGCAGAAAGAAAATAACCTCTAAAATATACCTCAGGGCTTGGAAAGCCTTTTTACTGTTTGCAGGAGATGAGATCCACCAGGAAGCCTTAGATAATATCCCCAAGATACTAGATTTTCTACAATCAGGTCTGTAGGAAAGCCTCAAGCCTTCAACTCTTAAAGTCCAGATTACAGCTCTAGGGGTCTTCCTGGACACTAAGTTATCGGAGCACCCTTTAATCAAACGTTTCATTAAAGGTGCAATCAGAGACTCTCCTACTATCTGTGCTTCTGTCCCTCCTTGGGACTTAAATTTAGTCCTCTCGGTCTTGATGAATCCTCCTTTCAAGCCCATTGAGGAAATCTCCCTGAAGCTCCTGACTCTGAAGACTACCTTCCTTCTGGCAATCACTACAGCCAGAAGAATTGCGGAAATCCAGGCTTTCTCCTGCCGTTCTCTTTATCTGCAGATTCTTGATGATCGCATCATACTGAAGCACTGCCCGTCCTTTCTCCCGAAGGTGATATCCAGTTTCCACTGTAACCTAGAAATTACCTTACCATCATTTTGTGCCAAGCCTTCATCTGATCAAGAGCAAAAGTTTCATAACTTAGATGTAAGACGATGCGTTCTGGCCTACCTAAAATGTTCTGATAAATTAAGGAATTCAGACCATCTCCTAATCCAGTACCAGGGACCTAATAAATGTAAAACAGCCAGCAAAGCCTCAATTGCCAGATGGATCAGGGACGCTATATCCTTATGTTATACTCAGCAGAATCAAGAACCTCCAGCAGGCCTTAAAGCCCATTCAACAAGAGCCGTGTCAGCTTCTTGGGCCGAATCTGCCTCTGTCTCTATCAAACAGATCTGTAGAGCAGCAGCATGGGCAAATCCGATGACTTTCTTCAAACATTATAAATTGGATGTGGTCCATAACAAGGACCTCTCTTTTGGACGCAGAATCCTTTCTGCAGTGGTCCCCCCCTAGATTTATTTCTCTGATAATCCTCCTGTTGAGTGCCATTGAGGAGGTGCCCGGAAAAGGGTTAATTACTCTTACCGGTAATTGGATTTTCCAATAGCCTCCCCAACGGCACTGGGATTTCCCTCCCTTATACAATGTTTTCTGAGTGTCTTGTGGTTTGTATATGTATATTAATATATAAATCTTTTTTGTTTGGCATCTCTACCGTGTACTCTGTTATTTACTGACTTAGGTAAGGAGAGGAGGCCTTTTATGCTTCAAGCTTCCGTGTTGTTTCCTGTCCTGGGGCGGGGACACCCTCTGTTGAGTGCCTTTGGGGAGGCTATTGGAAAATCCAATTACCGGTAAGTGTAATTAACCCTTTTTAATCTTTCTTCATAACTAAGACCCTCCGTGCCCCTTATCAGTTTAGTCGCACTCCTCTGTACTTTTTCCAGATGCAGTGCATCCTTTCTATGTACTGTTGCCCAGAACTGGACTGCGTTCTCCAGATGAGGCCGTACCAGCGCTTTGTAAAGTGGAAGTATAACATTCCTGCCCCGCGAGCCCATGCCTCGTTTAATGCATGACAATATCCGGGTGGCCTTAGAAGCAGCTGATTGACATTGTATGCTGTTATTTAAACTACCATCTACAAGGACACCCAAATTCTCTATAAGTGACTCTCCCAGTGTTACCTCCCCCAGGACATATGCTGCACGGCGGAGATTATTACTACCAAGATGCAAAACTTTACATTTGTCCACATTGAATAAGTTGATGCCCAATCACTCAGAGTGTTCAAGTCAGCTTGTAGTTTATGGACATCTTCCATAGACTGTACAGTTTTACACAGCTTAGTGTCATCTGCAAAAATAGATATGGTGCTATTAATCCCGTCCTCAATATCATTAATAAATTAAATAAAGGACCCAGCACTGAACCTTGGGGTACACCACTTATAACCTGGGACCATTCTAAATAGGAATCATTGACCAGTTTTCAATCCAATTACAAACTATACTTTCCAAGCCTATAGACCTTACTTTACCTATTAAAAGTCTATGAGGGACAGTATCAAAAGCCTTTGCAAAATCCAGAAACACTACATCCACAGCCGCCCCACTGTCCAGGCTACTACTCACCTCCTCATAAAAACAAATCAGATTAGTCTGACAACTTCTGACCTTGGTAAACCCATGTTGTTTATCACTTATAATATTATTTACAGTCATATACTCCTGTATATAGTCCCTTAAGTGTCCTTTAACCCCTTAAGGAACCATGACGTACCGGTACAGCATGTTTGCCGAGTCCTTAAGGACACATGACGTACCGGTACGTCATATGTTGTTCTGATCACCGCCGCCCGGCGGGCAGTGATCGGAACATGGTGCCTGCTCAAATCATTGAGCAGGCACCTCGGCTAAATGCGCGGGGGGGTCCCGTGAACCCCCCGTGTTGGCAATCACCGCAAACCGCAGGTCAATTCAGACCTGCGGTTTGCGGCTTTCTATAGTGCGGCGGTGGTGCCATCGGGTCCTCATGGGGCTGTGGGGGGGACCCGATGGCATTGAAGGCAGTGCGATGCCTTCCTGAGGCATCTGCGCTGCCTTTCGGTGAAGCGCCTGTGAGATCCAGCCCCCTGGATCTCACAGGCCCCGGAAGCTGTATGAGTAATACATACAGTATTACTCATACAGCAAATGCATTCCAATACAGAAGTATTGGAATGCATTGTAAAGGAATATACCCCCAAAAGTTCAAGTCCCAAAGTGGGACAAAAAGTAAAGTGAAAAAAAAGTTGAAAAAATTAAGTTTCCCCCCCAAAAAATTTAAAGTTTCAAGTAAAAATAAACAAAAACGTCATTTTCCCCAAATAAAGTTAAAAAAATTGGTAAAAAATAGGTGGAAAAAAATAAGTATAAATATTAGGTATCGCCGCGTCCGTATAGACCGGCTCTATAAAAATATCACATGACCTAACCTCTCAGATGAACACCGTAAAAAATAAAAAATAAAAACTGTGCTAAATAAACAATTTTTTGTCACCTTACATCACATAAAGTGTAATAGCAAGCGATCAAAAAGTCACACGCACTCCAAAATAGTGCCAATAAAACCATCATTTCATCCCGCAAAATTCATACCCTACCCAAGGTAATCGCCCAAAAACTGAAAAAAATATGGCTCTCAGACTATGGAAACACTAAAACATGATTTTTTTTGCTTCAAAAATGAAATCATTGTGTAAAACTTACATAAATAAAAGAAAAGTATACATATTAGGTATCGCCGCATCCGTGACAACCTGGTCTATAAAAATATCACATGATCTAGCCTGTCAGATGAATGTTGTAAATAACAAAAAATAAAAGCGGTACCAAAACAGCTATTTCTTGTTATCTTGCCTCATAAAAAGTGTAATATAGAGCAACCAAAAATCATATGTACCCTAAACTAGTACCAACAATACTGCCACCCTATCCCGTAGTTTCTAAAATGGGGACACTTTTTTGGAGTTTCTACTCTAGAGGTGCATCAGGGGGGCTTCAAATGGGACATGGTGTCAAAAAACCAGTCCAGCAAAATCTGCCTTCCAAAAACAGTATGGCATTCCTTTCCTTCTGCGCCCTGCCGTGTGCCCATACAGCGATTTACGACCACATATGGGGTGTTTCTGTAAACTACTGAATCAGGGCCAGAAACCATTGTCAGTGAACACAATCCACCGTGCCATCCGCCGTTGCCAGCTGAAACTCTACAGTGCAAAGAAGAAGCCATTTCTAAGCAAGATCCACAAGCTCAGGCGTTTTCACTGGGCCAGGGATCATTTAAAATGGAGTGTGGCAAAATGGAAGACTGTTCTGTGATCAGACGAGTCACGATTCGAAGTTCTTTTTGGAAATCTGGGACGCCATGTCATCTGGACCAAAGAGGACAAGGACAACCCAAGTTGTTATCAACGCTCAGTTCAGAAGCCTGCATCTCTGATGGTAAGGGGTTGAATGAGTGCGTGTGGCATGGGCAGCTTGCATGTCTGGAAAGGCACCATCAATGCAGAAAAATATATTCAGGTTCTAGAACAACATATGCTCCCATCCAGACGTCATCTCTTTCAGGGAAGACCCTGCATTTTTCAACAAGATAATGCCAGACCACATTCTGCATCAATCACAACATCATGGCTGCGTAGGAGAAGGATCCGGGTACTGAAATGGCCAGTCTGCAGTCCAGATCTTTCACCTATAGAGAACATTTGGCGCATCATAAAGAGGAAGGTGCAACAAAGAAGGCCCAAGACGATTGAACAGTTAGAGGCCTGTATTAGACAAGAATGGGAGAGCATTCCTATTTCTAAACTTGAGAAACTGGTCTCCTCGGTCCCCAGACGTCTGTTGAGTGTTGTAAGAAGAAGGGGAGATGCCACACAGTGGTGAAAATGGCCTTGTCCCAACTTTTTGGGGATTTGTTGACACCATGAAATTCTGATTCAACATATTTTCCCCTTAAAATGGTACATTTTCTCAGTTTAAACTTTTGTTCCATGATTTATGTTCTATTCTGAATAAAATATTAGAAGTTGGCACCTCCACATCATTGCATTCAGTTTTTATTCACGATTTGTATAGTGTCCCAACTTTTTTGGAATCCGGTTTGTATTTTCTTCAGTGAATACAGTGGAGAAAAAAATATTTAATATGTAGCTTTGCTTTCTCCTCATTGCTCTCTGCAACTCCCCCCTCATCACTCTGTAAAGGACCGACAACTTCAGATTTATACTTTTTACCATTTATATAATTGAAGATCATTTTAGGGTTAGTTTTACTCTCTTTGGCAATTAATCTCTCGGTCTCTAGTTTGGCCGCTTTTATTTGTTTTTTACATATTACATTTTTTTCCTTATAGTTTTTCAGTGCTTCCTTGCTACCCTCCTGTTTTAGTGATTTAAATGCTTTCTTTTTGTCATTTATTGCCTTCTTTACAGTTCTATTTATCCACATTGGTTTCTTCTTGTTCCTTAACCCTTTATTCCTATAAGGTATGTACCTCTCACAATTAGATTTTAGGATGCTTTTAAAAATATCCCATTTTGTGGCTGTATTTTTTTTTTTAAGACTTTGTCCCAGTTAGTTAGGTCTATGGTCTCTCTTCGTTGGCTAAATTTAGCTTTTTTGAAGTCTTTTGAAGGATAATTGGAAGTTTATTACTTTATGGTCACTATTTCCCAGGTGTCCCCTAACCTGCACGTCTGTTGTTCTGTCAGGTCTATTGGTTAATACTAAGTCCAGTATGGCCGTCCCTCTAGTCGGGTCCTGGACCAGTTGGGAAAGGTAATTGTCTTTGGTTATTGCCAAGAACCTGTTTCCTTTATGAGATATACAAGTTTCAGTTTCCCAGTCTATATCTGGGTAGTTTAAGTCCCCCATAATAACCACCTCATTATGATTTGCCACCTCATCTATCTCGTTTAGTAGCAGACTTTATGTGGACTCTGGTATATTAGGTGGTTTATAATAAACCCCTATTAATAATATATTATTGTTTTTCCCTCCATGTATTTCTACCCACAGTGACTCCACATGTTCATGTCCTTCACTTATATCTTCTCGGACTGTGGGCTTTAGACAGGACTGTACATAAAGGCAGACCCCTCCCCTCTCCGGTTTTGGTGATCCTTTCTAAACAGACTGTAACCCTGTACAGTAACTGGCCAGCCATAGCTATCATTCAGCCATGTCTCAGTTATTCCCACTATGTCATAGTCCTCCTCACACATCACTAATTCCAGTTCACCAGTTTTATTAGTCAGGCTTCTGGCATTAGTTCCCTAAAATCATTTTTAAGGACCTTCCATCTCCCCCTGACTTTGTCAGTGGTACCAATGTGTACCATCACCTCCGGATCTTCCCCAGCCCCACCCAGCAATCTGTCAATATGATCCACAATATTGCAAACCCCATCACCCGGAAGACAACACACTGTTCAGAATTCACGGTCTCGGCGACAGATGACCTACCTGTCCTCCTAAGAATAAAGTCCCCTACCACCAGGATCTGTCTGACCTTTGCTGCACTCCTTTTCCCATCCTTCCTGCAGTGGTCATCCTTCTGGTTGGTAGGAGAAACGCCCTGCTGCAGTGTTCCTGGCCCTGGGCTTTCATCTCTAATATCAGCCAAACAGGCATATTTGCTAGTGCGTTCCAGCTCAGGACTAGCCTCCTTGGCATTTTTCCCTCTACGCTTTCTTCCTAAATGCTGGCTTTCAACAAAGAAAATACCACTGCATGCAATGGTATTTGTCTGGCTGAAAGCCGGCATTTATGCTGGAAAGCTGCTGGATCCCTATTGTATCCCATTAGGTAGCAATTGTTGTGTGATGGTATCCAGCTATGCCAGATTCGGTAACTCAGTTAATCTATTATTCTGTCAGAACAGACCAACAGATCAATCAGAATGTGAACCTACCCTTACTCTTGTAAAGGCATTTTCCAGGACTTAAATATTGATGACCTATCCTTAGGATAGGCGTTGTGGCCTCTTCTTTGGACCTGTGATGTCATACTCATCAATTATATGGTCTTTCTCTGGAAGAGGGTAGGTTATGTATCTGAACATGGAGTAAGATTTGTCACTCAGGATACTGGAATAGTTGGGTGACAACCCTTAGAAAGATGCCCTATTGCGGTCACCTGGCTTTCTCTTAAACAGATGCATCAATGGCTAGTAATCCTACCTTCCTTCCAAGGATGGACTGGAACTTAAAGTGGCCCTGGAAAAAAAATAAAAAAATAAAAGTGGCCCCAATGTTGTAGGTGGGTCCAATTTGACAGAAGGCTGGGCAACACAAGTAGATGGGGCCAATAGGTTGGCAGGGTCAGTAATACTATAGTACAGTACAGAATACCATCCCACAGAACCAAATACCACAACGCAGCACAAAATAAATAAAAAATGCCATTGTTTGTTACGAATAAGAACTGTAATGTTTGAAACACGTTAACAAGAGGGGAAGTGGAGATGTTGTTCACTGGATATAATTTTAAAGAGCACAAATAAAGACCAAAGCGACTTGAAGGAATCGGTTTGAGCTGGACGATTTTTTATTCGCATTGAAATCCAAGGTGAACCTGCACCTGTCCGTGCACCAAGGGTAGAAGAAAGGTGAGCTGGATTAGCTTTTTTCAGGGTCAGTAATACTATAGTGCATTACAGAATACCATCCCACAGAACCAAATACTGCAACGCAGCACAAAATACCTCCCCAGAAGCTTGTCTCTCTATGGTGGCCATTAATAGCTGCCATGTTCTGTCCTCCTCCTCCCTTAATTGTCTCTAATTAAGATCAGGAGAAGAGGACTAAGGAGGTGAGATGTGGGCCACAGCAGCAAGCCAGCTAGACCTTTAGCATGCTGCTTGGATTTCCTCTAACAATGACCCCTACAGTGCCCCCAGTAGCATGTACCCAGCCAGCGACAATGTGGAGGGCTCTGGTTGCCCTGTAGTGTTGATTGCGAATATTCTAATCACAAATATTGGCACTTCGAGAATATGCGAATATCTAGAATATAGTGCTATATCTTCGTAATCGCGAATATTCTTTTTTTTTTTTTTCATCAGTACCCATGATCTCTCACTGTTTCTTGCTTGTGGGCCAATGAGAAGGCTGCAATATCTTTGACTATAGGAGTAGTGTTGATCGCGAATTTTCATATATCGCAAATTTTTATCGTGAATTTTCCGATTGCTGATTTTCGCAATCAAAAAAATAATGACTGGGGATCATGAATTCTAGAATTTACAAGTTTATGGCGAATATTAGTCCAAAAATTCTGGATATATTGCGAATACGAATATTGACTATGCTGCTCATCACTGTTGCCCTGTAGGCATGATCCCACCCGAAAAATTCCCTTTAGGGTCTATGGCCAGTTTAACTCTGTTTCTTTCCTTCCTTCTTTGCTTAATTCCTTCCTTCCTTTCTCTCTCACAAAATGTTTGATAAATTCTGAATCGGTAGAATTGATTTGCTCATCTCTAGTGCAAATATTCAAGCATAACTACTTATAACAATAGACCCACTTATTTAGGAAAGGGGTTTCTACACATCTCACAAGAACACTCTCCATGTTGTAATGGACACCAGAGCTGTTCTGTAGCATTTTCTATGTTACGCATCACATGTCATTCATTATCAGGAATGTTCTGCTCTCACTAAACTTTTCAAATATGTGTCTTTCACTGTGAAAGTATAAAAACGATCTACACTCAGTTATACTCTTCATATATACCGCAAGTGTTTAAGTCTAGTAATTCATTAATTGAATTTATGTCTACTACATGCTTGTATAGTATAACATAATGTGTTTCTCACTAATTATTATGCACATATCTGTAAACCCTTTTCAGGAAAACTGTTCATTTAGCGAGACATCTACTGGTCTTCATGTTCGCCATAGAAGAAATAAACAGAAGATCTGACCTCTTACCTAATATCACTCTGGGATATAAGATCTATGACTTCGGTGTGTTTCAACATAAAGCTGTACAGAGTGCACTGAGTATACTGTCAGGACGAGAAGAAGCCGTCCCTAACTACAGCTGTGATGAGAAGAACAACGTGGTGGCTTTTATCGGACACTTGATGTCTTCACCCAGTCTGTCCATAGCTGGGATAACTGGGATCTATGGATATCCTCAGGTAAAATGAATGCATGGTACTCATGGAATATTTTACACATATTTTTACAATTTATATATTGAAATCATCTTCATAAAGGGAGAAACAAACGTGTAAGTAATGTTTTTTTTCCAGGACACATCTCATAGCACACCCTACTGCTTAAAGGGGTGTTCCAAGATCAGAAATAAAATAAAAAAGGTTAAAAAAGGGAATCATAAATGTTATAAAAAAATTCATTACTCACATATCAATAGTAATAAGTCAGAACAACTGGACTTGTATTTTTTTTCCTGAATACGTTTTGCTAGTCATCTGACTGGCTTTCTCAGTTTAAATGGCTTGTACAAGAAATCTCTCGCATTAAATACTGGTGACTTGTGCTTAAAGGGCTTCTGTCACCCCACTAAACCGGTTTTTGTTTTTTTGTTTAATAATAATCCCTACACTGCGATCTCTGCATACATGAGTAAAATAATAATTTTCGTTCAGTAGAATTTGTTAAAACGCTATTTGTATAATATGTAAATTACCTTGCTACCAGCAAGTAGGGCGGCTACTTGCTGGTAGCAGCCGCATCCTCCGATCCTAATGACGCCCCCTCCGCATTGTGATTGACAGGGCCAGGGAACGGAATCGTTCTCTGCTAGCCCTGCCTGTTTTCTTTCAATATCTGGCACCTGCGCCGCGGCCGTACCTATCTTCAATCTGCGCAGGCGCACTGAGAGGCGGCTCCTCAATGCGCCTGCGCCGGGTGTAGATGTGACGTCATCGGTGCAGGCGCATTGAGGATGGAGCGGCCCCTGTCAATCACAATTCGGAGTGGGCGTCATTAGGATCAGAGGATGCGGCTGCTACCAGCAAGTAGCCGCCCTATTTGCTGGTAGCAAGGTAATTTACATATTATACAAATAGCGTTTTAACAAATTCTACTGAACGAAAATTATTATTTTACTCATGTATGCAGAGATCGCAGTGTAGGGATTATTATTAAACAAAAAAAAAAAAACGGTTTAGTGGGGTGACAGAAGCCCTTTAAGTCATGGAGGTGTTGATTGCATTTGCATAAATAAACTTATTAGGTGTGATAAAACGACTTGGGAGAGGTGTTAAACAGCATTGTAAGTGACAACAACATTGTAAGTGGCAGACAATAGATGTCACACCTCTCCACCTTTATTTAAGCTTGGTTTCTCAAATTTACCATTTGTGGTGTGAAATAAGCTATTTATGTTACATTGGAGAAACCAAGCTTGTATTGAGATGTAAGGGTGTGACATATATTTTCTGCCACTTACAATGTTGTTTTAACACCTTTTCAAGGCAGTTTAATCATGCCTAATAGTTTAATTCATGCAAATTCCATCAACTCCTCCATGACTGAAGCACAAATCACCAGTATTTAATGCTGGGGATTTCTTGTACAAGTCATTCTAAAAGCTAGTTGGATGACTAGAGGAACGCCTTCAGGAAAAAAAAATATAAGCTCTGTTGATATGACTTCTTAGTGCTGATGTACCATGATCTGGATGAATGAGAACCTTCACAGACAGCCATTACTCACCTAATTGCCACCCCTTGCTCCAGCACAGCTGTTTCGGTGTTCCAAGCCAGTTGTTTACTTTGCTGCAGTGATGGTATGCCTTTCCACACATATGACCAATATTCCCTATCAACTGCTTTTATGCTGTGCATCGAGGCAAGTGATTGTCTGCAGGGGTCATGTGATTATATAGGCATGTCGTCACTGTAGTGCTTGGTTCTTGGCTGCTTTATACTTTAGTTTCATCAGGGCAAAGCTTTGATCTGCATCTACAGTTTTGCTATAATGCATGTAGGAGTCTGAAGTAGTCTAAGACACACCCTGTCTCAATGGTTCAGTGGTTCTCATTATTATTAGTATTCTCCATTGCAAATTTCATTAAAACATCAGGACAAAATAGCATGACATGCTGGGCACTCTGATGGAAGCCCAACAGATTCCATCATAGTCAAAGGGATCTGCTCAGTGCCATTCAAGGTATGTTCTGTTTTATCACAAATCCTTCTCTGGCAGTATTTTTGTATTTCTGTTCTAGAAAGGCCTGGGAGTTGGACTGTCCAAGTATACAATTAGAAGGGTGGGGGAATATTTTTACTAATTTAGGCTCACTATCCCATAACTTCAACCATGTTTTAGTACAGTTTAATATCTATCATAGATTATATGTTACCCCTATATGGCTAAACAAAAGCGGGTTTAGAAATACCTCCAAGTGCCCTAGATGTGATACCCTAGGTGCGGATTACCTGCATATGATCTGGACTTGTCCAGAACTTAGAGAATATTGGAAAGGCATCAACACAGGGCTGGGGTGGGGGAGAGGGGGGTTGGGTTGGGGGAAGAAAGAGAAAAAAAAAAGGTATTAACTATATTGAGTGTCTACTCTAACTCTCTTCTTTCTGTATTTATTTTATATACGAATAAAGTTGTTAAATTTAAAAAAAATAAATAATACAAACCGGATTCCAAAAAAGTTGGGACACTATACAAATCGTGAATAAAAACTGAATGCAATGATGTGGAGGTGCCAACTTCTAATATTTTATTCAGAATAGAACATAAATCACGGAACAAAAGTTTAAACTGAGAAAATGTACCATTTTAAGGGAAAAATATGTTGAATCTGAATTTCATGGTGTCAACAAATCCCCAAAAAGTTGGGACAAGGCCATTTTCACCACTGTGTGGCATCTCCCCTTCTTCTTACAACACTCAACAGACGTCTAGGGACCGAGGAGACCAGTTTCTCAAGTTTAGAAATAGGAATGCTCTCCCATTCTTGTCTAATACAGGCCTCTAACTGTTCAATCGTCTTGGGCCTTCTTTGTTGCACCTTCCTCTTTTATGATGCGCCAAATATTCTCTATAGGTGAAAGATCTGGACTGCAGACTGGCCATTTCAGTACCCGGATCCTTCTCCTACGCAGCCATGATGTTGTGATTGATGCAAAATGTGGTCTGGCAGTATCTTGTTGAAAAATGCAGGGTCTTCCCTGAAAGAGATGACGTCTGGATGGGAGCATATGTTGTTCTAGAACCTGAATATATTTTTCTGCATTGATGGTGCCTTTCCAGACATGCAAGCTGCCCATGCCACACGCACCCATGCAACCCCTTACCAATAGAGATGCAGGCTTCTGAACTGAGCGTTGATAACAACTTGGGTTGTCCTTGTCCTCTTTGGTCCGGATGACATGGCGTCCCAGATTTCCAAAAAGAACTTCGAATCGTGACTCGTCTGACCACAGAACAGTCTTCCATTTTGCCACACTCCATTTTAAATGATCCCTGGCCCAGTGAAAACGCCTGAGCTTGTGGATCTTGCTTAGAAATGGCTTCTTCTTTGCACTGTAGAGTTTCAGCTGGCAACGGCGGATGGCACGGTGGATTGTGTTCACTGACAATGGTTTCTGGAAGTATTCCTGAGCCCATTCTGTGATTTCCTTTACAGTAGCATTCCTGTTTGTGGTGCAGTGTCGTTTAAGGGCCCGGAGATCACGGGCATCCAGTATGGTTTTACGGCCTTGACCCTTACGCACAGAGATTGTTCCAGATTCTCTGAATCTTCGGATGATGTTATGCACAGCTGATGATGATAGATGCAAAGTCTTTGCAATTTTTCGCTGGGTAACACCTTTCTGATATTGCTCCACTATCTTTCTGCGCAACATTGTGGGAATTGGTGATCCTCTACCCATCTTGGCTTCTGAGAGACACTGCCACTCTGAGAAGCTCTTTTTATACCCAATCATGTTGCCAATTGACCTAATTAGTGTTAATTGGTCTTCCAGCTCTTTTTACTTTTTCCAGCCTCTTATTGCTACTTGTCCCAACTTTTTTGGGATTTGTTGACACCGTGAAAAACGTATTTTTCCTTTAAAATGATACATTTACTCGGATTAAACGTTTGATCTGTCATCTACGTTCTATTACAAATAAAATATTGACATTTGCCCTCTCCACATCATTGCATTCAGTTTTTATTCACAATTTGTTTAGTGTCCCAACTTTTTTGGAATCCGGTTTGTAATTATAATCTAACAATAAATAATCTACAAGCAAAAAAAGGGCATAATTTGATATAGTTATAGCAGCAAAGTAAGATGGTGTCCAGAGGCTGGTAAATACATGTATGTAAATTCATAGGATCCATGAAACATGATTTATATACTTATTATGGCAAAAAAACATGATTTTTTAGAAAGCATGATTATTCAATTCTAGATATAAGCTGACTGTAGAAAGCGAAAGACCGGGGGTAGCAAGGACTATCGTAGATATAGTAAACATGATTATATGGGAATCGATGTGGAACATAATCATTCAAAACATGGTCATATCATCTGTGCCAAATACGAAAAACCACACTAAAATAGCTTAAAATGCTGGTCCTTAAAAGGATATCATGTGCATAAATACAGAGGCATTAGGGTCAGACATGAAGGGATGGCCACAGGAAGACATGCGATAAATTCCCATATTCGGTAGCCTGGAGATGAAGCTTCATACATTGCCTGTGGAAAAAGATTAAAGTCGGTTATCTACCTGTGAGGTGAGTAGAGGCATTCCTAGGGCGCTGGATGCATGATTGTCGGCGGTGTTTGCCGCTGTTTAAATTGTATGTGCTGGCCAGTGGTTCCGGTCATGTGACCGGAAGTAACGTGGTGTGTGGGGCGCACGTTTGTGTTCCATAGAGCGGAAGTCCCTAGTTAGGAAAGGGAAGGGGAAACAGGGGAAACAGAGGCCAATACATCACCCTCACCCGCTGTGGACAATTCAGTGAGTCTGTAAAAAGAAAGGAAAGGTACACATTTCAATATATATCAATAGTATCAAAAGTTTATGAAAAAGTCACATTCACGATTCAAGCCATGTGGTGTTAATGCCCCCAATTTATGGATCCAGAGGGCCTCCCTTTGTTTCAGGAGGAGCGTCCGGTTGCCCCCTCTCCTTGGTTGATCGATTTGTTCCAGGATTTGAAATCGAAGCTGGGAAATTTGATGCTTTTTCTCTAAAAAGTGTTGAGGTATAGGTAAGAAAGTATGGCCTAGTCTGATTGTTGATTTTGCCTTTCGGCCTGTCTGACATCATAATTTGTTTGACCCTTCTTCTGATCTGTCAGAAGGAAGGAAAAATGAGACACACAATGGATCCTGTCTGTGTAGCAGCTGTAAGGCCTGTATGGTCCCATCAGAATTGGCTTATGAATTGGTAGCCAAAAGCAGGAGTGGGTACAAAACACAGAAGACATGCAAATATTCCATTCACGTGTCATCTCTGTTTTATATCCACTCCTGTTTTTTTTTGCATTAGCAATACTGATGGATTACTGACCAAATGCTGACCAAGTGAAGGCGGATGCTCCACGGACAGGATCAGTTTTTTGTGTGTTATTGTTCTGATGGATCAGAGGAAGGGCAAAATAATAAGTGATGTCAACACAATCTTACTGCTGACACCGCTCTACTTGTATAATTGTTTAATAGAACAGGTTCTGTAGACATCTATGTGGAATCAGCTGACGACATTGTAAAAGGAGTGCGCTTCTTCTTGACGCTAACATCGACCTGTAAGGCTGAGTTGATACTTTGGTCAGTTTTGGCCCCGTGACTGCTCAAATAAGTGAAGTGTGCAGTGATTCTAAGCGCGACGCCTGTTATCTGCATGTCATACTGACTCACAGTATTATTTCACTACCAAAGCAGACTCCCTATGCATGTTGCTGCAAGGCACAGTGTTCTACACCACTATAAAAGCTCTCTGCAGCCCGAAATAGCCGTTTTTAATGTAATTCGCCACAAATAAATTCAGATCGAAGCACATTTTTCTAAAAAAAATTGTTGAACCAACGAATTGAATTTAGAAAAATTCGCTCATCTCTAATTTTAACCACTACCCTCTGTATTGTATGAAACAAACATATTTCATAGTAATATTGCTATATTTTAAAAAAAAACAAATAAACTTGAACTGTCTGGAGATTCTTGACATCGATTTTATTTAATTTCATTGTAAGATACACGTTGCACACTTGTATTCTTGTCACCGCCAGTTCTGTGAGAAGGTCTGGCAGATGTCCTTCTCTATGTCTTGCATGACGTTCTTTGTTTTGGTTTCACTTTGTCATCTCCTTTCCTTCTCCCAGGTGTCACCTATTTAGACTAATTGTCTCCATTTATTTCCCCTCCCATACTGCCTCACTTTGTGGTTTATACTACTTCCTGGATGAAGTGTTCACTGCTGGAGGCTGCTGCTGCTGTTTACTCAGATAAGGCTTTTCATGTATTGTGTTTCCTTGCTGGCTTGATTCAAGGTGACCCTGACACCGTCCGTATTAAGTGCAGGGAGCCGGTGGTCGTGTCCCCTCACTATTATAGGGTTTCAGGTGTCACACAGTCTTAGGTACGTGTGCATGCAATCGTCTACCATTGAGACCCTTGCATTGGCATAGCAGTCAGGGAGAGCTCTTAGGGTTTTATAGGGCTCACCTATATGCTCCTTAGTTTGGGATCAAGCCAGTCGGACGTTTATTGATAAGTTACAGCTATCTGCAACATCATCCGTGACATTATAAACCGCCGACACTGTCTTAAGCATGGATCCGGTTTCAGCCTTGATTGACCGCATGCAAGGTCTTTCGCTGTAGGTAGCAGATCTCCGTAAAACTGTGTCTCATTTTCAGGTGACCGGTTCTGCTGGTGTTCATGGAGTTTGTTCCGAGCCTAAGATCTTGCTTCCGGATACCTTCTCCGGGGGTAGTGAGAATTTTGTTCGCTTTAGAAAGGCTTGCAAACTCCATTTTCGCCTACTTCCCCATTCCTCTGGTGATGACGAGCAGAGGGTGGGGATCATCATCTCGCTGCTCAGGGATAACGCTCAATCCTGGGCCTTTTCGCTGCCGGCCCCTCCGATCGGAGGATGAATTATTTATAGCCCTGGGGCAGATATTTGATGACCCGGATCGTATTGCTCTGGCTGAATCTAAACTGCGTCTTTTATGTCAGGGTAAATAGTCCGCAGAGATATATTGTTCTGAATTTCGGAGATGGGCAGCTGATACTGGTTTGAATGATGCTGCACTCCGAAGTCAATTTTGCCATGGTCTTTCGGAAAGATTGAAATATGCATTTGCTTTTCATGAGAAACCAGCCTCGTTAGAATCTGTCATGTCTCTAGCTGTTCGTATTGACAGGCATCTTAGAGAGAGAGGAGACTACTCTTTCCTGTCATATTCAGCCCAAAGACAGTGGGGCTGTCTCATTCAGTGCGCAGGGGTCTCAGTCTCTCTCAATCCCCTCTGAGGAGGAGGCCATGCAGCTGGGTTTGCTTGCCTCTGATAGTAGAGGATTCAGCTCCCAGATGAGGGTTTGTTTCTGTTGTGGGGTTATAAATCATTTGGCTAATGTTTGCCCCTCTAGGAGATTCATGGAGTTTTCTGAGGGTAATGAAAAAAAAAAAAAAAAACTCTAAAAACTTTCCATTTGCTACTATTGGCAAGGTTGATGCGGAAATTGAAGGTTTGCCGTTTGCTTGTAGTTCCCGTTTTCTCCAAATTGCCAGGGTGGCGCTAGACAGCAAGAACATTGTTTGTGAGATTTTTGTAGAAAGTGGAGCAGCTGTCAATCTCATTGATAATCAATTTGCAATAACGCATGGTTTCCAGGTATGCACTTTGGTAAAGGATATACCTGTTTTTGCTATCGATTCCGCTCCACTTTCTCAAAGATCGTTAAAGGGCATAGTTCACAATATCCGTTTGACTGTGGGTGATGCTCATGTTGAGGATATGTCATGTTTAGTCTTAAGCGGATTACCTACTCCTCTAGTGTTGGGGCTACCCTGGCTCACTAAACATAACCCCACCATTGATTGGCAAGCAAGGCAAATAAATGGTTGGAGTGACTTTTGCAGAGAGAATTGCCTCACGGCGTCTCTTTCAGAGGTTTCTACCAAGACTGTACCATCTTTTCTCTC
Organism: Bufo bufo; assembly: GCF_905171765.1. NCBI lineage: Eukaryota > Metazoa > Chordata > Amphibia > Anura > Bufonidae > Bufo > Bufo bufo. The sequence goes on along the minus strand of NC_053392.1, from coordinate 27,937,237 downwards.
TGAATTTTCGGATGTGTTTTCCGAGAGTGGTGTCCAGGAGTTGCCCCCTCACCGGGAGTACGACTGCCCTATTAATCTCATCCCAGGCGCCAAGCTGGCAAAATCACGTTTATACAATCTCTCCCAACCTGAAAGAGTCGCTATGCGTACTTATATCTCTGAGTCACCTGTTGCCGCAGTTTTTTTTTTTTTAAGAAAAAAGATAGTTCTTTAAGACCTTGTCTGGATTTCAGGGAGCTAAACCGTATCACAATTCGTGACCCATATCCGCTACCTCTGATCCCGGACCTGTTTAACTAGATTGTTGGGGCAAAAGTTTTTTCTAAGTTGGATTTAAGAGGGGCATACAACCTAGTCAGGGTCAGGGAAGGGGACGAATGGAAGACGGCCTTCAATACCCCTGAGGGTCATTTCGAGAATTTGGTTATGCCCTTTGGTTTGATGAATGCTCCGGCCGTCTTCCAACATTTTGTGAACAGCATTTTTTATCATTTAATGGGGAAATTTGTTCTGGTGTATCTAGATGACATTTAGATTTTTTCTCCTGATTCTGATTTCTTTTTTTTTTTTGAACAATAGTTTTTATTAACATTTTCAAAAATAGGTTACAAATGAATGAGTTCAATCACATGTAGAAGTTATAGTAAAGGAATAATTAAGGCACTTGTGGCAGCTGTTAATGAGGTAGAAAATTACATTTCATATAACAATTAGTTTAAAACTATAAATATAATAATAACAAAACAGGTACATAGATGCAGAAGGATATACTGACATAACAGACTTGAGCGCAAGTAATATTACAGTCTAATGGATGCATTGGGAGGTATGTTGCATTTAGTGTCAGCTAGCCAAACTTCCCAGTTTTTTAGAAAGCTGGTCTTAGAGTTCCTAGCTGATGCCCAAAGACCCTCATATAAGCAATTATTATCAAGTGTTCTAAAGATTCTATTGATATTAGGTAGGGAGCCAGTTTTCCAACAAGCAGCAATTTTCAAACGGGTAACAAATATTAAGTGACTGGCAATGGTCCTATAATGATAAGGAAGGTCTATAAGGCCTACCGATAATAATGCCATCTTAGGAGAGGGATCTATAGTATAGCATGCAAGAGTCGATATGTACTTAAAGATTGTATTCCACAGACATTCTACTGTTGGACAGTTCCACCACATATGAAGATACGATCCACAAACGTGACCACACCTCCAACAAGCAGGGGAAACCTCTGGAAAAATTTTATTCAAGTAGACAGGAGTTCTATACCATCTGTACAATATTTTTCTTGCTCCCTCTAAGTGATCAGAGCATTTAGAGAGTTTAGAAACAGAGGTAAAAGCTTCATTCCATTCTGAGTCTGAAAGAACTATACCCAGGTCTTCATTCCACATATCTAAAATATGCTGTAAGGGGTTTATATTTGATTCTTTCAATAGTTGATATCCTTTAGTAATACCTTTATCTAATCTATGTGACATATGAATCCACTCTGTCAAAGAGTGATTATTGGAAGTAAAATGAAAAATCCTTGGGGATTGTAGTAAATGTCTTATTCTTAGATACTTATAGAAATCTGCATTGGGAATGTTGAACTCTTTGTGTAAGTAAGCAAAGTCAACAAAAACATCATTTTTCTTTAGTTGATCAATATCAGTGATACCCAAGGAGATCCAATTATCAATCCTGAGGTCTGGTATTACCAATTCACAAATTTTTAGAGGGAGAGAAGATACTGAAGTGGAGACTAATTTTTCTGTTCTAGCAATGGAGTACCAAATGTTGTGTATTGCTTTTAGGGTTGAGAGTGGGGTAGTATTCTTGGAACCAAAGGCTGCTGTTGCAGAGAGACGCAAGCTTAAATCATAGGTGCCCATTATATTTTTTTCAAGTAAAACCCATTTTTTTGAAATGTCGTTTTTGATCAGATATCTCATTTGATCAAGTATGGAGGATGCATAGTAATGTTTAATAGAGGGGACATTAAGGCCTCCTGTTCTAAGTGATTTATTAAGGATAAGCCCTTTGACTCTAGGTCTAAATTTCCCCCAGATGTGTTTGTTGATTAAGGCCTGAAGTTTTGTGATATATCCTTTGGGAATAATAATTGGAATATTGCGGAACATATAAATAATTTTGGGTAGAATTACCATTTTTATTGCAGCAATTCTTCCCAACCATGAAAGTGAGTCCGTTCTTAGATTATTCAAGGAGTCGTTAATTTTATTGTATAAAGGCCAAAAATTTACTTTAAATAATTTGCTAGTAGGGAAGGCAAGCTGAATGCCTAAATATGTCAGTGATTCCTCAGCCCAGGGGTATTTATACAAGTTGGAGATTGAGCGTTTGGTGGATTGAGATAGCCCCATATCAAGAATTTGAGATTTATTGATATTGACTTTATAGAAGGAAGCTTTGCCAAAATTGAATATAATATCATTAATTGCACTTAAAGCAGTAGTTGGATTTGATGTCAATATTAGTACATCATCAGCAAAAAGTCCAATGCGGTGGTCTGTATTACCCACTGTTATCCCATTAATGAGAGGGGAGGATCTGATATGTTCCGCAAAGGGTTCCATTGCCAGGGCAAATATCAAGGGTGACATAGGACATCCTTGTCTGGTTCCATTCTTTATATTGAATGGAGCAGACAAAAAACTAGATGAGTATATAGATGCGGTTGGGTTAGAATATAGTGACATTACTGCGGATAAGAAGAAATCCCTAAATCCAAACTTTTCCAAAGTAGCCTGAATGTATTTCCAATGTATTCTATCGAACGCCTTCTCCGCATCCAAGGAGAGAAGCAAAGAAGGCGTTCGGGAGGAATATGCTACATCCAGAAGATCTATGAATCTCCTAGTACCATCTGAAGATTGTCTATTGGGAACAAACCCAATTTGATCATTGGCTATTAGGGAAGGCAGAATGCCAGATAGTCTCTTTGCCAAAATTTTTGCAAATATCTTTACATCAGAGTTTAATAGTGATATTGGTCTGAAGTTAGCCGGTTTATCTGCGGGCTTACCAGGTTTTGGAAGGGTTATTATCAATGCCTTTAACATGTCTTTGGGGATTGAATTTTGCTCTGCTATCAAATTGAAGGATCTGTTCAGGAAAGGGCTTAAGATGTGGGAGAAATTTTTATAGTATTCATTTGTGAGTCCATCAGGACCTGGGGACTTATTATTTTTGAGGGACTGGATTGCTTCAGTTATTTCTAGATGTGTAATTTTAGCGTTAAGGGATTGGTTTTGGGATGAGGTTATGGACGGAAGAGAAATGCCCTTGAGAAAGTCATTAATATATTCAGGAGTTGGTTGGACTATGTCAGTTGTTTTTTCCAGATTGTATAGGTTTTCATAGTATTTTGCAAATTCTTCTGCTATGTGTTTGGGGTTATACAATTTTTGATTCTGGCTGTCGTATAGAAAGGGGATTCTTGATTTGACTTCTCTTTTTTTAATTCTGTTAGCTAAGATTTTTGATGCTTTATTACCTTGAGAATAATGGTCTGATTTTAGTTTTCGAAGGTGAAATTCATGTTTTTCATGAAGGTGGAGATATAAGTGATGTCTAGCTGTTTTTAGTTTGTTAATGACTTTTGGGTCCAGAGAGGTCTTGGAGGAATCCTCCAGAACCTTAATGTCCGCTAATAATTTATCTAAAATTTCCCTTCTTTTTTTCTTTTGCATAGCTGCATGTTTTAGCAATACACCTCTTATAAATGCCTTGTGCGCACTCCATATTGTAATATCTGATACCAGATTATTGTCATTCGTCTTAAAATATTCTTTTAAAGAATTTTCTACATCTGTGCGTATAGAGGCATTTTGGAGTAAAGAATTGTTAAGTCTCCACGGGGAGTATATTCTATTGCTGTATGTGTCATCTAGTGTAAGGGAGATAAATGCATGGTCAGACCATGTTATATTAGATATCGTTACCTCTATCACTTTTTGAAGAAGCCATTTATCTGAAAGAAAGAGGTCGATTCTAGAATAAGTGTTGTGTGGATGCGAAAAAAAAGTAAAATCTTTTTCATTGGCATGATGTACCCTCCATATATCTAGAAGTTGTGAGTTTTTGGGAGACAGGTTAGGGGAGGGAAGCCTATCAATTGAGGAATCAGGGCACATGTTAAAATCACCGCAGATCAATAAGGATCCTTGCTTAGAATCCTGAGCTAATTTGATGGTGCGTTTGATAAAATTTATCTGATCAGCATTAGGGGCATACAGGTTAACTATTGTGTATCTGGTATTGTTTATGTCACATATTATGATAATATATCTACCCTCTTCATCTATTATTGTGTCATGACAATGGAAAGTAACAGAATTCTTGAAACCCAAAATCACACCTTTTCTTTTTTTTGAGGCTGGAGAAAAGAAAATATGCGGAAAGGAGGGATGAGAAAATCTGTATGAGTCTTCCTCATTAAGATGGGATTCCTGAATACAGATGATGTCAGCTCTCTGTTTCCTCACCTCATTCCAACATGTTGAACGCTTAAAGGGATTGTTAAGACCCTTAACATTTGCAGAAAATATTTTTATGCCTTTACTGGTCATCTTGAACTTTAAGGTAGCATGTTTGAATTCCTGATCTGAATTGTTTGACTAGTAGTATGTGAATAACATAGTAAAGTACCCAAATGTTACCGTAATTCAGTTGTGGGGGTCGTAGAATTCTACCTTTAGATTCAAATATTTGAGGATGTAGGTATAGACCCTTTTTATGTAACCTTGTAAAACAATAAGTTAAAACATAAATAATAAAGTAAATATTAAATAACAATAACATAACAATGGTCTAACAATGACCACAAGTTGTGATGTATCTCACTTAGTATAGGAGACGTTAGGTAAACAGTGGATTAGAGAATGTGAACACAGAGATGGAATATGTGTTCTGAGAGGTAGAGCAACGGGTGTGGAGCCCCGCAAAAATAGTATAACATGAAGGTATACTTAATTTAATATAGATATTGTCTAGAATAGAAATCATGGAGGATTTCTTCCTACTTTAGACCATTCTGGAGTCAGGTTCAGGTGACTTCTATCCGAGGAAGGCTTGTAAGGTGGAGAGTTCATTGCTTTGTCTTTGTCTTTGTCTTTGGCGCCCTCTGGTGACACGTTGATGTTCCATTTGGCAAAGGCATTTGACGCTTCCTGAGGAGAGACTAGTACAGTTGATGAGTTTTGATATCTTACAATCAGCTTAACAGGGAAGCCCCATTTATAAGGGATATTGTTATCCCTTAGTGCTTTGGTGTACATTTGAAATTCACGTCTTCTACTCAGCGTTGCTGGTGAGAGGTCGGTGAACAGAAGGACATTACAAAATCTTTCAGGAATGACCGGCCTCTTTTTTTGGGCTTCTCTCATCAGGGAATCCTTTAGATGGTAGAAATGGATTCTAGCTAGTACATCTCTGGGAATAGAGGCTGGTAAAGCTTTGGGTTTAGGAACCCGGTGTACCCGGTCTATGATTAGCTCTGACCCTGGGGTGTCTGGTAAATATGACACTATAAGATCCGCAATAAAATCTTGTAACTGAGAGTCCAGAACACTTTCAGGGATGCTTCTGAATCTTATGTTGTTTCTTCTGGAGCGATCCTCCAGATCAGCAATTTTAAGTTTCATGGTGGCTATGTCATCTTCAACCGCATTATGATTATCTACTAGCGAGTTATGTGCTGTGACAAATTCCTCCATTTTTTCTTCCAAATGCGCTGTTCTTTCCCCTATAGCGACTATGTCTGCATGAATAACAGAGATTGTCTCTTTAAAGTCACCATGTATGGATCTTTTTAGATCTGCCAGCATGTCCTGCATTGTGGTAACTGTTAGCCCAGGATCTGTGCCTGGTGAAGCAGGGTAAGTATTAAGGGGAGGGCTATATGGCTGTTGCTCACTCACCCTTTTTTGTTTTTTAGGTTCCTGTGGTGGTGGAGAACCGGATCCTGCTGAGGAGGGAGATCCAGAAGATCGCTGGACGGGTGCCGCTGCTGAGGATGGACAGGGCTCTCCCTCTGTGTGGCGGGAACCGGCGCCATCTTGTGAAGACCCAGGAGCTGGGTGAAAAAACGCCGTCATCTTCTGAGGCTGCGATCCCTTCTTCCGTCCCCTGGTCATCATCGGCAGGACTACTGTATCGAGGGCTGTCCTGGGGTAGGTAAGTATGAAATATATTTGCTGTAATTATGCCGCTTTGAGCCGTTATCGAGGCTCCACAGCCGGAGCTCCCACACTATGCGTCCTCTCCTCTCGGCATCCGGCCACGCCCCCCTCCTGATTTCAAGACTCATCGGGACCACCTACGTAAGGTCTTGCTGATTCTGCGGGAGAATAAATTGTACGCTAAGGCCCCTTTCACATGGGCGAGTATTCCGCGCGGATGCGATGCGTGAGTTGAACGCATTGCACCCGCACTGAATACCGACCCATTCATTTCTATGGGGCTGTTCAAATGAGCGGTGATTTTCACGCATCACTTATGCGTTGCGTGAAAATCGCAGCATGCTCTATATTCTGCGTTTTTCACGCAACGCAGGCCCCATAGAAGTGAATGGGGTTGCGTGAAAATTGCAAGCATCCGCAAGCAAGTGTGGATGCGGTGCGATTTTCACGCACGGTTGCTAGGAGACGATCGGGATGGAAACCCGATCATTATTATTTTCTTTTATAACATGGTTATAAGGGAAAATAATAGCATTCTGAATACAGAATGCAAAGTAAAATAGGGCTGGAGGGGTTAAAAAAATAAAAAATAATTTAACTCACCTTAGTCCACTTGATCGCGTAGCCGACATCTCCTTCGGTCTCCTTTGTTGAATAGGACCTGTGGTGAGCATTAAGTACAGTTACAGGACCTTTGATGACGTCACTCCGGTCATCACATGGTACGTCACATGATCTTTTACCATGTTGATGGATCATGTGATGACCGGAGTGACATCATCAAAGGTCCTGTAACTGTACTTAATGCTCACCACAGGTCCTATTCAACAAAGGAGACAGAAGGAGATGCCGGGCCGCGATCAAGTGGACTAAGGTGAGTTAAATTTTTATTTTTATTTTTTAACCCCTCCAGCGCTGTTTTACTTTGCATTCTGTATTCAGAATGCTATAATTTTCCCTTATAACCATGTTATAAGGGAAAATAATACAATCTACAGAACACCGATCCCAAGCCTGAACATCTGTGATGAAGTTCGGATTTGGGTACCAAACATGCGCGATTTTTCTCACGCGCGTGCAAAACGCATTACAATGTTTTGCACTCGCGCGGAAAAATTGCGGGTGTTCCCGCAACGCGCCCCGCACATTTTCCCGCAACGCCCTTGTGAAACCAGCCTAAACTGGAAAAATGTGTGTTTGCGGTTCTGGAGATTCAATTTCTTGGTTTTCTTCTCTCTGCTTCTGGTTTTCGCATGGACCCTGAGAAGGTCCGCGCTGTGCTTGATTGGGAGCTTCCTGAGAATCTGATGGCGCTGATGCGGTTTTTGGGTTTTGCCAATTATTACAGAAAGTTCATTTTGAATTATTCCTCTGTTGTTAAGCCACTCACTGATATGACTAAAAAGGGGGTGGATTTTTCCTTGTGGTCGGTAGATGCGCTTATCGCCTTTTCTAGTATCAAAGAGAGTTTTGCTTCTGCTCCCATTTTGGTACAACCTGATGTCTCTCTACCTTTTATTGTTGAGGTGGACGCTTCTGAGGTGGGTGTGGGTGCGGTCTTATCTCAGGGTCTCTCTCCTGCCAAATGGCGACCGTGTGCCTTTTTCTCAAGGAAACTCTCCTCTGCAGAGAGAAATTACGATGTGGGAGATAGGGAGTTGTTGGCCATCAAATTAGCATTTGAGGAATGGCGCCATTGGTTAGAGGGAGCCAGACACCCTATCACCGTGTTTACCGACCATAAGAATCTGGCCTACTTGGAATCGGCCAAGCGTCTGAACCCGAGACAGGCCAGATGGTCTTTGTTCTTTTCTAGGTTTCATTTTGTTGTTACGTTCCGCCCTGGGGTTAAAAATGTGAAGGCGGATGCCCTGTCACGTTGTTTTCCAGGAGGGGGGAACTTTGAAGACCCGGGTCCCATTTTGGCTGAAGGGGTAGTCGACTCTGCTCTTAATCCTGATTTGGAGGCAGAGGTTCAGGCAGCCCAGGCAGAGGTTCCTGATCTTTGTCCTCCTGGGAGGTTGTTTGTGCCTCTCGCTTTATGAGACAAGGTTTTTAAGGAGCACCACGATACTGTCCTTGCTAGGCACCCGGGGAGTAGAGCCACAGTGGATCTCATTGCTCGGAGATTCTGGTGGCCGGCTCTTCGTAAGACGGTTGAGGGTTTTGTGGCAGCCTGCGAGACCTGCACTCGTGCCAAGGTCCCTCATTCAAGGCCATCGGGTTATCTCCTCCCATTACCCATTCCTTCCCGTCCTTGGACACATCTGTCCATGGACTTCATTACGGACCTGCCTCGTTCCTCGGCGAAGACTGTGATTCTGGTGGTAGTGGATCGTTTTAGCAAAATGGCGCATTTCCTTTCCTTTCCTGGGTTACCCAATGCTAAGACGTTGGCGCAAGCGTTTGTTGATCACATTGTTAAATTGCATGACATTCCTTCAGACATCGTTTCTGATAGGGGCACGCAATTTGTTTCCAGATTCTGGAAGGCCTTCTGTTCTCGCTTGGGGATTCGGTTGTCATTCTCTTCTGCTTTTCACCCGCAGTCGAATGGTCAGACCAAACGCGTCAATCAGAATCTGGAGACATATCTGCGCTGTTTTATGGCAGAGAATCAGGAGGATTGGTATTCTTTTTTGTCCCTTGCTGAGTTTGCTTTAAATAATCGTCGCCAGGAGTCCTCTGATAAGTCACCATTTTTTGGTGCATATGGGTTTCATCCGCAGTTTGGGACATTCTCTGGAGAGGGGTCTTCTGGTTTACCTGATGAGGAGAGATTTTCCTCGTCTTTGTCATTTATTTGGCAAAAGATTCAGGGTAATCTGAAGAGGATGAGTGAGAGATATAAGCGTGTGGCAGATAAGAGACGTGTGCCTGGTCCGGACCTGAATGTGGGGGATCTGGTGTGGTTGTCTACAAAGAATATCAAACTGAAGGTTCCCTCCTGGAAGTTGGGTCCTAAGTTTATTGGGCTTTGCAAGATCTTGTCCGTCATCAATCCCGTTGCCTTCCGTCTTGATCTTCCTCAGACTTGGAAGATCCATAATGTTTTTCACAGGTCCCTATTAAAACCTTATGTCCAATCCACTGTGCCTTCCTCTTTGCCTCCTCCTCCGATTGTTGTTGATGGTAATCTTGAATTTCAGGTCTCTAGGATTGTGGATTCTCGCATTATCCGCGGTTCTCTCCAGTACCTCGTTCATTGGGAGGGTTATGGTCCTGAGGAGAGGATGTGGGTCCCAGTGGCGGACATTAAGGCCACTCGTCTCATCAGGGCTTTCCATAGGTCTCATCCTGAGAAGGTGGGCTCTGAGTGTCCGGAGTCCACCCGTAGAGGGAGGGGTACTGTCACCGCCAGTTCTGTGAGAAGGTCTGGCAGACGTCCTTCTCTACCTCTTGCATGATGTTCTTTGTTTTGGTTTCACTTTGTCATCTCCTTTCCTTCTGCCAGGTGTCACCTATTTAGACTAATTGTCTCCCTTTATATTCCCTCCCATACTGCCTCACTTTGCTGTTTATACTACTTCCTGGATGAAGTGTTCACTGCTGGAGGCTGCTGCTGCTGTTTACTCAGATAAGTCTTTTCATGTATTGTGTTTCCTTGCTGGCTTGATTCTAGGTGACCCTGACTCCGTCCGTATTAAGTGCAGGGAGCCGGTGGTCGTGTCCCCTCACTATTATAGGGTTTTCAGATGTCACACAGTCTTAGGTACGTGGGCATGCAATCATCTACCATTGAGACCCTTGCATGGGCATAGCAGTCAGGGAGAGCTCTTAGGGTTTTATAGGACTCACCTATATGCTCCTTAGTTTGGGATCAAGACAGTCGGACGTTTATTGATAAGTTCCAGCTATCTGCAACATCATCCGTGACATTTCTGTTTTGCTATATTTCACTAAACAAAAAAACTTGAACTGTCTGGAGATGCCCTGACATTGACTTTGGACTAGTACTTTACGTTATTACTCAGAGATTTCAAACATTACCCTCTGTAATGTAAGTCACATTTTGCACACTAGTATTGCTATTTTTCAGAAACAACATTTTTGAATTGTCTAAAGATTCCTGGACACAGATTTCAGACTAGTATTTTACCTTTTCAGAGATTTAAAACATTACCCTCTTTGTAAGGCACGCGTTGCACGCATATTTAACCGCTTCACGCATTATGACGTACAGGTACGTCATTGCGTGACAGGGGATGTATAGAGCGGGCGTCTGACAGGACACCCGGCCGCACTGACAGGAAGCGGCGATCGCCATTTAACCCCTCAGGTGCCGTGATCAATGCGGCTCCATCTTCCTTCCTTTCGGAGCCCCCGCAGTGAAATCGCAGGGCTCCGATCGGTTGCCATGGCAGCCTGGACACTGCTGAAGCAATCCAGGCCCGCCATGGCTTTCTCCATACTGAGCTATGCATGAGAATGGAGTTTGTAAAAATCCTATTCACCGTAATGGATCTCTATTATGGTGAATAGGAGAGGGGATCAAAACATCCCATGTACGACGCCCCTATTGGGGCTAATTGTTGTAAAAAAAAAGTTAAATAAAGTTAAAAAAAAAGTTAAAAAAATATATATATTAAAAGTTTGAATCACCCCCCTTTCTCAATTTTACATATAAAAATACATAAGCAATAAAAAAAAAACATATAGGGTATCGCCGCATCTGAAAATGTCTGAAATATTAAAATATTTTTTACAAATTCTTGTGCGGTGAACGCAGTAACAGAAAAAAAAAAGAAAAACACACGATTTACAATTTTTTGTCCTTTTGTCCCCCCAAAATTTTTTATAACGGTAATCAAAGCGTTGTATATACTACAAAAATGGCATCAATGAAAGCCTTTATAAAGATCTGCAGACCGCAATATAAAAATTTCTGGCTGTCAGAATATAGCGATGCAAAGAACATTTAGATTTTTCTAAAGGTTTAAAAAAAAAATTAAAGTAGTAAAACATCAAAAAAAACTGTTCAAGTTTGGTATCGCCGCATTCGTATTAAGCCGCAGAATAAGAATGTCAGGACATTTTTTGTGCATAGTGAACGCTGTGATGTCAAAACCCCAAAAACCTTGGTGGAATTCATTTTTTTTTATTTTTTTCAATTTTTGCCACACCAATTTTTTTTATCCTTTTTTCTAATACAAGGCATGGTAAATTAAATTGTGGCATATAGCTATGTGAACAGAAAAATAAAAAAGTTATGGCTTTTAGAACATGAGGAACATGAGGAAAAATACAAATATGTAAAAATGAAAATAGACCTGGTCTTGAAAGGGTAAATAATATAATACATTTCCCCCCCCCCCCAAAAAAAAAAAAAAAAAAAATTAAAAAAAATGTTTCTAGAGGTCTTCACTCCCTGGCTGAAAGCTTTGCCTCCCTTTCCCTATTTTACACAATTCTTCTTTTTTTCATCCCTTCACTTCCCTCATACTAGAATAGAAGCTTGATTGTGACTGTACACTGTCCCTAAGATCGTTTTCTGCCAGACACTGCATAGACCCATCCACCCACATTCACGGCCCAACACAGAATGACCTGCTAGTCGTTCTGCTATGGCATCTCCCTGCCTTACGCAGCACTGAATGGCTCATGCAGGCTGTCTGTCGGGCTGTGAGACAATCAGGGCAAGCACCCCTCACTTCCTCTTACGGTCATATGAGCATCGTTCTTCTTCCTCCCTTTTTGCTTTTTCTAACTGACATGTATAATAAAATGGCCATGTGCGCTGTTTTACTGGATTCTTCCAAAGTAAACCTTCAAAAGCTTCATGTTCGCCTGCTGGATGAATATTTAGGGAGTTTGTAACGAACCTGGTTTAATATGAACTCATTTGCTCATCTCTAGTATCCTTTGCTATTTTGATAGTGATAGCATTGGCTATAGGGTAGCTAACTTCACTAAGTGGCACTACAGAGGCTTAAAAGAGTGGTAATCTATAGATCCTTTTCCCAAGCGTTGCCTTGTTTGCAAGGCTCCCTACTTCCGTTCTGGTTCCCCCTGCAAGGAGAAATAGTAATCTAGGCACAACTGAGACAAATGACGCTTCATAAGAGGGATATGGAAGTTGTATTACGTATTTTAAATCCAAATCTGTATTTTCTTTGATACAGATAAAGTTTAGATTTCATGTTGGCTTTTTGTTCTCATCCCACAGATCAGCTATGGAGCGATGGATCCTATCTTCAGTAACAAGCTCCTTTTTCCTTATTTCTATCGCACAGTCCCTGATGGTTCCGATCAGTATAAAGCCGTCATTCTCCTACTGAAGCATTTTGGCTGGAGCTGGGTGGGGATGGTGACGGTAGACGATGAGAACAGCCAACGAGTCAGCATGGAGCTCTTCAATGTAATAACAAAGAGCGGGGTCTGCATAGCTTATAGAGAATCTGTCAAAAGTTTACCTTATTTCATACAGTCTTTGGCCTACAGGAAGGTGTTATATCAAATACAAAAGATTCACTGCAATGTGATCATATTTGTTGGCAACTCATATGGCTTACCGTCATTGAACTCAATATTGTCTCACAGCTTCAATCCTAAGAGAGTTGTAATCATACTCTCACTTATTTTTCCTAAAGAATTAATTCAATTCGTTGCATTTCATAGATCTTTGCAGTTCACTCTTCAAAAAGGAAGAATTATAGGATTAAAAGAATATTTACTCACAGCCGGTCCTCTAAAATATCCTGAGGTCGAGCTGATGTTTGATATATGGAGATATTTTCTTTTTTGCAGCTCTGGACAGAATATATTTCATAGACCATGTAATGAAAGAGATGTTCTAGGTAATGTGGATCGCTTCCTGTATGATGTAGACAATTTCCGTTACACATTCAGTGTGTACTCTGCAGTGTATATTGTGGCTTATGCCTTACATCATCTGATCTACTCACATAAAACACAAGAAAATGCCCAATTATTTACCATCCAATATTCAAAGATCACATGGAAGGTGAGATTTCAAGTCACAGATCTAATAATTTATATACAATTGATAAAATCTAATATTGACTTACACTTGGTGAGAGAACAGTGTAAAGTAGATGAGGAAGCTGTATAGAATCCAGCAGTAGGATATTGTAGTGCAGAGCATTTGATCCAGTTTGAGCTGATAGAGATGGTGCAAGTGCTAAAGAGCTCACATAGGTGGTGCCTGAGCAATGGCATTCAATATGTCCATTAATGCACTTTGTAGCTGAATGGGGATGTGGTCGAAGACTTCAGTACCATGAATTGTCATATTATTCATTCCTGTAATTTCCTGTTCATAATATTAAAATATTCTATACTAGCATTGTGTTAATAGAGAGGCAAAAATCAAATTTGTTGCCCTTTTTAATAATGTGCTCTATATCTTAAACAGGTAATTATGGACCAGTAAGCTCAACATATATTGCATGGGAAAACATTTATTAGACTTAGTATAATGAATTCATAAAGGTGCTACAGCGCTCTTCCCCTTCAACTTTCATCTGCTCTACTTAGTCTTTCCAGTTTTGCAGAGTACCAATCCTATACGGCTGAAATTATATAACATGACTGGTACAACAAATTGGGGTTTATATTTTGAAGGCAGTAAACAAAGAATGTCAATCTACAGTATCAATTAATAAAATTCATAAAAAATATTTCATTTTCATTACTGGATACTCCTTTTTCCATCCATATTCAATGTGACTGTATATATAACCATATAACTATATAGTATGTATACTGATCTTTCTTATACTGAAGCAAATATTTCCATATTGTCACAGCCACTATCTCTGGCTGGGACCTTCCGTCATTGCTTATTCGGCGCTCCTCGCTGAAGTTCTGTTCCTGTGTATTATTTGTGGTTCTTTATGGGTTAACTCCCCTGTGTGCCTATTAGGAGTTAATCCTCTGTCTGCTCCATGGGTGTGGTCTCTCTGCTGCACCCATGGAACCTGTATATAAGGCTGAGGTTTCCTCAGTTCTGTGTCAGCTCTCCTGGTGTGTGTTGTCTTGTCCTGCTCCTGGTTTGTACTCTCCCTCCCATGCTGCTGACCCATGGGATCCGTGTCTGTCTGCCTGTGCTCTGTGGGTTTTCCTACTTGTTCATTTATGTTCTCTCCCGTCCTCTTTCCTGTCGTTCTGTTCTGCCAGTTATGTTTTAGTTACTTTGTGTTTATTCTGATGTCTGTGTTCAGCAAGCCTTTGCAGCAGAGTGGCATGACAAGGCCATGCAGTTTACTACTGGTGGAGCAAGTCCTTCTCTGCTCATTGCCACTCCTGCTCCCTTGCATGAACTCCTGCTTGTGTTATTATTTGCCCTGTTTTGTATTTACCTGTCTGTTATGTTTGCCTATGTGCCGTCTGTACCTTCTGGTACCTGTTGTCCATTCGTCCCTGCTGTCACCGTCTAGTTCACGCTCCAGAGTGGACCCTGGCAACTTCCTGCGGCAAAGTCTAACCCTACCATCTAGGGCTCTAGTGAACACCAGGAGTTGCTTAGTCACGCCCCTCTGGAGTATTGCTAGACAGTGTCGCAGTGGGGGTTTTCTCCCACTGTGCTGACGGTACATAGAGCTCATTTTTTGTCTGTGCTGCCTTCCATGTATGTTTGTGCAATAAACTCTTATGTGTCTGTACCTGATTTCCTTTTATTGCTTGATGACGCGGTGGTCTCTCCTGGGACCTCCAACTCGTGACACATATACAGTGTAGTTATTGGATATACCGTATATGGTTATGGGGCACTTATAGATGTTATCTTATATATTGTCACCCGATATATAGTCTAAATTCTATCTGTATTTTCCTTCTACCAATTTTAACTGGTTAGATTCAAATTGTCCGTGTTCATAACTGTGTAATTTATCCACTTCTGATTTCAGGTGGTCCGCTTTTAAAAGTTTGCATATATGTCAGTTTCTGTCCATTGATAGAAGTTTAACCACTCCTAATGACGCTTATATTGTGTCTGTGATTTGCCTTTTAATTATTCACATCCCTCCATTAATACTGTGTTTGCAAAGTTTATATACTCACTGTTGGTGGATAGTGGTGTATCGGCCATGGCGTCCCACGTGGCTATTACTGCCATTTACTGCTTACCTCCACCTCCTTCACTTGCATCTGGACAGTCCCGCTGTTTGGATCGGGATGTCTGTGTGATAGCACTGCTGTCACGAGTTGGAGGTCCCCGGAGAGACCACCGTGTCGTCATGCAATAAACGGACGGAAATCAGGTACAGACACATAAGAGTTTATTGCACAAACAGAAACATGGAAAGCAGCACAGATAAAACATGAGCTCTATGTACCGTCAGCACAGTGGGAGAAAACCCCCACTGTGCCACTGTCTAGTAATACTCCAGAGGGGCGTAACTAAGCAACTCCTGGTTTTCACTAGAGCCCTAGATGGCAGGGTTAGACTTAGCCGCAGGAAGTTGCCAGGGTCCACTCTGGAGCGTGACCTAGACAGTGACAGCAGGAGCGAATGGACAACAGGTACCAGAAGGTACCGACGGCACATAGGCAAACATAACAGACAGGTAAATACAAAACAGGGCAAATAATAACACAAGCAGGAGTTCATGCAAGGGAGCAGGAGTGGCAATGAGCAGAGAAGGACTTGCTCCACCAGTAGTAAACTGCATGGCCTTGTCATGCCACTCTGCTGAAAAGGCTTGCTGAACACAGACAAATGAATACAAAACAGGGCAACTAATAATACAAACAGGAGTTCACGCAAGGGAGCAGGAGTGGCAATGAGCAGAGAAGGACTTGCTCCACCAGTAGTAAACTGCATGGCCTTGTCATGCCACTCTGCTGCAAAGGCTTGCTGAACACAGACATCAGAATAAACACAAAGTAACTAAAACATAACTGGTAGAACAGATAACAGAAAGACAGGAAAGAAGACATCAAAGAACAAGTAGGGAAACTCACAGAGCACAGACAGACAGACACAGATCCCATGGGTCAGCAGCATGGGAGAGAGAGAACAAACCAGGAGCAGGACAGACAACACACACCAGGAGAGCTGACACAGAACTGAGGAAACCTCAGCCTTATATACAGGTTCCATGGGTGCAGCAGAGAGACCACACCCATGGAGCAGACAGAGGATTAACTCCTAATAGGCACACAGGGGAGTTAACCCATAAAGAGTCACAAATACACAGAAACAGAACTTCAGCGAGGAGCGCCGAACGAGCAAGGACGGAAGGTCACAGCCAGAGGTAACGACTGTGACAACTGCTCTGTATCAGCGTCCCACGTGATACCAGGGATATATGCTCAGGTTGTTTAAAGGCTTGTAGGGTTCTTATGGTTGTGAAGATGGATTGTCCGTGGAGAGCTCCACTTTGATTTTATCTTCTCCAATATCTACCACATTTTCATATTGAGACAATCAATACATCAGAATGATTTCTGTTTTTCAAAAGATGTCCTGGTTAAACCATTAAACCAAACGCGTTCCGGAGTCTTTCCCACTCCTTCCTCAGTGGCCATATTAATCCAGGAGATCCTGCCCCTTATATATCCCTAATTTCAATTCCATGCAAAATCCAAAACAGACTCTCATTTGTGTCATCTTTATATAATTTTTTTTTTATATGTATGACTTAATATACACCTTATTAACTTCAAAGATCCACAATCTTCCATAATGTTATCTACTTCTCATCTGTTGACTTTCTTTTTATTTCAATTCAGAAAAAATGCATTGCGGTTTTGATGCGTTTTCTATGCGTTTTTTCATCTATTGGTGCGTTTCTTTTAAATATAATTGCCTCCCATTGCATCTTAATATATGCATATGAAATGTTACCCCTTCAAAGGTCACAACAGACATTACTTATATAGAAACTAAAAAAATGAAAATGTAAAAAAATATAATAAATTAGAAAAATATGGAAAAAATATATAAATTGTAAAAATATATAAAACAATAACAAGTAAGGGATATTTCTATATAGGTTCTTATCCACATGTTTGATTTTATCTATATCATTTATTTATATATGTATATATAATTTTTACTAAATTATTATCTCATATATTTATCTTTCTTTTACTTTTATCTTCTTTAATTCTTTATGTTTCTATATTTATTGTACAGATTTTTTTCTTACAGTTTTTTTTACAGGTTTTCTTTCTCCACAGTCTCACACTCATCAGAAACCCATAACATCCCACATCCACACGTATGGGGTGGGGGCCTCCCGCCAAGGGGAGATCGGAGTACTGGTAACACAGCCTGACTCCAATTTCCCGTCAGCGAAGGGCACCCACCACTATTCTACAGGGAACCAAAAAGTTCCAATTGTGCATTTAACCCACCAAGTAAAAGTGTACCAAAGTCAAATATTCTTCTTGACTCCTGCCGTGACATCCTAATGATATGGTTTCCCTCCTCCATTGTTTTATAACCTTTCGGATCTTGGTTATAAAATTGTTTAAAATGTTTAGACTAGGAGTGTTCTTCATAGCCATTCCTTATATTTGCTATGTGTTCAGATATTCTTTTTTTCAACATCATTTTCGTCCTCCCTATATTTTGTTTCTTGCAGGGGCATTCATAAATATAAATCACGTCAGTTGTACTACATGTCAGAAATTCTTTTATATCATGAGAAAAACAGTTCTTTGTGGAGCTAATTTTAAGTGTCTTTTTTGGAAAGACAGTGCTTTTACAGTTGTTACATTTTCCACATTTATAAAAAACCTTTCAAATTAAACAGATTGGGCCAGATTTATCATTACTCTGACAGCTCACTCCACTTTAACATATGGCTAAAGTCAGTTTTAGCCAAGTCAGATTTATGATCGGCCCTTTAAGACTGTAATAAATGTGGTTTGACGGTAGCAGTTTATCCGTCAGTAAGCAGCTTTACAAAAGTCGCACATCTTTACGAAAAAGTCGCACGTTTTTATGAAAAAGTCACATGTTCTATTAAAAAGTCTCATAAGATAAGCATGGTCCTCACTGGAGTGAAATTGGGACTTTTTTGCGACTTTTTTGCGACTTTTTTAAATAGTCCCAATAGTAAATCTGTCTAGAGATTCATTTACATAAGAAAACACGCCCACTTTCAGAAAACTGGCGAGCATAGTGCAGAGCAGAAAAAAGTCGCAAATTTGTGCGCAGTTTTAGCGTTTGGGACTTTTTTGGGACTTTTTCACTCCATTATTCTGACTTGAGCTAATGATAAATCTGGCCCATTGTGTATAGAATGTTCTCCTTTTTAATTTTCGGGGTGATTTTTAGGCCTAAATTTGGGGCCTTCGTATAGGTTATCTTGGGAGTGTTATTTATCCACGAATATAATGTCGATGTCGTTTTATACTATTTTCAATTTTGTGTTGAAAGGAAAGATGATCCTTATATCGTCATCCTTTACTTCTTCTCTTATATCCGCCATATCATTTTAAAAGAATGTCTGTCTATCCATGTTCCTCACCTTAGCGAGGGATGCATCGATAATCTCAGATGAATATTCTTTAATTATAAATTGTTCTCTTAAATCTTCTGCCTCTTCTTCAAATTTCTGACTATCCGTGCAGTTCCATTTTATCCTACGGAACTGTGCCATTGGTATGTTCTAGAGCAGGGGTAGGCAACCTCCGGCACTCCAGATGTTGTGAAACTACAACTCCCAGCATGCATACTTCCTCTGCTCTTCTCAGAACTCTCACAGAAATGAATGGAGCATGCTGGGAATTGTAGTTTCGCAACAGCTGGAGTGCCGAAGGTTGCTGACCCCTGTTCTAGAGCCATCTTGATAAGTGGCAACTTGAATATAGGATGTAGCTATTCTTAGCTACAGGCTTATATTAAGTACTACAAATTAATTTGCTATTCTGTACTGTGATTTGCAAGTCTAAAAATTCAATCTGGTGTTTACTGATATTTGCCGAAAATCGTAAATTATTCGGATTTTGATTAATTTCTTCCCAAATTTTTTTTAGTTCTGTCTCTGATCTTTGCCATATGAAAATAATGTCATCAATGTATCAAAGAATAGCTACATCCTATATTCAAGTTGCCACCTACCAAGATGGATCTTGAAAATACCGATGGGACAGTTCCGTAGGATAAAAAGGAATTGCACGGATAGTCAGAAATTTGAAGAAGAGGCAGAAGAATTAAGAGAACAATTTGCAATAACAGAATATCTGTCAGGACCGTAGGCAGGGACACACACTCACACAGTGATCCCTAACTTGATCCCAGCCCGCTGACCCTGCCTACTTTCAGAACAAGTCCTAGATGACAAGTCCACAACCAGTTGACAGTCCCTATACTGGTAAGTGCAGAGAGCCAAACCAAGCGCCCGCGGTGAAAACCGCAGGTACCTGTTCACACACAGGAACCTAGATAAACTAACACACAGAGGGAAGTCGTGCCAGAAACATTCAAGCCAGGAGATCAATACCATACACAATCACTAAGCAGAAGAAGATAGCAAGTAACAAAGCCAAGGTTCAATACCGGACAGGAAACAAGTAAAGAATCGCTAAGCAGAGGGAGAGGTCTAAGTAAAGCCGAGGTCAAGTCCAAAAGCAACAATCCAATACACACACAGGCAGCAGAGCACAGCAAGGAAAACCTATAACTGGCAAGGAGGATTGCCAGTAGCTGCCTTAAATAGGGAGCTAATCACCTGAGCGCTAACATCACCGGGGAGTGTGGCTCAGGTGTGACAGGGGGTGTAGCCAAAGCGGGCCATTGAGAGGGGGCGTGGCCTACACACCGTCGAGAGGGGGCAGTGCCCAACCCTAGACTGTAGGGCTGGAGCTCGGACAGGCAAGTTGGTGACATTACCCCCCCCCCTGTTTATGAGGGGCCACCGGACC
Source organism: Bufo bufo (assembly GCF_905171765.1). Taxonomy (NCBI): domain Eukaryota; kingdom Metazoa; phylum Chordata; class Amphibia; order Anura; family Bufonidae; genus Bufo; species Bufo bufo. The sequence continues at coordinate 27,917,210 of NC_053392.1, read as the reverse complement.
CTCAATACAGGGCGCAGGCTTAGATGGAAATTTAGAATGAAATTTCTTAATGAGGCGAGGAGCATGGACATCCCGAGCAGATACCCAGATATTGAAGAGAACTTTGAACCATCTGGGAATCAAGGATTCTCTCCACCTCATACTCAAGTTCATCAAGAATAATAACAGGGTCAGGAGGCCTAGGAGGAGAAATTTAAGCAAGGAAATGTGAAAGACATCATGAATTCTGAAAGAGTCAGGCAACTGCAGACAAAATGACACTGTATTGATGACAGAAATGATCTTATAAGGTCCAATAAATTTAGGCACCAGTTTACCTGAAGGCACCTTGAGGTGTAGATTTTTGGTAGAGAACCACACTTGTTCACCCAACACAAAATTTGGCCCCTTGGACCGTCTTTTATTGGCCTGTCTAGATTGGATGCTTTGGGCTTTTTCCAGGCTCTTGCGAGCCTGGGCCCAAACTGTGCACAGATCTTCTATGATAGCATCCACAGCAGGAGTTATAGAACTAGAACCACACACTGATGAAAACCAGGCATTAAAACCATAGTTACAATAGAAAGGAGACATTCCACTAGAGGAGCTCACATGATTGTTAATAGAGAACTCTGCAAAAGGTAAGAACTTTCTCCAATCATTCTGGTGATCCGACACAAAGTATCTCAAGAATTGCTCCAGTACCTGGTTGACCCTCTCTATTTGCCCATTAGTCTCAGGGTGGAAGGCAGATGAGAAAGAAAGCTTAAGTCCCAGTTTCGTGCTGAAGCCTCTCCAGAGATTTGAGACAAATTGGACGCCCCTATCCGAGACTATGGAGTCCGGAATACCATGCAACCTAAGAATTTTATCAATAAACAAGGTAGATAACTCTTTAGCATTGGGGAGTTTTTTTTAATGGGATAAGATGACACTGTAACGGATCTCCTGGCACCCCGACTGGGTACCTCCATTTATGGATGCTCCTAGTGCTTCCTGAGGGCTCCAAGCACTCCGCTTGAAACCGTAACCACCACAGGAACAAGGAACAGGAACAGCTCTTACAAGAGCTAGGGGTTATAGCCAGCGGAGTATACAGAGTATAGCAATCCCCACACACATGAGACGAGGCTTTATGTTGAAGGCCAAAACAGGAACTCATTTTATTGAAAACCAACTCAATATATATACAGTTCAAGAAGTCTAACAACATAACACAATCAACCATGAACAACATGCAAACAGACATCTCCCCCCTACTCCATAATGAATGAATAGGGAGAGAGGAGGCACATGTGATGGGATTATCTCCTGAGTGTATCATAGGGTGATTTACTCATCTAGGAGTCGGCTGCTCCTAGAGTCAGCTATCTTAATCCCATCACTAACACAATCAGTGGGAGTCTCAGTGCAGAGTTAACCCTTTTTTGTGTTGCTGAATTCACACCCTGCACCTTTAATGGGCAATAGGAAATATGTGTCATATAAATTCCACACATAAATCAGGGTTCATAGTTCCTTGTAACCCCAAAAGGTCTGAGGGGGTCTCCATAGTTCTGGGTCCATAGTCCGTAGGAAGGAGGCTAGCCCTCAGGCTTCTCCAGCAGCCCCAGTGATGGTTCAGTCCATCACAGACACATCTTCAAAAATCTGTCTATTACAACCCAAATGACTGACCTACCCTGGGAGGGTGGGAGGTCAGCGATGAAGTCCATAGAGATGTAGGTCCAGGGCCTCTGAGGAATGGGCAAGGGGCAAAGCAAACCCGCAGGAGGTCTCCTGGGTACCTTGGCCCTAGCACATACGTCACAGGCAGAGACGAAGGCAACCACATCACGTGACCAGGTAGGCCACCAGTATACCCGAGAGATCAGATTCTTAGTTCCCGCAATACCTGGATGACCTGCCAACACAGAGCAATGAAATTCCTCCAGTACTTTAAGGCCTAAAATTGGAGGTACAAACCGTTTGCCAGCAGGAAGACCATGGGGAGCTAAATCCTGACAGCCATCTATCTTAGTGGCCAAATCAGAATTAATAGCGGCAAGCATGACACCAGGAGGCAGAATAATTCCAGGCTCTGTAACAACACTCTGCTTTTCATCAAAACTCAGTGATAATGCATCCGCCTTTACATTAGCATCCCTGGGACGATAGGTAACAACAAAGTTAAAACACATAAAGAATAGAGCCCACCTTGCCTTCCGGAGATTCAATTGCTTGGCAGTATCCAGATAGGTAAGGTTTTTATGATCAGTCAGCCCGACGATCTTGTGCTGAGCTCTTTCTAGGAAATGCCACCACTCCTCAAAAGCCCATTTGATAGCAAACAACTCACGGTTACCGATATCATAGTTTCTCTCTGCGGGAGAGAATTTCCGGGAAAAGAAAGCACATGGTTTCAGGTTAGTCAGGGAGGACAGGCCCTGAGATAGAACAGCCCCAACACCTATCTCAGAGGCGTCCACCTCAACCACAAAAGGTTGAGTAACATCAGGCTGTAACAGCACAGGTGCCTGAGTAAAACTCGCCTTAAGAGTTTCAAAGGCAGACACAGCCTCAGGACCCCAGTGGAGAACATCAGCCCCCTTCCTGGTCAAATCCGTCAACGGTTTGGCAATGACCGAAAAATTTGTAATAAATTTCCAATAATTAGCAAAGCCCAGGAACCCTTGAAGGGCTTTAAGCGAAGTCAGCCTGGCCCAAAATGGCACACACCTTACCGGGGCCATACAAAATTTTTGTGGAGAAATAATGTAGCCAAGGAAAGAGACTTCTCTAACTCCAAACTCGCATTTACTCAACTTAGTGAACAAATTATAGTCCCTAAGCTTTTAAAGTACCTTCCTCACATAAAGTACATGAGACGACCAATCAGGGGAGAATACCAGTATGTCATCTAAATACACCACCACAAGCTGGAAGAGAAACTCCCGATGGTACTTAACTCCTGTTGTGTGATAAACCCCTGAAACAATCACGGATTCCACTTGTAGTTAAGTACCATCCATGGACCTAGAGATTGAGAGGGATAGTAAATAAACACTGGCATGTGGTATCAAAATCTTATCCTCAAGTCGTAGAATTTCAACAACCACCCATGATGTGTTTTAAAAGGGCAAACAATATACGTGACAGGATAGTGCGGGCAGATATTGGCAGTAATAAAACTGGACCCATACAAAGAGTATTGGCTACCCCCATAATGGGAACTTTCCCTTGTTTAAATTGTGTACATTGTTCCAGTGTAATTAGGGGTACACATTTCACACACCCACAATCGGGTGAACGCATACCAATTAGAGGCCTTTTCACATGTGATAGCCAGTTTGTTGTCTATATTTTGAAGTGCACTTGTGGTTTATTGTACGTGGGAGAAACCTCTACAAGCATGAAAGATAGATTGAGTAATCACAAATCCACTATTAGAAAACAAAATTTATTATTTCCCGTACCATTTCATTTCCACGAGCACAGACACACAACTACGTTATCAAATCATTGAGAGTGTACCCCTACCTCGGCGAGGTGGTGATAGAAATAAATTATTACTTAAAAAGGAGGCTTATTGGATACACCGATTACAAACTATTGAGCCCCGCGGACTCAATCGTGAATATAATGTACAGAGCTTCCTATGATAGATTACCCTAATTAACATATTTGTGCTAAAGATTAAAATTGATTTTAAAAAAAATTATTTTTGAAAATATTTATTTTCTCTTATTTTTTTCATAGCGGAATTAAAGAAAAAGTAGAACACAATAAGGAAGGAAAATGAATAATGTTTTATTTATTGAACTTAAAAAGAATGCCGCAGCAAGGCTTGATTTTGTATTGTTTATATGTTTCGATTTATCACTGATTGGTGGGAGGGGTTATCTGTGTGATGTCATTTCCCTGTGTTTTGGCGGTCTATTTAAACATGCTTTATTCTTGTATGACAATAAGTCTGATGAAGGTGCAGTAGCACCGAAACGTGTCACTTATTTACTGTATATGTGACAAATAAAAGCAGCAAGATTTCACCTACAGCGAGTGCCGGTCTTTTCTGCAGTGTTTTATTGGGAACGCCATCCCACAGACACATGCACCGCGACTTCAGAAAGCAGTGCCGACCTGTGAACATTATATATGATTATACAGTATATACAGTATGTGACAATACAATGCAACAAGGGTACAGCACAAAACCACAAAATTTGTATCTACTCTCTTTATATTCTTAAAGTCATTGTACTTTCACACAATTTCATAAAATTTATTAGAGAATGGTGTAAATAGCAAATTTCTAAAGATGGCTCACAGGAAATTGTGGCATGTCAGAGCTAGCTAAGATCATGAGCTTGATAAAAGAAGTGCTGCTACACTGCTTCTGAACATCACAGGAAACTCCTATGTGTCTGTAAGGCCTCATGCACACGACCATATTTTTTCACGGTCCGCAAAACGGGGTTCCGTTGGTCCGTGATCCGTGACCGTTTTTTCGTCCGTGGGTCTTCCTTGATTTTTGGAGGATCCACGGACATGAAAAAAAAGTAGTTTTGGTGTCCGCCTGGCCGTGCGGAGCCAAACGGATCCGTCCTGAATTACAATGCAAGTCAATGGGGACGGATCCGTTTGACGTTGACACAATATGGTGCAATTTCAAACGGATCCGTCCCCCATTGACTTTCAATGTAAAGTCAGGAGTTAATATACCATAGGATCGGAGTTTTCTCTAATCCGATGGTATATTTTAACTTGAAGCGTCCCCATCACCATGGGAATGCCTCTATGTTAGAATATACTGTCAGATATGAGTTACATCGTGAAACTCATATCCCACAGTATATTCTAACACAGAGGCGTTCCCATAGTGATGGGGACGCTTCTAGTTAGAATATACTACAAACTGTGTACATGACTGCCCCCTGCTGCCTGGCAGCACCCGATCTTTTACAGGGGGCTGTGATCAGCACAATTAACCCCTCAGGTGCCGCACCTGAAGGGGTTAATTGTGCGTATCATAGCCCCCTGTAAGAGATCAGGGGCGGCCAGGCAGCAGGGGGCAGACCCCCCTCCCTCCCCAGTTTGAATATCATTGGTGGCCAGTGTGCACCCCCCCCCCCCCCCCCCCTCTATTGTAATATCATTGGTGGCCAGTGTGTGGCCCCCCGCCCCCCTCTATTGTAATTTCAGTAGTGGCCAGTGTGCGGCCTCCGTCGGCCCCCCTCCCCCCCTCTATTGTAATTTCATTGGTGGCCAGTGTGCGGCCTCCCTCGGCCCCCCTCCCCCCTCTATTGTAATTTCATTGGTGGCCAGTGTGCGGCCTCTGTCGGCCCCCCCCTCCCTGTATTGTATTATCATTGGTGGCCAGTGTGCGCCCCCCCCCCCCGCTCCCCATCTATTGTATTAATATCATTGGTGGCCAGTGTGCGGCCTCCCCTCTCTCCCCCCAATCATTGGTGGCAGCGGAGATTCCGATCGGAGTCCCAGTTTAATCGCTCTGGGGCTCCGATCGGTAACCATGGCAACCAGGACGCTACTGCATGCCTGGTTGCCATGGTTACTTAGCAATATTACAATATTAGAAGCATCATACTTACCTGCTGGCTGCTGCGCTGTCTGTGTCCGGCCGGGAGCTCCTCCTACTGGTAAGTGACAGATCATTAAGCAATGCGCCGCACAGACCTGTCACTTACCAGTAGGAGGAGCTCCCGGCCGGACACAGACAGCGCAGCAGCCAGCAGGTAAGTATGATGCTTCTAATATTGTAATATTTACAATATATTGTAATAAACTGCAGTAGCGTCCTGGTTGCCATGGTTACCGACCGGAGCCCCAGAGCGATTAAACTGGGACTCCGATCGGAATCTCCGCTGACACCAATGATCGGGGTGGGGGGGGGGGGAGGCCGCACACTGGCCACCAATGATATTAATACAATAGAGGGGGGCCGGGGGGGGCGGGGGGGCCGCACACTGGCCACCAATGATATTAATACAATAGAGGGGGGGGGCCGGGGGGGCCGCACACTGGCCACCAATGATATTACAATAGAGGGAGGGGGGGCGGAGGAGGCCGCACACTGGCCACCAATGATATTACAATAGGGGGGGGCGGGGGGGCGCACACTGGCCACCAATGATATTACAATAGAGGGAGGGGGGGGACCGGGGGAGGCCGCACACTGGCCACCAATGATATTACAATGGGGGGGGGCGCCGCACACTGGCCACCAATGATATTCAAACTGGGGAGGGAGGGGGGTCTGCCCCCTCCTGCCTGGCAGCCCCTGATCTCTTATAGGGTGCTATAATATGCACAATTAACCCCTCAGGTGCAGCACCTGAGGGGTCAATTGTGCTGATCACAGCCCCCTGTAAGAGATCGGGTGCTGCCAGGCAGCAGGGGGCAGTCATGTACACAGTTCTCAGTATATTCTAACTAGAAGCGTCCCCATCACTATGGGAACGCCTCTGTGTTAGAATATACTGTCGGATTTGAGTTTTCACGAAGTGAAAACTCATCTCTGAAAAAGCTTTTATGCAGACGGATCTTCGGATCCGTCTGCATGAAAGTAACCTACGGCCACGGATCACGGACGCGGATGCCAATCTTGTGTGCATCCGTGTTCTTTCACGGACCCATTGACTTGAATGGGTCCGTGAACCGTTGTCTGTCAAAAAAATAGGACAGGTCATATTTTTTTGACGGACAGGAAACACGGATCATGGATGCGGCTGCAAAACGGTGCATTTTCCGATTTTTCCACGGACCCATTGAAAGTCAATGGGTCCGCGAAAAAAAACGGAAAACGGCACAACGGCCACAGATGCACACAACGGTCGTGTGCATGAGGCCTAAGTGTGATATATTCCTCCTTATCTGTTCTATGAGCTTTAATGCGGAAAACAAACAGAGTGGAAAGTAAGAGAAAGGACGTCACAGCAGTATAGTACTGGCAGAAGAGAGATGCCCCTGCTTCTGGGAGTAATGCATCAAGCTGTGCCACTGAAGAAGGGAATAATATGGCTGTAGAGGAAAGTCAGGTGGGCGTATATATAGATATATATATGTATCTGCCCCTTCATTGATATGTGTATATATGTATATATGGGCCCCATTATATGGCCAATAGGGATACATATTCCCTGTATGGCCGTGTATATATTGGCCCTGTATGGCAAGTGGGGACATATATACAGGGAGTGCAGAATTATTAGGCAAGTTGTATTTTTGAGGATTAATTTTATTATTGAACAACAACCATGTTCTCAATGAACCCAAAAAACTCATTAATATCAAAGCTGAATATTTTTGGAAGTAGTTTTTAGTTTGTTTTTAGTTTTAGCTATTTTAGGGGGATATCTGTGTGTGCAGGTGACTATTACTGTGCATAATTATTAGGTAACTTAACAAAAAACAAATATATACCCATTTCAATTATTTATTTTTACCAGTGAAACCAATATAACATCTCAACATTCACAAATATACATTTCTGACATTCAAAAACAAAACAAAAACAAATCAGTGACCAATATAGCCACCTTTCTTTGCATGGACACTCAAAAGCCTGCCATCCATGGATTCTGTCAGTGTTTTGATCTGTTCACCATCAACATTGCGTGCAGCAGCAACCACAGCCTCCCAGACACTGTTCAGAGAGGTGTACTGTTTTCCCTCCTTGTAAATCTCACATTTGATGATGGACCACAGGTTCTCAATGGGGTTCAGAGCAGGTGAACAAGGAGGCCATGTCATTAGATTTTCTTCTTTTATACCCTTTCTTGCCAGCCACGCTGGGGAGTACTTGGAGGCGTCCTGCATGGAGCATTGTCCTGCATGAAAATCATGTTTTTCTTGAAGGATGCAGACTTCTTCCTGTACCACTGCTTGAAGAAGGTGTCTTCCAGAAACTGGCAGTAGGACTGGGAGTTGAGCTTGACTCCATCCTCAACCCGAAAAGGCCCCACAAGCTCATCTTTGATGATACCAGCCCAAACCAGTACTCCACCTCCACCTTGCTGGCGTCTGAGTCGGACTGGAGCTTTCTGCCCTTTACCAATCCAGCCACGGGCCCATCCATCTGGCCCATCAAGAATCACTCTCATTTCATCAGTCCATAAAACCTTAGAAAAATCAGTCTTGAGATATTTCTTGGCCCAGTCTTGACGTTTCAGCTTGTGTGTCTTGTTCAGTGGTGGTCGTCTTTCAGCCTTTCTTACCTTGGCCATGTCTCTGAGTATTGCACACCTTGTGCTTTTGGGCACTCCAGTGATGTTGCAGCTCTGAAATATGGCCAAACTGGTGGCAAGTGACATCTTGGCAGCTGCACGCTTGACTTTTCTCAGTTCATGGGCAGTTATTTTGCGCCTTGGTTTTTCCACACGCTTCTTGTGACCCTGTTGATTATTTTGAATGAAACGCTTGATTGTTCGATGATCACGCTTCAGAAGCTTTGCAATTTTAAGAGTGCTGCATCCCTCTGCAAGATATCTCACTATTTTTGACTTTTCTGAGCCTGTCAAGTCCTTCTTTTGACCCATTTTGCCAAAGGAAAGGAAGTTGCCTAATAATTATGCACACCTAATATAGGGTGTTGATGTCATTAGACCACACCCCTTCTCATTACAGAGATGCACATCACCTAATATGCTTAATTGGTAGTAGGCTTTCGAGCCTATACAGCTTGGAGTAAGACAACATGCATAAAGAGGATGATGTGGTCAAAATACTCATTTGCCTAATAATTCTGCACGCAGTGTATGTCCCCTGTATGTGATGCCGCAGATTTCTGTGAGTATGTATATTTAGCTGTGTGTATGCCCATGTATTTGCACACATGTCTATATATACACTTATGTTATGTGAGCTTATTGCTGCCCATTTGTGCCCCAGGTTTGTAATATACAGTCGTGGCCAAAAGTTTTGAGAATTACATAAATATTGGAAATTGGAAAAGTTGCAGCTTAAGTTTTATAATAGCAATTTGCATATACTCCAGAATGTTATGAAGAGTGATCAGATGAATTGCATAGTCCTTCTTTTTCATGAAAATTAACTTAATCCCAAAAAAAACTTTCCACTGCATTTCATTGCTGTCATTAAAGGACCTGCTGAGATCATTTCAGTAATCGTCTTGTTAACTCAGGTGAGAATGTTGACGAGCACAAGGCTGGAGATCATTATGTCAGGCTGATTGGGTTAAAATGGCAGACTTGACATGTTAAAAGGAGGGTGATGCTTGAAATCATTGTTCTTCCATTGTTAACCATGGTGACCTGCAAAGAAACGCGTGCAGCCATCATTGCGTTGCATAAAAATGGCTTCACAGGCAAGGATATTGTGGCTACTAAGATTGCACCTCAATCAACAATTTATAGGATCATCAAGAACTTCAAGGAAAGAGGTTCAATTCTTGTTAAGAAGGCTTCAGGGCGTCCAAGAAAGTCCAGCAAGTGCCAGGATCATCTCCTAAAGAGGATTCAGCTGCGGGATCGGAGTGCCACCAGTGCAGAGCTTTCTCAGGAATGGCAGCAGGCAGGTGTGAGCGCATCTGCACGCACAGTGAGGCGAAGACTTTTGGAAGATGGCCTGGTGTCAAGAAGGGCAGCAAAGAAGCCACTTCTCTCCAAAAAAACCATCATCAGGGACAGATTGATCTTCTGCAGAAAGTATGGTGAATGGACTGCTGAGGACTGGGGCAAAGTCATATTCTCCGATGAAGCCTCTTTCCGATTGTTTGGGGCATCTGGAAAAAGGCTTGTCCGGAGAAGAAAAGGTGAGCGCTACCATCAGTCCTGTGTCATGCCAACAGTAAAGCATCCTGAGACCATTCATGTGTGGGGTTGCTTCTCATCCAAGGGAGTGGGCTCACTCACAATTTTGCCCAAAAACACAGCCATGAATAAAGAATGGTACCAAAACACCCTCCAACAGCAACTTCTTCCAACAATCCAACAACAGTTTGGTGAAGAACAATGCATTTTCCAGCACGATGGAGCACCGTGCCATAAGGCAAAAGTGATAACTAAGTGGCTCGGGGACCAAAACGTTGACATTTTGGGTCCATGGCCTGGAAACTCCCCAGATCTTAATCCCATTGAGAACTTGTGGTCAATCCTCAAGAGGCGGGTGGACAAACAAAAACCCACTAATTCTGACAAACTCCAAGAAGTGATTATAAAAGAATGGGTTGCTATCAGTCAGGAATTGGCCCAGAAGTTGATTGAGAGCATGCCCAGTCGAATTGCAGAGGTCCTAAAAAAGAAGGGCCAACACTGCAAATACTGACTCTTTGCATAAATGTCATGTAATTGTCGATAAAAGCCTTTGAAACGTATGAAGTGCGTGTAATTATATTTCACTACATCACAGAAACAACTGAAACAAAGATCTAAAAGTTTAGCAGCAAACTTTGTGAAAACTAATATTTTTGTCATTCTCAAAACTTTTGGCCACGACTGTATATATGTATATATATATATATATATATTGTGGTAAGGTGAACAGAAAAGTGTATGGTAAAGTCCTGGAACGGGTGTATATCCCACCCAGCTTCCTCAACTGGGTGAGGTAAATAAAATCCAGAAGGTTAAAATGGTCTCAGCAATGTGTAGTTTGCTGAGACAGTTTTGTTAAGTTTATGGGCTGGATTTTATTGGACTGGGAGAAGTTAGGCTTGGTAGAGGGACCTCCCCAGTCCACCCCATTCCGGGGCAGGTTTTCCCCTAACCTGAGGGATCCCCAGCTGAAGCCAGCTGGGATCGTTAAGGGGAAATAAAGCACAGTCCAGGCTGTCAGTCTAGGGAGAGTAATGCCTGGAGAAAGTCTGGGAAGATGGCTGCGCTGCTGGCTAGAGAAGCCGAATTCTCTGTGTTCAATAGGTGAGCTAGGATCTTCACTGTATTAGCCAGAGCCCAGACGGGCAGGTGTTTATTTTGGTTTGGTTTATGTTTTGTGATGCTGGACCTTCACCTTACCCAGTGAGCTATAACTGGGGTGCCTGTATTGCCGGAGTGTTATAAAAGAATAAAGCAACGTTTGGACTTTAACCCTGTCGTCTGCATGAGAATCTGTCATCGCTGCCCTGCTTGAGAGTGTAACCCCTTATAATTGGTGGAGGATGCGGGCAATAGCAAGTTGCTAAGGGCAACTACGTGACAGTTGATGATTTAATGTCCTGGATGAAAGCTGCTTCAGCATTACAAAGTTAATTAGATACCATGGAGGAAATCATGATGTTTTTGAAGGCCAGTCTGGAGGATAGAAAGAGACACGAAAAAGTCTTATGTGTCCAACAACAGGCCATGGCACAGCAGCAGGAAACAAATTGTTTACTGCTAGAGCAGATTGCTGTATTGAGGGAGAAACTGTTGTAGCTCCAACCCTGCGTGTGGAGGTAAGCCCCCCAGAGACGTTGAATGTGAGGAGGGCTGTGCAGCGGGCCTTGCAAAAACTGACACCCGATGATGATATCGAGGCCTACTTGACTGTATTTTAGAAGGTGGCAGAGAGAGAAAGGCTGCCAGTAGCAGAGTGGGCAGAGGTCCTTGCGCCCTTTTTGTCCGGCGAACCACAAAAGGCCTATCATGACCTAGGATGTCCAGGACTATGCCAAATTAAAAATGGAGATCCTGGCTCATTTGGGTGTCACACCATCTGTTTGTGACCGGAGGGTCCACACATGGAGCGATACCATGGACAAGCCGGCCCGATCCCAGATGTTTGACTACCTCCATCTTGTACGGAAGTGGATGGAACCTGCGTCTTCTACACCGGACCAGATCGTGTAGAAAGTAGTGGTGGATCATTACTTCAGAGCCCTCCCGGCGGAGTTGCAATGGTGGGTCGGACATGGAGACTCCAAAACTGCGGATCAGCTCATAAACCTGGTGGAAAGGTTCCTGGTGACTGAGGACTACCTCCGTGATGTCCCTGCCGCACCAACACCTACCCGGAGTACCCGATCCGTGTCATCCGTGGGTAAGATAATTCTGGCTGTTGCGGTGTGTGGAAGGGTGCAAGAGGGAGTAATGCTCTAGAGGTTGGGCTTGGGCATAAGTCTGAGTCTGGGCAGTTTGGACCTGGAGAGGTCTTCTCACCTAGGAGACCCGGGGCGCCCCAATGCTGAAAGTGCCATGAGTGGGTACACATTGCTGCCTATTGCCCTCTGACCTCAGAGCCCATGGAGTGTGCAGGTAGCCGGAGACAGTCGCTGTATATGATGCCAGTGTGTGCGGCCTAGAGGACTAGAGACTAGAGACTGAGCCGCAGATATGTACCCTGGTGATAAATGACTGCTCAGTCAGGGCTCTGTTGGACTCCGGTAGTCTGGTCACCTTAGTGCAGTGCTTCTCAATTATTTTCTGTCATGCCCCCCCTAGGAAGAAGAAAACATTTCACGCCCCCCGCGCGACTGTAAATAGTATCATTTGTCTATAAAATTGTTATAAGTACACTTCTGCATAACACTGTATCCTTATTAACGTATAAGAGAATAAAAAAAGAAAGAAATGTGAATCGGACACACACTTATGGGGGGATCTGTGGATGACAGACACTTATGGGGGGATCTGTGGATGACGGACACTTATTGGGGGATCTGTGGATGACGGACACTTATGGGGGGGGATCTGTGGCTGGCACTGTTACAGGGGGATCTGCAGCACGCCAGACCTGCAGGGAATTGCGAAGTGAGGTCACGGTTATGGGCAATCGAGGGTTACTCACTATTTAGAGGAGAACCCTGGGCAGGCATGCGGCAGTGAAGGAGAGGTAGACACAAGTTCCTCTGGGGCACACTCTGTATGTAGAGACCTGGCCTGATGTTGTGTGAGGTGCCCTGGATGTTGCAGGTGTTTAGAGTGCCTGAAGCAAGGTCCCTTTTTCGTGACTCCAGTGCCTGTAACGGTGGCACACCGATTTGTAGGAGTAGTAACTGAGCACACAGTTGGTAAAATAAAACGTTGCTTTACTTGGTGAAAACGGTCCAACTTTGTACATGCAGTTACAATTGTTAATGATTATAATGCAGTCCCTTGAACAATACTTTACAAGCATGTTGACTGTCAATAGTGGCAGGTATTAATTATGCAAGATACTTGGAGGGCAAACAGTTAATGCTTTGCAGTGCAATGCTGCTCTATCCCCTTCAGCTATTCTAGCTGGCTGGATCCCAAGGCCCGGATGCCTAATTGCTGGCTTAAATCCTTGGTATATATAATCTTCCTCCAGTATTGGCGCTTGCTTTACTTTATAGAACCTCTGCCCATCAGGTTACTTATCTGACCTGGTATTATCCTTGCTTGGTAGGGAAGCTGCAGGTTTCTCCCAGGAGGTCCATTCCTACTACTGGGGTATCTTCTGAGCTAACTAAGGCTCACTTGACCTTCAGGCAGGCTAGAGTTCTTCACTAGCCTCCTGGTTGTAGCTAGCAGCCAGGGCTATCAAGCTGCATGTCAGGAGGAGGCCCTCAGCATATCTCTGGCTGGTGCCTTCTCACTTCTGTCTCCACAGACTCCTGACTATGAACCAACCCCTCCCTGTCTGGGCCTGGACATTTATACTAGGGGCTCCCTATCTCCCTCTAGTGTCTAGGATGTCTAACTACACCCTAATAGGCCTGCTATACATAATGCAGGGGAAACATTGCATGTAAAAACACATAGAAAATACATTAAAGTGCACAGTTAAATATAAGATCACTGTCCCTTGTGAGTAGAAGTTACACGCAAACCAATTGACCCTTATGTAGTGCCCACGCCTACCTAGTGGGACACTACAGATCTGTGGCTGGCACTGTTATATATGTGCCATCCACAGTGCCCCCCCCAGCCCATAACAGTGCCATCCACAGACCCCCACCCCTTAACTGTGCCATCCACAGATTCCGTGTCCCCGCCGCCGCTGTTTAAAGTTATTAAACATACCCCCCTCACTCCTAATAGTACCGTATATCCGAATTTCTTCTGTATAATGCCGGCAGGCAGGCCGGGCGGCCGGCGCGTCCCTCAGTGACGTCACTTGTCTGCGCCGCCTGCTTCATTCATAAAGCAGGCGGCGCAGGCACGTGACATCACTGAGGGACGCGCCGGCCGCCCGGCCTGCCTGCCGGCATTATACAGAAGAAATTCGGATATACGGTACTATTAGGAGTGAGGGGGGGCATGTTTAATAACTTTTAATTCAATAATACATTTTATATTAGTATACCGGAGGGAGCGGTGGGGCGGGGCTATAGTACAGTGACCGCACCGCCCCCCCCGCTATTGCCGGCCCCCAGCTCCTCATCCCAGTCCCTCCCCCGGCCCCCGCTCCGTTCATCGCGTCCAGCGCCTGCGCCGGCCTCTGATCAGACGGGAGATGAGCGCTTCCACAATGGAAGCGCTCATCTCCCTGCCGCATATTACACTGCGAGCTGTTGGCCGCCCGGCGCCCCTGTTGCTATGGCGCCCTGTGCGGCCGCACAGCCCGCACACCCCAAAGGCCGGCCCTGAACGAGCCCCCCTTTACGGAGCCTGGCGCCCCCCTGGGGGGCGCGCCCCACTATTTGAGAAGCACTGCCTTAGTGCATGCCAGCTTTGTGGCTGGAAATTATGTGCCGGACAAAAGGGTAAATGTGCTGTTAATCCATTTTGTTAAGCTGGAGACTCCGGCTGGGACCGTATCCTATGAAGTCGGGGTCGTAAAAAGACTTATGGATGATATGATATTGGGCCGGGACTTCCCCTTGTTTTGGAAATTGTGGGAGAATAAAAACACTCCTGCAGAATCTGTGCCTTCTCCTTTAAATAATCATTGCTATGAGTGGCCCATTGAATCCAATGGTTTAAAGGAAGAAACCATTGAAAACAATGGTGCCGATAAGGTGCAAAATGAAGATGTCATGTTAACTAAAATGTCTGGTAAAAATATGGGGTTATGTGATGTACCTGATAATGACAATTTTCCATTGCAGGTGTTAGCTGGCGAAGATGAAGCTTCCCCAACTGGGGATAATGTGTTGGACTTAGGGGTGTCTCAGGGTAACTTTGGTACAGAGCAATTGAGAGACCCCACTCTCATGAGTGCTCACTGAATTGTTACCGTGAGAGATGGTGTACCACAGGTACCAGAAGCTGACCAGAAATTTCCGCATTTTGCCATGAATGGAAACCTGTTGCATCAAGTTAACAAATGCAACACTGAAATTGTGGAGCAGCTTCTGGTGCCAAAACCCTATAGACGTATGGTACTAGATCTCACACATAACCACGTACTTGGGGGTCATTTGGGTGTTAGCAAAACACAGGAGAGGGTATTACAAAGATTTTTCTGGCCTGGAGTGTACAAGGAAGTGGAATTATACTGCGAATCCTGCCCCACCTGCCAGATAAGTGCCCCAACCTCACATTTCCGGAGTTCTTGGTGCCTCTTCCCATCATTAAGGTACCATTTGAAAGAATTGCCATGGACTTGGTGGGTCCCATTGTTAAGTCAGCTTCGGTACACCAGTATATCTTGGTTGTGTTGGACTATGCCACACGATACCTGGAAGCGGTACCCTTACGAAACATGGCGTCCAAGAATATTGCCCGGGAATTAATTTTCATGTTCTCCTGCACGGGCATCCCTACAAAAATTCTCATGGACCAGGGTACCCCTGTTATGTCGAAGGTCATGAAAGAGTTGTGCAAGTTGTTCAAAATCACCCAGATACGTACCTTGGTGTATCACCCACAGACAGATGGGTTGGTCGAGAGGTTTAACAAGACCCTGAAACAGATGTTTAAAAAAGTGGTAGAAAAGGATGGTCAGGATTGGGACTGCCTCCTACCATACCTTATGTTCTCTATTAGGAAGGTGCCTCAGGCTTCTACAGGGTTCTCACAATTTGAGTTACTATATGGCCGTCACCCGAGTGGTTTACTCGATGTAGCTAAAGAAACCTGGAAGGCTGAGGCTACTCCCTATAAGAGCGTCATCGAACATGTGGCTGACATGCAAGACAGGATAGCAACCGTGATGCCCATTGTTAAAGAACATCTGCAAAGAGCTCAGGTGGCTCAAAGCAGAATTTATAACAGGTCTGCCAAGGTAAGGGACTTTAATCCTGGGGACAGGGTCCTGATTCTAGTTCCCACTGTAGAAAGTAAGTTTCTGGCAAAGTGGCAGGGTCCATACGAGGTTGTGGAAAAAGTGGGCGAGGTGAACTATAAGGTGCACCAACCAGGAAGGAGAAGACCCTTCCAGGGGTTTATGTTTTGTGGTTCTGGACCTTCAACTTACCCAGTGAGTTATAACTGGGGTGCCTGTATTGCCGGAGAATAAGAATAAAGAATAAAGAATAAAGCAACGTTTGGACTTTAACCCTGTCATCTGCAAGAGAATCTGTCATTGCCGCCCTGCCTCAGAGTGTAACCCCTTACAATATATATATATATACAGTCTTGATCAAAAGTTTAAGACCACTTGAAAAATGGCAAAAAAATCATATTTAGCATGGCTGGATCTTAACCACTTAAGGACCACAGGTTTATACCCCCCTAAAGACCAGGCCCTTTTTTACAAATCGGCACTACACTACTTTCACCGTTTATTGCTCGGTCATGCAACTTACCACCCAAATGAATTTTACCTCCTTTTCTTCTCACTAATAGAGCTTTCATTTGGTGGTATTTCATTGCTGCTGACATTTTTACTTTTTTTGTTATTAATCGAAATTTAACGATTTTTTTGCAAAAAAATGACATTTTTCACTTTCACTTGTAAAATTTTGCAAAAAAAAACGACATCCATATATAAATTTTGCTCTAAATTTATTGTTCTACATGTCTTTGATAAAAAAAAAATGTTTGGGTAAAAAAAAAATGGTTTGGGTAAAAGTTATAGCGTTTACAAACTATGGTACAAAAATGTGAATTTCCGCTTTTTGAAGCAGCTCTGACTTTCTGAGCACCTGTCATGTTTCCTGAGGTTCTACAATGGCCAGACAGTACAAACACCCCACAAATGACCCCATTTCGGAAAGTACACACCCTAAGGTATTCGCTGATGGGCATAGTGAGTTCATAGAACTTTTTATTTTTTGTCACAAGTTAGCGGAAAATGATGATTTTATTTTTATTTATTTTTCTTACAAAGTCTCATATTCCACTAACTTGACAAAAAATAAAAACTTCTATGAACTCACTATGCCCATCACGAAATACCTTGGGGTCTCTTCTTTCCAAAATGGGGTCACTTGTGGGGTAGTTATACTGCCCTGGCATTCTAGGGGCCCAAATGTGTGGTAAGGAGTTTGAAATCAAATTCTGTAAAAAATGACCTGTGAAATCCGAAAGGTGCTCTTTGGAATATGGGCCCCTTTGCCCACCTAGGCTGCAAAAAAGTGTCACACATCTGGTATCTCTGTATTCAGGAGAAGTTGAGGAATGTGTTTTGGGGTGTCTTTTCACATATACCCATGCTGGGTGAGATAAATATCTTGGTCAAATGCCAACTTTGTATAAAAAAATGGGAAAAGTTGTCTTTTGCCAAGATATTTCTCTCACCCAGCAGGGGTATATGTAAAATGACACCCCAAAACACATTCCCCACCTTCTCCTGAGTACGGAGATACCAGATGTGTGACACTTTTTTGCAGCCTAGATGCGCAAAGGGGCCCAAATTCCTTTTAGGAGGGCATTTTTAGACATTTGGATACCAGACTTCTTCTCACGCTTTGGGGCCCCTAGAATGCCAGGGCAGTATAAATACCCCACATGTGACCCCATTTTGGAAAGAAGAGACCCCAAGGTATTCGCTGATGGGCATAGTGAGTTCATGGAAGTTTTTATTTTTTGTCACAAGTTAGTGGAATATGAGACTTTGTATGAAAAAAAAATAAAAATAATAAATCAGCATTTTCCACTAACTTGTGACAAAAAATAAAAAATTCTAGGAACTCGCCATGCCCCTCACGGAATACCTTGGGGTGTCTTCTTTCCAAAATGGGGTCACTTGTGGGGTAGTTAAACTGCCCTGGCATTTTCCAGGGGCCCTAATGTGTGGTAAGTAGGTAAATGACCTGTGAAATCCTAAAGGTGCTCTTTGGAATATGGGCCCCTTTGCCCACCTAGGCTGCAAAAAAGTGTCACACATGTGGTATCGCCGTATTCAGGAGAAGTTGGGGAATGTGTTTTGGGGTGTCATTTTACATATACCCTTGCTGGGTGAGAGAAATATCTTGGCAAAAGACAACTTTTCCCATTTTTTTATACAAAGTTGGCATTTGACCAAGATATTTCTCTCACCCAGCATGGGTATATGTAAAATGACACCCCAAAACACATTCCCCAACTTCTCCTGAGTACGGCGATACCAGATGTGTGCCACTTTTTTGCAGCCTAGATGCGCAAAGGGGCCCAAATTCCTTTTAGGAGGGCATTTTTAGACATTTGGATACCAGACTTCTTCTCACGCTTTGGGGCCCCTAGAATGCCAGGGCAGTATAAATACCCCACATGTGACCCCATTTTGGAAAGAAGACACCCCAAGGTATTCAATGAGGGGCATGGCGAGTTCTTAGAATTTTTTTTTTTTTGGCACAAGTTAGCGGAAATTGATATTTTTAATTTTTTTCTCACAAAGTCTCCCGTTCCGCTAACTTGGGACAAAAATTTCAATCTTTCATGGACTCAATATGCCGCTCACGGAATACCTAGGGGTGTCTTCTTTCCGAAATGGGGTCACATGTGGGGTATTTATACTGCCCTGGCATTCTAGGGGCCCTAAAGCGTGAGAAGAAGTCTGGAATATAAATGTCTAAAAAATTTTACGCATTTGGTTTCCGTGAGGGGTATGGTGAGTTCATGTGAGATTTAATTTTTTGACACAAGTTAGTGGAATATGAGACTTTGTAAGAAAAAAAAATAATAATAATTCCGCTAACTTGGGCCAAAAAAATGTCTGAATGGAGCCTTACAGAGGGGTGATCAATGACAGGGGGGTGATCAATGACAGGGTGGTGATCAATGACAGGGGGGGTGATCAATGACAGGGGGGTGATCAATGACGGGGGGGTGATCAGGGAGTCTATATGGGGTGATAACCACAGTCATTGATCACGCCCCTGTAAGGCTTCATTCAGACGTCCGTATGCGTTTTGCGGATCCGATCCATCTATCAGTGGATCCGTAAAAATCATGCAGACGTCTGAATGGAGCTTTACAGGGGGGTAATCAATGACAGGGGGGTAATCAATGACAGGGGGGTGATCAGGGAGTCTATATGGGGTGATCACCACAGTCATTGATCATGCCCCTGTAAGGCTTCATTCAGACGTCCGTATGCGTTTTGCGGATCCGATCCATCTATCAGTGCATCCGTAAAAATCCTGCGGACGTCTGAATGGAGCTTTACAGGGGGTTGATCAATGACAGGGGGGTAATCAATGACAGGGGGGTGATCAGGGAGTCTATATGGGGTGATCACCACAGTCATTGATCACGCCCCTGTAAGGCTTCATTCAGACGTCCGGATGCGTTTTGCGGATCCGATCCATCTATCAGTGCATCCGTAAAAATCCTGCGGACATCTGAATGGAGCTTTACAGGGGGGTAATCAATGACAGGGGGGTGATCAGGGAGTCTATATGGGGTGATCACCACAGTCATTGATCATGCCCCTGTAAGGCTTCATTCAGACGTCCGGATGCGTTTTGCGGATCCGATCCATCTATCAGTGCATCCGTAAAAATCATGCGGACATCTGAATGGAGCTTTACAGGGGGGTAATCAATGACAGGGGGGTGATCAGGGAGTCTATATGGGGTGATCACCACAGTCATTGATCATGCCCCTGTAAGGCTTCATTCAGACGTCCGGATGCGTTTTGCAGATCCGATCCATCTATCAGTGGATCCGTAAAAATCATGCGGACGTCTGAATGGAGCTTTACAGGGGGTTGATCAATGACAGGGGGGTAATCAATGACAGGGGGGTGATCAGGGAGTCTATATGGGGTGATCACCACAGTCATTGATCATGCCCCTGTAAGGCTTCATTCAGACGTCCGGATGCGTTTTGCGGATCCGATCCATCTATCAGTGGATCCGTAAAAATCATGCGGACGTCTGAATGGAGCTTTACAGGGGGGTAATCAATGACAGGGGGGTAATCAATGACAGGGGGGTGATCAGGGAGTCTATATGGGGTGATCACCACAGTCATTGATCACGCCCCTGTAAGGCTTCATTCAGACGTCCGGATGCGTTTTGCGGATCCGATCCATCTATCAGTGCATCCGTAAAAATCATGCGGACATCTGAATGGAGCTTTACAGGGGGGTAATCAATGACAGGGGGGTGATCACCACAGTCATTGATCATGCCCCTGTAAGGCTTCATTCAGACGTCCGGATGCGTTTTGCGGATCCGATCCATCTATCAGTGCATCCGTAAAAATCCTGCGGACATCTGAATGGAGCTTTACAGGGGGGTAATCAATGACAGGGGGGTGATCAGGGAGTCTATATGGGGTGATCACCACAGTCATTGATCATGCCCCTGTAAGGCTTCATTCAGACGTCCGGATGCGTTTTGCGGATCCGATCCATCTATCAGTGCATCCGTAAAAATCATGCGGACATCTGAATGGAGCTTTACAGGGGGGTAATCAATGACAGGGGGGTGATCAGGGAGTCTATATGGGGTGATAACCACAGTCATTGATCATGCCCCTGTAAGGCTTCATTCAGACGTCCGGATGCGTTTTGCGGATCCGATCCATCTATCAGTGCATCCGTAAAAATCATGCGGACATCTGAATGGAGCTTTACAGGGGGGTAATCAATGACAGGGGGGTAATCAATGACAGGGGGGTGATCAGGGAGTCTATATGGGGTGATCACCACAGTCATTGATCATGCCCCTGTAAGGCTCCATTCAGACGTCCGTATGCGTTTTGCGGATCCGATCCATCTATCAGTGGATCCGTAAAAATCATGCGGACGTCTGAATGGAGCTTTACAGGGGGGTAATCAATGACAGGGGGGTAATCAATGACAGGGGGGTGATCAGGGAGTCTATATGGGGTGATCACCACAGTCATTGATCATGCCCCTGTAAGGCTTCATTCAGACGTCCGGATGCGTTTTGCGGATCCGATCCATCTATCAGTGGATCCGTAAAAATCATGCGGACGTCTGAATGGAGCTTTACAGGGGGGTGATCAATGACAGGGGGGTAATCAATGACAGGGGGGTGATCAGGGAGTCTATATGGGGTGATCAGGGGCTAATAAGGGGTTAATAAGTGACGGGGGGGGGGTGTAGTGTAGTGGTGCTTGGTGCTACTTTACTGAGCTACCTGTGTCCTCTGGTGGTCGATCCAAACAAAGGGGACCACCAGAGGACCAGGTAGCAGGTATATTAGACGCTGTTATCAAAACAGCGTCTAATATACCTGTTAGGGGTTAAAAAAACCACATCTCCAGCCTGCCAGCGAACTATCGCCGCTGGCAGGCTGGAGATCAACTCTCTTACCTTCCGTTCCTGTGAGCGCGCGCGCCTGTGTGCTCGCGTTCACAGGAAATCTCGGCTCACGCGAGATGACGCCTATTGGCGTTAGTGTGACCTGGGAGCGCCGCAGAAATGACGCCTTTCGGCGTTAGCGTGGCGGCAAGCGGTTAACAAGGTTCCAAGTAGAGCTTCAACGTGCAACAAGAAGAAATGGGAGTGAGACAAAACATTTTTTGAGCATTCAATTTAATGAAAACAACGAATAAACTGAAACAGGCTGTTTTTCAGCTGATCAAAAGTTTAGGACCAGATCTCCAAAAAAAAACTAAACCCCCCCAAAACAGAAATCAAACTTCCAAACATGAACTCAGTAATGAGTAGCTCCGCCGTTATTGTTGTTCACTTCAAAAATTTGTTTCGGCATGCTTGATGCAAGCGTTTCCATGAGGTGAGTGGGAACATTTCTCCAAGTGGTGAAAACGGCCGCATGAAGGCCATCTACTGTCTGGAACTGTTGTCAATTTTTGTAAACTTCCCTTGCCATCCATCCCCAAAGGTTCTCAATTGGATTTAGATCAGAGGAACACGCAGGATGGGCCAAAAGAGTGATGTTATTCTCCTGGAAGAAGTCCCTTGTCCTGCGGGCATTGTGTACTGCAGTGTTGTCCTGTTGAAAAACCCAGTCGTTACCACACAGACGAGGGGCCTCAGTCACGAGGAATACTCTCTGCCACATCTGGACATAGCCAGCGGCCGTTTGATGCCCCTGCACTTCCTGAAGCTCCATTGTTCCACTGAAGTAAAAAGCACCCCAGACCATTATGGCGCCCCCTCCACTGTGGCACGTAGAAAACATCTCAGGTGGGATCTGCTTGTCATGCCAGTAACGTTGGAAACCATCAGGACCATCAAGGTTAAATTTTTTCTCATCAGAGAATAAAACTTTCTTCCACCTTTGAATGTCCCATGTTTGGTGCTCTCTTGCAAAGTCCAAACGAGCAGTTCTGTGGCGTTCAAGGAGATGAGGTCTTTGAAGAAGTTTTTTGTTATTGAAGCCATTCAGTCTCAGATGCCGCCTGATGATTATGGGGCTGCAGTCAGCACCAGTAAAGGCCTTCATTTGGGTCGAGGATCGTACGGTGTCTTGACGGACAGCCAATTGGATCCTCCGGCTCAGTGCTGGTGACATTTTTTTGGGTCCTCCACTTGACTTTTTTGTCTTACTGCGTCCCACCTCAGCAGAGATGGCGCGCTGTGAGAGACCCTGCTTAGGCAGTTCAACAACCCGACCACGTTCAAAAAGGGAGAGTTTTTTTGCCTTTGCCATCACAACGTGTGACTACCTGACAGAAAATGACAATGAATCCACATCTTTGCACAGATTTGGCCTTTTAACGGCTTGTGGTCCTAAAATTTTGATCAGCTGAAAAACAGCCTGTTTCAGTTTAATCGTTATTTTCAATTAATTGAATGCCCAAAAAATGTTTTGTCTCACTCTTATTTCTTCTTGTTGCATGTTGAAGCTTTACTTGGAACCTTGTTAAGATCCAACAATGTAAAATAAGATTTTTTGCCATTTTTCAAGTGGTCTTAAACTTTTGATCAGGACTGTATATATGTGTGCCTCAAGCATCTATATGGATATATATATATATATACAGTACAGACCAAAAGTTTGGACACACCTTCTCATTCAAAGAGTTTTCTTTATTTTCATGACTATGAAGGCATCAAAACTATGAATTAACACATGTGGAATTATATACATAACAAACAAGTGTGAAACAACTGAAAATATGTAATATTCTAGGTTCTTCAAAGTAGCCACCTTTTGCTTTGATTACTGCTTTGCACACTCTTGGCATTCTCTTGATGAGCTTCAAGAGGTAGTCCCCTGAAATGGTCTTCCAACAGTCTTGAAGGAGTTCCCAGAGATGCTTAGCACTTGTTGGCCCTTTTGCCTTCACTCTGCGGTCCAGCTCACCCCAAACCATCTCGATTGGGTTCAGGTCCGGTGATTGTGGAGGCCAGGTCATCTGGCGCAGCACCCCATCACTCTCCTTCATGGTCAAATAGCCCTTACTTTCAAAGTTTTCCCAATTTTTTGGCTGACTGACTGACCTTCATTTCTTAAAGTAATGATGGCCACTTGTTTTTCTTTACTTAGCTGATTTTTTCTTGCCATAATACAAATTCTAACAGTCTATTCAGTAGGACTATCAGCTGTGTATCCACCTGACTTCTCCTCAACGCAACTGATGGTCCCAACCCCATTTATAAGGCAAGAAATCCCACTTATTAAACCTGAAAGGGCACACCTGTGAAGTGAAAACCATTTCAGGGGACTACCTCTTGAAGCTCATCAAGAGAATGCCAAGAGTGTGCAAAGCAGTAATCAAAGCAAAAGGTGGCTACTTTGAACAACCTAGAATGACATATTTTCAGTTGTTTCACACTTGTTTGTTATGTATATAATCCACATGTGTTAATTCATAGTTTTGATGCCTTCAGTGTGAATCTGCAATTTTCATAGTCATGAAAATAAAGAAAACTCTTTGAATGAGAAGGTGTGTCCAAACTTTTGGTCTGTACTATATATACTTATAAAGTGGCCAGCATATTCCCCCCAGTTCCGGGTGCCCCCCCAGCTGAGGAGAGGCCGACAACTGGACAATTATGTCCAGTTTCAGTCACTTCAAAGGACAGAGGATCAATAAAGATCCTCTGCCCTTTAAAAACATCTCCAGCAGCGTCGGAGATGTTATGCATAACAAGAATAGGAGAACAAAGAGCTTCCCTGCCCCTGTATGCCGCGTACCTCAGGCGCTGTAATTACAGCGCTGGAGGTATGCGATATCTCCACAGGCGGGAGGATCAAAGAATCCCCCCACCTGGGAGCACACGCCAGGATGCGCGGGCTGCTGTGGTGACGTCATGCCTGCAGCGCGGGAAACGGGAGCGAGCACCGCAGGGTTTAAATACCCCAGCGGCACTGCGCTCAATAGAGTCTACCCCCGCACCCCCTACAAGAGGAGACCGCAGGCAGCCATACACCGGGCTGCGCTGTGCTACAAGAGCTCATCTCCCCCCAGCAGCCCCAGTAGGAGAGTGCGGCCAGTGCTTAGAGGAGCAGAGCGTATGCAGCTCTCAAGGGAGAGAGGAGGGGACCCGATCGGTCAGGAGATAGCAGGCAGCGCTCAAGAGAAGAGAACGCCCCCCCCAATGGAAGGCATCCCCCAGGAGAACGAGCATTTGGCTGTGTATACCAACCCCCTGCTATACCACCAACACTTTCCCTGCATTAACCCCTGCTATTCCCTACAGTCATTAACCCCTGCAGCCCTGGATCCCACAGTCCTGCAATTCCCTGCTGCCCATACTCTCTGCCCTGCATTTCCCTGTCCCTGCAGAGCATTAACCCCTGATGTCCCAGAACCCTGGGTTAACCCTTGCATCGCTGTACTCCACTCAGGTGGTAACCCTTTCCTGGGTTAACCCTTCCCATGCCATTTTCTACATTCTACTACTCTAGCAGCGACCTCTTTACTGCTGCACTGTAGATTGTATTTTACCCCTTGTACCCCGTAGGGACAGTGAGTAGCCAGGTGGATGGGTTGCTGGTATTTATATGTGTGTGAGTGTAATGTATAGATAGTGTGTGGGGTGGAATTGGGAATTGAATTGTGTAGTGTAGTTAGGTTTGTATTGGGTGGTGTGTGTGTCTATATGTATATATATTTATATCCATTGATATATAAATATACAGTGGGATGCGAAAGTTTGGGCAACCTTGTTAATCGTCATGATTTTCCTGTATAAATCGTTAGTTGTTACGATAAAAAATGTCAGTTAAATATATCATATAGGAGACACACACAGTGATATTTGAGAAGTGAAATGAAGTTTATTGGATTTCCAGAAAGTGTGCTATAATTGTTTAAACAAAATTAGGCAGGTGCATAAATTTGGGCACTGTTGTCATTTTATTGATTCCAAAACCTTTAGAACTAATTATTGGAACTCAAATTGGCTTGGTAAGCTCAGTGACCCCTGACCTACATACACAGGTGAATCCAATTATGAGAGTATTTAAGGGGGTCAATTGGAAGTTTCCCTCCTCTTTTAATTTTCTCTGAAGAGTAGCAACATGGGGTCTCAAAACAACTCTCAAATGACCTGAAGACAAAGATTGTTCACCATCATGGTTTAGGGGAAGGATACAGAAAGCTGTCTCAGAGATTTCAGCTGTCTGTTTCCACAGTTAGGAACATATTGAGGAAATGGAAGACCACAGGCTCAGTTCAAGTTAAGGCTCGAAGTGGCAGACCAAGAAAAATCTCGGATAGACAGAAGCGACGAATGGTGAGAACAGTCAGAGTCAACCCACAGACCAGCACCAAAGACCTACAACATCATCTTGCTGCAGATGGAGTCACTGTGCATCGTTCAACCATTCGGCGCACTTTACACAAGGAGATGCTGTATGCGAGAGTGATGCAGAGGAAGCCTTTTCTCCGCTTGAGGTGGGCTAAAGCACATTTGGACAAGCCAGCTTCATTTTGGAATAAGGTGCTATGGACTGATGAAACTAAAATTGAGTTATTTGGCCATAACAAGGGGCGTTATGCATGGAGGAAAAAGAACACAGCAATCCAAGAAAAACACCTGCTACCTACAGTACAATATGGTGGTGGTTCCATCATGCTGTGGGGCTGTGTGGCCAGTGCAGGGACTGGGAATCCTGTCAAAGTTGAGGGACGCATAGATTCCACTCAGTATCAGCAGATTCTGGAGACCAATGTCCAGAAATCAGTGACAAAGCTGAAGCTACGCCGAGGCTGGATCTTTCAACAAGACAACGACCCTAAACACTGCTCAAAATCCACTAAGGCATTTATGCAGAGGAACAAGTACAACGTTCTGGAATGGCCATCTCAGTCCCCAGACCTGAATATAATTGAAAATCTGTGGTGTGACTTAAAGAGAGCTGTCCATGCTCGGAAGCCATCAAACCTGAATGAACTAAAGATGTTTTGTAAAGAGGAAAGGTCCAAAATACCTTCAACCAGAATCCAGACTCTCATTGGAACCTACAGGAAGCGTTTAGAGGCTGTAATTTCTGCAAAAGGAGGATCTACTAAATATTGATTTTGATTCTTTTTTGTGGTGCCCAAATTTATGCACCTGCCGAATTTAGTTTAAACAATTATAGCACACTTTCTGTAAATCTAATAAACTTCATTTCACTTCTCAAATATCACTGTTAGAGTTGAGCGAACACCTGGATGTTCGGGTTCGACGAGTTCGGCCGAACTTTCGAAAAATGTTCGGGTTCGGGATCCGAACTCGACCCGAACTTCATCCCGAACCCGAACCCCATAGAAGTCAATGGGGACCCGAACTTTTGGGCACTAAAAAGGCTGTAAAACACACCCGGAAAGGGCTAGAGGGCTGCAAAAGGCAGCAAAATGTAGTTAAATCCCCTGCAAACAAATGTAGATAGGGAAATGATGAGTTAACATAAAATAAATAAAAATTAAACAATATTAATTGGAGTGAGGTCCCATAGCACAGAATCAGGCTTCAAGTAACCCACCAATGGAGAAGGTCACTTACTATTATTTTGACCACAGCACCCAGACAAAGGAGAGAGGTCCCACAGCAGAGAACCAGGCATCATATCACCCACCACAGGAGTAGGCCACCATTTAGTTACTTTGACCCCTACACCCAGACGGAGGAGAGAGGTTACACAGCAGAGAATCAGGCATTTAGATCACCCACCACAGGAGTAGGCCCCCATTGAATCAGACCCTGGCAACCATGTCAGATGGCACAACCATCAGCTTTATATCAATCAGCACAGGAGAAGGCGACTTTGAAAGACTTTGACCCCTACACCCAGATGGAGGAGAGAGGTTTCACAGCAGAGAATCAGGCATCATATCAACCACCACAGGAGAAGCCACCATTTAGTTACTTTGACCCCTGCACCCAGGAAGAGGAGAGAGGCACCACAGCACATATTCTGGCATCATATCAGCCACCACAGGAGAAGCCACCATTGAGTTACTTTGACCCCCGCACCCAGGAAGAGGAGAGAGGCACCACAGCACATATTCTGGCATCATATCAGCCACCACAGGAGAAGCCACCATTGAGTTACTTTGACCCCTGCACCCAGGAAGAGGAGAGAGGCCCCACAGCACATATTCTGGCATCATATCAGCCTCCACAGGAGAAGCCACCATTTAGTTACTTTGACCCCTGCACCCAGGAAGAGGAGAGAGGCCCCACAGCACATATTCTGGCATCATACTAACCACCACAGGAGAAGCCACCATTGAGTTACTTTGACCCCTGCACCCAGGAAGAGGAGAGAGGCACCACAGCACATATTCTGGCATCATATCAGCCACCACAGGAGAAGCCACCATTTAGTTACTTTGACCCCTTCACCCAAACAGAGGAGAGAGGTTCCACATCAGAGAATCAGGCATCATATCAACCACCACAGGAGTAGGCCACAATTTAATGGGACCCCGGCAACCATGTCAGATGGCACAACCATCAGCTTCATATCAATCAGCACAGGAGAAGGCGACTTTGAAAGACTTTGACCCCTACACCCAGACGGAGGAGAGAGGTTTCACAGCAGAGAATCAGGCATTTAGATCACCCACCACAGGAGTAGGCCCCCATTGAATCAGACCCTGGCAACCATGTCAGATGGCACAACCATCAGCTTTATATCAATCAGCACAGGAGAAGCCACCATTGAGTTACTTTGACCCCTGCACCCAGGAAGAGGAGAGAGGCCCCACAGCACATATTCTGGCATCATACTAACCACCACAGGAGAAGCCACCATTGAGTTACTTTGACCCCTGCACCCAGGAAGAGGAGAGAGGCACCACAGCACATATTCTGGCATCATACTAACCACCACAGGAGAAGCCACCATTGAGTTACTTTGACCCCTGCACCCAGGAAGAGGAGAGAGGCACCACAGCACATATTCTGGCATCATATCAGCCACCACAGGAGAAGCCACCATTTAGTTACTTTGACCCCTGCACCCAGGAAGAGGAGAGAGGCACCACAGCACATATTCTGGCATCATATCAGCCACCACAGGAGAAGCCACCATTTAGTTACTTTGACCCCTGCACCCAGGAAGAGGAGAGAGGCCCCACAGCACATATTCTGGCATCATATCAGCCACCACAGGAGAAGCCACCATTTAGTTACTTTGACCCCTTCACCCAAACAGAGGAGAGAGGTTCCACATCAGAGAATCAGGCATCATATCAA
Organism: Bufo bufo; assembly: GCF_905171765.1. Taxonomy (NCBI): domain Eukaryota; kingdom Metazoa; phylum Chordata; class Amphibia; order Anura; family Bufonidae; genus Bufo; species Bufo bufo. Next base: position 27,888,449 of record NC_053392.1, on the reverse strand, counting down.
CCACCACAGGAGTAGGCCACAATTTAATGGGACCCCGGCAACCATGTCAGATGGCACAACCATCAGCTTCATATCAATCAGCACAGGAGAAGGCGACTTTGAAAGACTTTGACCCCTACACCCAGACGGAGGAGAGAGGTTTCACAGCAGAGAATCAGGCATTTAGATCACCCACCACAGGAGTAGGCCCCCATTGAATCAGACCCTGGCAACCATGTCAGATGGCACAACCATCAGCTTTATATCAATCAGCACAGGAGAAGCCACCATTGAGTTACTTTGACCCCCGCACCCAGGAAGAGGAGAGAGGCCCCACAGCACATATTCTGGCATCATATCAGCCACCACAGGAGAAGCCACCATTGAGTTTCTTTGACCCCCGCACCCAGGAAGAGGAGAGAGGCACCACAGCACATATTCTGGCATCATACTAACCACCACAGGAGAAGCCACCATTGAGTTACTTTGACCCCTGCACCCAGGAAGAGGAGAGAGGCCCCACAGCACATATTCTGGCATCATATCAGCCACCACAGGAGAAGCCACCATTGAGTTACTTTGACC